>NC_136430.1:405988499-407188499 GCF_052849685.1 Lactuca virosa | reverse complement strand
AAAAATTATTTATTTAATAAAGATTAATTTTTTAATTATTGATTTATCTAGTAATAACTAGAAATTAATTAGAGATACTAATAATTAAAAGCCAAAGGTTTGTATTATGGTAATGTTACTATAATTGAGCAAATCTTGGAGGCTAAAAAAGGTTCCTCAAGGTTTTTACTACATATATAATAGATCTAGGCAAGACCAAAGGAGCTTCTAAGAAACTCTAAAATTTATCAATCACCCTCCCCTTCTCCCTTTCCCTCCTCCTAGCCAACGGCTATAGGAGAAAACCATAAGGGTTTTGGTTGATATTGCTAGGCTAGGAGTACAAGGCATGCGATTATGTTAGAGGGATTCTACTTTGGATCCTAAAGCTTCTTGAAAACTAAAGGTATTCCTTAACATTTTGGTGTAGGTTAATTATGGTTGTTATTAATCGATGAATTGGATCAATGGTTCAATCATAGTTTTTATTTTATATCACTTCCATTACAAGTTTTATTTTATATTCTATAAATTGTTTTATACACTATGATCTAATAATATCGTTGTTAATGCAACATATACCTTAGAAATATTTAATGAAAAATAGTAACGTCTTTTTAGATTAATATTATGGAATTTGATTAAATATTGACTGGAAGATGAATTTTGGGTTTGAAATTATTTTATTAGTTTTTGTACAATCATTTAATATTTCATATGGTTAAATAAGAAATTTGTCGAATTCCATATTTGTTGTCTTCTGGATCTTGGTCTTCATTTTCACCCTATTGTCGTTACTAAGATTTAGAAGAAGATTGCATCTCTCGAAAGTGTGGGTGGGGTTCTAGGGTCTACTATTCTCAATACAAAAATTAGATATAGGTTGCCTCTCCCGAAAGTGAAGTTGTGGTGCTACGAGAACAAGGTCTATAGTGCTCAATACAAGTGTGATGGTACCAAAGGCAAGGTTAATGGTGCTGGAACCAATATTTATGGTGCTCGGCATAAGGTATGTGGTGCTTGGCATAAGGTGGTGTACGAGCCAAAATTTGTGGTGCTTGATAGAAGGTATGTGATGCATATCCGAAGAATTTATAGGTGATGATACTTTATCCTTGATGAAGATCCTTGGTATAAAGAATCCAATAGAGGTGTTTGCCAAAGTTGTCACATTAAAGAAGTTATAGTTATAAATGGGTTCAATTATCCTTCCATATACTTAAAGAGAATGAGCATACTAAATATAGATTGTGTATATAGAGTTTAGTCTTGGAAGGAAGAAGATTGGTTGATCAACTTCTAAGTGGGAGATTGTTTAGTTATAGAGCCTAATCTTCCCATTAAACTCGCTTCAAAGGTCTGTGGTGGCAGGCTGGTAGCTATGACCGCAATTGTGGTGTTGTCTGTGGTGCTATGAGTATAATGTTTATGATGCTTGACCTAAGATCTACGGTACCCAAACCGAGGTTTGCGGTGCTTGATCCAATATGTGGTGCTCGGCACATAGTTTGTGGTGCTTAATAACAATGTATGTGGTGCTCAATGAGCATGTATTGTTTGGATTTTATTCAAAATAGTTTCAAAAACTCAAGATTTTGGCAAATGAAAGAATTTAAAATTTGAATAACATAAACCTAGATTAAACCAACCAAGGATATTCTTGCAAAAATTGGAAAGAAAAACATCAACCAAAGAGGAAGAATAAGAAAGACAACCTTTGAAGTCCTTTGAATCCTCAAGAGAGACTTGAATGTTGATGTATAATTTAGAGTAGAACTCTTTCCTTTGTGGACACCAATAATGCTTCAACTTGATGTAGATGCTAGTCCTTAAACTCTTAAGATCTTAAGCTTCAAGTTCATATCAAAATATGAACTTAAATAGAGCAAATAAAAGCAAGTATTCTCCAAGTAATGAAACAAAACTAGAGAGAATGTAGAGATCAAAAGGCTTACGGTTTTAGCATGGGAAGAAAGAAAAGAATGTAAGCCTTTTCTAAAGCCTAATATTTACACAAAGGTCTTAATCCTTTTAGACAACGCATGCACATAATGCCTAATGTTCCCCATGCTTGCAAGTCATGCCTTAATTTTGATTTAAATAATTATAAGGACACGTCTCTTACCTCTCTCATTTTCGACCATGAAGAAAAAAAAGACAAAAAGTTTGTAAATTTTGTAAACTCTTTTATAAAATATAAATTTTGGCTTTTAGCTAAAAGACAAAAGTCTTTCTAGTCCAAAATAATATACATGACTTCATAAATCATACCATATGATATATTATGTTACTTTCCATTCCCATTATTCTCACTCCATGATCCTAAACTGATTACCTCAAGGGATTTATCCTAAAGGACCTCTGAGTGAACAATACTGCCTCGGGGATTCCTTAGCATCATATGTTAATAAAACAATCATGGGGTGAATAGGGTACCTTCATGAATAGTTCATTCATACCTATAGGTCGTAGTCATGTCTGTATGTGGTTCCTTAACATCTACAGGTTGGAGACATGCCCATGTACAGTTTGGTAACACATATAGGTCATAGACTTGTTTGCATATGATTCATCAATTCCTACAGGTCGTAGACATGTCCGCAAACAATTTATTAACACCTACAAGTTGTATACCTACCTATGTATGGTATATAAACATCTACATCTTGCAAATCTGTCCATATTTGACCATACTTGTCTAGAATAGTCTGTGGTCATCATCAATACCCTCTTGAATGATTATAATGCTAGTACAATAGTGCTATAAAAGTCATGAAATCTCATTATCATTTTCATCTCTCATCACCCTTCACTACCCAATATATTATAAATATGAAAATACATATATGGTGAAATAAAATCAGCTCATATTGTTTCATCTAACACAGAAAGTCTTAACCACAGATAATAGGCACATATAGCACTTAATTAGCTAAATACTTCATAACTATGTGTAAGATAAAAGTAACTATGCACTCACTTATTAAAAGTGGATGAATAGTGAGTTGGGCGGCACTTCTCCTTAGCACTTTAGCTTTTCATTTGATATGACCTAAGTATGAACATCGCTAAGTCTTAGTCTAATATTCTTCGTGATTAATGATAGTCTAGATTCCTCAACAATCCCAATCTCTACATCAAGATCTATCAAGTAAGGAGCAACCATGTAAGATCATATCGTAGGTAGGGTTCATTTGGTATACAGAGTATATTATTTGTAAATATCACATTAAACACCACACAAAATCTAGCCTAGACAACACCCCCGTAAGTATATCAATCAGTATAATGACTTGGAATCACTGATAAATCTTATTTATAAATTCATAATAACGATTATGAATATAAATATAAGTTACACTGAATGCAATATAAGTGTAAATTAACTTACAGAGATTTTCCTGACAAAAATCAGGGAATTGCACTGGCAAAACTCTGACCTGATAGCTTCTAATTATTGGTATCTCATATACTAAAAATTCCTATTAGTTATAAAAGTTCGAGGTTTATAGAGGAAATGTAGCGCCCAAGTTGCCAAGTATGAAATTAATCTATTATTCTTTTTAATTCAATTAAAAGGTGGTGAAGGGTTCGTGAGTACGTTGGGCGTACATTAGGTAAGCAGGGTGTACTCCTTGCATGCGCGTCATCGGGATGATCCCGGCGTACGCTGGGTGTACCCATACGTACGTTGGGCATACTCAAGCCAGGGGCAAACACTAATTTTTAGGGTTTGCACCCTATTTAAGATCCTTATGTCATTCAAGTGCATCACCCTTTCAGCCTCCATTGCCTTTTAGTGCTAATCTCAAAACCCTATCCATCTTGAGTGCTTTTTTGAGCTTACATAGAGTGTTTGGGTGTTCTTTTATGGTTTTGAAGAAGAAGGAAGCTTGAGGATAAGCAAATGAGAAGAAGGAGCTTGTAGATACAGAGTTTATGCATCAATTCTAGCCTATTGAAGGTATAAAGTTTAAAACTTGTTCATTCTAAGCTTAGATCTAAGTTTAAGGAAGATTTTAGCATCTTTTGGTCCCATAACTTGGTCTTTTAGAGTATGGGCTACTCCATGCCATTTGAGTTGTCCTTTTAGACTCTTGGGAGTGCATGAAGTCACAAAAATCGTATCTTGAAGGTTAAGGCTTAACCATGCATGTGTTGGTGACCACCTAGGAGAGTTAGAGGGCTTAATTCATGGTTTGAGTCCCAATAAGGCATACACGAGCATAAAGTTTGCAACTTTATGGCTTAAGATAGCATTATGAGTTTTGAACTAAGTTTTGGACGTTAGAGCTTAATGGATTAAGTCATGGGTGCAATTTTGGGTTAACTAACCAGTACGTCGGGCGTACTCTAGAGTTAGTTGCACGTACTGGGCCAGTACCCCCACTTCAGATCATCAACGTACAACGGGCGTACGAGCCATGAAAACCGTGCGTACGCAGTCTATGAACTTAGGAGATTTTTGGGCTCTAGTCTTGTTGGGCTTTTGACTTGTTTAGGATTTGGCCTTAGGCCCACCTGTTGTAGAAAGCCATTTTTGGGCCTTAGGCCATGTTGGATGCTCTTGGGCCATCTTGGGGATTAAAGGCCTTGTAGTTGGGCTTGGATGCCTTTTTGGACTTTTATGGATTTAGGCCTTGGTGGGAGGGAGGCCCAATGAGGCAAGGGTGAAGAAACCCTTTTTTTCCTTAAGTCAAGAATTAAAGTTTGGACTTTCGGGTTAGAATATTGGCCTAATTTCTAATTAGGGTTTTATACGTGTGCCTTAGGGAGAGGATTTTGCGAGTCATCCATTGAGTGCGATTTGATACCTTCAGTCTTAGGTGAGTTTCCTTCACTGTAATCGTGGGTCGAAGGCACCAATGTCGGCCCACTAGTTTATGTGTAGTGTGACAGTTGACTTCGTGATAACTATCGGTTATGTCTGTATTTGTTTGATGACTCTGTGATTCTTTTTTATGTTATTATATGGTAGTGGTAGGGGTGAAATAGACCCAGTATCCGGTTGAAATAGACTGAAGGGGATTGCAAGCACCCAGATATACTTGACAGTATCCGGTTAAAATAGACCGAAGGAGATTGCAAGCACCTGTTTGGCTGTATGTTTGTATGGTATGAGGTATTTTGGGGGAACTCACTAAGCTTTGTGCTTACAGTTTTCAGCTTATGTTTCAGGTACTTCCAGTTCGAAGGGAAAGGGTCCGGCCTGATCGCAATGCATCACCTTACGGTTTCCGCATTTTGAGATTTTGGGAATTTATACTCTAATAACATGTTGCTATGATACACTTTTGACTGTTTTGATATGAGTATCATATGTTTTGAATGAATTTAAAAACTAAATTTTAACTGTATTTTTGGGATGTAGCAGGAAATCCATAGAAAAGGATTCTTGCGGTGTAGGGAAGAAGTGAGGGTGCAATCTATTTATACACGATTTTTCTTGGAGGCATGTTGTGCCCGAACCAGGAGCATGTTGTGCCCTTGCTCTAGTCGGCTTCCCTCCTCGTGACATGTGTCAGCTGTAGATTGGATCGACGTGGCCCCCTTCTAGAAGTGCATGTCGTGCCTATGTGTGCGTGGCGTCGACGGGAAATTTTCAAAACTTCGTATCTTCTTCATACGAACTCCGTTTTTGACGTTATTTATATCCACATGTAGCTTTCAATGATTAATACAACTTTTATTTAGACTCCGTCGTCTGATTCTCAATTTATTTTTAAAGTTATATTTTTAATAGGCTTAGACTGTTAAACTTAGTATAAAAATCATAACACTTCCATAAGACATCCGTTCTCAACTACCTTTATATCGACGGACTCCTAACCACGAGATCTTCAACTCTCGTTTAGATTGTTTTTCCTAACAATCGATCGATTTAATTTTGATTTCTATGCTAACACAGTGGCTCTTAAACTTCGAAAAATTATAACTTCCTCATATGAAGTCAAATTTGGACGTTCTCTATATGCACGAGTTAGATTTTATGATTACTACGAATTTCGTTTAGATAAATTAGGCTAATAAGCAACCTATCTAAAATTCAATTTTTACGACACGCATAGTCATGTAGGTTTAATCGTGGAACATCATAAAAGCACAACTTATTCATACGAAGTCAGATTATAAAGTTCTTTATATATATATATATATATATATATATATATATATATATATATATATATATATATATATATATATATATATATAGAATCACCATCACGACTACTAAAACTTCATCAATATTATTTATCCTAAATTATCGAAAATGCTATTTTATCGTTTATGGATAAACCCATAAAAAGGGCTTATAATATTATCACTTATTATATCTTAACTGTCTAGCCCGAAGCTGCGGACATTAAAGATTCATTTTATTGCTTATAATAATAATAATAATAATAATAATAATAATAATAATAATAATAATAATAATAATAATACGAAAAATAATAATAATAATAATAATAATAACAATAATTGATTTATTAAATTAAAGGGTTTAAGTTGCAATTTTGGAAATTAATTTAGTAAAAGATTTAGGTTTGGGGGTAGGAGCTCTCATTATGGTGACTACAGGGGTTGTTCTTGCCATTTTCCAAAACTGACCCTTGTCTTCTTCCCCACAGAAATGCGCAACTTTCTTGCCCTTGTTTTCCTTCTTTTAAGCATGCATATCACAACATTCTTAAAAGAAACTTGATTCCCCTCCTTAAATAACTTCTAGTCACATCTTAAAAAGCCATCCCCTCTCCTCCTTGAGCCCCAAAAAGTCGCATAATCGGTGCTTGAAATCATGGTGTTCAAAGTTATGGTTTCGAAGAAATCCGACTATAGAGCTCATTCTATGCCATCCCGAAGTCAAGTAAGGCCTCCGTTCACTTCCTAACATGTTTCCCTACCCTTTCCCGTCGATGTGTAGGCCAGAGTTGCCTCTGGCAGACTCCAAACCACCGAAAAAACGCAAATACAGGATTTTCTATTCTAAAAATTATTTTGTCGAGTTTAACATGTTCTATCCTTCGTTAAGGTAGTTCCTAGGTCCTTTTGACACCTAGGAACAAGATCATGCTACTGAAGAAAAAAAATAGCACCTCAAAATGCTTTGAAATCACCTTATGAAGTCATATTTCAGGATTTTTGTTAATGTGTGAGTTAAGTTCTTTTTTTAGGTTATGGATTTGTTCTAGACTTGGTTGAAGGTTGCTAGGACTAGTACTTGGTTTCCTTAACTCATTTGGTCTTGTGTTGATGCTTAGAACCAAGAAACAACATTTTTACTTGATTTTGTACTAAAAACCCATAAACTGAATAGCTACACCTTTTGAATGCTTTTGGTCAATGAAATTGATTTTTAACTAATTTTTACTGTTAAAACATATACTGCTTTATTTCTTACAAGTTTGGTTGGGTGTGAGTGTTTAAAACAAGAAATAAGCTTCGGTTTTGGGTTATGTGTGTGTTTTATGTGTGTAAACCTAAGAATATGTTAGGAATCATTCATACCCTAATGCATGTATAAAAATGTGTATAGTGTGTGGTTTAACGCTTATGTAATCATATAAGAGACTGTATGTGTACAACATGAGAATACAAAAAGGTTTCTGAAATAAAAGCATGAATAAAGTATAATGTGTGTATTATCAGAAAATATTTCACGATCTAAGTAGAATTATTTACTATGAGATGTAGGTGTTCATAGAGGGAGAAGTTCATCTAATTCACGCCAATAGTGTTGTTCAAACAACTCGTTATTAGGTGGTGTGTGTTATCAGTTTCATTGTGGAGACTGTTGTTGACATTCTACTTGTTGGATTCAGGTGAATCTTTTCACTATATTATATACTGCAGTATGTGTCCTAGTGTGCTAGTATGTGGTTAGATTGTAGAATGTTGTAATACAGGTAGACTTGTAGACTGCTACATATGATGTTGAGTTGTTTGTTTATCTGTATTATGTATATGATGACATTTTTTTGGTAGACTAAGGCGTTCCAGCTGTGGGTGGAAGGTCAAGATACGGGTGGACCATCTTTATGTTAAAGCCCAAAGGGTGAGTTGATGACAATATCAACATTAAGTGTTGTGAGTCTAGACACTCATAAGGGAGAGTTGATGGCAAGATCTACTAAAGTGTCGTGAGCCTAGATACTTGATGTTGTTCTTACGGATCAGTTTTAGAGTTGAGAGTCTTGCTTGTATGCATGTATGTTTATTATATGGTATTTTGGGGCAACTCACTAAGCTTTGGCTTACACGTTGGGGATAAAATGTTTTTCAGGTGCTTCATCAAATCGTGGGAAGGCAAATATCAGACTGTACACACACATTAGCATTTGTATGATTTGAGATTTCACGATGCTTTTCTTTATAACTATGATTTTGGATTGTTGTTTATGAAAAAATGGTTTTACATTGAATATATCTTTATGAAAAACGAGGGTTTATTCTATTTTAAAAATGAAAATTGTATTCTGAATATTCAAGCATTACATGAGTTCTTTTTCCTGATGATATTTTTGGTGATGTTGTAACTTCCTAAAATTTACAATAAATTTAGACTTTAAATTAAACATTTATAATTGTTACAAAACTCCATTTGGCCCATTACTTCATCAATTAAGTTTTAAGTATTTAAATTATGCTTCCAATAACATCTTTTCAAAACATCTTTCTAGTTAATAGTTAATCAAACAGTAGAAAATAATAATGCGAAAATCCAATATTAAAATTCATGACAAGGTCCAATTTTCAATTTCAGACCTAATGTACAGTCAAACTTTGTCTTTCCATTTACTTGTACCTACAGTTCCTGAAACATTTATTTAAAAAGGGAAAGGTTAAGCATGAAGCTTAGTGAATTCCAATCGCAACATAGCATCAAAGTATTATACCTTACTCCTAATTAACATGTCATCAACAATCATACAAACATATTTACATATAAGCATGCATATCACACACTGCGTGAATGTTAAAGAACACATCCTAAACAACACCTAAATAAGGACCTGGCATTATTGACTTTGGTCCACGGACTCGGCGTCTCCACCTTTAATCCCCTAACTTGGCATGATGGCCTTCTGTTAGTCTGACTCGGCATGATGGCCTTCGGTCAATCGGTTCGGCCTTCGGCCCTAAATACATCAAATACAAACAATACAATCAATAACAACATCAAATATTCTTCACATATATCATAATTCTCACCCGATCTAACAGTAAGCATATAAAACCCTAATGTTATGTAGTACGAAACTCGCCTCAAACCATATGTGAATCACCCTCGAAAAAGGACCCAAGCTCTCGGAAGCAAGGTACTTCCTTATTACCTATATTAATGTTTTATAGTGTTATAAAACACTTTTTGGTCCTTGATATCACTAAAACATCCCTAAGCTATTTTCAACTTTTTACATGAAAACGGCAATTTGTTCAATACTTGTCCCCCCCCCCCTTAAACCCATCCAAAACAGATTAAGAATCCATAATAATGGATTCAGTTCAATACCTTTTTATGGACTACTTACACATGTTCATACGATTTTTCTACAATTTATAGTGAATTTTACAAAACTGCAGATCTTTGCAGCTCATTTCGGACCAGTCTGTAAAAATGACCACTTTCACCCTAGTTAGGATCAATATCAGGTCAGGGAAAAAATCAGGGACAAAGTAGACTCAATTTCTAAGCTTTAGGTGTTTAAAGATCCTAATTCCGACTCCTGATGATTTTTCTATAACTTTTTTAAGACAGGGGCAAATTGGTCAAAATCATCACATTTTCCAGCTGTGGTTATTACAGGTCAAACGGATTCTTAACCCATTAAGCCACAACCAAAATGGCTTATAATCTGTAAAATGAGTCCTTAACAGTTAGTGACAAACCATTGAGTCCAAATAACGATCTCAACTTCAATTTTGATTCAAAGTATGTTGTTTTAAAGGGAAGAATGTGAATTTCATTGCAATATTGAGAGTAACAACAAAGCAAGGTTTAACTTGTGTCAATCCAACACTCCACACCGCCAATGTGTAACATCTTGTTTCGGATCGTCCGTGATTAGGGTTCGTGGGCTGCAAACCGGGCATGAGGAGGTCTCGGGGTCGCGACGAGTTGCTAGAAGCTTAGGGCATCTCGTCACCTTTCCGTGGGTTTGAGGTTCATGGGAATCGGGGTTATATTGAGGAAGGGATGGAAGTTTGAAGTTGTGGCAGGACAAGTCCCTTATTGAAGAAAGGTGGCAGCTGAGTACGCTGGGCGTACATATGTGTACGCTTAGCGTACTCATGTGCGTGATTTTCAAGCGGAGCCACCTAGTACGCTGGGCGTACTACGCCCAGAGTGAAAACCCTAATTTAGGGTGAGTCCCCTATATAAAGGATATGATGGCCTCATTTCTGGCCACCATTCTCAGACATCAAACCGTAAGTGTTCCCTAACCCTCGTTTTAGAGCTTATGAGTGCATTTGTAAGCCTTTGAGAGTTTGTGTGTTCTTGAAGAGAAGAGAAAGCTTTGGAGAAGAAGGAGTGGGAGTCCAAGCTCTTGGATCTGAGCAAATCTGAGTTGGGAGCTTCATATAGAGGTATAAAACTTCAAACTTTACCATTCTTTTGTTATGTGCATCATAGATGAGACTTTTAGGGTTTTGTCCCAAAAAGGTGGACACTTTATGAGATCTTGAGTTCCAGAGACTAGGACCAACCCCTTTTGAGTATATTAGTGGTGTAATGTCATACAAATCCAATCTTGGTCGTTGGAATCAAGCCATGCATGTGTTATGAGCTTTTTGAGATAAGAGAGTGAGTGTTTTGGGTGTTTGTGACCTTTCCAGCCATGCAAAGGCTTAAAGTCACTGACTTTATGGAGTAAGAGCCATTAGGGAGTCCAGATTTGGGATTTGAATTAATGTATTAACTGATTAAGACCAAAGGAGTAGAAAGTGTGAATCTGGGGAGTACGCTGAGCATAATTCCTATACGCCCCGCATACTGCCCCAGTGTCCCCGATGGCCAAATCTTGATTGTGAGTACGCTGAGCGTACCAAGGGAGGTACGCTCCGCGTAACCTCACTGTGGACTTTGGGGCTAAGTCGCATTTTGGGCCTTGAGTGTTGGGCCTGGAGTTTGGGCTTGTTGCAATAGAGTATTGGACCAGAGGAATATATATATATTCGTGGTTGGGCCCTTGAGTTGGGTTTGCCATTTAGTTTTAAGAGTGGGCCTCGGGTGAGCCCATTTATTATTGGGCCTTGGTGGGCCCAATGGGTTTTAGGCTATTAATGGGCTGGTTAGTGGTCTTCCTTTAGGCCTTATGAATGAGAACTGGACTTAGTTCCTAATTGGGTTAATTGTGGGTTTGGCTCAGAGTTAGAGGCTGGTGCGCAGCAGCAGCATTTTTAGGGGTTGTTCTTCATCCGATGTGAGTCTTCTCACTATACTTACCATGAGTGGTATCCTTGTGTGATTGCGATGTCTTATGTGCTTATTTGTGTATTGTGATATTCTGCATTATGTCTCTGTGATTTATGCTGAGTATTGTTATTATGAGCTTATTGAGTTAGGACCGGAGGGTCCACCTGAGTTCTGGGACCGGAGGGTCCCACTGAGACACATTGACCGAAGGGTCTTATCTGAGTATAGCCATGAGAGGCTACTGAGATGTGTGTGGTATTTTGGGGAACTCACTAAGCTTCGTGCTTACCGTGTTATGTGTTATGTGTTTCAGGTTTTTCTCAGGATCGCGGGAAGGCACCGGCTCGATTGTACACACCAGAGAAAGAGTTATGTTTGAGGATCCTGGATTATTAATTAAACAATATAGAGGTGCGTTTTGTAAATTAACTAAATGAGATTTTGTGAAATGCGCTATGAGAATATTATGATTTTAAAAAGAAAATTTTGTTTGGAAATTTACGGTGTTACACAATGACTCAACCAATTTTGGTACAACACTACCCACTACCACCATGGCAGTGGTGGTCGATGGTGGTTGCCACCACATTAGTGGTGGTCATCATGATTTTCGAATAAAAGAAGAAAAGGAAGATAAATTGGATCGATTTACAACCTTACATGGATGAGAATCAACACCAACGAGCACTCTTGTCTCCCCTAGTGTCGATCTTCGTCTTCCCTCTCGTCCCCTTCTTCTTTTTCTGATCAAGCCTTATCCCCCTCATTTCTTTCTTTTTTTCGACCGCGAAGAGGGAAAACACACACACACACACCAAAACTTCTTTGGGCTCCTTGGGTTTTAAATCATTTTTTTGTTAAATGAAGGCTAATAAAATAAAAGAATAAGAGTGTCGATCACCTCCCCCCTCCCCTCCCCCCCCCCCCCCCCCCCAACAGCATTATGGGCTTTAGCCCCATAATTTATACTTTTGGCCCTTCCTTTCCCAAAACAACGTTAATTACCTCCAAAACAAATTTCTTTGCATCCATAAGTTCTTGAATTGTCAGCTTTGGTCATTCCTTTAGAAAATAATTACAAAACCTCCAAAATTCATTTCTTTATTATTATTATTATTATTATTATTATTATTATTATTATTTATCTTATTTTTTTATTTCCCACTAAGTTATTTTGTCGTCCCTTTCATTAAAAAAATACCGAAAAACGGATTGTTATTAATGTCTTGTATTGATATAAATTAGAAAAAACTTATCGTTAAACACGGTGTTATACAACAATTAAAATTGTGTAATTAGTTCAAAATCAGATTGTATCAGGTTCAAAGATAAATGACTTCAATTAATTAAATTCTTGTGGGTTCGAATTTAGAATGTCATATTTTAGCAATATGATGTACAAAAAATGTATTTTATAACAATATAAAGAAAAATGAATTTTGTAGTTACGGTTTGGTGATGTCTTTTGTGTTTCAGTAACAAGTATGTGTTTTATAAAGTTAAGCCTAGACCGAACAAATTGTTTGATGATATTGATTCATTTTCTTTTACTTGGATAACTCATAGAAAGCATAAGTTTTATCATAATTAGAACAATCCGTTTAGAATCTCTTTCCTATTATCTGGTGTAATTGTTGTGTTTTTGTTCGAACTCCTTACTATTAGCTTCTTAATGCATTCAACCGTACTAAAAAATAAACAAAGAACATATAGTCATCATTTGTTATATAATAAGGACAAAAAATGTGACAAAAAAGATATTACTAGTATGGTCCGGGTTGAAAAACGTTAGGTAATAAACATGCAAATAACCCAAAGCATATGGACAAATAATTTACTCTAAAAATTATTATATAAATTGAGACTAAATAGTTTCAATTGATTATAATAATAATAATAATAATAATAATAATAATAATAATAATATATTATATAATTACTAGTCACGTATCATGATAGTGTTTACAATTATATATTTTTCAATTAAAGCGTCATATTTTTACAAGTTTGTTTATCGTATACCTTTACATTTTATTTAGTTTGATAAACATTGCATCTGTCTGAAAACAATCCAACCATGGTGTCATTTATCAAATCAAAGCTTTTATGTCCAGACATTAACGACCCTTTTTAGAAAGAAAGGAATGAAGGGGACAAGTCTTTTTTCCTACTGGTTTTAAAATCTCTCAATCCGGCTTCTCCAATATTGTTTCTCCCTCGCATCAATGACAAATTGCATCTATATGGCATATTTTTAAATGATTATATATTTATAAGTTTACTTTTAAACTCAACATTTTAGTTTCCTTACTTTTATTTTGTAAAATTTTGGAGTTGATAACTTTTCATTTTGCAATATTTTAATGTTCAGTTTTCTTTTTATTGTTTTAGACACATCAATGCAATTTCAGCAATTAAGGTATATTTAAATTGAAAACCTGTTTTTTCCACTTGTTTAAGACCTCCATGTGTAAAATTCACATCATGTAACAATTTAAGTTTTAAAAAAAAAGGTGATGCAAGTTAGGATCGTGTTGGGATTGAATTTGGCTTTGTTAGATGCAAAGAGGCGATCACCATTGTTGGTACAAGGATGAGCACACCCCCGAAAAAAAATAGAAAGATAGCATGTAGTTAAACTTGAAAGAGATAGTTATTATAGATAACATGGTCCCATATAAGATGGTAACGGAATAGTATTACGAGTAGTTTAGGTACTAGTTACCTTTTCTCTTTTGTGCTTGTTTTGATATTTTACTGTCTTAGGTCCCGTTTGATAGAATTGTTGATCGCGAAAGTGCTGATTGGAAACTGTATGTTTGGGTAATAAATTCTGGTAAAAAATCATATTGTTTTATTATACATCTGACTGATGAAAAATAATCATTTTATCATGTTGCTCTACATAGTGATGGATGAAGTTGCTGAGTAATTATAAAAATATACAAACTATCACACAAAATGTAAATTACACACAAATTATTTAAAAATCCAAATAAAAATTGTCATAGAAAATGTAAATTAAACATAAATCGTTTAATATCCAAATAAAAACATACTAAAATTCAAAAAAACATAATAATTTAATGTAAAGTAGGTGAAAGTAGTTGCTTTACAAGTTGCTTTACAATCTGGTCATGCAAAGTACGCATATATTGTACGGCTTCTGAACCTCGTTTTATGTCTGGTATGTTTTTGTTATCAATTCCTTCATCTTGCACATGACGAGTAACTATAGTGTTCTCTTCAAAATTTGTAAACAATTCATCTTGAATATTGTATTTTCTTAAAAAATTATGGACCATGACACAAGCAATGACTATGTCTCTTTGCACCGTAAAGGATAAGGAGTCATTTGTTTTAAGATTGAGAATCTCGCTTTCAATACATCATAAGCACAGTCAATAACATTTCTAATCTATGTATGAGCATGATTGAACCTTTCTTATCTAGTTAAAGATCTGTTTCTTCGAAAAACGGCTAACCAATACCTAGTATTGCGGTACAGAGCCATAAAGTCTCGAGTGTTTGTATATGCAATGTCAGAATGGTAATATTTATCTGTAAATGAGTGTGACTTATATTATATAAATAATATAGATAATAAAATTTGTATAAAGATTACAAACCTGGTGGAGGAAATGGAAATTCATAAGTCGGATTGAATGCAACTTTTTTCCCTATAACGAGTTTGTTGATCAACGGGCACAACTACACCTCTTTTTTCCCACCACCTCCCTTATTTTTTTTAGTGCCCCGAAGATTCTTCACTCGCACCTACATGTTGTGTAGAGGTTTCCATTTGAACATCATCATCAAAATCATGGTGACTAAATTCTTCTACAGGACGAGGGAGTGTAGAAGATGGCCCCCAATTTTGAAAGTCGGTCGAGGTCAACCCTTCAAATAGTTGGGTGCAAAGATCAAGGAACAGAAGGGGCTTAGTTTTAAATGACAATACGATTTTGTTCAATTGTTTACAAATTTTATAAATATTAGTATTTGTTATAACAATAATAGAAGGAAATAGTATTTTTGGCTTAAAATCCCGTAGGAGGCAGATGGTATGTATATATATGAATAATAGTTACACTCTTTAGATCCTAATAGAATAGGATCTGATACAACAAAATAATTGATAAATACAATCAATATATTATCTAATCTGTATTTGAAACTATTGTAGATAACCCTTCTGTTAACATTCCCCCTCAATCTTAACTGGAACTAGATTAAGATTGTACTTCATTCGATCTAACATGTTGCGTGTAACTGGGTTGGTAAATCCATCAGCTAATTGATCATTAGAAGAGATAAAACGAACATCCAAAGCTCCCATGGCTACCTTCTCTCTAACAAAGTGAAAATCTACTTCAATATGTTTGGTACGAGCATGAAAAATAGGATTTGTTGTGAGATAGGTAGCTTCTAAATTGTCACACCATAAAATCGGTGGCCTTGATTGATAAACCCCAAGCTCTTTAAGCAACGATTGCACCCACATCACTTCAGCAGTGCCATTTGCCAAAGCTTTATACTCTGCTTCTGTACTTGAACGAGAAACCGTAGGCTGCTTGCGAGCCCCATGAAATTAGATTTGGACCAAGAAATATGGCAAAACCTCAGGTAGACCTGTGATAGTCTAAACAACCTGGCCAATCAGCATCTATGAATACACTTAGTAATGTAGAGTTCGACTTCCTTAGACAAAGTCCCATATTTACCGAGCCCTTTATGTATCTGAGTATTCGTTTAACAGCTTCCCAACGTATGTCTGTCGGTTTAGCAAGGTATTGACAAACTTTATTTACCGCAAATGAGATATCTGGTCGTGTCAATGTGAGATATTGTAATCCTCCAACCATGCTTTGATACTTAAATGCATCATCTTCACTTAGTAATTTTCCATAATCCTTTGCAAGTTTATTGATAACAGACATAGGGTTTGATACACTCTTATAATTCTCCATGTGAGCTCTATGAAGAAGATCTGACGCATACTTGTGTTGTAATAAGGTTATGCCCCCTGAATTGTGAGAGACCTCAATCCCTAGGAAATAGTTGAGACGACCAAGGTCCTTAATAGGAAAAGACGATGAAAAGGCGCGTATAAGTTGATCAACAATCCCTTGAGATGATCCTGCAATAACTATGTCATATACATAAACCAACATGTAGATGATGTGATTACCATGATGGAATAGAAAAAGCGACGTGTCATCCTTGGAGGAGCAAAAGCCAAGTTGATGTAATTTGTCACTAAAATGGGAGAACCATGCACGCGACGATTGTTTTAAACCATAGATAGCTTTCTGTAACTTGCATACATGATGATGATGATGGACATCTTCAAAATCAGGGGGTTGCTTCATATAGACATCTTCATGTAAAAGCCCATGGAGAAATGCATTGTCGACGTCAATTTATCGTAAGTGTCAACCTTTGGTAACAGCAAGAGCAAAAATTAAGCGAACGGTGGCTGGTTTTACAACGGGACCAAAAGTATCTTGATAGTCCACACCATATTGGTGGGTGAACCCACGAGCAACTAAGCGGGCTTTATGTTTGTGAAGAGAGCCATCTGGATTTTGTTTTGTTTTAAATATCCATTTACACCCAACAATGTTTACACCTGAACGTTCGGGAACCAAGACCCATGTATGGTTTTTCTGTAGTGCCTCAAATTCTACTTACATAGATTTTCTCCACTTTGGTTCAGACAGCGCTAAAGTATGTGACTTGGGCTCAACAAAGAAAGCTCGAATATTTGGATTATAAAGAATGGTGCCATCAGTGAACCGTTTAGGACATGTTTTCCCTGTCCTTGCTCGAGTTATGATCCTAAATGGAGGTGGCATGACCGGAGGTGAAGATTGACTAATTAGATCTGGTGAGACTGAACCAGAATCATCAAAAACAACCTGAGGATCAGCTGCATTGTTTGAAACTGCAGAAGCGGTATTTTCTGCAACGGCTGCAATACTTGGCGCTGGTTGAGAATTTGTCAAAGAAGTTGGAGAAATTCTTGGAATTGGTACAGATGCAGCATTAAGCATGGATGATCGTGTAGTGTGTGGTGCTTGGGCTGTAGCTGCATGAGAAGAGTTAGCACATAATAAATGTAAGGTCCTGAAACGGATCTTTACCAATGATCAAGCAATAAACAATCAATAGCAATCACAATAGAAGTAGAAGAAGAAAAGAAATCAAGCTTGCACACGTTTATTGCATAAAACGTCTGGTACAACTCGACAAAATGAACCGTGAACACTATGGCATCAACAACCGGACAAAGACCTACAACTCCTCTATATATACTTGACTTGGGCCGCAAACTGGGTTTACGGCCGTAAACTCACTCTTGGGCCGTAAATAGCTAAACAACACCAAAAAAACACTAAAGACTCATAATGAACTATTACAATGAAAGCCTAGACCAAACCATTAACTGGACCCTTCAATCTCCCCCTTGGTTTGGTGCTAGCTTGGACTCAGTCTTTGTCAATTACCAGCACATCAGATTTTCCCATAGCTCCATTCCACATCTCCTTCTGAATAATCTCAGCAACCATCGAAGTGTACTCCTTAGCAGCGAACTCAAAAAGGTCTTCAGCCACCTTGATCTGATGAATAGAGAGCTGATGTATATCCCACCTACCAAACTGAAGCAGATCTCTCTTGTCATACAAGCGAATACAATCCTCTTTAAGCTTGATGACAGCAGAAGCTGTAGTTTCATCAAACACCCAGTATTCCATGGATTTGAGAGATCCATCTGGATGATTTTGAAGGACGGGAATCTGCTTTACTTGAGCAGTAGCTGGCCACATCACTGACCGAAGTGGCTGATTTGTTTTGGGATCAATGACGCTAGGGTAAATCTTGATGATAGACTCTGCAGTCTTCATTGAAGGAAAGCCCTTAGCCACTTGATCTTCCAAAAATGTCTTGAACTGAGTCGCCTTGGGTTTATTTGATGGATTTGAGAAAGGAGCATTAGACAACTCCGTAAGATCAATCCTAGTCAAAGAGTGAAAATCGTGAGCATCTTTGTACAGTTCAGTATTGCCACTCTTTCTTCTCACGATCCACATGTTCATAGTGTCATGGAATCCCCACGAAATGATCCCTGGCCTATCACCATAAACGTCTCTGAAACGATTTTCTCCCAGATCCGTAAAGGTGATCTTTGATTGATCCCAGGGAGCATTTTGATCTGAGCTCCTTTTGAATAGAAATTGACCCTTTTCAGCTGACTTGGCCAATTTAGCACGTTTCAATGCCACTACATTCGGAGCCTACGCCGGTTCCTTGTCAAAACGATCAACAACGATGGTTGTTCTTGTAGGTGGCGGAACTATGGGAGCATCTTGATTAGGAAGATAGATCTTTGGCTCATCGACAGATGACTTGAATTTGTCGCCAAAATCTTCTTCCAGCTTCTTCTTTAGATCGTAGTAGCTGGCGGTCAATAAGCCAAAATGTGTCTGAAGATCAGTAATCTGCTTCGTCTTCAGAGCTTTATCTTCAATAAGTTCGGCAACTTGAATATTGAGTATTGCATTTTCAGTCTGAAGGTCTGCAACCTTGATATCCAGCTCAATATTTTTCTGATCTAAATCAATATTTTTCTGATTCAGTGCATCGATCTCCTTCTGAAGTCCAAGTATTGAAGGATTCTCTTCTCCTGAGCTGCCACCCCCAATAGAAATTCCTTTGCCACGTGAGGGAGGCGTTGTGAATTGTTCTTCGGCTAAAAACCTGGCTAGCTTCACAGAAGCAGCATCATGGTCTGGCCTGGGAGGAGAGAAACTTGTGGGGAAGGAAGAGCCACCAGCTTCATAGAAGGTGCTAGGACCTTCACTGACGGGTTCAGATGAAACAATGGCAGGAGTAGTTGTTGGTGGAGTTGTAAAGCTTTGAAATACACCCGAATCAGGAATTCCCTGTCTAGGGTCAAGTCTTCGTCTTTTTATTGGAGGTTGAGAGGCCTGTGTAGTTGTGCGATCACTTTCCAATGGCTCAGATGTAGGTGGAACAACATCAAGGGGAGGAGTCCCTGACACTGTCACCATAGGAATTGCTATTTCCGCCATTGGATTGCTAAGAGGAGGCGTGGCTTCGAGAACGTCTTCATTTTCCCTTATCTCTGTTGCTGGATGAGCAACTTCATCGATATTGTCAAGTAGCGTGTTGAGGTTTTCACCGGTCATGAAGTCTTCATTACTACCAAAGTTTAAAGGAATTTCATCCTTATCAAACCCAATGAGATCGAGGTCTTCATACAAATCAGTCTCCGTTCCGCTTTTTGAAGACCCCTCATTATAATCACTTTGGACCTGGACAGATGTCAGTTCATGTTCCTCAGCTACTTGTGCATTAGGAGCTGGAGTTTCTTCTTCTTCTTCAGCACGATCTGACACTGTAATAACATCATCTTCCAAAATGACTCTCTCAGAAGAAGTGGGCTCAGATGACATTTTGTCTGACGTTCCATGAGATTCGGAGGATTCATTTATCTCAGCAAATTTTCCGAATTTCACAAGAGTATGTAATCCTTGGAAGACGACCTTGCCCTTGCGATTCTGCTTAATAAGACCAACAGTGTGGGGGCCTAACGACTTCATATCTAGTGTGTCTCCCTCTTTGACCATCTCCGGAAATTGGGTGTCAATGAACAACTTAATGAACCTAGGATACAGCAAGAAAGAATATCTGGTCTCCCGGTTTATAGCATTGATGTTTACTATGAACTCATCCAATATGAACTTTGAGAAGTTGAAGTTGATTCCTGCAGCTAGTGAAACAATTGCCCCTGTGTTCCTGAGCGAGATTTCATCAGCACCTGATCTTCTGCCCGAGATACAGCTCACAAACACATGAGCCAAGAATCTCCAGTAGGGTGGCAGAAGCTTTTTCACAGTGGGGGGGTAGATGCCTTCATACCCCATCTTCTTGAGACTCTTTTGCACATCTTCAATCCCGATTTCAGTAGGAAAATTAGGTTGATCATTAATCAGCAATGTTTCTCTGATGTACTGCTCAGTGATCATAATCTTGCATCCTTTCACAATAGCTTCAACGGTAACTGCTCCATTGTCTCTTGTCATCTTAGCAGTCTGCCAGAACTCCCTGGCAATTTTATGATAGATGACTGGGTTCACAGTAATGGAAAAGGCTAGGCAGCATTCTCTCAGCCTGTAGATCATCGACCTGAAATCTCCATGAGCAGCAGGAGGATCATCCAGTACAATAGCCAAGTTATGCATGTCAGCAAACTTCAAACTTTCCATTGATCTGCACTAAACCAGGCCAAGTAAGAAAACAAAATATTTGAGCAGTTAAAGCTTTAAGTTTTCTTAATTTAATCAATTTCATTTTGGCCTTAAAAAGAAATGATTTGATCAAAAATTTTGAGTTTACGGTCAAACATGGTCAAAATTGGGTTTACGGTTCAGATTGGGTTTATGGTAAAAAATGATCAAAATAGGGTTTACGGTCCAGATTGGGTTTACAGCCGTAAACCCATTGCAGTGATCTCCTGACCGTAAACGGAGTTTACGGTCGTAAGCTTCCAAGCCGTAATCTCAGACTGTTTACGGTCGTAAGCCCTCCCTAAACCGTAAACGTCGATGAACTGAAAAACCTCGATTAATCCCCCAGTATCAGTCGAATCGATGAACAAACACCATTTCCTCAATCGGTTTTAGCATACCTTTGATGTGGACTAAACGATTTTGCAAAAACACACAAAAAAATTTCGAGATGAGAGAGAGTGGAGAGGGTTTGCGGCCGGAAGGATGAATAGTAGGGTGGAAAGGGTTTCCAACAGTAAACTTCACCTTTTATACATCCTTTGAATTTTACCTGTCTCCCACACAGTATAAGGCACAGTCCAAATCCCAATTAATTTTTCAAAAATAAAGCCTTTTGAGGATTTTAAAATTAAAGTAAAATTAAAATTAAGCTAAAAATAAAATAAAATAATTTTTAAAATTTAAGAATTAAAAAATTAAATTTTGACAATTATAAAAATAAAATAAAATAAAAATAAAAATAAAAATAAAAATGAGATAAAATAAATACAGACAAAAATTTATCTCAAAAATCACTGAAAATAATTTTGTGATACTGGGATCAAAGTTGTTAGACAGCCTTAATCCATTTGTCGGTACCTTTATCTTCACGTCTTTGTCTGGTCGATCGTCGGTATTGTGGTCCACTTAAACACGAAAAATTGTGACAGAATTAGGACATACCATTAGTTAAAAGACAAAGTGATCCTAAGTTCCTAGATAATATTTCTTAATGACCATTCAGCTGACGACGACCAGGGATATTGTTGTCCACCTAAATTGAGCAGCGAGATCTATAGACAATCTGTAAGTGTTCAATTTTAATTGTACTAGAACATGTTTCCTGCTTCCTGATATGCTCCAGTAATCAAGGACTTCCAGAATACTCCTTACATCGGGTGAGTAGACAATTATTAAGAGAGAATATAGATTTAGAATGCATATGCTATACACCCAGGTCGGATCTCTTCCAATCACGCAGAGGGTGAAACATATGACTAACTGAAGTTTTAGAGGGATTGAGAAAAAGAATGATGCATATACTGTGTACCAGGTCGGATTGTGAGTCACACAAAGGAGACAATATATGGCTAACAGATAGAAAGAATTGCATAGATAGAGGATGCAGAGAAATAGAGTTGCATATGTTACAGTCCAGGTCGGATCTCTCGATCACGCAAAGGAAACAACATATGACTAACAGACAGATAGAGAGAAAACAATTTTCTACAAACCTAATTTATCGGAATTCACCAGTCACCCCATCAATACTGGAATTAAGGACAGAATCCGCACATCGAGGAAAAGTTAATCCACGGTTCCAGATACGGGTTCTTTTAATGTGACCAGTAGATTCCCATATTTATCTCCCTGCTCAACCTATCCAAGCGTCGTATTGTTAGGCTAAACGGATCTAACTAGGTCAAGATTTGTCAAGTCTATGAATTCCTTAAGTTCAACTCTGCCTAGTCAAGTCCTTCTAGAATCTTTCGTGCCTACCAGCGCATCAAACATAGAGCATAGACAATTTAATTTTGGGTACGTTACGCAGACTCAGATTGCCTGTTATCACTTGATAATATCACTTCCCAGTACCACATCTACAAGCAAAACTGTTAGCGACAATAATTTTGATTTTTCTGAATTTTTTTTAATGTTTTTGGATTTTTGAATGTTTTCTGAAGAAAATAAAACAGAAACAAAAGGTTTTTGGATTTTTTTAATTTTTCAATTTTATTTTTTTTGTTTGGTTTTTGTTTATTTCTCCCCCTAAATTTGTGCATGGGTGAGAATGAAATCACTAAAATGCACAAATTTAAACTAACCTAACCAATAACAAAAATTTAATCCTCAAAACGAATCATTTTCAAAACTCCCACAAGCACATCGAATCGAGCTTTGTTAAAAGGCTTGGTGAACAGATCCGCCACATTATTAGCAGTGGGAACCTATTCCAGCCGAATGAGCGAGCGCTCATAACAATCTCTGATAAAATGAATTTTGATATCAATGTGCTTGGTTTTGGAATGTTGGATAGGATTTTTAGTAATTTGAATCGCGGCCTCATTATCACAGTGAATGGGGGTTTCTAGATAATTCAAACCGTAGTCCAACAGCTGATGTTGGATCCAGATAACTTGAGAACAGCAAGCAGATGCAGCAACGTATTCCGCTTCTGCTGTTGAGGTGGAGACGGTATGTTGTTTCTTGCACTGCCACGACACCAACCTATCTCCAAGGAATTGGCACCCTCATGATGTAGATTTCCTGTCAAGCTCACATCCTCCATAATTACTGTCAGCAAAAGCATATAAATCAAATTCAGAATTCTTCGGATACCAAAGACCCAATTTTGGGCTGCCTTTGATATACCGAAAAATCCTTTTGACAGCAATAAGATGTGAAAGTTTAGGATTAGCCTGATAGCGAGCGCATTGACAAACTGCAAACATGATGTCGGGACGACTTGCAGTAAGATACATCAACGATCAGATCATCGATCTGTAGTGTGTCTGATCTACGGATTCGCCATCAATATCTGGATTCAGCAGGAGTCTTTCAGCCATTGGTGTCGATGCAGGTTTTGCATCTTGAAACCCGAACTTCTCAAGAATATCCTCCACATACTTAGCTTGATGTAGTAGGATTCCGGTTGAATTTTGTTTGACCTGAAGCCCCAGAAACATGGTCATTTCGCCCAGTGAACTCATCTCAAACCGCTTTTTCATCACGCCTTCAAACTCTCTGCATAGCTGTGGACTGGTAGACCCGAAGATAATGTCGTCAACGTAGATCTGTACTAGAATCTGATCATTACCAACGTGCTTGATGAATAAGGTTTGATCAATGGTGCCGCGAGAGTATCCATGCTCGAGCAAGTGTTTTGTTAGTGTCGCATACCATGCTCGAGGAGCTTGATGCAACCCATACAACGCCTTGTCCAACTTGTAGACATGATTAGGAAACTTTGAGTTGACGAACCCAGGGGGTTGATCAACGTAGATTTCTTCCTTCACCTTGCCATACAAGAAGGCTGTCTTGACATCCATTTGGTAGACCGTGAAGTTCATGTAGGAAGCATATGCGAGAAAGATACGAATAGCCTCCAATCGAGCAACTGGTGCGTAAACCTCAGTATAATCAAGACCCTTAACTTGTCGAAACCCGCGAACCACCAACCTTGCTTTATTGCGCACTATTACACCAGAATCATCCTGCTTGTTTCGATAGACCCAGCGTGTGTCAAGAGACCTTTTGCCCTTTGGTAACTCAACCAATTTCCAAACCCCGAGCTTTTCAAACTGATTTAGCTCTTCATGCATCGCATCTACCCAGCTGGGCTCATTCAAAGCCATTTCAACGTTCTTGGGCTCTATTTTAGATATAAAGCAAGAATAGAGACATGCATTGACATCTCCACTCTGACTTCTGGTTTTAACTCCATCACCCAGCTGGCCAATGACGTTTTCGATCGGATGATCGCCTTGAAATCTTGAAGGTATGTCTTGGCTGATATCATTGAGTGAAACAGGAAGAGTGTGAATGTTGAAACCTCCATCATTTGCTGATTGATCCATATTAGATGAATCTGCTACAAACTCATTAGCAATTTCTTCAGGAAAGAGTAGTTCCATAAAAGTTGGAATGACAGCGGAAGCATCTCTAGACATGACTCTCTTTCAATAGGAGTATGAGGTGTAGCGTCAGCATCAGGAGTTTCATTTTGAACTTTAGACTCTTGACTATCAAGTCGAACAGATGACTCCCCTTCAGGTGGAGCAGAGGACTCCCCCTCAGATGGAGCAGAGGACTCCCTCTCAACCGTTGGAGGTCTGTAAACAACTTCTTCGTCTTCATCTTCAGAAACAATCTTCGAACCAGAAGAGGATCCATTTGAACCATCTGAAGACACATTTAAGGATTTGAAAAGCGATGTGTAATCAAATAACCAGTCAGGACCCACTCGAGCGTCTATTTCATTCTCCTCCAACCAGCGCACATCATAGGATTCGACAATCTGCTTAGTCTTCTTGTTGTAAACCCTATACGCGGTGCACGCAGCATACCCTACAAAATAACAATCATCGACTTTGGCATTGAATTTAAGGTTGGATTCCAAGTGAAGAAGGGTGCAAGGGCAGCCAAATACACGGAAATGGCTGACTGAAGGCTTATGTCCATAGAGAATCTCGTACGGTGTCTTCATCTGAGCTTTGTTAATTAGAACACAATTCTGCACATAGCAAGCAGTGTTAATTGCCTCTGCCCAAAAGAAAACAGGTAATTTAGAATCACAAAGCATTGTCCTTGCAGCGTCTTTTAAAGTTCTATTTCTCCTTTCAGCAACACCGTTTTATTGAGGCGTGTGAGCAGAGCTGCATTGACGCACGATCCCCTTTTCTGCGCAAAAATGGTCAAGAACCGCATTCTTGAACTCAGTGCCATTGTCAGTACGAAGCGCCTTCACCTGGTTGTTGGTTTGATTCTCAATCATCACAATGAACTTCTTTATCAGATCAACAACCCTAGCTTTGTTGGATAAGAAGAAGACCCACGTAAAACGAGAGAAATTATCGATCACAACTAGACAGTACGAACTTCTGTTGATGCTCAGGACGTTGACCGGACCAAATAAGTCCATATGCAATAATTGGAGCACTTGACTGATTGAGTTGACTTGCTTTGGCAGGTGTGGTTTTCTATGATGTTTTCCTTGGGCACAGGACACACACTTCTCAAATGTAATAAAGTCTCTGACAGGTAAGCCTCGGACCATCTCATTCTTAGCAAGGCGATTTAGGTTTTTCGCGTTAGCATGACCGAGTCGTCGGTGCCACAACATTGCGTTTTGTTCGGAGACTTTTGAAAATAGGCAAGTGACTTGTTCAGGTATGTTACTGTTCATGTCAATAATGTAAGCATTCCCATCCCGCTTAGATTTGACGAGAATCCACTCTTCCGAGATGACAATGCCTGGCTTGAGAATCATGCATTCTTTATCGGTAAAATGGGTAGAATAGCCTTTGTCGCAAATTTGGGAAACACTCAACAAGCTATGCTTTAACTCGGGAGCAAAGTTGACATTTTCAAAGCTTAGCACTCCATTTGTAACGGTTCCTCTCTGAGTGATCTTGCCACCATCTCCGCCCGCGAAGGAAACATACCCCCCATTAAAAGATTGAATGTCGCTTAATTGGGAGATGTCTCCTGTCATATACCGGGAGCAGCCGCTGTCGACGTACCAAGGACGGATGACATTCCTCCGCAACTGTCCCTGCAAAATGAGTGGGATCATTTAGATTTGGGAACCCAGGTCATCACTGTCCTGGGTTTCCTTTTCGCTTTCTTTGATTTATCTTTTAATGTTTTCAATTTAGGATCCTCATTTCTAATCACTTCAGAGGATGATGATGATGGATTGGAAATAGATTTGGGCATCCAATGATATTTAGGTTTTATAACATTCTCAGGTGGTTTTGAAATAGGTTTCTTATTAGTTTGCACTGAGCCTCTGGATGTTCTACTAGAAGTGGTTGAAGATCCAGAACTTCTTTTTGACGAACCCGATCTTGGCGGAGCCTTGTTCGGTTTTGGCAAACTATTTGGAGCTTTGTTATGAAAAACCTTTTTATTCTTTTGAAAAACAGCCCTTTTCTGCTTCGATCATCTTTCCAATCATCATTTCGAGAACGAGTTCTTGAGGATTTTCTAATTAAAGACCTTCCTCGAGATTCGTTCTCTCTTCTTGGTGACATATAGTTCACAAAGATCCTATTTTGACAATTCCTAGCTATATGACCACCAACACCACAATTAAAACAAATATGTTTATTATTTGAACTTGTACTGCATTTCTCAGATTTATTTCCTTGACAGACACTCTTACTCTTCTCAGAAGAACATGCATGAGAAATAGGTTGTGAGATAAGTGAGGGTGCCTCAGATGGTGTGACTTGTGGAATTGATGGGTTTTCATGAGAATCACAAGCATCAGAATTACCAAACAGTTCATCAAACATATCAAAGAAATTAAATTCAACAGTAGTAGATGTGGAAGCATCACACGAAACATTCTCAATTTTAATATCAGAAACAAAAACTTTTTCATTTGAAACAAAAATATCAGAATCAGAAACAGAAACAGAAACAGATTCTCCAACTTCACGCTTTGCCTGATCTAAGGATTGATCTGCAGGGGAAGTAGAAACGTTAGTACTTTCAACATTTATAAATCCTCCTAAAACGAAACCAGATGGCTTGCCATAAACCATGAATGGTTCGTTGGCAATCTCATCCTTGGATAGGGGTTGATACTGATATGTATGATTATAAGGAGGAGGTACACTATCATATCCTAAACCTTTTTGTTGGTTTCGTTTGAACTGCATGCAGTGATCAATCATGTTGGCAACTACCTCGCTTTATCCATCAAATTTTCTAAAATCAAAATTTGCAGTATCAAATTGTCTTTTTAATGTATCAAGCTCAGTAATTAACTCATCATTTTGTCTCTTAACATAATCATAAAGTTCACATTTTTCACTGTATTCTGTCTGAATTCTTTTAAAATCTTTTATTTTTGTCTCTAACTGGGCCTTAAGGGGTTTTTGTCCTTTCCTGAGTTGATAGCCCTCATATCTAAGGTCCTCTACTTCTCTACGTAATAATTGAATTTCATCATGAAGAAGTTTAACATATTCATTACATGCCTGAGAGCAAGAAGGTAGATTTACCTCATTCTTCCTGGGCTCGGAAGTAGAAGACACCATCATAGCAAACTGCAGCTCCATCATTTCTGATTCAGGATCAGCTGCATCATTCTTCAAGGGAGCATCATCAATTTGAGCTAGGTGAGCGTTTTCTGGCCCTGAAATATTCAAATCCTGAATCTGGTCCTCCCAGTCAAAGGATTGAGCGACCATAGCTGTCTCACCATTAACCGCAGCACTTGCACGATTGTTTCCCACTGCAACCATTGTCCTGTTGTTGTTCGTCCTACGATCTGGTTTTGGACACTCACGAGCAAAGTGACCCGGCTCGTGACAGTTGAAACATCGCAGCATGCCCTTGTTGAATCCCACCTTCTTGTCAGCATTCATGCCCCAGTTGTTCTTCCCTGTCTTTTTAGCAAACTGCTTGGCCCTGAAAACAGCCATAGCAATCTGCCATGTAATATCCATCTCTTCCACGTCTTCTGGATGAATCTGATCCAGGTCAGCAAATGACAGCTGAGGTGGAAGCTCTCCAGCTACAAAAGCATTGTAGCAGTTAACAAGCCCAGTGGCTAGAGCCAGATTTTCATCAGTGTCTTTCGTGTTTGAGGAAGAGGATACAACTGGCACATTTGGAGGAGGAACAGCTTGTGGAGTAACAAATGGCTGGCTTTGAGAATGAGGAATGGACGATGCAGCAGCGAAGGTCTGAATCTGAGGTTGTTAAGCAGCAAATACTTGACCTGAGGAAGACATGATTGATGAGAGAGCATTGTTGGATGAGATTCCAAGATTTGCAGTTGAGTACGAGTTCACATGGTTAATCTCTCTCTTTTTGTCATCAATATCACAAGCTTTGATGATCGCCATGATTTCAGCAAGAGTGAGGCGATTTAGATCCTTGGTCTTCTTAATCACAGCAACATTCATGTCCCATGACCTAGGAAGAGCATTCAGAAGCTTCTTGTTAATCTCTGACTTGGTCAAGAAAATCCCAGATATATTCATGTCAGTGGTGAGAGTTGTGAACCGCTGCAGCTGCGCCTCAAGAATCTCTCCGGGAATGTAGTTGAACATATTGAACTTTTGTCGCAACATGTCCTGGCGACTCTCCTTCATATCTTCATTGCCTTCATATACCTCAATTAGGGCTTCCCACAAATCTTTAGCTGAAGTATACTCTCGGAAACCTTGAGCAATATCAGGAGATAATGCCATGGTTAGAGTGGCTAAAGCCTTTTCCTGTTCTTCCACCTTTTCAAACTCTTCATATGTGTAGTTTTCAATAGCTTTGTCAATCAATTGTCCTCCAACCGTCATAGTGATTCTAACAGGGCCTCTAAGAATGCTTCTCCAGACATTAAAGTCTTTCATTTTAATGTACTTTTCAATCCTGTATTTCCACTCAGGAAAACCATCTGCAGACATTAATCTTGGAATACGCGTAGTAGTGCCCATGACAGTATCAAGTTCGTGAAAATGAGTTTGACTTTGAGATTCCATCAAAAATTAAAGCAAATTAATGTCAGAAAGAAGTTTACGGTTGATGTGATTACGACCGTAAACTGCGTTTACGGTTAATGAGTTTACGACCGTAAACGGCGTTTACGGTTAATGTGTTTACGGCCGTAAACTGAGTTTACGGTCGGATGATTACGGTTTGGATGTTTACGGTTTAAGTGTTTACGGTTATTGAAGCTTAGTTTACGGTTAATAAAGATTCACAGTTTACGGTTGATTAAAGTTCTTGAGTTGACAGCCGTAAACTGAGTTTACGGTCGGTAGTAAACTCCCAGAAGTTCTTCAAAAACACGATTTTGGAGTAGATTCAATCCCTTTAACCAAGAAAACACCAAAACCAATCTCGAACAGTAAAGAATGATCAATCTAAACAGCCGAAAACTCGATTGAATGAAGCTTTGACACCGGTTTTGCTCTGATACCAATTGTAAGGTCCTGAAACGGATCTTTACCAATGATCAAGCAATAAACAATCAATAGCAATCACAATAGAAGTAGAAGAAGAAAAGAAATCAAGCTTGCACACGTTTATTGCATAAAACGTCTGGTACAACTCGACAGAATGAACCGTAAACACTATGGCATCAACAACCGGACAAAGACCTACAACTCCTTTATATATACTTGACTTGGGCCGCAAACTAGGTTTACGGCCGTAAACAGGTTTACGGCCGTAAACTCACTCTCGGGCCGTAAACAGCTAAACAACACCAAAAACACACTAAAGACTCATAATGAACTATTACAATGAAAGCCTATACCAAACCATTAACTGGACCCTTCAATAAAGATAGGTCATATCTAGACATGTGGTCATTCACAATACTAGGTTCAGATTGAGGGTACGAGACACCATGAGCTGTGGTTGGAGGTGTGGAGTGTATGATTGATGTAGCAAACGGAAACCTAGACTCATCAAAGACTACATCCCTTGAAATATAAACACGACCAGTTTGTTTATCTAGACACTTGTACCCTTTGTGCATTGAGTTGTACCCTAAAAAGACACATAGAGTGGATCGAAAGGCAAGCTTATGAGCATTATATTTGTGAAGATTCGGCCAACATGCACAACCAAAAGTACGCAAAAATGAATAATCAGGAACAATGTTAAGATGGCGTGTAATAGGTGTAGAGTTTTTAATGGTACGACTAGGCATTCGATTTATTAAGTAGCATGATGTCAAGAATGCTTCATCCCAATATCGAAGAGGGATGGAAGAATGAGATAAAAGAGCCAAGCCTGTTTCAACAATGTGGCGGTGTTTGCGTTCAGCCATACCATTTTGTTGCGATGTATGTGGGCATGACACACGATGAGCAAATTCCACATTTTTGAAAGTACTGGTGGAGTTTATGATACTCACCACCTCAATCAGATTGGATGGTGCGAATTTTAGCATTAAGAAGGTGCTCAACATGATTTTGAAAAGTGTAAAATACTTGTTAAACATCATATTTACGTTTAATAAGATAGAGATAGGTTCAAGTATTCTAACTAAATATTGTGTGGATGTAAGAATCATTGTGGACCAATCATTTCAATTTTAATTAATTTTAAAGTTTTAATCTTGTATAATTAGTAAATAATATCCTTAAATAGATTCCCATTTTTATGGAAACAATTAATTTCAAATATTAATTTCAAATGAAAAAAAAAATCCTTTTTGCCCTATTTCTCACTCAGATTAGAGTTGTTAATTCACACACTGTTCTTCTTTATTAACCCTAGTCGTCGATGTCAATGAGAAGATAAGAGGCTGGAGCTTGCCCCCTCGCCGACCAACACCATCAGCCACCACCGAGCCACCATCGCCACCGAACACCAACAGCCACCACCATCCCTCTGGCCATAATCTTCCATCGACAAGAAGAACGCGAGGCGACTGCTGCCTCGTATCTGCATCAATTTCCATCGACGAACTCGTCACCATCTGATTCACTTGCAGAACTGAATTCCGCATCCTCAACAGGTGGCTTATACTCCTTATCGTCTTCCAAACCCACCTTCTTTTTTCCCTTTTTGTTCGTGTTTCGAGAAATAGGAACCGAACCCATAAACGAAGACGTCATTGTGTCTAAACCCATTCCTTTCATTTTCGCCTTGTTCTCTTCAATTCTTTTCATTCTCTGTTTCTCGTACTCTGTAGCTTGCATAAGGGAGGTTAGTTCTTTAAGCACTTACTTTGAAACAACTAATTGCATTCATAAATATGTGTTGTGTACTTGTGTTGTGTTGTTACTGGAAAAGTAGTTTGTAAATTTTATTTGTTGTGGTGTTTGTGTTAAAGTCATTGGTACTTGAGATGATGATGATGGTTGTACATGGTGTCATGGTGATGGTATGATGTATGTTTTTTTTTGAGATTTTTGTTATGTTTGTGTGTGTGAAAATGATTGTGTGAAAAATGGTGAAATCGTGTACTTACGGTTTTATTTATTTTTTATAATTTTATGGTTAAGCCATGTTGTTATATGTTTGGTTCACAGCAAAGACTTTTTGGAAAGTATTGATCTTTGACATGTCGATGAGGATGAATCCAAAATTAAAGAGATGAAAGTTGGAGTAATGATGAATAGGAATTAGTGTTGAGTGCTTTTGGGTAACTGTTTCTACTCACATGGTCGACAATGGACAAAGGAAAGGAGCTTTGGTGTCGGATTATAATAGGTAATTCTAACAGAATGCATACGGTAATTGATTCTTGAATTCCAATTCTACTGGAATGGAATCACGATTTCTAATTCTGTTGGAATGGAATATGGATATTTTCTCACTGATTTATGCATGTTATGCAATTCTTGGTTATTGGTTTTGGTGCAATTCACAAGTCCACATATTTTTCTAAAGAAATTTAGATTTTTATTTTTCATTTGCTAATGCATGATTGGATTCTAAACTACAATTTGGTTTTTTTTCACAGAAGTTGATGCTTGAAGAACGGACCACAAAATTAAAAGTGATTCTTAGCAACATTATTCTTTTAGAATATATTTGTGTATTTGTTACCTCTTGATGTTTTCTTTCCCGATTTGAAAGTTTTTTAGTTTTATTCTTTAACAATAAATGTAATTCTTAGCAATTGTTACTCGTATTCTATAAGAATTAATGAAATTTTTGTTTTTATTCTTCAATTGATGGTTCAAGAATTTGTTATTCTACAATAAGTTTTTAAAGTCATGATCAAGAAATAGGTTCAGAAATTTTTTTTATTATTTATGGTTCAAGAATATTTTTATTTTTGAATATACTTATAAACATATTCTGTCAGAATGTCCGAATTAAAAGAATTATAATTTGTAAAATCGGATTTTTAAAATTAATAGATTCTATGATTTCTTAAAACATGCAATTTTCCTTTATTAAATCTATATTAATTGACTAAAATACCCTTATAATTAAATTAGAGGATATTTTTCAATTATATTTAATTCAATAGTATATATTAATCACTTTCTTAAAATAAGTAAAATGAATTGCTCACAGTCATTCCTACATCCACATACTAATTAGTTAGAATAGAATAAACTAAGCCTAATAAGATAAATCCAAGTGTAACGACTATAATCATCCAAAAAACTAACATAATATTTAAAACCACCACTAGACACTTGAGCTAGACCCCAAACATCTGTATGAATAAGCTCAAGTGGTGAAGAAATAACATGAACAGTATTATTGTAAGCAAGTTGATGACTCTTAGCGTGTTGACACGCATCACAAACTGAAGACTCACTAAAAGAAAAAATCTAATTTATTGGACTTTAAAATAGACTTGACAGTTGCAGAGGTAGGATGACCAAGACGTTGATGCCACTGTGAGGACGTAACTTTAGTGCTTGACCCAACATAGCGAGGAGTATGACAGACTGGCACCGGGAAGAGATCTCGTTTTCTTTTACCGATTAGAAGTGTTTTCTTTTACCGATTAGAAGTGTTTTCTTCGTGTGGGTGTCCTTAACAAAGAAAACATTAGGAAAGATTTCAATAAACACATTGTTATCATTAACAAGTTTAGCAGCGGAAAGAAGATGTTTGTTAATATAAGGGACACGAAGAACATCTTTAAGAATAAGAGGTCGACCTAGACTGTGAATTTTTGAATGACCAACATGAGAGATATGCAAAAATGTGTCATTAGTGACTCGCACTTGATCTTTTCCATGGTATCTTACTGGAATAGAAAGTCAATCCAAGTCACTTGTGAGGTGGTTCATAGCACCTGTATCAAGGAACCAATTTTGATCATTGTTGTAGTTGCCATGATAGTTTCCATGCATAACACTGTTTTCACTTCGATAATCTTCATTCTGATATGCATGATTAAACCGGTTTCTGCAATTTAAAGCTATGTGACCTGGAATGCCACATACTTGACAGCGTGGGCCCCCTCCATATCTTCCTCGACCACGCCCTCTGCCACGGTTTTCATTATTATGAAAATTGATCGAGAATTGCCACTGTTTGGACCATTATAACCATTGTTGGTTTGATTTTTGCGAGGGTTGGTAGTCTCCTGTTTCGTAACAGTGTTGGCCAAAGAAGAAAAATCATTGGGGCCATTTATTGCAGTTGTTTGAGCTTCATGTGCAATAAGTTATGAGTAGAATTGAGATAACTTTACTTCCTGACTATTACTCAAGAAATAGTTGTGAATAGATCTCCATGGCCTAGACCCACGTCGGCTAGAATATAGCCAATAACTTCTTCATCAGACATAGGGTGACCGATATTGGCCATAGTGTCAGCCAATCCGGTCATCTTTTGATAGTATTCAGAGGCACTCATATCACCCTTTTTCGTATTTGAGAGTTGGGTTCGAATCTGAATGGAATTACCTTTGTGTTGAGCCGCAAACATGGTGTGCAGAGAGGTCCATAACTGCTTGGAGGTATCTGTGCAGCGCGTAAGCTGTGATAGCACATCTTCAGTCATGGAAGATAGTAAACCTCCAAGAATTGCTTGGTCTTCAGTGATCCACGCCTCATGGGCGGGATTATCTTCTTCTTTCGTAGCCTCTCCTGTTCCAACAGTGATCTTGGCTGTTGGAGCGACTATGGTTCCATCAAGGTAACCAAATAATTTTACTCCACGTAAAATTGGAACAACCTGGGCTTTCCACAGTAAGAAATTTGTACGAGTCAGTTTGCAAGAAACTGCAGTAGCAATCTTGGAAGAGTTGATGGAGGTAGCAGCAGATGCGGAAGCCATGATAAACCTGATCTGTAGGGAACGATTAAGAAAGGGTAGAATAAGAGAAGGGAAATTCGCAGCCCTAGGAGTCTGTGCTCTGATACCAAGAAGGAAATAGTATTTTGGCTTAAAATCCCGTAGGAGGCAGATGGTATATATATATATATATATATATATATATATATATATATATATATATATATATATATATATATGAATAATAGTTAGGTGCTGTTTGTTTTTTCTGAGCCAATATGTCTGCAGTCTGCGGACCACCTCTGTAAACATCTGCAGTAGAAGAGGTGGACCAAACGTCTGCAGTCTGAAAAAAGAAGACTGTTTGTTTTTTTAACATCTGCGGGCTACTAAAATAAACTGAAATCTAAATAAATTGATTTTTTTAAACTTCAAAGTGATTTTTTAATATTTTTATGACTTTGTTATAAATAATTAACAAATCTAGATCAACTTTTATGTATTATTGTATAAAAAATAAAAATAAAAATGGTATGAATTAACGTATATATTTGATAAAAAAACCAACAACTTTGGTTGCAAAGTTATAACTAAACATTATAATTAGGGATTAAAGAATTTGATACATAAATGGATGGAAATAAACTTCGATTTTTTCAATTAAATCCATTAAAAACGTACCATAAATATTTTCTCGAGAAATTGACGATATTGTATTAAATAATGTTTTACAAACTTTGGTAAAAAAAATATAAGAATATATATTATGATTTTTTTTTATATTTATATAAACAACTTCAACGACTATTATTATAATAAATATTTATTTATAAATTTGTCAAAGATATCATGTTTGTATCGTCGAACGTTTTTTTTTTAAGTTTTGTAATTTTTTTTTCAAATTGTTTATCATTAATAAAGTTGGAAAAAATATAAATTAAAAAAAAACTTAAAAAAAAATAAAAATATATGTGTTTTTTAGGCTAGAAGATGTCTGAAGATGTTAGAAGACTCTGGTCCACATCTGCGCCAAGAAGAGGGCGCGCAGACATTTTTAGGTCTGCAGTCTTCAAAAAAACAAACAGTCTGCGAAGGCTAATGTCTGCGCGTGGTCTGCGCGGCGCAGACAGAAGAGGTCACGCAGATCTGCAGACAAAAAACAAACACCACCTTACACTCTTTAGATCCTATAGAATAGGATATGATACAACAGAATAATAGATAAATACAATCAATATATTATCTAATATATATTTGAAGCTATTGTACATAACCTTTCCGTTAACAATAATCATACTAGTATTTGTTATAAAAATACTACCTTCCCCTCTTCCTTCCATTCTTCATCGATCAGATTAAATTTATTTTTTATAGGATCATATATATATATATATATATATATATATATATATATTGTAGGTTCTATTTTTTTGTTTCACCTAAACTACATACTTTGATTTTGTAGTAGTCCAAGTGGTTTCTCATTTGATTCTGATCAAGTTACATCATAGACACTATATTCATAATCGTCTAAGCTATTTCCATGGCATCATTATAAAACTATTTTTCATCTTCATATCAAGTAACTCATCTCACTCTTGGCACTAACCAAGTATTTTATTTGGAGCATGTGTCAAAATAGTTTGTTAAGCTTTGAAGTCTAGTAAGTGATATCAGACAACATACTATATATTAGATAATCATATTTATGTATTTCAACAAAACTTTTTCACTGTTTCACAATAAGCTTTTCACTTTAACAAACATTTGGGAAAAACGTTGTATTTCCATCAATATACACCGAATGTAAAACTCGTTACTCATATGTAATCGATATATGATGCAATGCATGTTATGGAATAGTAATGCCCAATCCCCAATTGACTCGTGAATAAGTCAATTTTCGTAGCCAACTAAGTGGTTTCCACATATAAAGAGTGACTATTGGTATTTTATCACAAAACAAGCAATCACATAAGTAGTTTCAAATCAAATGACATGTAAACCACTAACACATGCACCACATATACGGGTTTGCAAGACCTACGTGAAATATACAAAGACTTTCGAACACTCACAAAATTGCCTCCCATTCTCCCAAAATCACTGTGTGAAGACCACACTTTCAACTCATCCAATCATAGCATAAGTGAAATGCCACATGCCCACACGTACAGGTTTTTGCTTTCATTAGTCTTTAAAGCATAATTTTCGCACCCAAGGCATAAGGGTGGATAAAGTCGTGATGATGATAGGGTAGATAGGTGGCGGTATTTGATCAGAGCAAGACGAGGTACCACATTTAAGAAATAAAGCAGGTTAGTAAACTCGATGGCTCTCTATGTTGTGGTTACTTGTACTTCCTATATAAATATTTGTACAAAAATAGTTTTGTATGTTTTTAATATCTTGTGAATTGGTTTTATATGTTTTTAATTAGTTTGTATTTATTTAAAGATAAAAAATTAAATGGGTTGGAAATGACAAGAAATATAGGTTGTCATGTGTTGTGGGATGTAAGAGTTGAACATGAGAGGCGAGAGAAAAACTAATATGGTGTATCCCCACTCTAAGGTTATCCATATTCATGCAATGTCATTATCTTTTAAATAATACACATCATCTTTGCAATTATATCTTATATCAGTGCAATCCTAATTATCTTTCAAAAATGGTCCCTACTGCCATATCAACAACCATTTTATATTTTAACAAAACACATCTTATATATATATATATATATATATATATATATATATATATATATATATATATATATATATAGAGAGAGAGAGAGAGAGAGAGAGATGGGGGAGGGAGGTTCCGTTAAAATTCAAAATAAAATAGAGATCTTGAGATTCAACCTCAGCCACATAATTCATATTTGCCGCTCCAACTCTCCGGCATACCAGCACGACAGGTCAGTTATAATCATAAATGATTATGTAGCACCTTTCATTCCTTACACCTACACCACCACCACAACCACCACCACCTCTACCACCAGCCAACCCCTCCATTGTCACCTTCGTCACTTATACCATCGCCACCTCTGTCACCACTATCTCTTATGCCACCAACCGTTATAATCATATATGATTATTCAATCTGTGAACAGACATAAATATATAATCATTTATGATTAGGCATATATGTATAAACATATATAATCATATATGATTATACCTCTCTGCCATATAATCATTTATGATTAGGCATTACCCGCAGTTGCCGGTACGCTGGAATGTTAGAGCGGAAAATGATAAATATATGGCTGAGGTTGAATCTCAAGATCTCTATTTTTTTTAATCTCAAGTTAACCGTAAGTTGACATTTGAAAGCCTTTCAAGTATAGAAAAAGTTTCATCAACACAATATATAGTTTGGATTAAGTGGGCATTGCAAATGAGTTTGAAAGAACCGACTATAGATGGTCTAAGGCATCTCATAGAACTCTACCCCAAGCGCTATGACATAGGGAAAATCACAGAGCATATATATATATATATATATATATATATATATATATATATATATATATATATATATATAGAGAGAGAGAGAGAGAGAGAGGAAGAATCATTTGAGAACTCATAGTTTCCTAAGAACCTGAGAACCAAAAATGGAGCGTCGGACCAAAAAAAAGGATGGCCAAGATGTATTGTGGTATTTTTGTAAATAAATGGAAAAATAAAGGGACGGGGGCATCAAAACTAAATGGCATTAGGGGCATTTTAGGGTTATAACTCTCTCTCTCTCTCTCTTTCTCTCTCTCTCTCTCTCTCTCTCTCTCTCTCTCTCTCTCTCTCTTTCTCTTCTCTTCCAACAATCGTCTCCCTCGTCCCTCAATCGACGTCTTCTACCTCCAGCGACGATCAACATCTGCTACCAATCAACATTCCTTAATATCTAGATCATCGACGCCGAATTCACGAACCAATAGATCAACACCATTTGTGTTCATCTTCGATTGTGATAGTCGAAGCCCTAAATCGTCAGATTCATCATCATTCAGATTCATCATCATTCATTAATCAGATCGAATTTTCCTACTCCATCAGTTGGACTGCGATTATCTCAGTTAAGGCCACGATGATGTAATAACCTCAAACAATCGGGTCTTCTTCTTCTTAATTGGAAAGGTCGGGGAGTGAAGATATATATATATATATATATATATATATATATATATATATATATATATATATTGTAGGTTCTATTTTTTTGTTTCACCTAAACTACATACTTTGATTTTGTAGTAGTCCAAGTGGTTTCTCATTTGATTCTGATCAAGTTACATCATAGACACTATATTCATAATCGTCTAAGCTATTTCCATGGCATCATTATAAAACTATTTTTCATCTTCATATCAAGTAACTCATCTCACTCTTGGCACTAACCAAGTATTTTATTTGGAGCATGTGTCAAAATAGTTTGTTAAGCTTTGAAGTCTAGTAAGTGATATCAGACAACATACTATATATTAGATAATCATATTTATGTATTTCAACAAAACTTTTTCACTGTTTCACAATAAGCTTTTCACTTTAACAAACATTTGGGAAAAACGTTGTATTTCCATCAATATACACCGAATGTAAAACTCGTTACTCATATGTAATCGATATATGATGCAATGCATGTTATGGAATAGTAATGCCCAATCCCCAATTGACTCGTGAATAAGTCAATTTTCGTAGCCAACTAAGTGGTTTCCACATATAAAGAGTGACTATTGGTATTTTATCACAAAACAAGCAATCACATAAGTAGTTTCAAATCAAATGACATGTAAACCACTAACACATGCACCACATATACGGGTTTGCAAGACCTACGTGAAATATACAAAGACTTTCGAACACTCACAAAATTGCCTCCCATTCTCCCAAAATCACTGTGTGAAGACCACACTTTCAACTCATCCAATCATAGCATAAGTGAAATGCCACATGCCCACACGTACAGGTTTTTGCTTTCATTAGTCTTTAAAGCATAATTTTCGCACCCAAGGCATAAGGGTGGATAAAGTCGTGATGATGATAGGGTAGATAGGTGGCGGTATTTGATCAGAGCAAGACGAGGTACCACATTTAAGAAATAAAGCAGGTTAGTAAACTCGATGGCTCTCTATGTTGTGGTTACTTGTACTTCCTATATAAATATTTGTACAAAAATAGTTTTGTATGTTTTTAATATCTTGTGAATTGGTTTTATATGTTTTTAATTAGTTTGTATTTATTTAAAGATAAAAAATTAAATGGGTTGGAAATGACAAGAAATATAGGTTGTCATGTGTTGTGGGATGTAAGAGTTGAACATGAGAGGCGAGAGAAAAACTAATATGGTGTATCCCCACTCTAAGGTTATCCATATTCATGCAATGTCATTATCTTTTAAATAATACACATCATCTTTGCAATTATATCTTATATCAGTGCAATCCTAATTATCTTTCAAAAATGGTCCCTACTGCCATATCAACAACCATTTTATATTTTAACAAAACACATCTTATATATATATATATATATATATATATATATATATATATATATATATATATATATATATATATATATATATATATAGAGAGAGAGAGAGAGAGAGAGATGGGGGAGGGAGGTTCCGTTAAAATTCAAAATAAAATAGAGATCTTGAGATTCAACCTCAGCCACATAATTCATATTTGCCGCTCCAACTCTCCGGCATACCAGCACGACAGGTCAGTTATAATCATAAATGATTATGTAGCACCTTTCATTCCTTACACCTACACCACCACCACAACCACCACCACCTCTACCACCAGCCAACCCCTCCATTGTCACCTTCGTCACTTATACCATCGCCACCTCTGTCACCACTATCTCTTATGCCACCAACCGTTATAATCATATATGATTATTCAATCTGTGAACAGACATAAATATATAATCATTTATGATTAGGCATATATGTATAAACATATATAATCATATATGATTATACCTCTCTGCCATATAATCATTTATGATTAGGCATTACCCGCAGTTGCCGGTACGCTGGAATGTTAGAGCGGAAAATGATAAATATATGGCTGAGGTTGAATCTCAAGATCTCTATTTTTTTTAATCTCAAGTTAACCGTAAGTTGACATTTGAAAGCCTTTCAAGTATAGAAAAAGTTTCATCAACACAATATATAGTTTGGATTAAGTGGGCATTGCAAATGAGTTTGAAAGAACCGACTATAGATGGTCTAAGGCATCTCATAGAACTCTACCCCAAGCGCTATGACATAGGGAAAATCACAGAGCATATATATATATATATATATATATATATATATATATATATATATATATATATAGAGAGAGAGAGAGAGAGAGAGGAAGAATCATTTGAGAACTCATAGTTTCCTAAGAACCTGAGAACCAAAAATGGAGCGTCGGACCAAAAAAAAGGATGGCCAAGATGTATTGTGGTATTTTTGTAAATAAATGGAAAAATAAAGGGACGGGGGCATCAAAACTAAATGGCATTAGGGGCATTTTAGGGTTATAACTCTCTCTCTCTCTCTCTTTCTCTCTCTCTCTCTCTCTCTCTCTCTCTCTCTCTCTCTCTCTCTCTCTCTTTCTCTTCTCTTCCAACAATCGTCTCCCTCGTCCCTCAATCGACGTCTTCTACCTCCAGCGACGATCAACATCTGCTACCAATCAACATTCCTTAATATCTAGATCATCGACGCCGAATTCACGAACCAATAGATCAACACCATTTGTGTTCATCTTCGATTGTGATAGTCGAAGCCCTAAATCGTCAGATTCATCATCATTCAGATTCATCATCATTCATTAATCAGATCGAATTTTCCTACTCCATCAGTTGGACTGCGATTATCTCAGTTAAGGCCACGATGATGTAATAACCTCAAACAATCGGGTCTTCTTCTTCTTAATTGGAAAGGTCGGGGAGTGAAGATATATATATATATATATATATATATATATATATATATATATATATATATATTGTAGGTTCTATTTTTTTGTTTCACCTAAACTACATACTTTGATTTTGTAGTAGTCCAAGTGGTTTCTCATTTGATTCTGATCAAGTTACATCATAGACACTATATTCATAATCGTCTAAGCTATTTCCATGGCATCATTATAAAACTATTTTTCATCTTCATATCAAGTAACTCATCTCACTCTTGGCACTAACCAAGTATTTTATTTGGAGCATGTGTCAAAATAGTTTGTTAAGCTTTGAAGTCTAGTAAGTGATATCAGACAACATACTATATATTAGATAATCATATTTATGTATTTCAACAAAACTTTTTCACTGTTTCACAATAAGCTTTTCACTTTAACAAACATTTGGGAAAAACGTTGTATTTCCATCAATATACACCGAATGTAAAACTCGTTACTCATATGTAATCGATATATGATGCAATGCATGTTATGGAATAGTAATGCCCAATCCCCAATTGACTCGTGAATAAGTCAATTTTCGTAGCCAACTAAGTGGTTTCCACATATAAAGAGTGACTATTGGTATTTTATCACAAAACAAGCAATCACATAAGTAGTTTCAAATCAAATGACATGTAAACCACTAACACATGCACCACATATACGGGTTTGCAAGACCTACGTGAAATATACAAAGACTTTCGAACACTCACAAAATTGCCTCCCATTCTCCCAAAATCACTGTGTGAAGACCACACTTTCAACTCATCCAATCATAGCATAAGTGAAATGCCACATGCCCACACGTACAGGTTTTTGCTTTCATTAGTCTTTAAAGCATAATTTTCGCACCCAAGGCATAAGGGTGGATAAAGTCGTGATGATGATAGGGTAGATAGGTGGCGGTATTTGATCAGAGCAAGACGAGGTACCACATTTAAGAAATAAAGCAGGTTAGTAAACTCGATGGCTCTCTATGTTGTGGTTACTTGTACTTCCTATATAAATATTTGTACAAAAATAGTTTTGTATGTTTTTAATATCTTGTGAATTGGTTTTATATGTTTTTAATTAGTTTGTATTTATTTAAAGATAAAAAATTAAATGGGTTGGAAATGACAAGAAATATAGGTTGTCATGTGTTGTGGGATGTAAGAGTTGAACATGAGAGGCGAGAGAAAAACTAATATGGTGTATCCCCACTCTAAGGTTATCCATATTCATGCAATGTCATTATCTTTTAAATAATACACATCATCTTTGCAATTATATCTTATATCAGTGCAATCCTAATTATCTTTCAAAAATGGTCCCTACTGCCATATCAACAACCATTTTATATTTTAACAAAACACATCTTTTATATATATATATATATATATATATATATATATATATATATATATATATATAGAGAGAGAGAGAGAGAGAGATGGGGGAGGGAGGTTCCGTTAAAATTCAAAATAAAATAGAGATCTTGAGATTCAACCTCAGCCACATAATTCATATTTGCCGCTCCAACTCTCCGGCATACCAGCACGACAGGTCAGTTATAATCATAAATGATTATGTAGCACCTTTCATTCCTTACACCTACACCACCACCACAACCACCACCACCTCTACCACCAGCCAACCCCTCCATTGTCACCTTCGTCACTTATACCATCGCCACCTCTGTCACCACTATCTCTTATGCCACCAACCGTTATAATCATATATGATTATTCAATCTGTGAACAGACATAAATATATAATCATTTATGATTAGGCATATATGTATAAACATATATAATCATATATGATTATACCTCTCTGCCATATAATCATTTATGATTAGGCATTACCCGCAGTTGCCGGTACGCTGGAATGTTAGAGCGGAAAATGATAAATATATGGCTGAGGTTGAATCTCAAGATCTCTATTTTTTTTAATCTCAAGTTAACCGTAAGTTGACATTTGAAAGCCTTTCAAGTATAGAAAAAGTTTCATCAACACAATATATAGTTTGGATTAAGTGGGCATTGCAAATGAGTTTGAAAGAACCGACTATAGATGGTCTAAGGCATCTCATAGAACTCTACCCCAAGCGCTATGACATAGGGAAAATCACAGAGCATATATATATATATATATATATATATATATAGAGAGAGAGAGAGAGAGAGAGGAAGAATCATTTGAGAACTCATAGTTTCCTAAGAACCTGAGAACCAAAAATGGAGCGTCGGACCAAAAAAAAGGATGGCCAAGATGTATTGTGGTATTTTTGTAAATAAATGGAAAAATAAAGGGACGGGGGCATCAAAACTAAATGGCATTAGGGGCATTTTAGGGTTATAACTCTCTCTCTCTCTCTCTTTCTCTCTCTCTCTCTCTCTCTCTCTCTCTCTCTCTCTCTCTCTCTCTTTCTCTTCTCTTCCAACAATCGTCTCCCTCGTCCCTCAATCGACGTCTTCTACCTCCAGCGACGATCAACATCTGCTACCAATCAACATTCCTTAATATCTAGATCATCGACGCCGAATTCACGAACCAATAGATCAACACCATTTGTGTTCATCTTCGATTGTGATAGTCGAAGCCCTAAATCGCCAGATTCATCATCATTCAGATTCATCATCATTCATTAATCAGATCGAATTTTCCTACTCCATCAGTTGGACTGCGATTATCTCAGTTAAGGCCACGATGATGTAATAACCTCAAACAATCGGGTCTTCTTCTTCTTAATTGGAAAGGTCGGGGAGTGAAGATATATATATATATATATATATATATATATATATTGTAGGTTCTATTTTTTTGTTTCACCTAAACTACATACTTTGATTTTGTAGTAGTCCAAGTGGTTTCTCATTTGATTCTGATCAAGTTACATCATAGACACTATATTCATAATCGTCTAAGCTATTTCCATGGCATCATTATAAAACTATTTTTCATCTTCATATCAAGTAACTCATCTCACTCTTGGCACTAACCAAGTATTTTATTTGGAGCATGTGTCAAAATAGTTTGTTAAGCTTTGAAGTCTAGTAAGTGATATCAGACAACATACTATATATTAGATAATCATATTTATGTATTTCAACAAAACTTTTTCACTGTTTCACAATAAGCTTTTCACTTTAACAAACATTTGGGAAAAACGTTGTATTTCCATCAATATACACCGAATGTAAAACTCGTTACTCATATGTAATCGATATATGATGCAATGCATGTTATGGAATAGTAATGCCCAATCCCCAATTGACTCGTGAATAAGTCAATTTTCGTAGCCAACTAAGTGGTTTCCACATATAAAGAGTGACTATTGGTATTTTATCACAAAACAAGCAATCACATAAGTAGTTTCAAATCAAATGACATGTAAACCACTAACACATGCACCACATATACGGGTTTGCAAGACCTACGTGAAATATACAAAGACCTACGTGAAATATACAAAGACTTTCAAATTAATTGGAAAGGTCGGGGAGTGAAGATATCAGGTTTTCCGTTTATCTAAAAGCGACGATATCTTAATCGTTGTTTCCTCTTCTTCTACACAATGATGGTGCATCTTTTATAACTGAGAAACGTTTTCAGGTGATTTTTGTTGTTTTAATTCATCAATGTTACGATGCACCTTTGTTATTTTTGTGTGTTAATTATGATTAGTTAATTCGGTGGCCAAATTAGGTAGCAACAATATATAAACGGTATGATCTGTTCATAGTTGATTTGTTGATTAAATTTAAGTATTTGTTGCTTAATCTCTCTACGTTCATCTGTTTACTGTTGTTGTGATTCACTCAGAATCCTAATTTTCGTATATTTGCTTTCTAGTTCAGTTGATTCTTACCTCTTCGTTTTGATCTATCTGTTCGTGTATGTTCTTTGGAATCTGAAACTCTTCCAATCGAGAGCCCTCATCTGTTCTTGTGTTGATTTACAGCATATTTGTTTGTTATTATTAGGTAACAATAAGATGGTAGGTTTTAAATGTGTTGCAGAGTGGTTGTTGACTGTGTGTTTGAACTTGTTGACTATTGGGTGACATTTAATGAGCCTCATGTGTTCTGACTTTTGACTTTGCTATCAAAATAAGCCAATTTTGTTTGATATTTCAAGGTTGATCTTATGTAGAGTTCCAACAGCATAGTTTTAGGCATAGACGGAAGGAAGTTGCAGTTTTTGAATGCAACCCTTTAAAGGTAGGTATCACACGTTACCTGAGCAATTCAATTACAGGTTGTAATGCTCCAGCAAGAAGAACTTCCTTCTTAATGTTGGGGGATGAATGGACACGATTCCCGATCACACCAACCTGAGATATACCATTCAGAAATCATTCCTAGATACAAGCAATCTTATGAGCTGAAAAGAAAAAAAGTGAATTTCAAAACTAGAACTAACTGCTTCATAGTGTATTGCAACATTAGAATAAGAGTAGGCAAAGCATTACAGTCCACTATCTGCAGACATGGCAAGGTTCCAATGTTAGAAAACTTTGTCCCCAAAACACATTTTATTGATCCAGATCATTCAACCTTAGTTTTGTTTTTAATAACCTCTTTCTTCGAGTTTATGAAGCAAGATTTCTAGGATTTTGATTTGCTTTAGTGAGTCTTTGCTAGATTCATTTGATATCTACACACTATAATATATTTATATGTTCAATAATTCTGTCAGATAGTAATTTTATAGATATTTTTGATGTTAAATCTGTGCACCGTGAATAAATTATTCATGTAAGTATCATCTGTCTTTGTGGATGTGCAGGAGGATCTTATACTGTTAGTTCCTTACACTAAAGGACCAAACAAGAAGCCATATATGGCTATAATCAAGGTATTTTGGTTTGGTCTATTTTTTCTAAATCAAAACTTGCCTGGATACTTGATGTCTTGATCCATAAATTACATATTATTCACATATGAATCACATGTGATTCACATGTAAATCACAATTACACGTGATTCACATGCAAATCATATGTAATTCACATATAAGTAACCTGTAATTCACATGTAAATCACAAGTTGGTCACATATGATTCATATGTAAATCACATTTACACGTGATTCACATGTAAATCACATGTAATTCACGTATGAATCACATGTGATTCACACGTAAATCACATTTGATTTACATGTAAATCACATGCAATTCACATGTAAATCATATGTGATTCATATGTGAATCGTATGAGATTTACATATGATGTCATATGTAAATGTGATTCATATGTGAATTGCATTTGATTCATATGTGAATCGCATGTAATTCATATGTTAATCACATGAAAATCACACATGTATTTTTGTGAGTGTTTTTGCATCAATCATTTTTTTTAATTTTCTTGTAGATTTGGAAGAAATTGTGGTGAATATTGAAGAGGTGAAAAATGATAAATTGAAGAAAATAAGGAAATATTGACACGAAGACATGAAAACGCTTTGAAATTTGTAGCATTTTTTATTTTTTATATTTTATTTTGTATCGAATAAAATACTTGTACTATTATGTTTATAAATTAATTAATAAAAATGAGATTTTTTGTGATTTACTTACGAATATTATAGTATAAGAAATATACATATATGCATTTGAAAAAATATGCATATATGCACCTAAAAATTTACTTTTTTTTAGAAAAAAATGCAGTTTTCTTTGAAAAAATTGCAGTTTTTATTAAATGCAGTTTTTTTTGAAAAAAAATGTAATTTTCTTTAAAAAACTTGTAGTGTTTTTAAAAAAATTGAAGTTTTTTTATTTAAAAATGCAGTTTTTTTTTAAAAAAAGTGCAGTTTTTTTTGAAAAAATGCAGTTTTCATTAGAAAATTGCAGTTTTTTTGAAAAAAAAAATGTAGTTTTTTTTTTTTAAATTGCAGTTTTTTGAAAAAATTGCAATTTTTAAAAAAAAAATCAATTTTTTTTCAAAAATTAATGTTTTCTTTACAAAATTAAAAAATCTGCATTAAAAAAAAACGAAAAATACTATATTTAAAAAAATCTGAAAAATTGATTTATGATGTAAATTTTTAGACATTTATATTAATATATTAAATAACACAAAAAAAATTAAACATTAAGTGAGATTGGTAAGATGACGATCATCTCCTTAATGAATTACTTTTCATCCAACGCTCCACTTTTAGTTCTCGGGTTCTCGGGAAATATGAGTTCTCAACCGATCTCAACCCTATATATATATATATATATATATATATATATATATATATATATATATATATATAAAAGTTCAATAGAGAACCATTATTAATCAAAGAGCCAAAGAACCAATCCAAAGCATCGAAATTTAAAGTAATCAACGACAAAATGAAGGGTTGTATACTTTTACAATTGACGCACATGCACCGGATTATAACAAAACTCATTTCCTTTTTTTCGTTTAACATTTTTTTAGGCCATGTTTTTTATTGGAAAAAAAAAAACCGAGTACCGTTGTTCACGATTTTTCGTCCTCTTTCCAAAGAGATCAATGATGATATATGAAAAACGAACTTTTTTTCGAAAAAAAACTCACTTCATTTTCTTTGTTGAAAAGTTAAGGTCTATTTTTTTATAGAAAAAATTTAATAAATATATCAAAATTCATGTTTTTTTGTACTTTTTAAACATAGATTCATATTCATGTAAAAAAAATGATATTTCAGTTCAGATTCACATTGTGAACCTGTTCAGATTCATATTCTGAGTCTGTTCAGATTCACATTGTGAACTTTCTCAGATTCATAGCGTGCATAATAGTAAGTCAGATTCACAATGTGAATCTGAACTGATCGAGCTTTTTCACATTGTGAATGTTAAAAATTGAAATATTTACAGTTTAGATTCACAGTGTCAATCTACACTGATTGAGGTTTTTTTTTGTGAACCTTTTTAGATTCACAATGTAAAACTGAACTGATCGAGCTTTTTCATATTGTGAATGTTAAAAATTGAAATATTTATAGTTTAGATTCACAGTGTGAATCTACACTGATCGAGGTTTTTTTTTTAGTCGGTGTTGATGTTTATTAATAGAGTACAAAAAATTAATATTTTTTGGTATAATTAGTTTTTTTTTATAAAAATAAACTTAAATATTGAAAAAAACTAACAAAATAAAGTGAGTTTTTTTCGAAAAAAAAAATCGTTTTTTATATATCATCATGGATCTCTATGGAAAGATGACGAAAAATCGAGAACAACGGTATATTCAGTTTTCTTTTCGATAAAAAATGTGACCTAAAAAAAATTTTAAACAAAAAAAGAGGTAGGTTTTTTGGTAAGGAGGTGAATTTTTTGGTATAATCTGGTGTCTGTGCGTCCAATGTACAACTGTACATCTATTTCCTTGGCCGTTGATCATTATGATTTCCGACGCTCACGATTGGTTCCTTGGTTTCTTGTTAATTATTGTTCTCTATGGTTCTCTATTAAACCTCACTCTATATATATATATATATATATATATATATATATATATATATATATATATATATATATATATATATATATATATATATATATATATATATATATATATATATATGAGAAGTGAATATGTGGCTATTATGTACCTAAGCTTAGGTATAGAACCTTTTAAACGACATAGTTTTAAACAAAACAAATCCAATTTTATTTTCTCTTAGTTTTGTTTTAATAGAATACTATTGAATTAAGTTCAATTATGGAATGAAAAAGATCAATTGTATATATTTTTATTGCAAATAATTATTCAAGTTTTTAGAGAAAATAAAAAGCCAATATTTTTTAACAAATATAACTCAAGCGTTTTGTTTATTAAGTTTTGTCTATCAATTGAAAAACTATATCCAATGATTTTGTGAAAAATTTGATTGAATTATGACATGTTCTTCTTTATCTTTAATTCTACTGGTTTTCATTTAGAATTTAGTAGGGTTGTTTAAATGGTCATGACTTTTAATGTTTTAAGTTCTTAGACACAACGAAGAAATAGAACATAAATTTGATCGATTTAGTATGTCACATGATAAATAAAGAATAGTAAAAGAGATATCATGATTAGTTTGGATATAAATGGATCAAAACTACATTTTTTTGAAAAGTTCTATATATAAGTTTAGGTACATGACAACCACATATTCCCTAAGTCATATATATATATATATATATATATATATATATATATATATATCCCACAAAATAAAACATAATTTTAACTTATAATTTTAAAACATGACAAATATCTAAAACACTCAGTTTTCCGTTCAAAAACTATAACAACTTCAAAACATTAGTTACAACTCACAACACAAAATGATAAATGATAAACTGATAAAGAATAAAAGTCATAAAATGGTAAATTCATTTTTTTTCAAAAAATAAAATAAAATAAAATCAAGGTAATGTTGGATCGTTTTTCATACCTAAGATTGTACGATCAAAAACACGATTTTGACAACCTGTGTTTATTATAACGTAACCAAATTATCTTGGGGAAATTTTCAATGTTTCTTTCATTAGGAGTTTCATAGTACTCAATGTAGAATAATTATATTATTTTTATGCATCTCATTCAAAATTATTGAGCAAGGGTAAAACGAAAAGGAAGATCGTTATCTCAGTACAAAAATAAAGACAATTCATTATGTTTGGTCATCTAGATTGAGAGACCATGTGTGGTCCCCAGGGTTCATATTTTCCTGTTAACATTTATGTTCTCAAAATTTAACAGAAACAGAGAGATAAGTTTTTTAAGACCAAAATACATTAAAAAAAAAACAACAGAAACAACATACATATTCCTACATGTTATGCAAGCAACATGAAACATATCTAGAATATTATCTTAAGCCAAAAAAAACACTTAAAAATAATGCAAATATAAATGTGCATTTCAATTACCCTATGATTTTTGTCCTTCCTCTGCAGCAGCCTCAAAAGTCTCCCCTGCCACAAGTTCTGGGACTTCATCATCATCATCCGCTTGTGCTGATGTGGCAGCAGCGGCTTCAGCGTCACCTGGCGCCTGCTTCTGGAACTGCTCTGCTAATTTTCTTAAGTTATCCAAGTTATCTGGCCCTGTAACATGCAACTCATTACAAATCACATTTTTCCAATCTTAAATCAAACAAAAAACTGAAACTGAAATTTAAAAAAAAAAAAAAACATACCAAGTTGGTTGAGAATGCCTGGGAGAATATCTTGCAATTCTGAAACAAATCATAATACAAAATCAAGTCATAAAATTGAATAGAACTCGATACAACATATTGAAAAACTAAGGAAATGGTTACTTGATTAAATACACAAAATGGTTATAGACTTATAATACAGTAGATTTTTTTTGTAATTTACCCTTTAAGCAAATACCAAAGTTATATGAGATAATGACATAATGTTACACAACAGCATCTTGAATATGAGCAAGCTTGTTGTTATATGTGTTTTACTTATAAAATAATGAAATCCTTGTTTTGCTAATGAATCCATAATTACACTAAAAAAAAGACATGTTTATACTTTATATAATCAAACAGAGATATACTTTATCGAAAGTAACTTTCAGGAATAGCCTAAAAAGTAAGGAGCCTACTTTTTGTTTGGGGAGAACCACTAACAACCCATGTATTGGCAGCAATAGAGGCTTGAACTGTAAAATAGATACAAAAGGAAAATGTCAGAAGCTCAAAATGTCAAGATACTTGAGAAATAAAAGAACAAAAGAAGTGATTTTATTGATAAATTTAGTACCTTTGGGGTTTAAGAACTGGATAACTGTTTCATCCTTAAAAATGTTAACTTCCTCAATTGCTGGTATTGCGTTTACACCTATTCTTTTCAAAGTGCTCTGCAGCCTCTTGTCATCTGTGGTGGTTGTTTTATGTACAGCCTTCTTCTTTCTAGAAGCAAACACCAAACACAACTTTGATCAAATAAACTTCCACAAAAGTTAAACTTGCATCTACTTCAACTTAAAGTTTATATAACTAAATTCATATAAGTTTGTTTAAGCTCATGAACCTTATCAAGGTTCATGTTTAAAACACTTCTACATTTGCATATAGCTCAGTGTTTTGTAACTCAATGATCAAATTAGCACTTTTGCATTCTGTTTCAAAATCTGAAATTAAGACAAATATGATGTTCCAAACTGAAACCACTTCTACATATTAGATCAGTGTCGATTGTTAACTTGTATCAGATAAGGAGCAAATTGCAGTAATAAACGGATTTGAATTACTTCAAGGTTATACAGGGGAATCTTTTAAGACCAGAAATAAAAGTAAATCATCAAGTTGAAAGCAAAAATATTTTCTTCGTTCAAACGATATAAGAAACAAACCTTCTCACACTACCCTTCCCACCAGTGCGAACAGCACCTGCCATCTTTTGTAGCTTTTCCACATTCATCTGTCATAAATACAGATAAGATTAGTGAGCTAGTTACCAATATGAAATTGCGAATCTAAGAATTCATCAGAAAACCGACAGCATAAACAACAAAAACACAAAAGCTATGGTATATATAAATCCCCAAACTATTCGACAATCACAAACACGACTGTTTCTAAGCAAGCAAATAAAATGCCGTATGGATTCAGCAACTTCAAAATAGCAGTTCATACTTTTTAAAGTTGTTGTGCGCAAAGAGATTGATAGGAAACATAGAGTCATGTTACTCGTATCATAAATCAAAACCACTGCCTATCACATGAATCGTTTGCCAAATTAAGTACTAATCGATTATGAAATTTATGTACCTTGGCGCGGATGGATGAATTGATGCACGAGAGTAAGGGAGGGTACTGAGATTTGAGATAGATAAAACCCTAGAATCGATCTTTCGATTTTATATATGGAGCCCATGTTGAGAAAAGTTTCATATGGCTACCTTGTACAACAGAAGAACTGTGTAATATTCCCCTGAATTTTCTTTTTGCAACTACAAAGCAATAAAGCATAGCGAATGGATGGTATGAAGAATGGATGGTACAAAGGGGTGAGCATTTGAACCTCTACACCGAATCGGATTGGGAACTGAACCTGGATTTGAACCCGGTAAGCCTCAACAAATTCGATCCAAGATCCATCAATTTCTGTCAAACCAAACCTGAAAATGAACCAACACTTCGGATATTATATATCCGAATATGAACATCCGATTTGAAATGAACTTAAATCTCGAATATCCAAATTCTTAGATAACCGAATTTGAATAGTCAATTTTTTGGATTCGAATTCGAATATTCATTTTGGCAATCTTTTTGATATTTAAGATATTCAAAATCCAATAAATAAATATATTTGTAACATCCCAATGGCAAGGTATTTCTAATTTTGACCCTATAATTGAATTATATTGCATTTTAGTCCCTAAGTGAGAAAAAGAGTACAAAAGGGTCCTTAGTGGCATTTTCGTAAATTTGGGTTATGAGGGGTACGCGGTGCGTACGTGTGTACGCTGAGCGTACTAGGGCGCACCTTAGTACGTTGGGCGTACACCTCATACGCAGGGAGTACGTGGTAAACTTGCAAACCCTAATTTTTAGGATTTGTCTCATATTTAAACCCAATTATAGTTCATTCCTCTCTACTTCATCAGCCTCCATCCTCTCAAAACGTTTTTGTAACCCTAATCCACCTTGTGAAGCAATTCTAAGCTTGAGTGTGTGTGTGTGTGTGTGTGTCACACCCCCACACCGGAACGGCGAAAATGTTCGGGGGTGGATGACGTCATATCTAGTATCACAACAATTGCATCATAGTAATCAAAGTAAACACAACCATTACATTGAATATATATATATATAAGTATTTACATCTATTTGATTCATGTTTTTATACATCAAAAGCATATACAAAAGTAAAAGACGTGACTCTATACGCTCCATCTTCTCAAAAATCTGTGCGAGGTACCTGTCTACTGATTTCCTAATAATACAAGCAGTTTTGAAAGAGTATCAGCATAAAGCTGGTGAGTTCATAAGCATGTTTTTGTAATGAAAATCCTGTCATTGAATCTGTAAAATGTTTGTATGCTTCCCAAGAAAATCCAATATTTTCTAACATATATGTTTATTCCTGTGTCTGTAGTAGTATATAATGTATTAGTTTGTACTTCTGGTTACCACCAACTGTATTGTATAACATTGTTTTGAATGAAAGCCCTTTGTATGAAAACCCTGACTGTCACCAGTAATGTATAAGATGTTCTGTTTGAAAACCCTGGTTACCACCAGTATGTATAGTAGTTTCATTACTTAAAATAAAACTATGAGTTGAAATCCCTGGAATCCTCCAGTTATATTATGAACTAGTTTTATTAATAAAATAAAACTAAAGAAGAATGAAATCCCGTAAACAATAAGGTTAGTTTATACTATTGTGAGTCGTATAACCATGTTTGATATGACCTAGTGACCTTTACGACGTTCTTCAAGTGTCGGATAAATGGCATTTGTCACCCCAGGCATGCCTGCCTAACTGTAGCTAGCAGTTCAGGTGTGGGATTATCAGTCCCGAATAGATCTATTTACAAATCTCACGCTCTCCCTCCAGGAGACTCTGGTTATACTATGATAGGATTTAACTTGTGCCCCGAAAGGTACAACTGAAGTGTTGTCTCACAATCATGTATTAACTAGTTTAAGTGTAGTTATGTATTGATCTACTGTATTTAAACCAGTGTGTATACTTTATAAGTTTATAATTATACTTAAATAATTATTAAATGTTGTACTCTTGTAGTAATGTATATCATAAACTAAATTTGTCATAGTTTATATGTTTTGCTATGTAAAGCTCTGAATTCGTAAAACTATGTATTGAAAACCCAAATTATGCCTATTATAGTTTGCATGTATGATGTGTACTTGGTTTACGTATTGATCTGAAAACTATACAGTTTCGACTGTAGATTGAAAAGGTCCCTTATGCTCAGCACGTTACAAAAGGGATAAAATATCTAAATATTTTATAAAACATGTGGAAACTCTGAGATTGTATCAATTGCATCAGTTTTAAATGTGTTGAAATCCTTTTGTATAAATGCACAAAATCAGTTGTGTTTGGCTTGTACTCTCCCCCTGAAAACATTTAAAATCATAAAAGCATAGGGGTATGAACCCACTGTTAGTCATGTGAATAGTCGGACAACGAAAACTGGGAGTGAAGACCCTCGAATTGATGTACGCGGCACTCAACGGGATCCTAATACAATTAATACATATATGCATTTTATTAGCGAAACCATTATTTATAGTGTTGGAAAACACTTGCTTTCAGTTTAGGAGTGTTACCGGGACTCGATTGAATCAGAAAAGTGGGTTTGCAGCCAAGATTCACGGTGTGAAGGAGTTTGCGGCCGTGAAGGGTTTCCGGCCATGAACTGTTCTCGGCCGTGATCAGCCCCTTGAAGGGTTTACGGCCGTGAACGGTGTTCTTGAAGAATCTATGAAGGTTTGAAGGGTTTACGGCTGTAAACGGGTTTACGGCCTTTAAAGATTTGAAGATATGAAGGGTGTACGGCCGTAAACTCAAGAACAATGATGTTGGATTCGATGAAAAACGTGTTTTAGCTGCTCTAAAACAACTTCCAAAGGTGATTTCTGATGATTTTCGGAAGAAAAGAGGGTGTTTTGATGTTTACGGTTGAGAGGTAGAGAGAGAGAATGAGAGAGTTTTCGGCTAAGAAAGTTCAAATGAAGGTGGGGGTCCCGTATATATAGGTTGGGGGTATGGTCGGTGGTGGCGGTCACCTGGCACCGGCCGTAAACGGGTTTACGGCCGTAAATGGGTTTACGGTCGTGAACACCTCTCAGGCCGAAAACTATTGATTCTTCAAGGGAAATTCGGGTTTTTTCGCGTGATTTTGGTTCCGAATCTTATATAGAATTTAATTATATAACTAAATGATTTTCCAAACCCAAAGGAATTTGACGGAACTCAATAAAATTCAAATTTTATTAACGGAATCGGGTTAACATTAACGGAAAAAGATTTGGGTTGTCACATTATCCCCCCGATAGAGGGAATTTCGTCTCGAAATTCAAACATAGAATACAAATCATGGACTCAGAAAGAGATAGGGATACTTCTGTTGCATTGAATCTTCGCGCTCCCAAGTGAATTCAGGTCCTCGCTTGGCATTCCAGCGGACCTTCACTATCGGTATGCGACTTTGTTTCGTTCTTTTGACTTATCGATCCATGATTTCAACTGGTTCCTCCACAAAATTAAGGTTCTCATTGATCTCGATCTCATCAATATGGATCACAAGGGTTTCGTCAGATAAACACTTTTTAAGATTCGAGACGTGGAAGACGGGATGAATGTTGCTAAGTTCCCGGGGTAGACGAAGTTTGTATGCTACGGGACCGATCCTAGCGAGGATCTCGAATGGTCCTATGTATCTCGGATTCAGCTTTCCACGCTTTCCGAAGCGTATCATGCCTTTCCAGGGTGAGACCTTCAATAGAACACAGTCACCAACCTGGAACTCCAAGGGTTTTCGTCTCTTATCGGCGTAGCTCTTTTGTCTATCTCTTTAAGCTTTTAGTCGTTCCCGGATTTGTATGATCTTTTCAGTAGTTTCTCGGATGATTTTTGGGCCAGTGAGAGTGCTATCGGGGAATTGGCCCTTAACTAGCTGCGTGTCACCCACCTCAGCCCAACACAGAGGGGATCTGCACTTACGGCCATAGAGGGCTTCGAACGGCGCAACCTTGATGCTGGTATGGTAGCTGTTGTTGTAGGAAAATTCGACCTAGGGAAAATGTGTGTCCCACGACGTGCCAAAGTCAATGACGCATGCTCTCAACATGTCTTCCAATGTTTGAATGGTTCTCTCACTCTGCCCATCGGTCTGTGGATGGTAAGCTGTGCTCATATCCAGCTTAGTTCCAAGAGCCTTCTGCAGTGACTGCCAAAATCTCGAGGTAAACCTGCTATCCCGATCGGAGATAATGGACACAGGCACACCATACAGGCGGACTATATCTCGAATGTAGATTCGTGTCAGTCTCTCCATCTTGAAGTTTTCTTTAGTTGGCAGGAAATGGGCGGATTTAGTCAATCGATCGACAACTACCCAGATGGCATCGTGCCCACTCGGAGACTTGGGCAGCTTAGTGATGAAATCCATCGTAGTCCTTTCCCACTTCCACTCAGGTATTTCGGGCTGCTGAAGTAGACCTGAGGGCTTTTGATATTCCACCTTCACCTTGGCGCAAGTCAAGCACTTGCCCACGAAGGTAGCGATCTCTGCTTTCATGTTCGGCCACCAATAGAGCTTGTTGAGATCCAGATACATCTTATCTAAACCTGGGTGAACGGAGTATCTAGTCTTGTGAGCTTCATTCATGACAACCTCCCTGTAACCGCCGTGCTTCGGGGTCCATCTGGTTCATGAAATAATAAACTCCGTCTCCCTTGACCTCTAAGTTCTTTTCCATTCCCCTCAAGTCTTCATCCGACATGTTCTCTGGTTTTAAGGCTTCCAGCTGAGCTTCTTTGATTTGAGCGGATAAATGGGAATGGATGGTCATTGTCAGTACCTTCACTTCACGACCTGAATACTCTTTCCGGCTGAGGGCATCCGCTACCACATTGGCCTTGCCGGGATAGTAGCGTATTTCGCACCCGTAATCACTGAGTAGCTCTACCCATCACCGTTGCCTCATGTTCAACTCTTTCTGATCGAAGATATGTTGTAGGCTCTTATGGTCGGTGAAGACAGTACACTTGGTTCCGTAGAGATAATGTCTCCAAATTTTTAACGCAAAAACCACTGCTCCCAACTCTAGATCGTGAGTTGTGTAATTGACTTCGTGTGTTTTCAGCTGTCTCGAGGCATAGGCAATAACCTTCCCTCGCTGCATGAGCACACATCCTAAGCCTTGATTGGATGCATCGCAGTAGACAACGAAGTCCTCCGTCCCTTCAGGCAGAGACAAGATAGGTGCGCTGCATAGGGCCTGCTTCAATGTTTGAAACACAATGTCTTGCTTTTCTCCCCAAAAAAAGGGTACACCTTTCTGAGTCAGGGTGGTTAAAGGCTTAGCAATTCTGGAGAAGTTCTGGATAAACCTGCGATAGTAGCCAGCGAGACCCAAGAATTGACGGATTTCTGTGGGTGTCTTCGGTGCTTACCAATTCTCAATCGCTTTGATTTTGGAAGGGTCCACATGTATGCCTTCCTTGCTAACCACGTGACCAAGGAAGTTACTTTTCTGATCCAGAATTCGCACTTTGAAAACTTTGCATAAAGTTTCTCTACCCTTAGTGTTTCTAACACTAGCCTCAAGTGTTGTCTATGATCTTCCTCACTCCGAGAGTAGACAAGTATATCATCAATGAACACTATTACAAACTTGTCTAGGAAAGGGCGGCACACCCGATTCATCAGGTCCATGAATATTGCGGGTGCGTTGGTTAGACCAAAGGGCATTACTACAAACTCGTAGTGACCATAGCGAGTTCAGAATGTTGTCTTGGGAACATCACTCTCATGGACTCGCAACTGGTGGTACCCTGATCTCAGGTCTATTTTTGAGAAGTAGCCGACTCCTTGGAGTTGATCGAAGAGGTCGTCGATTCTGGGTAAAGGATAACGGTTTTTGATTGTTAGCTTGTTCAATTCACGATAATCTATGCACATCCGAAAGGATCCATCTTTCTTCTTCACAAACAAGACCGGGGCTCCCCAGGGTGAAGAACTTGGTCTTATGAATCCTTTGTTGAGTAGCTCATTGAGCTGGCTGGATAACTCTTGCATTTCTGCCGACGATAGACGGTATAGGGATTTAGCTACGGGAGTAGCTCAGGGAATTAAGTCGATACGGAACTCGACTTGGCGCATGGGAGGGATTCCGGGAAGATCTTCGGGGAAGACATCAGGAAAGTTGCAGACTTCGAGGATGCTCTCGAGGTCTTTAACTTCCTGCTTTTCATTAACAACATGGGCTAGGAATGCATGGCACTCCTTCCGCAGATATTTCTGGGCTTTGATGCATGAAATGATACGAAGGTTTGAGCTGAGTTTATCACCGTAGACTATGAGGGATTACCCCGTGGGCAGATTGAGACGAACGGTTTTTTCATAACAAAGGATATCATCACGATTGGGGCTCAACCAATCCATGTCGACGATGTTATAGAAGCTTTTTATGGAAACTGGCATAAGGTTGATTGAGAAAGAATGGTCGTTTAAGGTAAGGGTACAACCTATGAATATGTCGTTAGTGCTTTCTTTCTTTCCGTTAGCCATCTCAACGGTAAATGTTTCGGTTAAAGGTTGGGATTTATGTTTGAGAAGATGTTTAAATGCACGACTAACAAAACTTCTCTCCGCACCAGAATCAAAAAGAATACATGCATAAGAATTGTCGAGGAGGAACGTACCCGAAACCACGGTGGGATCAGCAACTGCCTCTTCCTGGCCCATCGCTAGCACTCTCCCTGCATTACCCCCTTTTGTTGCCTTAGGGCAATTTCTCTTGAAGTGCCCAACCTCCCCACAGCCATAACATGCTTGACTAGCGCCCGCTCCAGGAGCCTGATTGGTTGGTTGGACTGGTGTCTTGCAAAATCGAGATGTGTGTCCCTTCTTACCATAGCTATTTCACAACATTTCCCGGTACTGTCCATGATGATGGAAGTTGCACTTGTCACACCTTGGAAGAGTACCAGCATATCTACTAGCAGGTGCTTGAGCTGTGGGAACAGCGGCAAGAGTGGTAGCAACATGAACTGCCACTACTTGCTGTTTCTTGGAGGGCTCCTGCGAAGACTGGCCCTTTCGCTTGTTCCAAAACTTCTTCTTCCCACCACTTGCCTTTGGTGGTTCGGGAGCGGCTGTGTAACACCAGTCAAAATAGGTCAATAGACAATCACATGTGATTATGCCAATCATGTAATGTGATGTTGTTAAACTAGTAATATGATAAACTTACTATGTAGTTCATGATAAATTCTAATACAAATATGAACTTTCTTTATGATACAACTCAAAGTATACGTCCATACGATTCCAAAAATATAGAGAACGTCTGAATCTGACTTCGCATGAAGAAGTTATGATAAACCAAACACTATAAATCTCTATAATAAAAGGAATTTAAAATAGACTTAGAATTATGTGACATCCCCAACATCACGGCCAGAAAAGACCGGTTTCATTTATGCTTTTAAATAAAATCAGAGTAATCCTTTGATTAAAAGAGTTGCGGAATTTGTTCCCAAAAACAAAACATGATAAAATAGATTTTTATCAAAACATTTCATAAAGAAATATAATTTCATTTCATAATCAAAAATTGGGATGTCATGTTCCGATACAGACCATAAAGCATAAACGATAACATCACAAGTCATTCAACAAATATATACATATACAGACTTGTAGACAAAACAACTTGATGATTCATCCATCTTATGCCCTTGCGCCACTTCTTGTAATACAAGTAAACTGAGTGGGTCAGGCTTGGGGGCCTGGTGAGCATATAGGGTTTTCAACCCACAATAAATAATTATATTTAATTCAACAATCAACAATAACCCGATTACCCATTCCCGTTATCCTCACTTTACGTCCCTAAAATAACATCTATCTCAAGGGACCTAATCTAGGATTTTCATCGGGACGGACATTACTGCAAAGGGGTTTCCTCAACAATAGATGTCCTAAAGGCAACCATGAGGGGGATAGAGTACACCGGTGAACACATCGTTCACAACACCTACAGGTTATGAGCCTGCTAGTATTCCACTGGACTGTCTAGAATGAGTCTGTGGTCGTCATCCATACTCCGCTAGATGACTAGATCAACAACAACATCGAGGCCTCTCATCATTTTATTTCATCACACACCAACTATCTACCCATGTTCTACCCAACATATTAGTAGATAAAATATATACATTTATATACAGCTTAAAACCTGTACAAAACATCCATTCAACAACTAGTTCAAATAAGCAAATAATATATAAACACAAAGCACGTATTTTATAAAGAATACTTCATATCTATGTGTTAGAAGAAAACGAATATACACTCACTTGATAAGACAATGATCGGACAGCACCTCGTCTCTTAAAATAAACTTTCCCGATAAAACCGGGATGTTTTCCTTGAAAACCGGGCTTCTCGCGGGCAGAGTTTCGGCTCAGAAACTTTACCTAGGGATCTTCGGGACTTCGGAACTTGCTTCGGGGCTCGGGAATGATACCGGGGCTTCGGGATAATTCTGGCACGAAAAACGATGCAAAACGAGAGAGTGAGAAGAGAAAAAGAGCAAAAAGATCGGCTGCCCTCGCACCCTTTATATAGGGGCAGAAGCCTCGCATTACGCTGGGCGTAATGCTCTACGCGGGGCGTACGCCTCGGATCGTCACTGCATGCGTCATCGGAGCACTCGAGTGCGAGGCGAGTCACGCTTCGGTGTACGCTGGGCGTACTCAACTACGCTGGGCGTAGTTCGGATAAGATCAGTGACTCCTCCGGATATCCATCCGAATTAAAGATTAAATAATAAATATTAATTATTTAAAAACTTCAGAAATTCATATCTTCTTCATACGAACTCCGTTTTCGACGTTCTTTATATCCACGCGTAGGTGAAACTACGCTCTACAACTTTCGTTTAGACTCCGTTGGCTAATTTTGACTTTATTTTTATTATATAATTTTTAGTAGGCCGGGACAGGAAAACTCCGTTATAAATTCATAACTTCTTCATCTGACGTCCGTTTTCGTCTGTCTTTTCACCAATGCACTACTATCAACGAGATATTCGATTCTCATTTAGATTGTTTTGACTAAAAACCGCTCGATCTCAAATCGAGTATTCGGGCTGCATACTGCTAAGTCGAAACTTCGAAAAATCATAACTTCCTCATACGAAGTCAGATTTGGGCATTCTTTTTATGCACGCTCTTGGTTTAACGTATTCTACGACTTTCGTTTAGATCACTAAGGCTAGACATCGCTCTATCTTAAATTCGTATTTTACGTCCTTCAGCGTCGTACCGGTTCTGTCGCGAAACTTCGACATGTCATAACTTCTTTGTTATAACTCGGATTTCAGCGTTCTTTATATATTCGGAAACCTCGTCACGACTACTACAACATTATCCATAGATATCGGCTTTATCTAACATTTCATTTTGACGTTTATTTTTATTCTTAATTAAATTAAGACACACAATTAAGCACAAAACACATAATACTCAATTAACACATTCTTTTTATTTCAAAATGAGTTTACAAAGGTTAACCTAGACTATTACAACAACATTAATGCTTAGCCTGGAAACACGGGCGTTACAACTCTCCCCACCTTAGAATGATTCCGTCCCCGGAATCACACATCAACAAACAAATGCGGATAGCGACTCATCATGTCACTCTCCGTTTCCCAGGTGAGATTTGGCCCATTCGCATGTTTCCAACGGACAAGCACTAATTCGACCATCTTGCGTCGTAACTTCTTAGTCTTTCGGTCAACGATTGCCTCTGGTTCTTCAATCAACCTTTTGTTCTCATCGATTCTCAACTCCGAAAGTGGAATCATATCGGGAACTTCTCCCGTGAACTTCCTCAAATAACTATTATACCTAATATATATACTAAATGTTGGAGCGTCAAAATGATACTTTCAAAACTAAACTTTTGAACTTAGAAAAAGTATTATTTTTATATGGAGTCAAAACCTGTGGACTTACCAACTTTATGTTGACGTATTTTAAAATGCATGTGTTTTCAGGAACTTGAAAAGCTGGTATGTATTCGAACAGGAGAAGTTTTACTATTACCTTTCTATTCAGTAAGAAGTATACAATAGTCGGATATTATGTAATAAGTACTAAGAAAAACAATAATGTAACTTTCAATCATCAATAAAGGTATGTATTTTCTTTAGTACTGTTCAGTGTATGTTATATAACTGTGATACGAAGAATAACGTTACACCACCCGGTGTTTCCACCGACGGCTGGGGTTGTGACAGAATTGGTATCAGAGTTATTAACTATAGTGAACTAGTACTTTCTTAGGAAAGCACGTATATAGTTTAGGGCTTACTCTATTAGGTTTAGGTATATCCCTTAGCCTACATTAAAAAAGTATTATTAATTATTCTACTGAAGGACTACTTACGGGAGTGGTGACAGGATAGACATGTCGATTTGGGTTGTTGGATTCCAGAACGGCTATATGCTAAAATGATTGTGCCCTTTCGACTGTCCTGACTGGCCGGAGCCTTATCAGATAGACCTGAAGTAATAAACAATAATTAAAGCGTGAATACAATAAATGAGAATATAGAGTCATATATAAAGACTCAGACCCGCGATGAGAATACACCTTAAATACCCGAAATGTTTTTTGATCTCAAGGATTTAGATCAAATATTCCAATTAAAGTTTATATGTGCGTATGTCCTATCACAACTAGGTGTAGGTGCGCAACTACATTTTATTATGATCAAATCATATGAACTATTTAATTTGGGATTAATATTTGATAGACTAAACTCTTGGTGATCCAAAATGTATAGGAATTCGACATGGCACATTCACGAGAATGGATAATCATCGAGGATACGGATGAAGAAGAGAAAGTTTCATTCCCCATGATGGTAGGCGATCCTTACTACCCTATAAATCCAACCACCTTTCATCCAATACCTTCTGACGATGGAGCACCTTTACCTTCCAACGAATGGGAAGAGAGCGAACCAATGGAGGAGACATAATCGGTGTCATCATCTTTACCACCAATGAACAATCTTTACCGTCAAGTTCCAGGAGGAGCAAAGATGAAACACACGGCTCATAAATCCATACCGATATGGCAAAAGATTAAGAAGAATCAGAAGGCGTCATCTTCAAGAAGTCATAGAGTTCAAGATGAACCTGCACGGATTGCACAAACCGTTGATAGGTGGGTGGCAGAAGAAAGAGATGCTAAGATGTATGAGACTGGTCAATCATCTCGACCACATCCCCCACATTCTTCCGAAGTTAACACTTTATCTCAATTGTTTGAGAAAAGTGTGAAAATTGAAGATAAGATGGAAATTGTCGAAGGAAGGGCTACTCATCTCTCCGGAAGAGTACGAATGCTAGAAGGACAAAGGACGCGAGATTAGGAATCGGTGATGGATGTCCATCATCGTATAAATTTCGCTTATAACGACATGATTACTCACGATGCAAGGATTGCAGAGTTAGAGCTTTACAATCAAACCTCGAGAAACGAGGAGCGCACAGGAGGTCTTGAGCAGAGAACTCAAGCACTTGAGGAGCAAGTGGTTAATGTCACTGACGTGCTAGGTCATCACCTAGGTTACTGGTAGATAAGCTAAAACTAGTGGTTGTGTAAATAGAGAAATCAGACTAGTTAAGGCAAGAAGAGTAAAGTTTATAGCAAGGATGTAGAAAACCTTGCAAATTTTGCAATGTTTATAGAAACTTTTCTCTTATAAGCCTAAATAAACTGATGTAACCGCTGGTAATAATATGAAGCATATATTACAGTAATCATTGTGTTATCCATTATGTTTTACACTTTGAAGAATAATTGAAGTATTTAGTACTCGTGTAGTAAATGACTAATTCTTCATGAAACTTATAAAATTCTTATTATTTATAATAGGAACTAAAACAAAATGCCTAGAAGGAGTAGTGCTCGGCTAAACCCTAACCAACGATCAGCACCACAACAACAACCACCAGAATCAAACCCCCCAATAAGTACAACACAACTTGAAGAAATCATAGCTCAAAGAATTGTTGCGGCTTTATCTAATGTCACAAGAGGTGGAGTTAGAAATGAAGGCCATGTAGGGGCCGCTAGAACGTGTACCTACAAAGATTTTATGAATTGCAGGCCAAAGAGCTTTCATGGAAATGAAGGGGTTGTTAATTTGACTAGGTGGATAGAAAGATAGAGTCCGTCTTTCAAATAAGCTTCTGTCCAGACGATTGTAAAGTACGATTTGCAGCATGTACTTTCGCTGATGCAACACTTACATGGTGGAACAGCCATGTGAATACAATGGGAATTGATACTAATTCCATGAAATGGGAAGAGCTAAAAATGATGCTAGTAGAGGAGTATTGTCCTAGGGAGGAAATACATAAGCTGGAACAAGAATTGTGGACCCTAACCATGAAGGGTTCAAAGATAAAAGCTTATACCGCTAGATTTAATGATCTTGCAGTAATGTGTCCAGCACTTGTAACCCCTGAATATAAGAAGATTGAGCAATATATCTGGGGTTTAGCATTGCAAATCAAAGGCATGGTGATTACATCAAATCCTACAACCTATGACAGCACTAAGAGAATAGCTCATCAGCTAACCCTCATAGAGATCCAAGGAACAATAGTGGTCTCAAAGGCCGAGTCTCCCAAATCTGGAACAAACAAGCGTAAGTTTAATGGGAAGAATCTCAGGCAATCATCTGAGAAAAGACAAGAAGTGGCAAACAATTATGCAGCCACGACGGCAGTAACCAGTCAACCAAAGTCTGCCTGGTGCAATCAGTGCAACCGTCATCACCCAGGTGACTGTTTTGTTTGCACGAATTGCAAGAAGAAAGGGCATACTGCTAGTTACTGCAGGAGCACAACACCTGCAACAGTAAATCAGGGAGCAAATACTGGAGCAGGCCATGGTGAAGGAAGAAAGTGTTTTGAGTGTGGCGAGGTTGGGCACATCAAGAGAGAATGTCCAAAGTTAAGGAATCAAGGAGGCATAAGGCGTGGCAGGGCATTCGTGATCGGAAGCAGAGAGGCTATACTCTTCGACTCTGGAGCATATAAAAGTTTTATAACTCCGATGTTTAGAAAATTGTTAAGTCATGAGTCTAGCAAATTAAAAGAAATCTATAAAGTAGAAATCGCTAACGGTCAAACCGAGAAAACACATGAAATCCTAGAAAAATGTCTGTTAACTCTTAATAACTACCTTTTTCACGTCAACCTCATGCCAATGCCTATCGGTAGTTTTGATGTCATAATTGGCATGGATTGGTTATCTTCACACCACGCCGAAATTCTATGTCATGAGAAAGCCATACGACTACCCTTACCAAACGGCGAAGCCCTAATTATCTATGGTGATAAATCTGGGAAGAACCTCAAAGTCATCTCTTGTACCAAGACCCAGAAATATCTACATAATAAATGTAGCGCATTCTTAGCCCACATTGTAGATAAGAAGAGAAAGACAAAAGAAATCGAGGACATACCTCAAGTATGCGATTTCCCATACGTGTTTCCTGAAGATCTACCTGGAATACCTACCATCCGACAAGTCGAGTTTCGAATCGACTTAATTCCAGGAGCAACACCAGTAGCGAAATCTCCTTATCGGTTGGCTCCATCCGAAATGCAAGAATTGTCTAGCCAACTACAAGAACTTCTTGACAAAGGCTTTATCCGACCAAGTTTTTCACCTTGGGGAGCACCAATCTTGTTCGTCAAGAAGAAGGACGTATCCTTTTGAATGTGTATTGATTATTGGGAACTGAATAAGCTAACAATCAAGAATCGTTACCCGTTTCCAAGAATTGATGATCTATTCGATCAACTGCAAGAATCCAACTACTACTCAAAGATAGATCTCAGATCAGGATACCATCAACTCAGAGTACAAGAAGATGATATTCCAAAAACAGCGTTTAGAGCTCATTATGGTCATTATGAGTTCTTAGTTATGTCTTTTGGATTGACCAATGCCCCAATAGTGTTTATGGATCTCATGAATCGTGTTTGCAAACCATACTTAGATAAATTCGTGATCGTATTTATCGATGATATATTGATATATTCACGAACCAAGGAAGAACATGGTCAACACTTACAAATAATCTTGGAGCTACTGAGAAAAGAAAAGTTGTATGCCAAATTCTCCAAATGTGAGTTTTGGATTAGAGAAGTACAATTTTTAGGTCATGTAGTTAGCAACGAAGGAATTCATGTTGACCCATCCAAAGTTGAAGCAATTAGGAATTGGGAAGCACCAAAGACGCCAACAGAAGTGCGTCAGTTCCTAGGACTTGCTGGCTATTACCGCAGATTCATAGAGAATTTCTCCAAAATAGCCAATCCGCTTACAACACTAACCCAGAAGGATATGAAGTTCAACTGGGAAGACAAACAAGAAGCTGCTTTTCAGAAGCTGAAGCAAATGTTGTATAGTGCACCAATCATATCCCTTCCAGATGGGACAGAAGATTTCTTCGTATACTGCGACGCATCAAATCAAGGATTGGGATGTGTGTTGATGCAAAGAGAAAAAGTTATCGCATATGCATCACGAAAACTTAAAGTGCATGAGAATAATTACACTACCCATGATCTTGAATTGGGAGCTGTAGTTTTTGCACTAAAAATCTGGAGACATTACTTATACGGTACTAAGTGTACTATTTTTACCGACCACAAGAGTCTCCAGCACATCTTCAACCAAAAATATCTTAATATGAGACAACGAAGATGGGTTGAATTGTTAAATGATTACGAATGCGATATTCGTTATCATCCCGGAAAGGCAAACGTGGTAGCAGATGCCTTGAGCCGGAAAGAATATATTAAACCCCGTCGGGTACGAGCATTAACTATAACTATCCATTCTAACTTTAGCGCACAAATTAGAGAAGCTCAACTTGAGGCTCTAAAAGAAGAAAACATCAAGAACGAAGCTTTGCGAGGAATGGAAAAGCAACTTATACAAAAAGATGACGGAACACGACACTTTATGAACCGAATTTTGACGCCTAAGTTCGGTGGAGTCATGGACTTGGTCTTAGAAGAAACCCACAAGTCCAGATATTCCGTGCATCCAGGCTCTGCCAAAATGTACTTAGATTTAAAAGTACATTATTGGTGGCCAAACATGAAGGCAGAAATTGCTACTTATGTGAGCAAATGCTTGACTTGTTCTAGAGTAAAGGTAGAACATCAAAAGCCTTCAGGTTTACTTCAACAACCGGAAATACCTGAATGGAAATGGGAGCAGATATCAATGGACTTCATCACTAAGTTACCTAAAACTCCTAGTGGGTTCGACACTATTTGGGTAATAGTCGATAGATTGACTAAGTCCGCCCATTTCTTACCAATTAAGGAGAACGATAAGATGGAGAAGCTGACTAGAATTTATCTTAAGGAAATTTTTAGATTGCATGGAGTTCCAAATTCTATTATTTCTGACCGAGATAGTAGATTCACTTCACGATTGTGGCAATCTCTACAAAAATCCTTAGGAACACGTCTAGATATGAGTACAGCTTACCATCCACAGACTGATGGTCAGAGTGAGAGAACCATTCAGACTTTAGAAGATATGCTCCGAGCCTATGTAATAGACTTTGGAAATGCGTGGGATACTCATTTACCGTTAATTGAGTTTTCCTACAACAATAGTCATCACACCAGCATCAAGGCTGCACCGTTTGAGGCTCTTTATGGACGAAAATGTCGTTCCCCAATATGTTGGGCAGAAGTTGGAGATACACAGATGGTCAGAGAACGTACATGCGATACCTTACGTACTGGACCAGAAATAATCCACGAGACAACTGAAAAGATCGTGCAAATTAAGGATCGATTAAAGGTTGCACGTGATCGTCAAAAGAGCTATGCTGACGTAAGACGTAAGCCTTTAGAATTCCAATTGGAGATAAAGTAATGTTGAAGGTCTCTCCTTGGAAAGGCGTAATTCGATTCGGGAAACAAGGAAAACTAAACCCACGGTATATAGGACCTTTTGAAATTCTAGCAAGAATTGGTTCTGTCACATACCAACTCAAGTTGCCTCAAGAGCTAAGCAATGTACACGATGTTTTTCACATATCAAATCTCAAAAGATGTCTATCCGATGACACTCTTGTTATACCTCTCGATGAGATACAAGTCAATACGAAACTCAACTTTGTAGAAGAACCTGTCGAGATCATGGATCGAGAAGTCAAACGATTAAAGCAAAGTCGTATTCCCATAGTGAAAGTTTGATGGAACTCTTTACGAGGACCTGAATTTACATGGGAACGTGAAGATCAGATGAAAGAAAAATACCCCCAACTGTTTGACAAAACCCCATCCATAAGATAAATTTCGAGACGAAATTATTCTAACGAGGGGAGAATGTAACACCAGTCAAAATAGGTCAATAGACAATCACATGTGATTATGCCAATCATATAATGTGATGTTGTTAAACTAGTAATACGATAAACTTACTATGTAGTTCATGATAAATTCTAATACAAATATGAACTTTCTTTATGATACAACTCAAAGTATATGTCCATACGATTCCAAAAATATAGAGAACGTCTGAATCTGACTTCGCATGAAGAAGTTATGATAAACCAAACACTATAAATCTCTATAATAAGATGAATTTAAAATAGACTTATAATTATCTATTGGAGTCTAAAAAAGAGTTGTAGTACTTGTAAATACCTACGCGTGCATATAAAGAACGTCAAAAACGGAGTTCGTATGTGAAAGTTACGACCTTCTGAAGATTCAGCTGTCAGAAACCCTAATCTGACTGAGCTCACGACGTGAGCACAGAAACTCACGACGTGAGGAGTCATTTTGCCACATTTTGGATCTAGAAGGTGCGTTACGAGGCTACGAAGGGATAAGTTCTAAGCTCACGACGTGAGCAAGGATATCTCACGACATGAGGAGTCACATGGCCACCTTCCGAAGCTAGGGACGCAAATGGCAAGTCTACGGGGTGACCAGCCATGGCTCACGATGTGAGACTATATGGCTCACGATGTGAGACTATATGGCTCACGACGTGAGAGGCCAAAATCTTCCTATAAATAGCAGGTCCGACCTTGACACTTCCTTACACCATTTCCCTTTCTCCTCTCTCATTTGCTGAAGCCCTCTTGCATCCCGAGCCCCGACGACCTCGTACCGCTGACCGTTTCTGCTTAGATTACATGAAATCATGCTACTAGGGTGAGTTTCACGGCCCCACTTTCTAATATTTTCGGGGGAAACACATGCTAAATATTGTATATGCGTTATTATTATGTCCATATGATAGTATATTAGTATCAACGTAGATAGTTATAATAACCGGGATATAGTTGTTCTAAATATAATATTTTGAATATATACAACTACTATCAACTTGTTAGCATGCTCTTGTACTAATGTAGATCTTGAGTTATACTTAGGATTCTATATATATGTTGTGTGCGATATAGTTCCGAAGTTATATTCGGAAGTTCTATATGTTAATTTATAAAGTATGTTGCTATTATTGGTTTTATGTCAAGATAAAACTTGGTATGCTATATGTTGTTATTGTTAGTTTTATGAAAAGATAAAACTTGGTATGTTATATGTTGTTGTTATTGGTTTTATGTCAAGATAAAACCTGGTTTTACTTCAAGTTATAGTTGTTATACTGCCTAAATGTTATGAAGTTAGGAGTAATGTTTAAAAGCATAGTCTAGTAACTTAGGGTTTTAGACATGAAAATGCTTTTGTTGTTAGAGCTATAGGAAGCCGTCGAAGTCTACATGAGTAATTGTATTCATCAACTAAGATTGGGGATCTTAGCGGAAATCCTCTAAACTGTAACCGTTAATCCCGTGTGAGCGAGGAAGTCGTGTATAATTAGTATACGGGTTGACCACCCCACTTGTGATTGTTAGCTACAGTCAACCATAAGCGAGTGACGAACTATCCTTTTACTTGTTATTGTTCCGGCGTCGATGAAGCGTGCGGTATTGTTTCTCATGGAAATCATGAGTGTGTTGTTTCTCATGGTAAATTATGAGTGTGTTTTATCAGAGGTATTATGTCATAGCAGCGGTTACAGGCTCATGGTAGCAAACTGTTAGAAACATTATAATTTGTCGTATACAAGTATTAATGTTAAGTATAAGTTTCCCCCTACTTATACCCTAGGTTTAAGGAACGTTTAGGTATAACACTTATTTGATAAGTAGACTATTATACCTAATATATATATACTAAATGTTGGAGCGTCAAAATGATACTTTCAAAACTAAACTTTTGAACTTAGAAAAAGTACTATTTTTATATGGAGTCAAAACCTGTGGACTTACCAACTTTATGTTGACGTATTTTAAAATGCATGTGTTTTCAGGAACTTGAAAAGCTGGTATGTATTCGAACAGGAGAAGTTTTACTATTACCTTTCTGTTCAGTAAGAAGTATACAATAGTCGGATATTATGTAACAAGTACTAAGAAAAACAATAATGTAACTTTCAATCATCAATAAAGGTATGTATTTTCTTTAGTACTGTTCAGTGTATGTTATATAACTGTGATACGAAGAATGACGTTACACCACCCGGTGTTTCCGCCGACGGCTGGGGGTGTGACAGGCTGTCACTTCATCAAGATCAACCTCGTGATCTATCAGGGTCTGCGCCAGGCACTTGGCGCTGTCAAAAGTGGAAGGCTTAGTAGCCAAGACATTTCCTTGAGTTGGGGGCGTCAATCCCCAAATGTACCTTTCTATCTTCTTGCTTTCCGGGGTAACCATTCCCGGACATAGAAGAGCCAGATCGTAGAATCTAGCTGTGTAAGTGGCAATGTCGGAACCCTTCATCTTCAGGTTCCAAAGCTCGTGCTCTAATTTCTGCATCTCGCCCCTTGGGCAGTACTCGACAAGCATGAGTTCCTTCTAACTCTCCCAACCCATGGCATTCGCTACCGACAGAGTTAGGGATTTGACCCGCCTATTCCACCAAGTCAATGCTCTGTCGGTGAAGGTGCAGGCGGAAAACTTCACCTTGTTTGCCTCAGAACATGCGCAAATCTCGAAAATGGATTCAATCTTCTCGAACCATCGGGTTAAGGCAATGACTCCTCCATTACCATCGAAAGATTTAGGCTTGGCATTCATGAAGTCTTTATAGGAACACTCCTTATGGTGTCCCTGACCTCCACCAAGGTTTTGGGGATCGGGTCCACCTCCTGATCCGCCAGCGCCACCCAGATTTATCTATGACATTGCAGCAGCCACAACGGCCGTAACTGCTGCCTGGAACAATGCAGGATCGAACTGAGGAGGTGGTGGCGGCGGAGGATTGTTGTTCTGTTTGTTGGGTCTCTTCCTGGGAGGCATCTTTCTCTAAAAGATACAAGGGAAAGAATGACGATAAGCCTCCTATATGATCATGAATCGAATATTTTTGAGCAAGATATATCTTAATCCTACAACGATAATAAAGACCTATAATGATAGCTACTAACATTAACAAGGAACTACATGTCTTTCGTTATAAGGATTTGTACTAATAGTGATGACTCTGTGCAGTGATATAGTACCATAAAATACTCCTATAGTATTTTAACTATGTGTTTTCATTAGTATAGGATTTGGTGAGTTTTAGACTTGTCGCGACACCACAGTCACTCCCAAACACATGTTGGTCATATCTCGGACAAATATAGTTGATCAGGTTATATTGGCCCCACATATGACTACATAACTGCCCATGTTTAACCGTAGTGTCTAACTCGCCCTAAATACTTTTATGTAGTTCTTACTATGTTATGGCTTCTTGTACATATGTATACTTGTATACTTCTTGTAAAAATACTTGTATTTTAAAAGTATACTTTTAGCTTCAGAGCACTTCGGCCCCTTTAGTGTTTATAGTTGTATACCATATAAGGTTCGGTATACTTAGTTCGCTATAAACAATAGCTCTGATACTAATCCGTCACACCCCCAAACCGGAACGGCGGAAACGTTCGGGGTTGGATGACGTCATATGTAGTACACAACAATTGCATCATAGTAATCAAAGTAAACACAACCATTACATTGAATATATATAAAAAGGTATTTACATCTGTTTGATTCATGTTTTTATACATCAAAAGCATATACAAAAGTAAAAGACGTGACTCTATACGCTCCGTCTTCTCAAAAATCTGCGCGATGTACCTGTCTACTGATTTCCTGAGAATACAAGCAGTTTTGAAAGAGTATCAACATAGTGCTAGTTAGTTCATAAGCATGTTTGTGTAATGAAAATCATGTGATTAAATCTGTAAAATGTTTGTATGCTTCCCAAGAAAATCCAATATTTTCTAACATATGTGTTTATTCATGTGTCTGTAGTAGTATATAATGTATTAGTTTGTACTTCTGGTTACCACCAACTGTATTGTATAACATTGTTTTGAATGAAAACCCTTTGTATGAAAACCCTGACCGTCACCAGTAATGTATAAGATGTTATGTTTGAAAACCCTGGTTACCACCAGTATGTATAGTAGTTTCATTACTTAAAATAAAACTATGAGTTGAAATCCCTGGAATCCTCCAGTTATATTATGAAATAGTTTTATTAATAAAATAAAACTAAAGAAGAATGAAATCTCGTAAACAATAAGGTTAGTTTATACTATTGTGAGTTGTATAACCATGCTTGATATGACCTAGTGACCTTTACGACGTTCTTCAAGTGTCGGATAAATAACATTTGTCACCCAAGGCATGCCTGCCTAACTGTAGCTAGCAGTTCAGGTGTGGGATTATCAGTCCCGAATAGATCTATTTACAAATCTCACGCTCTCCCTCCAGGAGACTCTAGTTATACTATGATAGGATTTAACCTGTACCCCGAAAGGTACAACTAAAGTGTTGTCTCACAATCCTGTATTAACTAGTTTACGTGTAGTTCTGTATTGATCTACTGTATTTAAACCAGTGTGTATATTTTATAAGTTTATAATTATACTTAAATAATTATTAAATGTTGTACTCTTGTAGTAATGTATATCATAAACTAAATCTGTCATAGTTTATATGTTTTGCTATGTAAAGCTCTGAATTCGTAAAACTGTGTATTAAAAACCCAAACTATACCTATTATAGTTTGCATGTATGATGTGTACGTGGTTTACGTATTGATCTGAAAACTATGAAATTTCGACTGTAGATTGAAAAAGTCCCTTATGCTCAACACGTTACAAAAGGGATAAAATATCTAAATATTTTATAAAACATGTGGAAACTGTGAGATTGTATCAATTGCATCAGTTTTAAATGTGTTGAAATCCTTTTGTATAAATGCATAAAATTAGTTGTGTTTGGCTTGTACTCTCCCCCTGAAAACATTTAAAATCATAAAAGCATAGGGGTATGAACCCACTGTTAGTCGTGTGAATAGTCGGACAGCGAAAACTGGGAGTGAAGACCCTCGAGTTGATGTACGCGGAACTCAACAGGATCCTAATAAAATTAATACATATATGCATTTTAATAGCGAAACCATTATCTATAGTGTTGGGAAAACACTTGCTTTCAGTTTAGGAGTGTTACCGGGACTCGATTGAATCGGAAAAGTGGGTTTGCAGCCAAGATTCACGGTGTGAAGGAGTTTGCGGCCGTGAAGGGTTTCCGGTCGTGAATTGTTCTCGGCCGTGAACAGCCTCTTGAAGGGTTTACGGCCGTGAACGGTGTTCTTGAAGAATCTATGAAGGTTTGAAGGGTTTACGGCCGTAAACGGGTTTACGACCTTTGAAGATTTGAAGATTTGAAGGGTGTACGGCCTTAAACTCAAGAACAATGATGTTGTATTCGATGAAAAACGTGTTTTAGCTGCTCCAAAACAACTTCCAAAGGTGATTTCTGATGATTTTTGGAAGAAAAGAGGGTGTTTTGATGTTTACGGTTGAGAGGTAGAGAGAGAGAATGAGAGAGTTTTCAGCTAAGAAAGTTCAAATGAAGGTGGGGTCCCGTATATATAGGCTGGAGGTATGGTCGGTGGTGGGGGCCAGCTGGCACTGGCCGTAAACGGGTTTACGGCCGTAAATGGGTTTACGGCCATGAACACCTCTCAGGCCGAAAACTATTGATTCTTCAAGGGCAACTCAGATTTTTCGCGTGATTTTGGTTCCGACTCTTATATAGAATTTAATTATATAACTAAATGATTTTCCAAACCCAAAGGAATTTGACGGAACTCAATAAAATTCAAATTTTATTAACGGAATCAGGTTAACATTAACGGAAAAAGATTCGGGTTGTCACAGTGTGTGCGTGTGTGTGTGTGTGTGTTTGTGCCTTGAAGAATAAGGAACGAAGTAGACCTCATCTTGCAGGAGTGAAGCACTTTGGATCTGGGATTTCTCCCTTATTTGCAACCTTTTGAAGCTTAGGGTATGATCAGGTATTCGACCGTCTATAGGATCCAGTGTTATGTATGATTAGCATACACGAGTATTGCAGGGTTGGTGGAAGTTTCACGGATGAGATGTGTGGGGTCAGTCAACCAATTGAGGGGAGTCTAGCCTTCCTCTAGGAAGTAAGATTATGGTGTATGCTTATGCTTGTGAGTGTGTTAGGGTTGTTGTGATGATCTTCTGAGACAAATACGGGTAGGTATGAAAGGTAGTATAGCCCCGTACTACTGAAAGCACAGGACCCGTACGCGTAGCAGGGAAGTCACATCCCATATGGTTTTTGTTGAGAAATCATGATTATGGTATTATATGTGTTTATCTAATATCTCCCTGGTTTATTTTCAGTATGGCGATTACGAGACGGTTTAAGGCAGGATCCGGATAAGGATCAGGAACTAGTGGCAAGGATAGGTCAACAATGACTGAGGAGCGGGTTAGGGAGATCATTCAGGAGGAGGTTGTTTCCCTCTTCTGGGCGCAGTTACCAGAGATATTTGGGTTTATTAAGACCGCTATGGTGGAGTACTTTGATGAGTGATACGATGCACTTTCTAAGATTGTTGTTGTTGCAGGGATTAGCAGTGGGAGGGCTTTCTAGTAACGGGACTTCGACAATACGAAGCCCCCGGTCTTTAACGGAGTTCGGGATCCGATCATAGCCATGAGGTGGCTGTCTGATGTCGAGGGATGTTTCTTTACGTGCTCCTGCCCAGCTGAACAGAAGTTCAAGTGTGCTCTGAACCTTCTTCGGTCCGGAGCGAACGATTGGTGGAGGTTGGTTACTAGTGCTTACACTCCATAGCAGCAAGCTGCAGTTTCATGGGAGCAGTTCTCTGATATGTTCCGCTCAAGATATGTTCCATTGGTAGAGCAGGAGAGGCTGGCTCAGGAGTACTTAGATTTGAGGCAGGGGACCAAGTCGGTGACGGAGATCACCAAGATGTTTACGGAAAGGGCCATGTTTTGCCCTGAGTTTGCCACTTCTGAGCAGGCTCAGATGACCCGGTACTTGAGTATGCTCAAGACGGACATCCATCAGTTTGTGCCCACACAACGTTATGGTTCATTGGTGGAGTTACACGAGGCCGCTAGTTGGCGGGAGATTGAGCTGGAGTACCATTCGAGGGAGCGAAGGCAGGCACTGGTGAGGTCGCAGCCTGCAGCGAAGCGGTTTAAGGTCGTTGATTCGAGGACAGGGAGTCAGAGGGACCGTACTCGTGGGAAGTGCGGTAAGGTTCATGATGGTGCTTGCCGATTTTCTTCTGGATGCCATAATTATGGCAGACAAGGCCATGTTGCAAGGGATTGTCGACAGCAGGCTCCAGTACCCAACACCAGGATTTGTTATCACTACGACCAGGTTGGCCATATCAAGGCCAACTATCCCTTGCTTGCTGCTAGGACGGAGCAGGCTCTAGCGTCGGATACTATGAGGATCATAGATGGGAGCCAGGGCAGGATGGAGCCCCCGAAGGCTCGCGGTCACGCTTTCCAGCTTACGGTAGAGGAGGTCAAGGCGGCGTCATACGTCGTTACTGGTATGTTCCCATTTATTATTTTGTTTGTATTTTTATGGTATGATAATGTTTATGTTTCTGTTAGCTACCTTCTTAGTGAACTCTTTGCCTGCTCTTGTACTTTTTGACTCGGGTGCGAGTCGGTCGTTTGTATCGCAGTCTTTTAGTAGGGATTTTAGTATGACCCCTAGCGAGTTGGAGTGTTTGTTGCGGGTTTCTATCACCAACGAACACAGGATTTCTGCATCCAGTGTGTATCAAGGTTGTGTCTTGGAGGTCTTCGGGGAGTCCTATCCGATTCATTTGATCCCTATTCCCATGAGGGATGTGTGTGAGATAGTGGGGACAGATTGGTTGAGCAGGTTTGGTACCATAATCGATTTCGAGGGCCAGCAAGTGGTAGTTCAAACCACAAGTGGGGGAGAACTTGTGATCTATGGTGAGGGTACCAGGGTTGGTTCAAGGTTTTGTTCAGCAGCCAGGGCTCGACGGTATATTCAGCATGGGGGTACAGGTTATCTGGCTTATGTGGTGGATACTCGAGTTGGGGAGCAGACTTCAGTTTCAGATGTACATGTTGTCAAGGAGTTTGTCGATGTTTTCCTGGAGGAGTTACCCAATGTACCTCCCAAGAGGCAAGTCAAATTCAGGATCGACCTAGTGCCAGGTGCGGAGCCAATTGCCAAAGCGTCTTACCGCTTGGCACCGCCTGAGATGCGGGAGATATCCTCTCAGCTTCATGAGCTGTTGGGCAAGCAGTTCATCCGACCGAGTAGTTCACCGTATGGAGCACCGATTTTGTTCGTCAAGAAGAATGATGGTTCACACCAGATGTGCATTGATTATCGGGAGTTGAACAAGTTGACGGTGAAGAACTGTTACCCTCTTCAACGGATTGATGACCTCTTCGATCAATTACATGGTGCATCTTGGTTTTCCAAGATCGGTTTGCGGTCAGGGTATCATCGGATGAGGGTCAGAGAGGAGGATCTATAGAAGACTGCGTTTCGGACTCGTTATGGTCATTATGAGTTCGTGGTGATGCCATTTGGGCTCACCAACGCACTTACAGTATTTATGGATCTGATGAATCGAGTATGCAGTCTGATGCTCGATCGATCCATCATCGTGTTCATTGATGGCATCTCAGTGTATTCCAAGACCAGGGAGCAGCATGAGGAGCACCAACGAGAGCTTTTGGGAGCGTTGAGGCGAAAACGACTATATACCAAGTTCTCGAAATGTAGTTTTGGTTACGAAAGGTCCAATTCCTTGGGCGTCTCATTAACTAGAACGAGATATTTGTCGACCCGGCCAAGATTGAGGCGGTGATGCAGTGGGAGGTTCTGAAACCCCCCACAGAGATCAGGAGTTTCTTGGGATTAGCAGGGTATTATAGGAGATTCATTCAGGATTTCTCCAAGATTGCGGTACCCCTCACTCGTCTGACGAGGAAGGGCGTGGATTTCCATTGGGACTCTGAGCAGCAGGCATCATTCGACACTTTGAGACAGAAGTTATGCGAGGCCCCATGTTGACACTTCCAGAGGGTATTGAGGATTTTGTGGTCTACTTTGATGCATCCATCACTGGATTGGGGGCAGTACTCATGCAGCGTGGGAGAGTTATTGCTTACGCTTCATGATAGCTGAAGTCGCATGAGGCCCGATGTCGCACCCCCAAACCAGAACGGCGGAAACGTTCGGGGGCGGAGGACTTTAGGTAAGTATCACAACACATGTAACATAGTAATCAAAGTACAAACAACCATTGCATTAATAAGTATAAGTTTTACATAAGTGTTTAAACATTACATATTCAAACACTAAAGTAGGTACAGTAGAAGACAAGAGTCGCAGTACAGTACTCGGTGGTCTTCTCAAAAGCTTCGGGAGTGTACATGTCTACTGGATTCCTGAGAATACAAGTTATTTGGAAAGAGTAGATTAGCATTTAAGTTGGTGAGTTCATAAGTATTTTAGTTCTGTTAAGTATACCCTAAGTTCTTTGAATAAGTTCACTGGTTTCTCCAGGAAATCCTATATCTCCTGAGGTGATTAACTGATAACCTCAATAGTTTCCCTCTGTAATTACTTAGTTTATACTGATTATACATAACACAATATCGAATGAACAGTTAAATGGGTGTATCTGCCTAAGCCCACAACCAAACAAGGAACAGGAAGTAAGGCGGAAGTCACACATTTCACTGTCAATCGGACATTACTTATGTACAACTCTGATGTAATAACTAAGGAATTATAGAATTAACCACTAAAGGTATTTTATGTTACACTAGTTTACCGAGATTGAGTGACTAAGTTCCATTGGATAAGTGGTTTAATCCCATAAATCGTTCTCTTTGTATTACTGTTTTAGATTTGTATTCCTTTATGAAAACTTGAAACTGAGAGTGTGCCTGGCTCCACCAGGTGTTAATGAAAACTGTATTAAACCATTGTATTTTGAATTCTATAAACTAGTACTTTGAAGGTGTACTTTCGTTTATTTGTTTATACACTAACGTATTATTAATACCTTTTTAATGAGTAGTTTTTATTATAACCATACTATGACTGATGGCCTGAAACAAACGCTTTGTGGGCGTTTAAACTGGTGAGAACAATTGTCACTCATCTAACTGTAGCTAGCAGCCTGAGTGCGGGGTTGTCAATCCCGATATAGATCTACACACACTTGTTTCGATCCCCGGCTGGAGATTCTGGTTATAATGTCAGGACTTTCCTATGTGGTCTAAAATGAATTAAACAACCTGAATATAGAGTCTCATAAAAAGCATATTAAACGTTACATGTATATTAGTTTTGAAAACCCAATCATTCTGAAATAATGATTGACAGTATATTCTTAGTTTTCCAAACATGTATTTGATAAGTGTAAACCCTTGATTTGTTTTGAATCAAAACCCTGGTTTCTTGTAAAACAGTGTATTCTAGTATACTTGAATTATGAATTATTACCTCGCGTTTGCTAACTCGGGTACTCTGTATGGTACCTTTGCTAATGTAAACCCGACAGAATGTATTATTACCTCGTGTTTGCTAACTCGGGTACTCTGTATAGTACCTTTGCTAATGCAAACTCGGCAGGATGTATTATTACCTCGTGTTTGCTAACTCGGGCACTCTGTATAGTACCTTTGCTAATGCAAACCCGGCATTACCACGTGTTTGCTAACCCTGGTACTCTGTATAGTACCTTTGTTAATACAAACTAGGTATGATGTATCTTTACTTCTTTAATATGTTGTTCGTATATTAAAGGTATTACACATATCTTGGTATAGTTGGATGTATTTTGGTAATTTCCTTGGAAAGTATACAGTCGTGAATCATACTTGTATATTTAGTTTTGAATCATAAATTATACCTATTATAATTTATATGTTCTATCTGATTAGCATGAATTCTCATGGAATATCACCTTTGCTCAGCCTGATACAAAGGTAATGATACTAAAAGGAGTAACCTTTTAGACTCATATATGTATAATATATATATATAATTAAGAAGGAAACGACCTTCGGACAAACAACACAACCTTAATTCCACATCCAAACAAGGAAAAGGATATAAGATAATTCATTAGTCCTAAGCCCTTCAAGTCTTATTTATATATTTATACATATATAAACATGATTTTGGCATTTATAATTTGAAATAGTTTATAAAACATTTTTCAAAGAATTTAACATGGCTTTACGTTATTTTGGAAGTATTTGGTAATTCTTAAAAGCATTACGGAAACTTTCTGTGTGATTATTATCACACACAGTTATTAACACAATTTATTATTGTGTTAAACTGTATTCCCCCCTAAAAAGCATTTAAAACCATTTAAAAAGGTATATTATAGGGGTATGAACTCACTTTGATAAGCGGTGATTCGGGCAGCGTTTCGTTTTCCGTAAAGAGTTTATTTAACGAGAAACCGACTCAAACCGGGCAGAGTTTCGACAGGAGAGAGGATGAATTCTCGAGCATTCCAGGGCTCCGGGGCTTGCTTCAGGCTTTAGACGTGATATTGGGGCCTTCGGGGGTCGTGAGAAAGTCGAGGGGGTGAAATGGTGCAAAATGGGTGAAAAATGGGGTGAAAAACCCTTCCATCCGAGAAGGCTCGCACCCTTTATATAGGGGTGCGAGGGTTCGGCCGAGGAGGACAGGTGGCGAGGCGAGGGGTGAGTCAGCAGCCACGCGTCGGTCAGCAGCGAAGCCACGTGCAAGGGTTCGGACAGGGCAGCTTCTGAGTGGACCGGACTTCGGTCCAATAGGAGAAGGCCACACATGCGAAGGGGTCATCCGAGGAGTGTCTCATGCGAAGGTGTAGGCTTCTTACTGGACCGCGGCTGCGGTCCAATCCGATGATGACAGGACGATTTGCGGTCCAACCCAAAGATGACACGTGGCAGCCTCGCATGCGAGGTGACGTGTCCGAGGAGTGACTCAGCGAAATTTCCCGGTTTTCTAGATTTTTTTGATTTTTGTGCCAAAAACTTGCGAAAATCATAACTTTCGCATACGAGCTCCGTTTTTGACGTTCTTTATATGCATGCGTAGGTAAAATAATACTCTACGACTTTCGTTTAGACTTCATCGGGTGTTTTTGACTTTATTTTTAATATTATTATTTTAAACAGACCGGGACGGGATGAGACCTTCGATTTTCGTTTTCGTCCGACGTCCGTTTTCGTCTGTCTTTTTACCGTTGTGCTACTTTTGATGAGACCTTCGATTTTCGTTTAAGTTGCGTCGGCTAAATATCGATCGATTTATATTTCGAATTTTTAGCTGTCTACTGCTAAACCGAAACTTCGAAAAATCATAATTTCCTCATACGAAGTCGGATTTTCGCGTTCTTTTTATGAACGTTCTCGGTTTAACATATTCTACAAGTTTCATTTAGATTGTTAAGGCTAAAAAGCCTTTTATCGAAAATTCAATTTTTACACTGAACAGTGTTTTACCGGTTTTGACGCGGATTTTCGATTGGTCATAACTTCTTCGTTATAACTTGGATTTCAGTGTTCTTTATGTTTTTGGAAACCTTTACAAACTCTACCACTTGGTTCATTCCAATTATGATTATTGATCAATTTATTTTTGACCAAAATTTGACTGGTGTCACACCCGATACCCTGCACATGATCTGAAGTTGGGGGCGGTGGTGTTTTCCCTCAAGATCAGGCAACATTATCTATATGGGGTTCGGTGTACCATCTACACGGATCAAAAGAGTTTGAGGTATCTCATGGATCAGCTGAATCTGAACATGAGACAACGGAGATGGCTTGACGTAGTCAAGGATTATAACTGTGAGATTTTGTGTCACCCCGGGAAGGCGAATGTGGCCGCCGATGCCTTGAGTCGCAAGTCGACTTATTGTTCTGTTGGGAGTTTATGTATGAGGATTTCGATCGATTCTCCGCTCCTTGATTTGATTAGGGAGGCTCAGGCGGAGGGAGTTAAGAAGGAGAATTGGAAACAGGAGAGACTTCAGGGTGAGATTACCAGATTTGTGACATACTGTAACATTCATAAAATTCTCAAAAATTTTAAACTTTTAAAATATACTTAAAACCATCATTGTTTACAATTTGTTTCCAAAATAAGTTCAACATCAGAGAAACCCCAAAATCGTGAAATAAAAACATGAGGAGGTACATGATCACGCCTTCGCCTTTACGCGATCCTCTCAGATACCTGAAACATAATCCAAAACTGTAAGCCCAAATCTTAGTGAGCTTCCCCCAAAATACCAACACAAAACAAAACCGAAATAATACAATAAACAACATACATACAGAGCCTTCAGTCTGACTGGAAAGCCCCACTGGCCTACAATCTATATGGTACGCTCACAGAACCTGCAGCATGACTGGTACGCCACCTCGGGCCTTCAGCCTATCTGGAATGTTCCCCGGGCCTTCGGCCTGACTGGTACGCCCCATTGGCCTTCCGTTTATCCGGGACTCCCTGGATCTGTTGGTCTTCAACACAAAGCAAGACCGCCTCAACCCAACCACACATAACATGTCGACATACACATTACACATACACATATAACAAGGCAGCAGACAAACAGGCAGATCTTACAGATCACTAAGCATAGCATCATCATATCTACCAGGATTCAGATCTAACAGAGCACAACAATACTCAATCATGCAGTAATCATGATAATAATCCAAAAGGGTCGGTCTTGGTGCCTTTGACCCAACAAGTACAGTGAGGAACACTCACCTCTCAAGTAGTGCATAACTGATAAGGTCTGACTCCGAATCTCAACTCTCGACTCAAATGCCTACAACCACCATGTGACCAATTCCATCAAAACCCAAAATATACCCAAAATACCCTTGGAAGTCAAACTCGGTCAACCATGGTCAAAGTCAAATTCAATGGTCAAGTTCAACAGTCCACGTTGACCCAACTCACCGAGTGCACCAATAAACTCTTCGAGTTCCTACCGTAATTAGAAGGTCGGGAAAATCCCAGCCAGCACGTCGAGTTGGCTTGCAAACTCGTCGAGTTTTCCCAAGCTTAAAACATTCGGTTGATCCTACGATTTCAAGGACTCCAAGGCTCAGATCTAACCTCAAATGCTACCAAAAAGGATAAAGTTTCCAACTTTATCCTTTGGGGCTACTCCAAGTGCTCAAAAACCCATCCACAATGCTTGAAGATTCAAGGGCTTAACCAATAAGCACAAAATCCTTGAAATCTGGAACCTAACCTTTCCATAAGAGGTTTTATCCTCAAAATCGACCCAAAGGTTGGTGCTTTATATGCATGCATGTCCAATGCATGTCTTGAACCTAAAATGGGGAAAAAAGAGGAAATATGACTTCAACTCCATGCATGGCATCAAAACTTGACTAAAGGCCAGATCCAAGCTACTACATGGTCACCTTGGCCTGGAGATTCATAAAGTTGCAAACTTTATGAGGTCCATCCATTGCATCATCCAATAATAAGGAGAAAAAGGGACCAAAATCAAGATCTAGCTACATAGAGGAATAAAAATCGAATCTTGGACACTTACAAAGGTCCAGAAGAGTGCCAAACTGAAGATGAGAGCTTTGCTTGCTAGATCCTTGCCTTCCTTCTTCCAACCTTCTTCTTCTTTTGCTCCAAAATACCACACTAGTTCACAATATGAGAGAGAAGGATGATTAGGGTTCACAAGGGCCGATATGAGGGTTCGGAGGCTGATAAAAGATCATCCCTAGGGACTTAAGGGGATTATATAGGGTGCAAAACCCTAAATTTTAGGGTTTCTCATCTAGCCACCAACTCGCCGAGTTGGTCCATGAAAATACGCGGCCCAAAAGTCCTTCAACACGCTGTGTTAAGGCTACCAACACGCCGAGTTCAAACGGAAAAACATGCTTAAGGAAATAAATCTCATACCTAAGAATCGGGGTGTTACACATACAGTCGGGGATTATTAACCCGGTGTGGTCGGGTTTGGATCCCAGATTTTGGTGGGATTAGGCAAACAGTTTTGGAGGAGGCGCACAGGTCTAGATTTTCGATACACCCTGGAGCCACCAAGATGTATAGGGATCTGAGGCTCAGTTACTGGTGGCCATGCATGAAGAGGGAGATAACAAGGTATGCTGAGAGGTGCTTGACATGTAGGACAGTCAAGGCCGAGCACCAGAGGTTGCATGGCAAGTTACAGCCGTTGGGGGTTACCATGTAGAAGTGGGAACATATTACTATGGATTTCATCACCAAATTGCCTCGAACGGCTAAGGGATTCGATGTGATTTGGGTGATTATGGATCGCCTGACCAAGAGTTCTCACTTCTTAGCAATTCGGGAGAGCTCTTCGGCCGAGAAATTGGCCGATTTATATGTACGTGAGATTGTCGCTCGACATGGTATTCCTGTATCCATTGTATCAGATTGGGATGTTCGGTTTACATCTCGTTTTTGGTAGAAGTTCCATGCGGAACTAGGTACGAGACTACATCTTAGCACGGCTTATCATCTGCAGACCGATGACCAGAGTGAGCGGACCATTCAGACACTTGAGGAAATGTTGAGGGCCTGTGTCATAGACTTTGGTGGGAGTTGGGACTCCTACCTTCCCTTAGTCGAGTTTTCATACAACAATAGCTACCACTCCAGTATTGGTGCACCACTATTTGAGCTCCTCTATGGGAGGAAGTGTCGCATCCCAGTTTGTTGGGGAGAGATAGGTCACAGAGTATTGGGAAGGACTGAAGTGGTCCTTCAAACGACAGAGCTTATCCAGCAGATTAGACAGAGATTCCAGACCGCTCAGGGTCAACATAAGAGTTATGCTGACAAACGTCGATTTGAGTTGGAGTTTCAGGTTGGCGACATGGTTTTGCTGAAGCTATCACCCTGGAGCGTGTAATACGCTTCAGGAAGAGGGGCAAATTGAGGCCGTGGTACATTGGGACTTTTCAGGTGATTGTCAGGGTTGGCAAGGTAGCTTACAGATTGGACTTACCTGCGGAGCTCATTCAGATTCACAACACTTTCCATGTTTCATAGTTGCGAAAGTGCATATTGGATGATGATGCAGTGGTTCCCTTGGACGACATTTAGGTTGATGAGCGCCTGAATTATTTTGAGAGGCCGGTAGCGATTCTAGAGAGAAAGATGAAGATTTTACACAGCACGGAAATACATATGGTCAAGGTTCGATGGCAGCATCATAGGGGCTCCGAGTGGACCTCGGAGTCGGAGGCTGAGATGCGAGTGCATTATCCTGAGCTATTTGTCGTGACAAACTTTGAGGACGAAGTTTAGTTCAAGTGGGGAAGAATTGTAACATCCCAATGATAAGGTACTTATAATTTTGACCTATAATTGAATTATATTACATTTTAGTCGTTAAGTGAGAAAAAGAGTGCAAAAAGGACCTTAGTGGCATTTTTGTAAATTTGGGCCATGAGGAGTAAACGGTGCGACGTGTGTATGCTGAGCGTACTAGGGCGCGCCTTAGTACGCTAGGCGTACACCTCGTACGTAGGGTGTACGTGGTAAACTTGCAAACCTTAATTTTTAGGGTTTGGCTCATATTTAAACCCCATTATAGCCCATTCATCTCTACCTCATCAACCTCCATCCTCTCAAAACGTTTTTGTAACCCTAATCCACCTTGTGAAGCAATTCTAAGCTTGAGTCTGTGTGTGTGCGTGTGTTTGTGCCTTGAAGAAGAAGGAAAGAAGTAGAGCTCATCTTGGAGGAGTGAAGCACTTTGGATTTGGGATTTCTACCTTATTTGCAATCTTTTGAAGGTATAAAGCTTGCAACTTTACCATTCCATCATATAGATCTAGATATTGTTGTTTTAAGGATACTTTTTAGTCCCAAGATGATAACTCTTGAGCATGGCATGTTCTTGACTCATTAAGCTGTCTTTTCAGACCTTAGGAGAGGACTTAAGCCATAAAAATGGAGTCCTAATGGTTGGTTTTGTCCCATGCATGTTATTGAAAGTCTTAAGGCATTAACATGTTGAGTTTTTATGGATTAACACTTATTGAGCATGCAAGGTCATAAAGTTTGAAACTTTATGACTCCTAGTGATATTTTGACCATGGATCTGCAATTGGACGTATTAAGTCGAAGTGTTAAGCACTTAATGGAAAAAGAGGACAACCTGGGAGTACGTCGTACGTACCTATGTGTACGCCCAACGTACTCTGTCAACCACCCTGATCCAGTCAACGAAGGAGTACCCCTGTGACATCCCCAATTTCACGGCCAGAAAAGACCGATTTGTTTATGCTTTGTTTTTAAAATCAGAGTAATCTTTTAAAGAAAACAGTTGCGGAATTTGTTCCCAAAACAAAATATGATAAGAATTTATCAAAGCATTTCTTTAAAGAAATGTATTTTCATTATATAATAAAATCTCGGGATGTCATGTTCAATACATACCAAAAGCATAAACAGAACAAAATAGACCTTACAACAGTTATTCATAACTACTGGCCTATAATCCAAAATCTCTCGTTATGTCAGCCAACTTATGCTCTCGTGCCATAACCTGTAATACAAAGAAAACTGAGAGGGTCAGACTTGGGAGCATGGTGAGCATATAGGGTTTTCATCCCACAATGTTATATCATATATTTATATAAATAGAACATTCAAACTTGTACAATTTCACCATATAAAGGCAACTCTTATCCCACCCCATCGATCCTCACAACGACACGATCTAAACTCTCGTATATAAAATTTTCCTCTTTACCTGATCCCTACTCACGGATCTAAAACTATCCTCTTCACCCGATCCATACTCACGGATCTAAAACTAACCTTTTCACCTGATCCATACTCACGGATCTAAAACTAACCTTTTCCCCTGATCCATACTCACGGATCTAAAACTAACCTTTTCCCCTGATCCATACTCACGGATCTAAAACTAACCTTTTCCCCTGATCCATACTCACGGATCTAAAACTAACCTCCTGATCTGATCCATACTCCCGGATCAATAATTGTACCCAATCCATACTCCCGGAATAGGGACAATTAACTATACCTTAATCCTGATCTGATCCATACTCCCGGATCAATAACTGTGCCCAATCCATACTCCCAGACTGGGGACAATTAACTTAGTCTTAATTCGTACTCCCGGACTAATAATAAATTTTTATCTTTTTACCTGATCCATACTCCCGGATCTAAAACTAACCTCTTGGTCTAATCCATACTCACGGATCTCATCTACCCATGTCCTACCCAACATATTTGTAGTTACAAAATACATATACAGTTTAACTCATTAAAACCTATATAGTTCATCCATTCCACAAACATCTCAAATAAACAACAATATATAAACACATAGCGCGTATTTCATAGCAAATACTTCATACTTATGTGTTAGAAGAAAGTAACTATACACTCACTTGATTAGAAGATGATCGGACAACACCTCGTCTCTTGAAATAATCTTTTCCGACGAAACCGGGATGTTTTCTCCAAAAACCGGGCTTCATGCGGGTAGAGCTTCGGCTCGGGAATTTTACTTCTCGGGATCTTCGGGGCTTCGGGACTCGCTTCGGGGTTCGGGATTAATACCGGGGCTTCATGATATTTCTTGCACGTAAATCGATGCAAAAAACGAGTGAGAAGGAAAGAAAATGAGCAAAGAACTCGGCTGTCTTCGACTTCTATTTATAGGGGCTGAAACCCCGAGTTACGCTGGGCGTAACCCCAAATTACGCTGGGCGTAATCCTCCGTCGACATGTACGCTGGGTGTACATCTAGGTACGCTGGGCGTACCGGGTGGATAGGGTCGGATGAGTCACGGGTTTGGTATTATCCGATTTTATAATTAAATAAATATATTTTAATTATTTAAAAACTTCAGAAATTCATATCTTCCTCATACGAACTCCGTTTTCGACGTTCTTTATATCCACGCGTAGGTGAGACTATGATATACAACTTTCATTTAGATTCCGTTGGCTGATTTCGAATTTATTTTTATTATATTATTTTTAGTAGGCCGGGACAGGAAAACTCCGTTATAAATTCATAACTTCTTCATCCGACGTCCGTTTTTGTCTGTCTTTTTACCGTTGCACTACTAATAATGAGATCTTCGATTCTCATTTAGATTGCTTCGACCAATAATCACTCGATCTCAAATTCGAGTTTCGAGCTGCATACTGTTGAGCTGAAACTTCGAAAAATCATAACTTCCTCATACGAAGTCAGATTTGGACCTTCTTTTTATGCACGCTCATGGTTTAACGAAATATACGACTTTCGTTTAGATCACTAAGGCAAAATATTGGTCTAACGTAAATTCACTTTTTACGTCACACAACGTTGTGCCGGTTCTGTCGCGAAACTTCGACAGGTCATAACTTCTTCGTTATAACTCGGATTTCGACGTTATTTATATGTACGGAATCCTTGTAACACATACTACAACTTAGTTAAGATTACTCCTTCTAAATAATCTTCCATCAAAAAGTCATTTTTGATGCTCATTGTCTCTAAACTGACTAGCCTTGATCCACGGGCGTTACAACCCCCCACGTACATCTGGAGTACGCCCCGCGTACGCTCACTAAGTCGACTCGGGTAAGTTGACTCGGATGGGTTGACTCAGTTGATTTATCGACTTTGACCAAGTTTGACCTAAGGGTATTTTGGATTATGTCTGAGAGTTGGTCATTTTGATGATTAGGTGTCGGTTTGAGCTGAGATTCGGAGTCAGGACCTCATCAGCTAGTGTTCAGTTTCTGAGGTGAGTCTTCCTCACTGTATTCACGGGTCGAAGGCACCAAGGCCTACCCGTTGGATTGATATCTTTTCATAAATTGATATGTTGAGTATGAGATAGATTTGCATTATTATATGCTAGTTACTGATATGCATAGATTGGTAGATCTGTAGGACTACCTGTGTTTTTTGTATGTCTGATTAGTTGTCTGTAGCTTATATTTGTTATGTTTGTATGTCGACATATTGTGTCGGGTTGAGGTTATATTGCTTTGTGTTATAGCCAACAAACCCGAGAGCATTCCAGATATGAGCTAAGGGCCGTTTGGCATGCCAGACTTATACTGAGGGCCCGAGAGCATTCCAGATACGAGCTGAGGGTCGATAGGCATGCCAGACTCATACTGAGGGCACGTGAGCAAGCAAGACATAAGCTGTGGGCCCAAGGGTAAGCCAGACTTATGTTGTGGGCTCGGGAGCCAGCCAGATATGGTATGTGGGCCAGATAGGCAAGCCAAACTCATATTATGGGCTCAGGGGTAATCCAGACTGTTAGATGTGGACCCGGTACATGTTGTTGTTTGTTATGTTTATGTGGTGGTACTTTGGGGGAAACTCACTAAGCTTGGACTTACTGTTTTAGTTTATTGTTTCATGTACTTCAGATGATCATGGAAAGGCGAAGGCATGACCGTACATCCTCTTGTTTATGAGTTTTTATTATTTTGGGATACTCTGGTATTTGATAAAAAATTTGGAAACAATGGTTTGTAAACATTTTATAACTATGGTATGTTTTTGAAAAGTTTAAAATTGTTGTGATTTTTGAGATGTTACAATATTTTTAATTTATCATCTAAAAGAGAAAATGTCATTAAAAGGAAATTGATATAATCATGTGTGTACATGTTTCGTATATATTTATCATATTACAAAGAAAAAGGCCATTCAAATATACGTTTTTCATGAGATAATTGTAATGTAGTTAGATTTTGCGTTTCGAATATCAACGTATTTCCATATATTAAGGGTTGCATATATAAAACATTTTCCAAAATTTGTAATTTCGGCCCTATTGTTTTGCGGTACCATGAAATCCGATTTGGGATATCCAAGATTTTTTTTTGAAATTACAAGCCTATTCTAAATTCTAAACATAGAAATACCTTGATTTGTATCGTGATCTTTAGAGACAGTTTTGCAGAGAGAAGAAGCAATTTTCATGAACTTTATTTTATGCAACATTCAAATCCATCTCTCTCTCTCTCTCTCTATATATATATATATATATATATATATATATATATATATATATATATATATATATATATATATATATATGAAATGTACATATATGTATATTTGTGTGTACATATATACATTACATTATATTTAAATTATGAGCAGATCCTTAGTCTAAGTTCTAGCATGCGTATCTATTCATAACATAAATAACATATTAAACATATATGTGTACTTTGGGAATCACTTACTTCAGTTCCGACTGATTGCACACGTCACATCTCTTTTATCTTTTTATAAAATCTTTCAATCCTCTGTTTGAGTTCAGGGTACACTAGCCTAAAATCCCTCAACCCAAGGTTATGATACCAACTTGTAACGTCCCAAATTTCAAACCAAATTTTTTATTTTTTAAATAAAGGTAATTATTCCAATCTCATTCCTAAAAATTATTATAAAACATTTATTTGGTCAAATATGTCAAACATGATAAAATTCGGAGTAATAATAATGATAGTAAAATCAAATCAACGAAAGTCTCCAAAATAGATACAGGGATGCGATGCAATCAAACTGTGCATTTCCCTTTGTTGCCAGACAACCTGAAAAACATTTAAACTTAAATGAGTAAGCACAAAGCTTAATGAGTTGCCCAAGATACCACATACCCATGTGAATGTTATGATCCCACTAGAGTTTTACACTCACTTCCGTTGATACAACTTCACTGCAATCTCGCTTACTATGATCTCATCGGTCTTTTATGCAACTGATATGGCCCCCATAGTCTTTCATGTAGAAAGTCACAGAGACAATCTGTCATACCATGTCACCTAGTGTTCTACATAGCATAGTGATAAAAAAAACCTGATGTTAACAACAACTTCCGAAATGAAACAACTAGCACAAATCACCTAATACCAATCCGAGACAAGTCCTTAGTCAATTACTCAAATCCATCAAAATTCGACCAAAAGTCAAAATGGTAAAAAAGTCAATGGTCAAGTAGTCAAAGTCAACGACCAACGGTCATTCGCGGCGCGACCCAACTCCTCGTCACGTTGCTACCACTAAATGACAAAGTGGTCGCGTTCTCAACTAAAAACTCGCACAATGACCCATCCTTGGTCGCGTCACGAACTTCATGGAAGAATCCTCTTTCCTTTAAGCACTTAATCCGTTAAAGACTAAAGACTCAAACTTTCCAGCTCACATCAAAATAATGACGTAATGGATAAAGTTTCCAACTTCATCCATTTTCATGCCTCAAAACAACTTTTCACTAAAACCCTGGATCTCAAGAGGCCAAAATGCTAATAAATTCTTGCAAAACATAAAAAGGAAGACAATAATAATCCATTCTAAGCACCACACTGGGTCCAAAAGACCCCTAATACATCATATTTGAACCTAGAATTTTCATTCCAATAACAAGAAGGGGCCCAATATAATCCAAGGACCTTAGATCTACGAACCAACTAGCATAAAGCAAGAAACTTAAATACTTACAAGAATTCAGACGGCTTGGAAATATTGGAGTAACTTTGGAACTTGCTTCACCATGCACCAAAGGGATTGCTTCTTCCTTAAGAACCATCAAAAGCACCAATATTCAAGAAAATAAGGCAATGGAGGCTAAGGTTTCTAATTTTAGGGTTTCTCTGGAGAAGGAGGCTAGTTGTAAGAACCCAAAATTTAGAAAGAATTGACTTCGGGTAAATAGTTGACCAAAAGGGTAATTTGGTCATTTAAGAGGAATTTCATAATTTGTAAGGATGTAGCTTCATGAAATTAGTCGAGGTAAGTGGGTTCAAGAGAAGAAAATAAATAGAATGTACAATTAGGCCATAAATGGTAAAATGGGAATTTTATGCCTTTAGTGGATAGTTTGCAACTTAATAGATTAAGACCCATAAGTATTTAGTCCGAAGTGACTTAATGGAGATTTAGAAATCATTCCCAGCTTCTCGTGGATATAAAGATCACAGAAAATGGGTTTGAAACGAAGAAGTTATGAGTGTTTGAAGTTGGAATGGGAATTGGTCAAAGCTGGAATAGAATCTGTGAAATACGACACCACATCGCGGCCAAAAGATTGTCTCGACGCGGTTTCACAGTCAGTAAACAGATTTAAACTTGTTAAGGGTTCATTCACAAACCATTTCTCCCCAAATTCGTTGGATATCTATAAGATGGCGATTTTGGAGCCAAGAACATGCCAAGATGAGATAGATATGGAGGATTGCAAGGATTAACAACATTTCTTTCTAAAGGTAGTGATTTATTCCTTTGATGGAGCTTTGATCTTCATTCTTGAAATTGTTAAATTGAATAGAATGCTTGAGTTAATTGAACTATAGCTCGATTAGTATGTTATTGAGAGTGTTTAGAAGCTTTAAGCAAGCTTTGTGTCGGGGTTGTGCGACTTAGGATGTTGGATTATGAGGTAGGTATATTGAAAAATACACACATACATAGCACAAACATTTCTTTTATTAGTTATTAATAATAAGGGTTTGCATTGTTTGATATCCAAGCATACTGCCTAATCGTAAACTAAACAAATAGGACTTCCTTCAGCCACTTGCTGACTTCCACCAACACTCCACTGCCTCTGATACTCATTCCCTTGAGAATACATGAGTTTTGAAAACGTCAACGTAATGTTGGTGAGTTCACATGTTTTTATGGTTTTACATTGTTAGATTAGTTTTTATCATTTCTTCTATTAAAAGATTCCTATTCTTTATATCTTATTTTCTTAAGATAATTAGTCCTTTCGTACTTATCCTATAACTTTTCTTTTTATAGATTTTTATCCCTTTTTCTTATCCTTTTCATACTTTGACTACTTTCAAGGCGTTCCCCTTTTAGGTAGTTTAATTAATTAAGTTTGGCAAACACTGTTAAAGTTATTTCCCATAATCAAGTTATATGACTTGATATTTTTCCCCAACGTGACGCTTCATCCGACATCGCAAGACTATAAAGTTATGCTTGTCGGGGTTGTAGTTAGCAACCGCAGGTGGGGGTGTCAACCCCATATAGATCTATACATACCTTTAACGCTCACTTAAGATTAACGATTATAGGTCCGGGGTTAGCTAAACTTATTCGGCTAAAGGATGAATAATAAGACTCATTTAACAACTATTTTGATTAACCTTTAAAGTATGATTATTTACCTTTATTATTATTCCCTTTAGCTTTTCATTTGATATGATTTCCTTACATAATTTTACATATATACTTAACCTTATATATAATAATTATCCTTATATTGATATTCTTTGATAAGATATTAAGGCAGAGTACAACTAAGTACATTGTTGATCCTTAAGTTTTCCTTTAATATATTTTCCTTTCATAATTATTCTTATATATATATATATATATATATATATATATATATATATATATATATATATATATATATATATATATATATATATATATATATATTCCTTTCATAATTATTCTATACATCGCGTCGCGACGACCATTTGACCTGAGGTCGAAGGCGGACATTTAAGTGCCACGTCGTGGCCATCTGCTTACGCCGTGGCACTTTTTCTCAAAGGCATCCTACTTTGGTCACCGCGTCGTGACACCCATATACCGTGCAGCGGGGCAAAGTACATTGCTATTCGTACTTACGACTGAGTTTCATCATGCCATGGTGATCTACCCACCATGTTGCGGTAGCCGATTGACAACAACCCCTTGGCTGATTCCATTCCAGCTTTGGGATATTTTGTCCCAACTTCTAACGTGTACAACTTTTTCATTTCTTATTCGTTTTCCATGATCTTTATATCCATGTGAATGTTTATATCCACGCAAATGTAAGAATATACTCTACACTTCTATGAAGTCATATCTCACTGACTTATTACGAATCTTAATCTATTAAGCCATAATCTTGGCCTAAAAAGCATAAAATACCCATTTTACTCTTTTGACCAAAATGCATCTTCTCATGAATTCTTTCTCTTGAACATACTCATCTAACATATTATAATTTACTTAAACTTATCTTGGCCATTTTCATGAAGTCACAACTTCATATCCTCATCTTTTTCTCATAATTGACCATTTTACCAATAAAAGAGAAACGAGAAAAAAACATTAGGTAACCGAGTCCTCCACAATCACATACCCACAAAAATAGATTTGTTACCCCTAAAGCACTGGAAAGTGTTTTAGACGATATATGTGATAACCCTCAAGACTAGTAAGACCATTGTTATATACAAAAAACTATCCACATGATCAAGCACAAAACATGATTGATTAGTTACAGAATTCAAATCTTACTCGGGGCTGTCTGTTCTACAAGGCATTATAACTATTGGTTTCCTTAATGAAAGGTTCAACTTTAGAGCATACAAGCCTTCGGATTCACTTGTTTTAACCAACTAATAATCTACAAGCCAAATAAATACCAACCTAAGCGCATAAGTACAGGAAAGGTCGGTCCAACTTCACTATTTCCCATACACACCCTACAAAAAAATATTGAATTGATGAAAATACAAAAATTCCACAAGTTTAAAAAATAACAATAATATTGATTGGATGAAAATACAAGTAAAGTTCTTGATCAAACCAACCTTCCAATTAAGAACATCAACCCATCGCTCAAAGTCAGCTTGGATCTCTGAAAGATCTTTGCAACTTGCATCTAGATGGAGAGATGAAGTGTTATCAACTGATATCTGATTTGAACAAAGAGAAATCACTATCGACCAACATAATGAAAATAAAACTTACTGCCATATAACAAGGAAAATCCTTAGTTAGCAACCATACTCAAGTCCACTTAACGGTTTATAGTTGAAGACACCTCATGTGTGCTTATTTAGTTATATCTTTCATACATTATCTTTATATTTTATGCTACATTTTGTGTTAATTCTAGAAAGAAAAGTACTTATTATGTTTGAAATATTTTTTTAGTAGCAAAGACATGCTTGGGACAAAAAGGAAGCATACGAGAAGCTGGAAGCAGGAAAACGGGAGATAAAGCAAAAAGAAGACAAAGAAGGATGTTGCTGGACAGATTGACCCCTCGTCAGTGTTTTGGCCATATCTCATATCTCATGACTCGTAACTCCAATTGATGAGACTCAAAATGTTCTGAAAACTAGACACAATTTCAGACGACTTTCGTGTTTTGAGAAAATGTTGATTCCGAATGAACATGTCGTGTTTATCACAAACACGCCGTGTTGAATAAAAGCTTTGCGATTCTTGACGTTGACTTGGGGAATACGGGATTTTAATGAAGAACACGTATTGTTTGTGTCCAAACAGGCCGTGTTGACGCTAAAACCTTTAAATAGAGCCAAAAATTAGACCTAATGATATATCTTAAACCCAAGATCGATTCCTGCGATTATTGAAACATCCTAAAAACACGGTCCAAAACTTTTCGTTTCCAATCATTATTAAAACCATAAATCATCCATACCCATAAATAAAATTGTGTATCATGTATCATAAAGTATCATAATATCTGTCACATGTGAAAATCTCATGTGAAAATATCAGAGTAAATCTCCCAGGCTGAAGACTATGGTGTGTGTCATGCGATCATCCCGAGCCCTTCCCCTTGCTAGTGGAAGTACCTAAAACGAAAACTGAAAACTGTAAGCACGAAGCTTAGTGAGTTCCCCAAACTACCACATACCCTACAAATAACATGCAATTAGGAGATACGGGCCCCGCCCACACTCCGTTGTCTAGGAGATTCGGGCCCCGCCCACACCCCGCTATCTAGGAGATTCGGGCCCCGCCCACTCTCATGGAGATTTGGGCCCCGACCACACTCCGCAATCTAGGAGATTCGGGCCCCGCCCAGACTCCGCTGTCTAGGAGATTCGGGCCCCGCCCACACTCCACTACTAACATGCATACGAGTATCACACGGACAACAAGTACATCTATCCATCAATCACATATTTATACTCAAGTAATAATATAAGCATCGGGCCCCGCCCATTCTAAACTACTATGAGCTTCGGGCCCCGCCCCCTTTAAGCTACTATATATCACTTATATGGGCCGACCTTGGTGCCGTAGACCCGTTCCTACTGAAGGAAACTCACCTTGCAAGACTGACTACTGAAAACCCTAGTGAGAGATCCCTGTCTGCTGCTCCGGCGACTCCCCGGCTATCAATTCCAATATAACACTTAATAAGAATTTGCTAATCCTTTCTTAGGGTAAAATGACCCTTTTACCCCTGGTCAAGGTCAAAGTCAAAGTCAAATCCCAGTCAACCCTATTCGTCGAGTCCTCTCCCAACTCGGCGAGTTCGTGACCAAATCAGACCCGTGGTCAACTAAGTCCACTCGTCGAGTCCCTTAACAGACTCATCGAGTTCTTCCGGACATAACATCGTGACATATCGACTCCTACTCGTCGAGTCCCTCCTTGGACTCATCGAGTTCTTCAACTTCCGAGTCCTAATCTTGTCCAACTCACTGAGTCATCTCCAAGACTCAGTGGTTTCACTCATAACCATAAAAGGAGTTAGGGTTCACGACCCGACTCGCCGAGTTCCAAGAACAACTCGTCGAGTCCTCCTTGTGACATTTCCATTCGGTCGATTTTAATCCATTCCAGTGCTTCCAACTTATAGATATGGACACCTTAGGCTAGCCTTTCACGTAAAGTTGCTAACTTTACGTGCATGCATGATGTTATAAAGCTACAACACCAAATCCAAGCTAAACATGAGAACCTAATGCATGAAATGGGGACATGGCTGAATAAAGGTGGCAACTTTGAGCTTCTGGAGCTCAAGAGTGCCTAGATCTAAAGTCCTTATGTCCCCAAAAGCTCTCAACTCGGAAATGACCTTAGAAATGGCCCCAAAAAGACCATAAAAAACTTAAATGAGGATCTAAGTGGAAATAAACCAAGGTACAAGCTTTATACCTTCAAGAGTTCTGAAATGCAACACAAACACCAGATTTTCTGCCTTCTCCTCGGATCTTCTAGCCTTTCCTTCCTCCTTCTATCCTCAAATCACATAAAGGCAAGAAAAGCTTAATAACACTCAATAGATGCTTAGGGTTTCGAGAGTGGGATGTGGGGGTGATGGAGGCTGGGGTGGAGGCATGTTATGTTGCTTATATAGGGTACAAACCCCACACATTAGGGTTTCCTCCTGATGGACCTACTCGCCGAGTCCAGGCATGGACTCGTTGAGTAGACCATTTAAATCCCGCGACCAAACTGGCACCTACTCGACGAATTAAGGCTACCAACTCACCGAGTAGCTCTTATAAAATGAACATTTTAAGAATTTAAATACGTACCGGGAACCAGGCGTTACAATTCTCCCCACTTGTCTTAAACTTCGTCGTCAAAGTCTGCTGAATCTGAAAACAACTCTGGGTAGTGTTCCCTCATCTCCTTCTCGGGCTCCCAAGTCCACTCCGAACCCTTGCGGTGCTGCCATTGCACCTTCACCAAGTCCACTCTCTTTTTCCTCCTGTCAAAGATAGCTATGGGTCGCTCGATGTAGTTCAGGCTGTAATTAACCTGAATATCATCAAGGGGTACCACTGCTGAATCATCCACTAAGCACTTCCGCAACTGAGAAACATGGAAAGTGCTGTGGATCTGGCTGAGCTCTGCTGGAAGATCTAACCGGTAAGCAACCCGACCCACCCGGGCCAACACCCTAAATGGACCTATGAACCTGGGGCCCAAATTGCCCTGCTTCCGGAACCTGATAACACCTTTCCAAGGTGACACCTTCAGGAGGACCATATCGCCCACCTGGAACTCCAAGTCTGAACGCCGCTTGTCGGCGTAGTTCTTCTGTCGACTCTGAGCAGTCTGGAGCCTGCTCCGGACCTGCTGGATCCTCTCTGTGGTCTTGAGTACTACCTCCGTACTCCCCATGACTCTCTGACCGACCTCGCCCCAACAGATTGGGGTCCTACACTTCCTCCCATAGAGCATCTCAAAGGGAGGTCGGTCTATGTTGGCATGGTAACTGTTGTTATACGAAAATTCCGCTAACGGAAGATACGTATCCCAACTGCCACCGAAATCTAACACGCATGCGCGTAACATGTCCTCGAGAGTCTGAATCGTCCTCTCGATCTGTCCGTCCGTCTGTGGATGGAGAGCGGTGCTGAAGTGGAGACGAGTCCCTATCTCCTCGTGAAATCACTTCCAAAATCTGGAAGTAAAACGAACATCTCGGTCTGACACTACTGAGACAGGCACTCCATGCCGTGCTACCACCTCTCGTACGTAAATCTCGGCCAACTTCTCGGCCGAGATGCTCTCCTGGATCGGTATAAAGTGGGCGCTCTTGGTCAACCGATCCACGATGACCCATATCGAATCGAACCCACATGTGGTCGTGGGAAGCTTAGTAATAAAGTCCATAGTAATGTCCTCCCACTTCCACACGGGAATGTCTAACGGTTGCATCTTGCCATGCGGCCTCTGGTGCTCCGCCTTAACCTTCCTGCAGGTCAGGCATCTCTCCACGTACCAAGCTACGTCCCGCTTCATGCAAGGCCACCAATAATCGGGTCGAAGATCTTTGTACATCTTTGTCTTGTCGCCCCCGGATGGATGGAGAACCTTGACTTATGGGCCTCATCCATCAACACCTGCCGTACTCCGCCCCAGTACGGAACCCATACTCTCCAATGCAGGGTCAACAACCCTCGGCTGTCATAATCAAAGGAGGCCACCCGGCCCACAATCCTCTCACACTTCTGACGCTCCTCCTTCAGGCCCTCGACCTGCGTGTCTCTAATCTGCTCCAATAGTGGAGTAACCACTGTCATTCTCAGACAGATGTCTCGGATTGGGGCCGTTACCGCCTTGCGGCTCAGGGCGTCGGCCACTACGTTGGCCTTGCCCTGGTGGTAAAGGATCTCACAATCGCAGTCCTTCACCACATCTAACCATCGACGCTGCCTCATGTTCAGATTCGGCTGATCCATGAGGTACCCCAAACTCTTGTGCTTCGTGTAAATGGTACAATGGACCCCATAGAGGTAATGCCGCCAAATCTTGAGGGCGAACACCACTGCCCCTAGCTCTAAATCGTGCGTCGGATAGTTAGCCTCGTGAGGCTTCAACTGTCTCGAGGCATAAGCTATCACATGACCTCGCTGCATCAGCATTGCTCCCATGCCTGTGATCGAAGCATCACAGTAGACTACAAAGTCATCTACACCTTCTGGCAGGGTGGGAATCGGTGCCTCGCACAATCGCTGCCTGAGCGTCTCAAAGGCTGCCTGCTGCTCAGGTCCCCATTGAAAAACCACCGACTTCTTTGTCAGTCGGGTCAACGAAACTGCAATCTTGGAGAAGTCCTGGATAAATCTCCTGTAATACCCTGCCAGACCCAGGAAACTCCAAATCTCAGATGGAGACCTCGGTATCTCCCACTGCATCACGACCTCTATCTTGGCTGGATCGACCAGAATACCCTTCTGGTTGACAAGATGCCCAAGGAATTGCACCTCGCGCAACCAGAACTCACACTTGGAGAACTTCACATACAGTCTCTCCCTCCTCAGTGTCTCTAGCACCTCCCTCGGGTGCTCCTTATGCTGCTCCTGAGTCTTGGAGTAAACCAAGATGTCATCAATGAAAACTATTACTGACCGATCCAACATCGGTCTACATACGCGGTTCATGAGGTCCATGAACGCGGATGGAGCATTGGTGAGCCCAAACGACATCACCACAAACTCATAATGACCGTAGCGAGTCCTGAAAGCTGTCTTCTGCACATCATCATCCCTGATTTGCATCTGGTGATACCCTGACCGTAGATCAATCTTGGAGAACCAAGATGTACCCTGAAGCTGGTCAAACAAATCATCTATCCTCGGAAGTGGGTAACGGTTCTTCACCGTTACCTTATTCAGCTCCCGGTAATCGATACACATGCGATGTGACCCGTCCTTCTTCTTCACAAACAGAATCGGGGCTCCCCATGGTGAACTGCTTGGCCTGATAAAACCCTTGTCTAGCATCTCCTGCAGTTGCGTAGACAACTCCTGCATCTCGGGAGGAGCCAACCGATATAGTGCCTTGGCTATCGGAGCCACACCAGGAACCAGGTCAATCCTAAACTCAACTATCTCTCCGGAGGTAACCTAGGTAAATCCTCTGGGAATACGTCTGGGTAATCTCGCGCTACCGGTACGTCATCGACGGTCGTCTTACCCTTATCCCGGGTATCCATGACATAGGCGACGTATCCTGCACAACCCTGCTGAAGGTGGCGTCTCACCCTCGCTGCTAAACATAACATCGGTCCGCGCTGTGGCCTCTCGCCCTGAATCACTAGCTCCCCCCACTAGGAGTACGAACCCTCACTAGTTGTTGCTCACAATAGATCATTGCCCCATTGGAGCTCAACCAATCCATAACCACTATGACCTTATTCCCACGCAGGGGAATAGGAACCAGATCCACTGAAAACGGATGATCGAATAATCGTAGTGTGCATCCTCTATGAACCCTCACAACCCTGACGGTCCTATCATCGGCTATCTCTACATCAAGTGGGCAATCCAGCTCCCCCGGAGATCTACTAAATCGCTTGCAAAGTGCAAGCGACACAAAAGATCGGGTAGCACCCGAATCAAACAGTACCATAGCTGACATGTCGTTCACTAGGAACGATCCTATACACAAACATGAGTAATAATCAGAAATAATAAAGAGATAATGGAGAAGATACATACCCGTAACCACATCCGGGGCTGCACGTGCCTCCTCTGCTGTCAACTGGAAGGCTATGCTCTTCGTCGCTGGCGCCTCTGCCCGGCCCTGACGACCGTCTGTAATCCTCAAAGTGGTAGGAGCGGGTGCCACCACCTGCCCTGCTGCTGCTAGACTCGGACATTGGGACTTCTTGTGTCCCCTCTGATTGCAATGGAAGCAAATCAGATCAGATGTTGTAGTGGTGGTGGTAGTAGCAGTACAATCCCTGCTGACATGTCCAGTTCGGCCGCACTTGAAGCAGCCCGAACTACCCGCCCTACACGGCCCCTCATGCCCCCTACCACACTTGCCACAGCGGCCTCGGCTCTGCTGGCCCTTCCCTCAGGAATCTACTTTGGGCCTCTTGCCTGAACCCTCCGTGCCAGACACTGCCTCTAGCTTCCTCTTCCTCTTCATCTCCAAATCAATCTCCCTCTCACGAGCCCTCGCTATCATATCCTCCAGCGTCCTGCAGCTGGACCGACTCACAAACTGTCTAATATCACTCCTCAGCATCTCATGGTATCGGGCCTTTTTCATCTCCTTGTCCGCCATGTACTGCGGAACGAGAAGGGCCCTCTCCCTGAACTTGGAGGTAATCTCCGCCACTGTCTCAGTCGTCTGTTGGAGATCCTGGAACTCCCTAGCAAGCTGCCGCACCTCAATAACAGGTGCGAACTCGACCCTGAACCTAGTCGTGAAGTCACTCCAGTTCATCGCATCCAACACTACATCATCACCAGTAGCTCTCCCAACCTCCTCCCACCAGTCACGTGCCCTGTCATTCAGAAGGCAGGACACAAGCCTAAGCTTGTCCCCCTCGGGACAGTTGCTGGTGCGGAATGCATTGGCAACATCAGCCAACCACCTGCTGCTAGCAATGGGGTCCCAATCCCCATGATATTCGGGAGCTCCACATGCTCTAAACTCCTTAAACGTCAGTGTGCGTGACCCCATCATGGCCGCTATCTCAGTACGAAAAGCGCTCAGCTTCTCATCCAAAAGCTCTAAAATACCCTCCTTGACCGACCCAAAGATCACAGGAGTCTGCTCTAGAATGTTGCGTGTAACCTCAGACGAAAGAAACTCCCTCGTCTGCTCATCCATCTGCTCGGATCCAGAGCCCGAGCCTGATCCCTCACCTGAAATGCCCGCCGGCTTAGGTCGTAGAACCACCATACTGAAAATACACCATAACAAACATCAGAATACTCATCAAATATTGAGGGATCTAACATACTACAAGTTCCCTGGATCCATCTCAGCCTTTCCTGATTCGAGTATGGATCCTCTGATTTCAGTAGTACGGGCCCATACTACCTTACACATCTATCCGTACTTTCCTCAAGAACTGCCTCGACTCCTCCAAGTCCCTTCTACTACTACTACTGCTGATCTCATACTAAACTCTTCCTAGGCTTGCCCTAGGGTAATCACCAACCCACTCTCCGCCATCAACTGCATAAGAAGTCCCTGCTACCTCCCCCTAACTAGCTCGTGAATATTATTACATATTACTAAGACTAGATAATTCTTCCAATGAGAGACTCTATAACGGTTGGACTCCAACAAGAGCTGGGCAATAGAGCTAGACCTAACCTTCTGAAATTATTTAATCCTCGCAATATGTAACATAACGTATTCATTTACTAGTTAGTAAAAGACAACTAAGACTCCTAAAAGCACAAAGCAAGCAGCATTCGAGCATCGAGTAAACATAATCAAGCATATCTCTTTCAGGGTATCCCTGACTAATCTGTACTAGCATGCAGTTCATAAACTGAGATACATATAACAGGCACATAAGGCATCCTTCCTAGATCCTTAGTCCTAATCTAGCATATTGTTCTCATAAAGCTGATAATCATAACATAACATAAACTTGTATGGGTAAATTGGGAATACTTACTTGAGCTCGGCTGATTGCATGCACCACACCCTTTTCTCCTTTAAAAATTATTTTCTTTTTCTAAAAGTTCTTTTATGAAAATGATTTTCTTTAAAAATTTTCATACCAGTACCTTAGTTTGAGTTCAGACACACCCAAGAGCGTGCCCGAATCCCTCAAACCAAGGCTCTGATACCAACTTGAAACATCCTAAAAACACGGTCCAAAAATTTTCGTTTTCAATCATTATTAAAACCATAAATCATCCATACCCATAAATAAAATCGTGTATCATGTATCATAAAGTATCATAATATCTGTCACATGTCAAAATCTCATGTGAAAATATCAGAGTAAATCTCCCAGGCTGAAGACTATGGTGTGTACCATGCGATCATCCCGAGCCCTTCCCATTGCTAGTGGAAGTACCTGAAACTAAAACTGAAAACTGTAAGCACAAAGCTTAGTGAGTTCCCCAAACTACCACATACCCTACAAATAACATGCAACTAGGAGATACAGGCCCCTCCCACTCTCATGGAGATTTGGGCCCCGCCCACACTCCGCTGTCTAGGAGATTCGGGCCCCGCCCACACCCCACTATCTAGGAGATTCGGGCCCCGCCCACTCTCATGGAGATTCGGGCCCCGCCCACACTCCGCAATCTAGGAGATTCAGGCCCTGCCCACACTCCGTTGTCTAGGAGATTCGGGCCCCGCCCACACTCCACTACTAACATGCATACGAGTATCACACAGACAACAAGTACATCTATCCATCAATCACATATCTATACTCAAGTAATAATATAAGCATCGGACACCGCCCATTCTAAACTACTATGAGCTTCGGGCCCCGCCCCCTCTAAGCTACTATATATCACTTATACGGGCCGGCCTTGGTGCCGTAGACCCGTTCCTACTAAAGGAAACTCACCTTGCAAGACTGACTGCTGAAAACCCTAGTAAGAGATCCCTGTCTGCTGCTCCGGCGACTCCCCGACTATCAATTCCAATATAACACTTAATCAGAATATGCTAATCCTTTCTTAGGGTAAAATGACCCTTTTAACCCTGGTCAAGGTCAAATTCAAAGTCAAATCCCAGTCAAACCTACTCGTCGAGTCCTCTCCCAACTCGGCGAGTTCGTGACCAAATCAGACCCGTGGTCAACTAAGTCCACTCGTCGAGTCCCTTAACAGACTCGTCGAGTTCTTCCTGACATAACATCGGGACATATCGACTCCTACTCGTCGAGTCCCTCCTTGGACTCGTCGAGTTCTTCAACTTTCGAGTCCTAATCTTGTCCAACTCACTGAGTCATCCAAGACTCAGTGGTTTCACTCATAACCATAAAAGGAGTTAGGATTCACGACCCGACTCACCGAGTTCCAAGAACAACTCGTCGAGTCCTCCTTGTGACATTTCCATTCGGTCGATTTTAATCCATTCTAGTGCTTCCAACTTATAGATCTGGACACCTTAGGCTAGCCTTTCACGTAAAGTTGCTAACTTTACGTGCATGCATGATGTTATAAAGCTAGAACATCAAATCCAAGCTAAACATGAGAACCTAATGCATGAAATGGGGACATGGATGAATAAAGGTGGCAACTTTGAGCTTCTGGAGCTCAAGAGTGCTTAGATCTAAAGTCCTTATGTCCCCAAAAGCTCTCAACTCGGAAATGACCTTAGAAATGGCCCCAAAAAGACCATAAAGAACTTAAATGAGGATCTAAGTGGAAAGAAACCAAGGTACAAGCTTTATACCTTCAAGAGTTGTGAAATGCAACACAAACACCAGATCTTCTGCCTTCTCCTTGGATCTTCTAGCCTTTCCTTCCTCCTTTTATCCTCAAATCACACAAAAGGCAAAAAAAGCTTAATAACACTCAATAGTTGCTTAGGGTATCGAGAGTGGGATGTGGGGGTGATGGAGGCTGGGGTGGAGGCCTGTTATGTTGCTTAAATAGGGTGCAAATCCCACATATTAGGGTTTCCTCCTGATGGACCTACTCGTCGAGTCCAGGCATGGACTCGTCGAGTAGACCATTTAAATTCCGCGACCAAGCTGGCACCTACTCGACGAGTTAAGGCTACCAACTCGCCGAGTATCTCTTATAAAATGAACATTTTAAGAATTTAAATACGTACCAAGAACCAGACGTTACAATTATAAACCCCCGAGAAGCCGTTTTGAGGGTCTAGAAGGCGGTCGGAAGGCCGTTAAGCTGACAGGAGCAAAGATATGAAGGATTATAGAGCAGATTCATGCCGGTAATCATGTGGTTCGTTGTTTCGACCAATATTAGTGTTCAAATGTGATTCTATATGCATTTACTTTCCGATTTGGGTGTTAAAACGCTTTGCTTTGTGTTTATGATTGGATGAATCCTTGAATTTCTGGATTAATTGCTATTTGGATTGTTTATTCATGTTCCTTATTGCTGAATTGATAGAGATTTGATGACCATCTGACTGTGTTGATTTGAATAAAGGTTGTCCACTAGAGTTTTGACCAAAACCTAGGGTTTGGAATTAAGTAATGAACTTTAATGTGTGTGCATGAGTAGAATGACCATTTTATGCATGATTTAATTCCTATGACCACTAGGGTTAAATAAGATCAAATATTTCTTAATACGAACTAAATATTGATTTGCATGATTGTTTGTTCACCTGATCAATGAATTAATAGTTGTGTTGAAATCAAAGGATTAGTATTAGTGAACATGAACCTAATCATATTAGAAATCGGTGAACATAAATAAATAAATCTGTGTGTGCAATTATCTATGATTTTAAGATGTAATTTTTCTAAATCAAAGTACCTAAAGAGATTTGTCTTCCAGTCAGTTTATCGATGTTTGATGTTAAGTGGTATTTAACGTATTTAATAAAACTCTTCTTATTGTTTATGTGTTTTGTGTAACCTATAATCAAACATTCTAAATTAATTCACCACTGTTCCCCTTGTGTTCGACACCCTTGCTTATCAAAACTATACTATACTCGATCAGTTTCACTGCCTGTAAGGTGTGGTTTAGATGCGATAAACTAAGAATTATAAATAAAAACTAGTGCATTAAATATACACATCAAGTTTTTGGCATCGTTGTTAGGGAACTGTTTTCAATTAATTTAGTTTGTTTGATTATTCGTTATTTGTTTTTAAGTTTTAGTTTTATTTTATTTTTTTATTTTTATTTTCGTTGATGTCATGTCACTTGTCGGGAAGGTTTTTGTTGTAATGTGCAGGAATTTGTGATCATACACATTGCTTTGTTTACTTTTTGCATGAGTTTTGAGATTGCAAGCGATTAGGGAATTCTTGACTTGTTTAGTCTACTACTTTGGTGATTTGTCCGACTCAATCCACAAGGCGTAGTATAGCAAGGCGTATCGTGGTGGTTAAGTGGAAGACCGAACTCTTGCTACTCTTGACTAGTTGGGTTAACTCTTGTTCTACTTATTAGTGAATGGTGTAAAGAAAACAAAGGAAATAGGCTGACAGGTCCTGAAAGTTTTTGTTTTCACAAACCACCTCTTGCATGCAAGGGATTTAATCAACAATTGTTGTTTGATTTCGATTAAGACGAGTGATCGTGATATACTTTTTAGTTATTTTGGTTTGCTATTTTTCTTTAGTTATTTTAGTGAGTTTTTATTTTTATTTTTAGTTTATTTAAATTTTGTTTTCCTTGTTGATGCTCTTGATGTTTCAGATCTTTTTGGAATTTTTGCGCTTCAGATTCTTTCAAAAATTTCAACAATTGGGGTCGAATGTTGATTTGTCACGAGAGAAAAAGCCATGTGAGAATTTGAAGTTGACAATCGAGAGCCACGACTTTTAATAAGTGTGGGGTGCGCGTCGATATTCTAAGGGATTATTATTTCAAAGAGTGGCGTTTCTAACTATACATTGATTCCTATGGCATGGAAGAGTTGTTCCCATACCATGGAGTTTTATTTTGACGCGAAGCAGAATTATAATCCCGGCTGCCACGACATGGTTGACATTTTCCTATGTAATGGGGGAGCAAACACGTCGTGGTAATAATAAAACATGGCGTGCTCAGGTCAAAGTACATGGTTCTTCGTTTGAGCAATAGAAGAACACAACGTGTTTCCCATACAAACTCGGCGTGTTTAAGCCTCAGTCAACCTTTTTCAAGTCATTGATTTGCGACTACTCAAGGCAGACATTTTCCAGACTTCTTGATTCCATTCCAAGAGCGTTCCAAAGTGCTTTTTCTAGTTATGTTACGAGATGTCAACCACACAAGACGAATGACAACCAAGGCGTGGATGAGTTGTTCCCACGCTATAGTCAGCTGAAGAGAGCAAATAGAAGAAAATCAACCTCGCCACTTCTATCCTAGGGTAGTTTATTCCTTTTCCCCCCTTCTTACTTGTTATTTATATTGCATAGAATGCAATGGGGACATTGCATGAATTAAGTGTGGGGTAGGGGTTGGTTACATTATTAGAATCCAAGTATAATTTTTGAAAAATTGCATCAAAATTGCTAGGTTAATTCAGAAAATTAAGGTAACATCAAAAGCAATTTTCATTATTAGGATTCAATGCTAGTATTGTGTTTGATGATTCAATGCGAACCTAAATGTTTAGTTGACCCAACATATGTTATAGTGTATTTGTGGCCTCCTTATTCTAGTGAAATCATGGAACAAAAACACGACCTTGCTTAGTTTGAGGGCGCAATATGTTTAGCATCGTGTACCAGAAATGTATCCAGGAGAGCTTATGTAGTCATTGCACATTAAACTAATATCTCTAATCAATAAGGGATGAAGTTAAGTTCCCTTGCTAAAGCATATGTTTTTTTTAGGATTTTTTTAGGTTTGAGTGAAAAAAAGTGAAAAAGGAAAAAAAATTGAAAAAAAGTATTAGTAAACATGAACCTAATCATATTAGAAATCGGTGAACATGAATAAATAAATATGTGTGTGCAATTATCTATGATTTTAAGATGTAATTTGTCTAAATCAAAGTACCTAAAGAGATTTGTCTTCCAGTCAGTTTATCGATGTTTGATGTTAAGTGATATTTAACTTATTTAATAAAACTCTTCTTATTGTTTATGTGTTTTGTGTAACCTATAATCAAACATTCTAAATTAATTCACCATTGTTCCCCTTGTGTTCGACACCCTTGCTTATCAAAACTATATTATACTCGATCGGGTTCACTTCCTGTAAGGTGTGGTTTAGATGCGATAAACTAGGAATTATAAATAAAAAACTAGTGCATTAAATATATACACATCAAGTTTTTGGCGCCGTTGCCGGGGAACATTTTTCAATTAATTTAGTTTGTTTGATTATTTGTTATTTGTTTTTAATTTTTAGTTTTATTTTATTTTCATTGATGTCATGTCACTTGTCGGGAATGTTTTTGTTGTTATGTGCAGGAATTTGTGATCATACGCATTGTTTGGTTTTACTCTCTGCATTGGTTTCGAGATTGCAAGCGATTAGAAAATTCTTGACTTGTTTAGTCTACTAATTTGGTGATTTGTCCAACTCAATCCACGAGGCATAGTATAGCAAGGCGTATCGTGGTGGTTAAGTGGAAGACCGAACTCTTGTTACTCTTGACTAGTTGGGTCAACTCTTGTTGTATTTATTAGTGAATGGTGCGAAGAAAACAAAGGAAATAGTTTGACAGGTCCCAAAAGTTTTTGTTTTCACAAACCACCTTTTGCATGCAAGAGATTTAATCAACAATTGTTTGATTTCAATGAAGACGAGTGATCGTAATATCCTTTTTAGTTATTTTGGTTTGCTATTTTTTTTTAGTTATTTTAGTGATTTTTTGTTTTTATTTTTAGTTTGTTTAAATTTTGTTTTCCATGTTGATGCTCTTGATGTTTCATATCTTTTTGGAATTTTTGCCCTTCGGATTCTTTCAAAAATTTCAGCAATTGGGGTCGAATGCTGATTTGTCACGAGAGAAAAAGTCGTGTGAGAATTTGAAGTTGACAATCGAGAGCCACGACTTTTAATAAGTGTGGGGTGCGCGTCGATATTCTAAGGGATTATTATTTCAAAGAGTGGCATTTCTAACTATACATCGATTCCAATGGCATGGAAGAGTTGTTCCCATACCATGGAGTTTTATTTTGACGCGAAGCAGAATTATAATCCCGGCTGCCACGACATGGTTGGCATTTTCCTATGTAATGGGGGAGCAAACACGTCGTGGTAATAATAAAACACGGCGTGCTCAGGTCAAAGTACGCGATTCTTCGTTTGAGCAATAGAAGAACACGACATGTTTCCCATACAAAATCGGTGTGTTTAAGCCTCGGTCAACCTTTTTCAAGTCATTGATTTGCGACTACTCAAGGCAGACATTTTCCAGACTTCTTGATTCCATTCCAAGAGCGTTCCAAAGTGCTTTTCTAGTTATGTTACGAGATGTCAACCACACAAGACGAATGACAACCAAGGCGTGGATGAGTTGTTCCCACGCTATAGTCAGCTGAAGAGAGCAAATAGAAGAAAATCAACCTCGCCACTTCTATCCTAGAGGAGTTTGTTCCTTTTTCCCCCTTCTTACTTGTTATTTATATTGCACAGAATGCAATGGGGACATTGCATGAATTAAGTGTGGGGTAGGGGGTTGGTTACATTATTAGAATCCAAGTATAATTTTTAAAAAATTGCATAAAAATTGTTAGGTTAATTCAGAAAATTAAGGAAACATCAAAATCAATTTTTCATTATTAGGATTCAATGCTAGTATTGTGTTTGATGATTCAATGCGAACCTAAATGTTTAGTTGACCCAACATATGTTATAGTGTATTTGTGGCCTCCTTATACTAGTGAAATCATGGAACAAAAACACAACCCTGCTTAGTTTGAGGGACGCAATATGTTTAACATCGTGTACCAGAAATGCATCCAGGAGAGCTTATGTAGTCATTGCACATTAGACTAATATCTCTAACCAATAAGGGTTGAAGTTAAGTTCCCTTGCTTAAGCATATGTTTTTTATTTTAGGATTTTTTTAGGTTTGAGTGAAAATAAAGTGAGAAAAGAAAAAAAAACTGAAAAAAAGTTGTGAAAAAAAAAAGAAAAAAAAAGTTGAAAAGAAAAAGAATGTTGATTCCAAACGAACACGCCGTGTTTATCACAAACACACCATGTTGAATAGAAGCTTTACGATTCTTGATGTTGACTTGGGGAATACGGGATTTTAAGGAAGAACATGTTGTGTTTGTGTCCAAACATGTTGTGTTGACGCTAAAACCTTTAAATAGAGCCAAAAATTAGACCTAATGATATATCTTATGTTAGGATCGAGACACTTAACACACGACTCTAAACACACACACAGCTCACGAAAAACAAGAACACAAGGATGAACATGAGGGATTTAACGTGGTTCGGTCCTTCTCTGACCTACGTCCACCGGTAACTAGGAATTTACATTTCTTGGTGCTAATCTGCACTCTTTCTGTGTTACACTAGATACAAGTTTTACAAATGAAAGGAAGAAGCCTATTTATAATATTTTGAGTCGTAAGCCTTTTCTTCCATTCACATACATGTGAAATTGATAAGGCCACCATTGTTGAAATTCTGCAGCCGTAACAATTTTTCCATGTTCACATGAGAGTCCTTGTTTCCTGCCACTTCTTTTGACTAACCCAATGGCTTCACACTCAACAATCTCCCACTTGAAGCCACGAAACAATCTTCACCATTGCTTCAACTGTGTATCTGTATTTCTGTAAAAACTTTTGATCTTGACTCCTTCCTAGTTACCCTGGCCTTCTCTTCAATTTACCTGAAGGCTAGTTGAAGCTTCCGTTAGCTCCAACACATCAGTCATGGCTAAGTCTGCCACTGAACTGTTCTCTGTCTCCACCGGCTCCCACTGAAATGAACTGCCCGATCCTGGAACATCCTGAGAACAAACGACACTCTCCATGTGAAGCAGATAATCTGGAGAGACTTTTACAGATGGAATACTGGTTCTCTTAACCCACTGTGTTCTGGGTATTCTAGCTGAAGCACAGCCCTTGCTCCCACTGCTATGAATGCCCTTGACTGGTTTTTCTGAACCGTTCCAAACACGTTCAACCTGAATCTGACATGTGACTCTGGGTTTGCCATCTGCAAAGCAAACCTTCTTCTGTCCACGAGACTCTATGAACCGGATTTTGTTTTTCTTCTGAACTGGGACGGTTACTCCGTCAGATGGTAAACTGACCATATATAATGAACCCCTCTTATGTCCACGAGCTATCACAAGATTTCCTTTGACAACCTTCCACTGCCCATTCCTGAACTTAACCTCGTGTCCCTGTTCATCCAACTGCCCAACAGAAATCAACTGTTTCTTCAGACTTGGAATTACCCGGACATCCTTCAAAGTCCATGGACCAACTGGAGTCTTCAAAACTAAGTCACATATGCTCGTCACATCAAGAACCTCATCATTCGCCAGTCTTACCTTACCAAAATCTCCTTCTTTTAGATTCTGCAGTGCTTCACGGCTGTGGGTAGCGTGAAATGAAGCACCCGAATCCATAACCCAGGAATCCACATTGCTCTCCACACTACAGATCAAAACATCATCATCTGAATGGTCTACTGCAACGTTAACTTCTTTCTTGTCTTTTGGACATTGATTCCTGAAATGTCCAACCTCTTTACAGTTCCAACAAGTCACATCATTTCGAGTCCTCGACTGACTCCTTCTCCTGTTCCCGCTCCCACTACCTCTGTTATTTCTTCTACCTCTGACCGCATTCAATTGTTCACTTGATGATTCCGCGGAATTTCTTCGTCTGACGTCTTCGCCTAGAATTAAATCCCGAATTCCCTCAAAAGTGAGCTCTTTCGATCCTGCGGAACTAGTAACGGCTGTAACTGTTCCGGACCAACTGTCAGGTAATGATGATAACAGTAGTAAAGCTTGAACTTCGTCCTCAAATTTTATTCCCACTAACCCAAGTCTGGATAAAATCGAGTTCAAATTGTTGATGTGTACTGTAACTGAACTTCCTTCCCCCATCCTCGTGTTGACTAGTTCCCGAATCAGGAAGACTTTATTTGCTGCCGACAGCTTCTCGTACATATTAGACAATGCCTTCATAATTCCCTTTGCCGAGGTCTCCTTCAAAATGTTGAAGGCAACATCCTTTGACAATGTCAGTCTAATAAATGCCTTGGCCTTCTTATCCAAAGTCTCCCAGTTTGCCTGTGTCATCACCTCCGGTTTTTCACCTAAAACTGCGTCCAAGTCTTTCTGCACGAGCAAATCTTCAATTTGCATCTTCCACCAACCAAAATCTTTCCCATCAAACTTCTCAATCTGAAGCTTATTGCTTTCTGCCATTTTCTGAAAGAACAATGACCTATTTTGCAATTTTCTGGAAATTCAGGGGCCAAATTGCAAATTTTCAAATCTGCTACAGTTTTGCTACAGTGTCTGCTGACGTCACCGCTGACGTCGTGCTACAGTGTCTGCTGACGTCACCACTGACGTTGTGCTACAGTACATCTACAGTACCGCTACAGTGTCGTCTTCTCCGGCAGAACTTCGGTTCTACAGTGTCGTCTTCTCCGGCAAGTTCAGGCGCTACAGTGTCGTCTTCTCCGGCGGAACTGGTTTTTCTGGTAACTATTCCGGCAAACCTTTGACCGGCGATTTGGACGTCTTCCGGTGGTCAAAAAATTTAGAAAAAAATATTTTCGGAATCTTCGGAACGAGACCTTTCCAACGGTATACACCAAAATCGTTTTTGACGAAAAAAAATTTCGACCAAAAACTTAAAATCACCTTCTGGAGCTACAACCTTGCTCTGATACCACTTGTTAGGATCGAGACACTTAACACACGACTCTAAACACACACACAGCTCACGAAAAACAAGAACACAAGGATGAACATGAGGGATTTAACGTGGTTCGGTCCTTCTCTGACCTACGTCCACCGGTAACTAGGAATTTACATTTCTTGGTGCTAATCTGCACTCTTTCTGTGTTACACTAGATACAAGTTTTACAAATGAAAGGAAGAAGCCTATTTATAATATTTTGAGTCGTAAGCCTTTTCTTCCATTCACATACATGTGAAATTGATAAGGCCACCATTGTTGAAATTCTGCAGCCGTAACAATTTTTCCATGTTCACATGAGAGTCCTTGTTTCCTGCCACTTCTTTTGACTAACCCAATGGCTTCACACTCAACATCTTAAACCCTAGATCGATTCCTGCGATTATAAACCCCCGATAAGCCGTTTTGAGGGTCTAGAAGGCGGCCGGAAGGTCGTTAAGCTGACAAGAGCAAAGATCTGAAGGATTAGAGAGCAGATTCATGTCGGTAATCATGTGGTTCGTTGTTTTGACAAGATTAGTGTTCAAATGTGATTCTATATGCATTTACTTTCTGATTTGGTTGTTAAAACCCTTTGCTTTGTGCTTATGATTGGATGAATCCTTGAATTTGTGGATTTAATTGCTATTTGGATTGTTTATTCATGTTTAATTTATTTTGTCAAGTTTGATTGCAAGATCCATATGTGTTAGAGATTGTTACTTGTTCCTTATTGTTGAATTGATAGAGTTTAGATGACAATCTGACTGAGTTGATTTGAATAAAGGTTGTCCACTAGAGTTTTGACCAAAACCTAGGGTTTGGAATTAAGTAATGAACTTTAATGTGTGTGCATGAGTAGAATGACCATTCTCTGCATGATTTAATTCCTATGACCACTAGGGTTAAATAAGATCAAATCTTGCTTAATACGAACTAAATATTGATTTGCATGATTGTTTGTTCACCTGATCAATGAATTAATAGTTGTGTTGAAATCAAAGGATTAGTATTAGTGAACATGAACCTAATCATATTAGAAATCGGTGAACATAAATAAATAAATCTGTGTGTGCAATTATCTATGATTTTAAGATGCAATTTTCTAAATCAAAGTACCTAAAGAGATTTGTCTTCCAGTCAGTTTATCGATGTTTGATGTTAAGTGGTATTTAACGTATTTAATAAAACTCTTCTTATTGTTTATGTGTTTTGTGTAACCTATAATCAAACATTCTAAATTAATTCACCACTGTTCCCCTTGTGTTCGACACCCTTGCTTATCAAAACTATACTATACTCGATCGGGTTCACTTCCTGTAAGGTGTGTTTATATGCGATAAACTAGTAATTATAAATAAAAAACTAGTGCATTAAATATACACATTAACACCAACCAACTAATGAATGATTCAGAGGATGTCACACTCTGCATAAAAAAAAATCACAACCCAAGTATTTAAACAATCATCCTCAGGTGCTTATCTACTAGCAGTCTCACACACACATACACAAATGTATTAAGAACCTAAACTCATCCAGGAGACCATCCATTAGGAATCAAAAACTCTTGCATCTTTGTAAAAAAAAACTTCATTAAACAATCAAGGTTCTCACATGACATGATAACTGAACAACAAACTCATGAGCTTTAGTAGGTTTTGAAGCATAATTATGTTTCATGAGGAGGTCATCTTTATCTGTCGAGTTCTCCATACTAAGGACTTTCTTCAGCTTAATAGCCTATTGGTTCATTTTCTTGAACTCTATGGTTAGTCGCATATTAAGCTCATTGATCTTCTTCGTGTTGGAACCAGCAATCAACACACCATCAATAGTTAACACTAGGATGATATAGGAGGAGTTTAACTTCTTTAGGTAACAGTCGTGATCAACCTCACGTCCCTTGAACCCGTTCCTCTTTATGAAGTTAACAAACTTTAAGTACCACTGCTTAGAAGTTTGCTTCATGCCATACAAGTTTTCTTTCTTCTTGAACACTAGCTTTTTCTTAGCAGTTGTAAGAGCACTTTCTGGTTGTGCCTTCAAGATGTCTCCTTCCAGGTTATTATCAAGGAGATCAATTGTATTCACATCTAAGTGCTCTAGATGGAGATATTCAGAGGCCATTACATTCAACATAGAAGTTTTTGTAGTCATTTTCATAACTGGAGAATCGTCGTATCCCTTCTATTGTATTCCCTTGACCACTAATCTCCCCTTGTAAGTTTTGCCGCCATCTATCTCATCCTTAACCTAGAACATCAGACTGTTCTGCAGTCCGCTCAATTTTTCATCCATAACCTTCTTCTACTGTATGGAGTTTATCCTCAAGGCCTCTGGTTTTGACCCATTCTCACACATCAACATGTCATTGGTTGATGGAGAATACCTCACCATAGTACTTTTCTTAGTGGCCCTCTGGATAATTGGTGGTTTGATCTTTGAAACACCTACATCTCCACCCTCATAACCATTATCACCAGAGCTCTCATTTCTTCATGAACATTTGCTTATCCTTTGACCAAAAATAGGTTTTGCATGATTCTAGGGTCCTCCCATTGAAGAATCTGAAGTTGGACTATAAACACCAGAATTAACTAAACCCGACTTCCCAAACTTAGGCGGATTACATATTTTCACAAAAATGACTTTCTTCTGTCTGCCAATAGAACATGGCTTAGAAGCATATGTCACAATCTTCGAATCTGGAATCCTCCTACTAGATACAAGCTTCCTTATTACCTCCTCACTCATATGAACAAATCTTTTGTTGCATAGAGTGGATGTTCTAACTCCTTAAACAATGCTTGCTTCCTCGTCAGAAACCTCCACATATATAGTGTACCATGTTTCTGACTCTTAGCAATGATCAAGTTTTCTTTCTTCACTTTCCACTTCTGATCACCAAATGTAACATGATGACCTTCATTATCAAGTTGTCCAACTGATATCAATATCTTCTTTAGATTTGGAAAGAACTTGACATTCGTCAAAGTCCATTATGTACCTAGAGTCGTCTTGAGAACCACATCTCTGACACCCATGATATCTAGACATTTGTTATCTGCCAATCCGACATTCCCTTGGTAATGCCTAAAGTTGTGCATCACATCTCTGGAATGACTAGCGTGAAATGATGCACCAGAATCCAAGACCTAGGATTCTATTGAGTTTTCAACTGAACAAAAGAGCGTGTCACCTTCAAAATATTATGTCATATTTATCTCTTTTTGGCCTTTATCTGCTATGAGCATTGGGCACTGACTTTTGACATGACCACTCTCTTTGCAGTTCCAACAGGTCGTGTCCCTCATGTTGTTTTGCCCACCTCTCTTTCTCGACTTCGATCTTCTACTACCCCACATCCTCTATTGGACTCCCTTCCTATGTCTTCAATACTCAGAAGACTATTGGAAGCTTCTCCAGCACTCCATCTGCATACATCCTCACCAAGGATTAAATCACGAATGCCTTCGAATGTCAACTAAGCTCCCCCAGCTGAGCTGCTACCTGCTGTAACTGTACCGAACCAACTATCAGGAAAAGTTGATAATAGTAGCAATGTCATGACTTTATCTTCAATTTGAATATCAATCGACATCAACGGATTGAATTAAATTCATTAACATGATCAGTCACTAAGGCACCCTCCTTCATCTTTAGATTTACCAATTGCTGAATCAAGTGAACCTTGTTCGTTGTTGAAGGTTTTTCATACATGTTAGATAGTGTTTGGATCAACTCATGAGTAGTCTTCACATTGACTAAGTTACATTATTTGTCAAGGATAATCTCACCACACCAAGTGCCTTTCGATCTAACAATCTCACCACACCAACTTCATTACTTCATGTTTACTTTTGGACAATGGTTTACGTAGTTCTTCTGGTAGATGTAGTCTTCGATTTGCATTTTCCAGAAACCAAAATCATGACCATTGAATTTTTCAATCTTAAATCTCCCATCTTCAGCCATACCTCTGATACCAGTTTGTTGGGTTGCAACAAAACAAGTTAAGCACTTCAGACAAATATCAAAACAAACTTCGGTGAACGTGCATAAATAAAACTCCTGAAAAATGTAAATCAAGTGAACACAACATTTAATGTGGTTCGGTCAAGGTGACCTACGTCCATGGACGAAATAGAGAGAGGATTTTATTAACTGCCAAGAACAATTACAATCACATACAAGGTTACACCTCACTTGAGCTCTCAAAACAAAAGAATCTCTTGATTAGTAACTGCTCCAAATGATGTGCTCTCACACATAGGGGGCCCTAAATTTCAACCAATCACAGAATGCCATCTATAATTAGCCCATTAAGCGGGTGCCCTAAATTTCAGCCAATCACGGAATGCCATGGGGGCGCTTCTAGAATCTTCAACTTTATGAGTATCTACGACGAGCATCATCCGCGAGCATCTTCCATGAGCATCATTCGCAAGCATCTTCCATGAGCAACATCATGTGAGCGACTTCCATGAGCAAGAAACATTGCGTGAGCAACTTCTATGAGCATTCATCATGTTGCACCAAGTTGCTCTAAATGCTCCAAGTGAGATGTAACATTTGTGTGTGATTCTAATTGTTCTTGAAAGTCTAATAAAATCATTTCTCTCTATCTCTCACACACCCGTGGTTATAGGTCACCTTGACTGAACCACGTTAAATATTATGTTCACTTGATTTTTCAAAAATTTTATTTCCACAAGTTCACCAAAGTTTGTTTTGATATTTTTATGAAGTGTTTAACTTGTTTTGTTGTTATCTCAACATGTAATTGGGCTACTTACCTTCAATTTAGATTTTGTATGTATATAATTTTGCTTCAGCTGTTTTTTGTAGCCCTCACGTTAGATATACCAAAAATGTGTCATTTCAAATGCATAAAAGAAGATAGTGTATTACAAGTTGGTATCTAAGTTATAATTTAAACGAATTAGGTTTGGATTTTACACACAAATGCTTAAAGTGTGAGAGTATAGGAAAAAAAAAACGATTATACTATGAACACTATTAGTGGTCATATGTGCTTTATAAGATGATAAAATGGTATACTATATTAAAATATTATAGAAATTAGAAAATGGAGAAAGCAAGTGGGCTATTCCGCACCTACAACAATGATGACTCATATTTGTAATAGATACTATCGAAAATCTTTTGGATGTTACGCAAAGAGTAACGACAAAGGAATCAACCTTATGATCGAAGAACACATAAATAACTCTGTGAAGCATAACAAAGTTTGATTTTAAGTAAATAATGACCGAGAATTTTAGAAAAACTAATTGTATTTTGAAAGTGTGACATGTCATCAGATTACAAAAAGCATGAATAAATTTGCAAGTGTGAAGAACATTAATTTGAAGGTTACTGTGAAGAACACACGCTGTGCTCTTCATTTGTACCCAAATACTTGTAATCTCAGAAGGTTTCAGATGCATACCTATAGTTGAAGCAAATTATTGATGTTTTTTTTCCAAAATTTGCATAATATATACAATTTCAGTGAAGAAAGTATAATTAAGTGAACTTACACACAAAAAGTTTATCATGTAAGGTACAAATGTCAGGATGATCAGGATAAATTTAGTCTAAACAGATTTTGGGGGAATTTGATGGAATCCAGTTCCATCCATTTTGTCAACCAAATGTGTAACTAAAAGAATTTCCCAATCCAATTCCTTCAAATTTCTATGAAATCCATGAACAAAATAGAAAAAGTAGGGAAGAAAAACAATATGCTGATTTAGAACAAGTCATGTTAGGAATAATATCTTTGGATGATAGATCTATCATGAACAAAATCCTTCAACTGTTGCAACTGAGAAAAGTCACGGATAGTTATGCTAGTATATAGCCTTAAAGTAAAATTATGAAAAGATGGAAACAAATCGCATCACATGAAATGCACTTACATAAAATTCCCATCGATTTGGTTCATCATCAAGTGCCCCATCTTGCAACCATTTACCCCAAGTGTGTTTCTCCTTTCTGTCAAAATCTTAGTTGCTCTGTATCACATGAAATGCACAGATATATTCAATACTTTTTACATCATAAAAAATTGATACTTTAGAAGTAAACAATTTTTTTTTGGAATATTTGGATCCATTGCCCCATCATTAAAAAGATCCACAAACATCATTAAAGCCATGTAATTTAAATGGGAGAATGAGCAACAAAACGATGCACTTTAAAAACTGACATGTAAAAGGATGATCAAAGGCTTGCATGGTCTGAAAAGGATACAAAATCAGGTTGAGAAGTAAAAGAATAATTTTAAAATGACAAAATTTAAACTCTTACAACTGCGTGTAGTTTTCACACAGTATAATTAGGTGAAAAAACTGACAGATGGGTATTGTTTCTACATATGCACATAGGGGCCATAGGGTTTTCAATACCCAAACACATGGAAGCATCACTTAACTATGAATTTCACATCAATAACTTTTAAATTAAGTGAACTTTTAACAAAAAAATGGATTAAACTTTTTGCAAAATGAAAGCATTTTCTATTAAGTCAATCATAGATAAAGACACAAATCCACAAAAACTAAGACATCATTATCCAGATAGCACTTTATCAGTGCAACACTTGATGAAAAAGAAAAAAAGGGTTATGTGTCTTATATCAGGAAACAATACACAATCTGGTTGGACCTTTCATATATGTGATGTGTTCCAATGCCAAAGGAAGGTAAGATAAATATATATATATATATATATATATATATATATATATATATATATATATATATATATGTGATTGTCATGGTCTACACAATTATACATTGAACTGTTAGAATAAAAGTTCATTTTCTTAAACAATCATGCGACTGAAACCCTAATTGGAAATGGGAATAACATCTACAAAATGACCAACAAAAACAGATGTGCAAAAAATAAAACACAAGAATAACTGGAAAGCAGATGCAATTAGACTACCTGAATACCTGTACATTATTAGCATCTTCTGCTGATGAAACCACACTACAGGGCTTGTCTCAAATGTCTTGAGAAAAAAGATACAAAATCCTGCACATACCATAATCTTTTTATTCTTCAAAGAGACTAATTGAACAATGAAAAAAGACTACTTACATTATTGCATTCATCAACTTCTTAGCTGGATATTGTCCTTTATCCTGAAAAACACCTCATTCCATCCTACAAATGTAACAAAGGTCTGTGATGAGAACAGAAATCAATAGATAGTGAAATCAAAGGGGAACAGAAATAATTAGAGAAGAAGAAGACGATATCATTGAATCTAATGAAATGAATTACAAGCTGTGATATTGAATGAAGTAAGAAACTCAAACAATTCCGGGGAATCTCCTCTCTTTCTCTTGCTAAAAGCTGAACCTAATAATCTCTCACATTACTAAAACGATACCCTGAAATGAAATGCCTCCCCTCTCTTTATTCTTCTCTTTCTCCTAACAAACTCGTAAGCCATTTTCCAGAATTTACCCTTTTACCCCTTCTAGAACTGACATGTAGCACTTTTGGTTCCTTTGCACTTTTAATTATTATATTATGATTTGTATCACACTTGCTTTGAGGTTCTTGTAATATTTACGATCTTTGTTCCAAGTAGAGCTGATTTTTGTAATTTTGGTCCCAAAAACATTGTCATTTTACTTGGAACATGGACCAAAAACGATACAAATCTCAAATAAGGAACAACACTGTAATATTGCTCTAAAAAGATAAATGAAACTTTCATATATTGTTTCTTAATTATTGTTACAGAAGCATTGATATTTGCATAATTACTAATAGTGAAGCAAATTTATCTATTAATGTATTTCAACAAAAAAATGGGAAGTATAGTGCTAAAATCGAGTAGAACTTTCAAGGCATAATGCCCTAATAAGAAAAAATATGAATGAAGAATATGCTATAATTGGGTAGACATCTAAGAGTCTAATATCCTAAGTAAATAGCTAAAAGTATGATACTATAATTGAGTAAAAGTACAATGTCTTAATAAGAAAAAATTGAAAGTACAATACTATACTAGAAAGAAATTAAAGTAGAATGCCATAAAACACAAATGAATGAAAGTAAGTTGTTATTTATAGCATTTAATATGAAACAAAAAGTATCATGGTTAAGAAACTTGTTTTCTCAAAACAAAAATATTTCTTAACAAATAGATAAACAAGTAACTAAAAAATTAACAAGGTAAGGAAGCTAATACCTTGCTATGTTTATCTGGTTTGAAACAACTCGGTAGGTATACTTCTAACAGAGGAAAACCCTCAACGAAAAGATCAACAAAACTATATAAAAACAGTCTGTAGTTTCCTTCTTTTTTAAGTTGCAGTGGAATTAATGCAGTTACTTAAAACCCAGAAAATCAGACTTTACATAAAAAAAAAAAAAAAAAAAAAAAAAAACCTCAACAACAATGAAGACAATATAACTGTAGTTTAATAACACATTTGGATGCAGCATAAAGAAAGAGGATATAAAGCTTTGACAATATAACTTAATTAAGACATTTCATCAAACACCTAAAATGCACAGAAGAACAATGTACAACTAAACATCTTCGCCTGATGGATTCTCTAGTTTTCAAAAAGCGGCCTAACTAAAAAAACCAACAAAACAAAAAATAAATGGAGGAGAAAGAGAAAGATACCCAAGTAAAATTATGTCATTAATTTACATTTGACATATAGTTCAAGTAGGTCCATGGGTATAGTGTTTGATCATTTTAGCGAGGATTATGCATCCTTAGAATAAAAACAAGTTTCATGACATAAAAAGTAACCATGCCTAAAACACGTCATTACTAAAAGATACAATTAAACAGATCAGAAGAGAAACATCTGTAGTCTTCTTCTTGATCGATGACGGTGAACTAAAACGACATCGCAACCAGACGTCATACAACTACAATGCATAAGGGTACAACCCAATACCGAAGAATCTTGGCCTAATTGAAAATACCTAACAAAATCAAAAATACACCAAAACAATATAAATAATTCACAGAAAAAACCAAGAACATCACCTAAGAGACGACGAGGGAAAGACAGATTATTCTTGAGCGCCGGAGAACGAAAGAAAGAGGAAACGTTGGTGTGGCTAGAAGAAAAAAGAGAATAAGGCGGTGAGAAAGATGTCCCCTCCAAAGAAAACCCTCTTCTTCTTTTTATTCTTCTTCCTCAAAGAAACATGTCTCTGGCGGTGTTTGGAGAGCAGGGGGGGTGAGTGAAGATTGAGTACAGCGATCTTGATAATTTATAGAGATGGTTGTTAGCGTCCGGCGAAGGACGATGGGGTGCTTGGGTCTCACAGGAGCAGAGTTACAGGAGATAGCGATTAGTCTCTCCGGCGGGATGAGCGAAGAGTGGAAGAGGGAATGAAGAAGGTGGTAAATATTAAGCGCCAATACACCAACCCAACCCTTTTGACTACCCACTTCCAACCGTTCGGTTCTTTTATAAAACCTTTCCAAAATTAACATCTTTCTAAAGCAACGTATTAAATCATTTAAAAATATATATATTTATTTATTTACAAAACAACTTAAATATATTAATTTATTTAAATTTAAATTCAATTTTCTTTATATATAAAAAAAAGTAAATTTAGTAATATATTTATTTATTCATTATTAATATTAATGTTTTAGCTTGAAATTGAATAACCAAAATAATAACCATATAACATTGTGATGAAATTAATAGTTTAGGTTGTGTTGGAGTGGAAACTAAGACATATGCTATAAACATTGCATTCTTGATAGTTTTTTTTTTCTTCTTATCTGTATTTGTTTTTTCCTATAACCATTATGTGTTTTTTTTTTTCATTTTATGGGTGTTTATCGACTTTTAGTTTAGACTTACTGGCCATTTATATGTGTATATAGGAACATAATTAGATAAGATTTTGATCTCTATTCTGTCAATTTTAGCTTCTTATAATTAGAGTATATAGGAGAAGAAAATATTCCTCTATTTGAATTTGTCTTAATGTCTGGATTGATTATTTGACCCTTTTCGGTCAAACAAAACATTTTAAAATCTCAAATGACATAATTTGTTTAGATATAGAAGAAAAGAAATATTATATGTTAAATTTATATAAGAAACAACCATTATTCTACTTTTGACCCTCTTTTTTTATTCAGTTTGCCTACAAAATGCTCATTTAAATAAACTACGTCTTTAGCTAATAAGCTTAGGTGAGAAGATAAAGAAGAAAACAGGGGGAGAAAAAAAAAAAAAAAAAAAAAATCAGCAACTAACCACATGACTTCACTGCATCAAATGCAGTTGACTTCACTGCAATTTAATTGGGTAGATTTTTCAAAGTACAATGCCTCGATAAGAAAAACTAGAAATATTATGTTGTAGTAGAAAAAGATGAAAGTAGGATGCTATACTAAGTAAATAAATGATGTTATGTTGCTATTTCTTGCACTTAGTCCTACTCTTAAATCAGAATTTAGTATAGTAACCTCAAGGTCGATATTGAAAAGCAAGAAAACAACTCCGAATATAATAAGATTAGAACCGAGTAAAAATGTAAATAGACAATCAAAACATGATTTAACCTCATAAACAAACTAACAAACTACAATATGGTATCTTTCAAGAATTACTTACTTTAAAGATTAGGTTAATTTCTTACATCTTACCTATCAGTAATCTTTAAGCAGCCTCCGGTATGAACCCTTCCTTCTTCATCGGTTACTTCTCTCATGAAAAAATCTAATAAATGTTAGTCATAAAAATCAACTCAAAATTCTGTCTTTCTAGGTAAAATTTAAATGATGAGGATGTGGAGGGTATTTTTGTCTTTTACTCAGACGAAAGATCAAGAGTCAGTCGGTCCCTATCCAACCTTCCACTGACATCAGTCTTAGTGCATGCCAAAAGCATAAGAGAGTAAGGATTCTACATACGTTTACACTTCATCTTTGTATAGTTCATCTCTTGAACATCCACAACTTTTACTTCTGAAACATGAATATTACACATCAATTATGGTTTAAATGCATAAAAATCGCAATCTAATCTTCTTGATTTGTGTATTATAGCAACCTACTTTCATTTTCCCCTATTATAGTATTGTACTCTGAAAAAATAGCCCAATTATAGCAATGTCATCAAGATACAAAACAAATTTTTCATTGTAAATTTCAACATTGTACTTTCAAAAAAATCTACACAGTTTTAGCAATGCCATGCAAAGCAATTTCACTGCTTAATGAGGTGAGCTTCTGCGAGGATAATATCCTAATAAGCCAAACAAAATTAAAGTGTGATGCCATAAATAGGTAGATTATCCAGAGTATAATGTTACAATAAGAAAAACATAGAAGTACAATGTTATAATTGGGTAGAAATTTGAAAGCATAATGCCCTAATAAGAAAATATCTAAAAGTATTATGCCATATGTGGGTAAACAATTTAAAGCACAATTTCTTAATAAGAAAAAGTTGAAAGTACAATATTGTAAAAGAAAGGAATGAAACCAGAATGCTATAAAACACAACTACATGAAAGTAGGTTGTTATTTATTGCATTATGTGCCTTATATCAGGAGCACATGAAGACTATACAATCTATATAAGTTTTTTTTTTTCAAAATCAGTTGGATATGCTAAATATTGGACCCATAGATGTTAAATGCTACCAAAAGAATTTACCATTTTGATCAACTTCTTTCAACTTCTCCTTAATCTGCTATGACAACTAAAGAATCTCAGGGTCTACACATGAAAGATAAACTGATATGAACATGTATGTTATAAGGGAAATTAGGTAAGTTCAATCCACCTGTGTAACTTCTGATACAGAGACCCTTTGGTGCCCACTTGTGTAACATATTGTAGGAACATCATCTAGTTTTGGTGGACGAAAAGAAAAGGGTGGTGATGGTTGTTACTTCCCTAAAAAGCACCAATTCATATGGAAGATAAATCATTAATCAAATGGAAGAAATCATGAGAGATTAACTCAAATCAAAGAAACTCATGTTGTTGGAGATGTTTAAGACTGATAACAATACAGAGTTAACCCAAGTTGTGATTCAACAAAAGGATTTGAAGTTACACTTAATTGTAATAACCTTTGAAAGTGATACAACCTTAACCCAAGTAGCTGATGGAAGAGATGGCATTAGCTCATCTATCCCTCCAACCACCTATATATATATATATATATATATATATATATATATATATATATATATATATATATATATATACACACACACACACAAATGAACAACACTCATCTCTCTTTTGGTAAATGTGGCAGATTATGTGACCTTAATAATTACATGCAATGACAATGAATACATGATTTAACCTCAAAAACAAACCAACAAACTACAATATGGTAAACCTAACACATTCAAACCATGACTAATTGACCAGAGTTATTTTATTAGTTAAATGCAAACCAATAAAAGAAAAACAATAGGTGACAGAGCCTTCAACGGTCACATACCCACAAAAAGAGATTTGTTACCCCCAAACCACTGGAAAGTGTTCTATTAAAGTTATATGAACAATATCTAGCTTCAGATAACTGCAAAAAAAAAAAAAAAAAACAAGGACGATATGAGCTAAGGCAAGCTCCAATAAATATGAGCAAAAATGAGCCAATTCAGGACAAAACCGACATTCTACTTGTATGCCCATTAAATGCACTTATACACCAACCTAACAATACATATTGGGGCAACTACACATCAACATGGAATATGAGGTATGGAACTTTCAAACTACATAAATTGTACCTCGATAAAGAGGTGATAATTCTTCACAAGCCTCACCACAGCCAATCTCTAAAGATCAATAAAAAGAAAAAAAAAATCAAATTACAATACCTCCACAATCTTTGAAGGAATAACACTCTAGACCTACCCTTTCTCAGCATACTTGTGCGACTTTAGACTCATCAACAACAGATGACTGATTAGTGACTTCAAGCTCCCTAGAACTATCATTCACATTATCTGTTGAAAGATTCCACATTGTCATCCTCAACAGTGCAGTGATATCACTAACAAAATCCTCTGATTCGCATTGTAAACTCAGAGCATTTTGCTTCTTCCACAACCTAAAGATAAACTTGTGCAAATGAGAAACGGAGCATCAACCCAATTACATAGATAGAATAAACATAAGAAACTGTTTTGTTCTAGGAAAGGAAATCTTGTTTGTTGTGGGAAAAGATATGTTCTCTGATTATATCTAGATAGAGAGATGAAGTGTTATCACCTGACATATAATAAACATATTTCAAACTTGAAATTGATCTACACCTGCTGAAGCTTGAGAACTCAAACAGCACTTAGCAATAATAGGCAAAATAAATAAATAAATAAATAAAAAACTGACTCCATTGACAGTCAACGTCAACAAATAAAGCAGATACATCACTTAATTGGAGATAATTATCCTTGTCATCATCATCCTATGCACATTTGAGAAACTTATGCAAAAAAAAACTTTTGCATCTTTATAAAACTTCATAAAACAATCAAGGTTCTCACATGACATGATAACTCAGCAACAAACTCATGAGCTTCAGTCCAAAAAAACTTTTGCATCTTTATAAAACTTCATAAAACAACCGTAACTACATCTACAAGAGGAGTCATAACCACCTTCACATGAGTACCTTTTATCTACAACGCATTTTCAATCATATCATGTATTAATCAAGAAAAAAATAATTATAAATTTATATTTCGGGAAATACTTAAACTTGGAAACAAAAGTGACATGAACTTTATGCATGCTTGCTCTTCTTCCTCAATAACCCAGATCAACTCTGCAGCCCTAAACATCAGCTTGAGTTCATCTTCTGTCACTGGTGCAAAGTTTAATTGGAAATCATTAGAATAAACGAAAGTTAAAGTATTTAAATTTAAAAAAAAAAAATGGGTAACCTTTTCCCTTATAAGCCGAGAAATTTAAACACTTCCACAGCCCTAGCAACCTAAGTAGCATTACTTTTCAAATGACCTTCTATTTTTAAATACACACTGTCATAACACCAGCTTCACCAAAAACTGCTTCAGTGAAAAGTGCAGTAGCCCCCATGTTGACCACACTGAAAAAATATTACACTTTTTAACAAAATAAAAAAAAACTGGAAATTAATTGAAATTTATAAATCATGGGGAACCTATGCATAGATAATAACCACTGATAACAATGTTATTAAATAATGAAAAAAAATACCTCGTCAGGAGTTTCCTCATGTCTATCAACAAAATTCTTGCATTGTTTCATTGCCACATCAAACTTTGCAAAGAAAGCATACCACCTGTGTCCGAAGAGGGTAATGATGTAATTTCAACCAATTTGGCATATTATATCAAACTTTAATAACTCATTTAGAAATAACTTACTGCACTACATGAAAATGAACATGATCCCGAATATGAAATACTACAAGTTGTTCCTCTAAAAGCAGAAAGCGCGTTTCGTTATGCACAAATCACATGGATACAAAAAGGCAGAATATAATATTTAGAAACAAGAGTATAATACACTTATGGTCCTTGATTAAAGCTAGTTTGTGAATTTGGGTCCTTATTTGAGGTTCTTGTAACATTTTCAGTCCCTGTTGCAAGTAAAGTGGCTATTTTGGTCACTAAGAATAGCTGGTTCTTGCAGTTTTGGTCCCAAAAACTGTCATTTTACTCGCAACAAGTAAAAAAAAAATGTTACAGACCTCAATAAAGGACCATAATTGAAGAAAAAAAAAACTAAAGTTTTTAGATTGACCACCTGTTCTTAACATTTCAACCCACCAAAAGACCACACCGTGTGGCATTTCCCTTACATCATGTCCCAATTCACTAAATAAAAAAGTACACTTTTTAAATAAATAAAAGAATTGATTAAATAACAAATATCTTTTGTAAAGAATTACCAGGCGTACTAAATAAGTGCTGAAGGCGTTTTCATGCAATATTCAGAATTTTTTTTTGATTGATTCAACATGGAGTATGTTAATCTCATCATTTCCTGAAGATAAAAAAACAACCACAAGTTTTAGGAACAGAGAGGGGTATTTCTGGAAATACACAAACAGGGTCATATACTCATAGCTATAGCTACCTGTATTGCATTTCATTTCCATTAGGCATAATCACCCGATACAACACCTTAATTGAGATTCGATGGAACTTAAAGTGTACCTTTATACGTTAACAAAAAAAAACTAAATGAGAACAAAAAAAACATGAAGTGTTTAATAGTGTTAAGGGTAAAAACATACATGTTTACACTTTGATTCTCAGGGTCATCTTCTTTTCCTTTTCTCCACCATTAGTTCTTTATCTGGTTTCCAAAACTTTTTCTTGTTGTAGAGTAATGAATGAAATATGTCAAAGGAATTGGAATTAAAAAGTGCAAATCATCCCAGAGTAATGTAAGGGAACTTGTGGTTCACAGAATATTTTAGAAATGAATTAAATTTGTCAAAAGGAATTGGAATAAATTTTGATAGTACAGTGTTTTAATAATAAAAACTTTGAAATGTCATCAGAGTAATTAGCAACTAATCACAAATTTAACCATTTTAAAGCATTAAAGGGTGAAACTTGCAATATGCAATGTCTGTGTCACACAAAATATGGCTTATGCAGAAGAGTGATTCACAGCAGCATCCATAAGATTGGGCATTAACTGCATGCAGTTTATTAAAACATTCGCAAATTGCAGCATAAAGAAAGAGGATTTGAAGCTTTGACAATATAATGGAGGACAAACCTACGGAAGGGTATCATCATATAAAGGAACAGAGATGTTTAAATATGCATGATCAACAATTAGCCACTCCGGTTGCAATGTTATACAAATAAACTTATAAGAAGACACTGTGTCTAAAAAAGGTACAAAACTAACAAAGAGAAATTAGTATATAAACAATTACATTGAAAAAAGTAAAATACAGTGAACTTAGACATGTAGACACCAAATACATATAAGGTATCAATGTCAGGAAATCTGCAAACAAACTTCAAAGGAGAGGCAGCAATGACAATCAAATACTGTTTCAAAACAACTTTATATGAAACTTTTATCTTCCCCTAATTGAATTTCTAAATCTCAAAAAGTTAACTTTGGCTTGTGATTATTAACCTCTATGCATAATTAAATCCAGTAACATTTTCACCCACAAAACAAAGAAAAACAACTCTTTAACTTAATTAAGACATTTCATCAAACACCTAAAGTGCACAGAAAAACAATTAACAAGTAAAATTTTTTAGATATAGTTCAAGTAGATCCTTGGGTATAGTGTTTCATACTTTTAGCGATGATTATGCATGCTTAGAAGAAAAAACGAAAAGACCCAGTTTCATGACAAAAAGTTACCATACACGTAGCCTAAAACACGTCATTATTAAAAAGATACAATTAAACACGCTATCTAGAGATCATAAGAGAAAGATCTGCTTTTCTTGATCGATGACGGCTAACCAAAATGACATCGTAACCAGACGTCATACAACTACAATGCATAAAGGTACAACCCAGTAATGACGAGAGACCCGAAGAATCTTGGCCTAATTAAAAATACCTAGTAAGATAATAAAAAATACACACAAAAAAAAATCAAGAACGTTACCTAAGAGACGAAGAGGGAAAGACAGATGATTCTTGAACGCCGGAGAATGAAAGAAAGAGGAAAAGTCGGTGTCGCTAGAAGAAAAAGAGAATAAAGCGGTGTGAAAAATATCCCCTCCAAATAAAACCCTCTTCTTCTTCTTCTTCAAAGAAACTAGTCTCCGACGGTGCTGGGAGAGCAGGGGGTGAGTGAAGTGTGAATGAAACGGAGAAGAATGAAAACTTACAGCGATCTTGATAATTTCTTTGGATTATAGAGATGGTTGTGAAGGATGGGGTTGCCGGGTTCCGAGGAGCAGAGTTACAGGGAAAGCGAGTAGTCTCTCCGTCGGGATGAATGAAGAGTAGAAGAGTGAGGAAGGTGGGAATTTTAAGCGCCAATACACCGACTAACCTTTTGACTTCCCACTTCCAACGGTTGGTTTTTTTTTTAAACCTTTCCAAAATTAACATCTTCCTAAAATTCACCTTAAAAAATTAACATATTAAATTATTTATTTATTTATTTATAAAAGACAAAACTGCACAAATGGTCCATGTGGTTAGCTGAAGATTGTCACTTTGGTCCAAAAAAGTTTGGACTAGCACCAGAGGTCCAAACTTTTCATTTTGTTGCAAGTTTGATCAAATTTGCTTTAAATTTTTTTATAATGACGATTTTACCCTTACCTTTTCCTTTTTCAATTTTATTTATTTATTTAAATATTTGACTGATTAAAAAAATAATTTTTTTTAAAGAAAAGACAAAACTCTCTCTCTCTCTCTCATAAACGACCACTTTGTTTTTTTTTATTGTGAAACCCAGAAGGAGGAATCAGCCTCCATCACCCACTCATCGGAGAAACACCATTCAAACACCCCTCGTTGCTGCTTCATTCCCTGACCACCGGCGGCACCAAGAAATACCCCAACACCACCGAGGACCACCTTGCTCCACCACATCACCACCGCAGCTGCCCACCACCCTCTACTCCCCCACTGCCTTTACCGATCAAACCCAACCCAACTCCCTTCCCTTCACTTTGTTTTCGCCGGAAGGAAATCACAACAGGAGGCAGCAACGAGGACGAACCGAGAATGGGGTGGCATTGAATAGTTCTGAAAAATCGATAGCGGGTTCGACTGTACGCAATTTTCCCAAACGAGAACGAGGACGAACATATCTGAACTGATAGAGAAGACGAACCGAGAATGGGGATGGCGCTGTAAACCGATCTTGACTGTGCGCAATTTTCCCAAACCGTTGTTTCTCTTTCTTCATCGGATCCTGCTGGGGTTTGCCATTCTTCTCCGCCGTCGTTGCTATGATAGCGGGTTCGACTTGTTGAAGTAGTCACTCGACGATTTAGGGTTTGCCCACCACCCTCTACTCCACCGTTTCCTTTCTCCGACCAGGTGGTGGTTTCTGGTGGCTAGTATGGTGATAAATGTGAGTGAGTTTGGTCTCCTGAATAGTGGTTAAGATGGATGCGAGACACACTCATCTCCTCGGATGTAATATGATCGGAGAAGATGAAGTTGTGGGTTGTGCCTGATGATGCTGAAATTGGTGAGGATGGCCTGCCAGAGGCGACGGTCGGTGGTTTATGGTCGATGGTGGAGGTTTGTTTGGTGGGGAAAAAGAAATAAGGTACAAAGTAAGGGGAATGGATTTCAACGAGAGAGAGAGAAAGAGGGAGAGAGGGAGAGAGAGAGAGAGAGAGATTTTATTTTATTGATTTAGAGAGAGAGAGAGAGATTTATTTTTATTTTTATTTTCTTGTTTTTTTTTTTAAATCAGAAAATTAGAAAAACAAATAAGAAAAAAGAGAAAATCATATTAACAGGGACAGATCCATCATTTTGAAAATAATCAGAACAGATTGGACCAAAGACGCAACAAAATGAAAGTTTTGGACCACTGGTGCTAGTCCAAACCTTTTTGGACCAAAGTGGCAATTTTCGACATACCACAGGGACCATTTGTGCAGTTTAGTCTTTATAAAACAACCTAAACATATTAATTTATTTAAATTCTATTTTTCTGTTAAAAAAAGTAAGTAAATTTAGTAATAATATGTTTATTTATTCATTATTTATATTTATGTTTTAGCTTGAATTTGAATTATGAAAATCATCACCATATGATGATGAAATTAATTGTATACGTTAAGTTATGGCTGTGTTGGAGTGGATTTAAGACACAAGCTACATTAGATTCAATGTACTTTATACATTGCATTCTTGATAGCCTTTTTCTTTTATCAGTATTGTTGAGTCTATGGGTTGCGCCATTGGGCTTTGTTAGTTCGGTCCATTTGTATACTCGGTTTGGGCCTGTCCAACCGTGTATTTGTTTTTAGGGTTTAGTATATATAGTGCACGCATGCATTATATTAAGGACGCTTCTTGATTATTATTTTACAGATCTTGTACTGTAACCCTAACACACCTCTACAGTAGCAATTCTCATAATTCTTCTGAGGTGGAGCAGTTTAATCATTCGACACTCGTTTGATTCATCGTGGTGTTTATCGTTTTCCATTACTTGTTATTGTCTTATTGATATCTGTTTGAATCTATCGATCTTAGAGAATATTATTCTCATCAATTGGTATCAGAGCAGAAGAGTGTGTAATACATACACATCTCTTCTGTTGGAAGAATATTTTTTGGGTTTCCGCTTTTATCGAATCTGTAGGAGTCGTCATCTCTTCATTGACGTTGTTTCTTGCTTTTGATAAAACCCTAATTTAATCTTTACAAGTCTGATTCTTAGCAGATATCTGAAAAAGGTCATCATGTCTCAAGATAAGTGTTTTGCTGCCAAACCAGTGAGCGAAAGGATCAACGTCTGCGATCAGTTGATCAAGAAGGTACAATCCATTCTCGAATCACTTAAAATACCTGTAACAAACTATGAAAAGGAATTAAAAGAATTGAAATTCAAATTTTCTAGTTTAAGTGGAAGTCTAATGCAAACACGCCTCACAAATGCTAACCTAACCGATCAAATTAGCAGGGTGACATCCAAGAGTGAGGAGCGAAGAATGTGGATAGAGAAGACGAAGTTAGACTTAGTTAGAACGAGAGATGAGTTGATTTATTTGCAACGTGGCAATTTGAAGTTTTTAAAACAAAGGAACATTTTTTGTTTGATTGCTAAACGTCTTTACACTAATATTACTCAGTTACATTTGAATTGTGACATTGGCAAAAAGGTTCACAAAATGATTTTGCCCTTTCTTGAATTAAAGGAGGATGAAGTTGATGTTGATTGCTATAATTGTGAATCCATTGTATCATCAGATGAGATTTCGGATGCTTACAAGATTGGTCTGGACAAAATTGAGTCCTTTATTAAGTCCAGAGACCATGAGAACATGCTTAGGAATTTATTGGACGAAAATGACAAATTGAAAATAAAGAACGAAACCATGCACAAATTTGACTCATTGAATACCAAATTAAGTTCAGAAAATTAGATGAATGTGGAAAATTCTTCTGAATTTGATGAGGATAGTGATATGAGTGAAATTTCTGTAGAGGATGTGGTTGACTGCTCTGAATTCCTCAAAAGCGAACCCAAACCGGAAAAACTACTCATATCTGAAAACTCAATTGAGTTCGCTCGTATGTCCAAGGATAAGTCCAAAGTCCTTAAAGAAAAGGAGGTTGTATATAAAAAGGTGCAAACAGTATCGAATCAAGTGTATGTCACCACTGGAGTTACCAAGAAGCAAGCAGTTGAGCTAACTTCTTTGGTAGATGAAGACAACGCTGATGGCTGTGATAATTTCTTCTGGTCAGCTCCCATTGACAATGCAGACGAAACAATAGGTCTGTCGGAGCAAACCTCATGGAGAGTCAAGGGTAGATATGTGGCAGAACCTCTTAACAAGCCTTCAAGCTTTGATAAGCCAAGTACAAGTGGTACTAAAGAAATTCAAGGCGAACCGGTAAAGGCATCAAGAGAATCATCTCCAAGTGAAGCTCGTGAAGATAAACCGAAACCAAAAGAAAACATTCACAAATCGCAAAAACAACTTGCTGAGCGGACACGTCAAAGGAACAGAAGGTAGCAGAAGAATCTCAAAGAGAGAAAGCAGTTTTGGAATTCTCAAAACGCTAATCACATTCACAAGGTATCGAATCCACAGGTGAAAGTAAGCCCTCAGACAAACAAAGGTCCATGCACTCACTGCCAATCCTGCAGTCAAGCGAACCGAAAGACTAGTTTCGGTCCCAGATCAAGTGGTGACAAGAACCGAAAGCCTAACTTCGGTCCTAAACCCCATCCTCCTCATTCTCGACCAAAGCAGAATCCTAACAAGGATGTCAAGGATGACAAGGGAAAAGGGAAGCTCGTCTCTGAAGACAAAACGCAAACAAAGAAGACGTCAGCTAACCCTAGGAAACACGAAAACAAGTTTGTTAAGAATCAAAACAAAAATCCTCAATTTGATTTAAACAAACTCAAGGTCTTTACCATCAAAAGGAAAGACGAAACCACACTAATAAAAATAACTTATATGGTTGATCTTTCTATTGTTATTCCTTGTTCTGTAAAAGGCTCACGTGCTTTGGGTTCCTAAATCTGCTTGATTTTTGCAGGTTATAAGTGACGAGCAGTTCGACGACGAATGATACATTGATAGTGGCTGCTCACGTCACATGACAGGAAGGAGGGAAGTGCTAAGGGAGTTTCGGGCCCTTAAGGATGGTGGATGTGTCAAATATGGGAATAATTCATATGGCACGATCAAAGGCTACGGAATGATCACAAACGGTGAATTCTCAATCCGGAAGGTAGCATATGTAGAGGGATTGCAACACAATCTCATCAGTGTCTCTCAACTGGTTGTGGGAACTGGCTTGAAGGTTTCGTTCGATGATGAAGGTTCGTAGATTGTTGAAAAGAAGACGAAGAGTGTCTTGTTAAAATCCAAGCGAAAAGGAGAAATGTATCCTCTAAATCTTAACCCAATTCGAGGAAAGCCAGCTGTATGCCTTTTAACGAAAGCACACTCTGACGAAAGTTGGCTATGGCACCAAAGGCTCTCACATCTCAACTTTAAGGATATCAACAAGCTAGTTATCGGTGATCATGTACGAGGACTTCCACTTCTCAAATTTGATAAGGAACACTTGTGCGCAACATGCGAGATGGGAAAGCAAAGCCGAAAGAGTCATCCCACAATTTTCAACACAAAGATCATCGAACCTCTTGAGCTTCTTCACATCGATCTATGTGGTCCTTCGGCCATAGAAAGCATCGGTGGTAGTAAGTACATTTTAGTAATTATTGATGGTTTTTCACGCTTCACCTGGGTTTTATTTCTTAAACAGAAATCAGAGGTGACTTCAAAGCTCAAAGCATTTATAAAGCAAGTGGAACTTCAATTGCGAAAGGTGGTTAGAAATGTCCAAAGTGACAATGGGCTGGAATTCAAAAACCAAGAGTTTGAAGAATTTCTCACTGAAAAGGGAGTGTCTCACAACTTCTCTGCTCCCTATACTCCACAACAAAATGGCGTAATTAAAAGGCGAAACCGTTTGTTGTGTGAAGCGGCCCGAACCATGCTCAGTTTCGCTTCTCTACCTCTGTACTTCTGGGCTGATGCAATTGCAGCTGCCTGCTATACCCAGAACCGAACCTTCCTCAATAAGAGATTTTCCATAACTCCATACGAAATCTTGAATAATCGCAAGCCAAATGTCAAGTTCTTCCATGTGTTCGGTTCAAGGTGCTTTATTTTCAACTCCAAAGAGAACCGAAACAAGTTCGATGTAAAGGCAGATGAAGGGATTTTTCTTGGTTACTCGCTAACTTCAAAGGCATATAGGGTTCTGAATAAACGTTCAAAGAAAATTAAAGAAACCTACTATGTTACTTTTGATGATGATTACGTGAAGAAACTTCAATCAAGCAAAGGACCAACAGAGGAAATCTTTCCAAAATCAGGTCAAGTCTCTGTTCCAATTTCCAATCTATTTGAAGAATACATGTTGCTCTTTGATGAACCAGAGAGAGCAATTCATTATGAGACAAAGGCAGCTGACAACAAGATCGACAACTTGAAGAAATTATCGATGAAGCAGCAAAAGAAATGGAAAGCGAACATCAAGGAACAACCGAACAGCCAGGTCCAAGCGAACCTCAAGATCAAACCGAACAGCCAGATCCAAGCGAACCTCAAGATCAAGGCGAACCCCAAAGCTCAAGCGAACCTCAAGATCAAGGCGAACCCCAAAGCTCGAGCGAACCTACTCATAGATGTTCTACATTCCAGGGGGAGAGTTCATCTACACCAAGGCGACCTGACTTACCATTCCAGGGGGAGAACCCATATCCAACAATGACCCATGAAAGTCCAATCGAGAGGGAGAATTCTGAACCAACAATTAAGATTGTTTCGTCATTCGAGGGGGAGAATAACAATAAAAATGACGAAGATTCTCAATCAGAATTCGAAGAAGAAATAAATGTTGAATTGGATCCTGCTTATGATCCGAACTACCCTCCTTTCACAAAATGGACAAGAGATCATCCAAAAACTCAAGTAATCGGCGAATCATCTGAGGGAGTTCTTACTCAGTCTCAAATAAAAGTGAAGCAAACTGCTCTGTTCTCTCAAGTAGAATTTTGCATGTTATATTCGTTCTTCTCGAAAATAGAACCAAAAACGGTTAATATTGCACTCGATCACTCCGATTGGGTACAGGCAATGCAATACGAACTCCACGAGTTTGAGCGAAATCGAGTCTGGAGACTGATTCCCACACCAAAGGATGCATCTGTGGTTGGATTAAAATGGGTATTCAGGAACAAGATGGATAAATAAGGGAACATAATTCGCAACAAGGCAAGGCTGGTAGTAAAGGGATATCGTCAGGAAGAAGGTATAGATTACGAATAAACATTCTCTCATGTAGCAAGGTTAGAATCAGTTCGGATCTTTCTGGCATACGCTGCTCACAAGAATTTTGAAGTGTAACACCGTAAATTTTCAAACGAATTTTTCATTTTAAAAACGCATACTTTTCATAACATTTTGTATAAAAACCTCGTTTATTCAAATTACAAAACACAACTCCATTAATAATCCAGGATCCTCAAACATAACTCTTTCTCTGATGTGTACAATCAAGCCGGTGCCGTCCCGCGATCCTGAGAACCTGAAACACATAGCACATAACACGGTAAGCACAAAACTTAGTGAGTTCCCCAAAATACCACATACAACACATAGCCACTCGAGGCTATAACTCGGTATGACCCTCCGGTCAATGTGTCTCAGCGGGACCCTCCAGTCCCGTAGCTCGTTGGACCCTCCAGTTCGGTCTAGCTCGTTGGACCCTGCGGTCCGGTCTAGATCGTTGGACCCTCCGGTCCGGTCTACTCGAGGACCCTCTGGCCTCGTAAGTTGTTGGACCCTCCGGTCCGGTCTATATAACACATAGCATACATATATCACAATGCACATAAACTCAAACATACACATAACACATAAGACCCTCCGGTGTGCACATAGTTACCACTCTAGGTAATGTATAGTGAGTAGACTCACCTCGGCTAGCAGGTGAGCAAATAACCTCGCGCTCGGATCTCGAACTAGCCTCCTCCTAAAACAAAGGATGAATATCTCTTATTAATACTCTTTTCACGAATCAGATAATCGAGGGCGGTTCTTTCTCTTTCTAACTCTTTAAAGTGGGTAAAAGACCATTTTACCCCTCCAAGGTCTCTATCATATATGTTGACCAAAACCCCAAAGTCAACAGAAGTCAAACTCGAGTCAACAATCCAAGTTTGACCCGACTCGTCGAGTGCATTCCTGCGACTCGTCGAGTCCCCTAGTATCCTCAGAAGTCTCAAAAGTCCAGCTCAACTCGTCGAGTTGACCCCCAACTCGCCGAGTTATCGCACAGTCAATCCATCAGGACAAACCCTCGCCGACTCGTCGAGTCAGTTCATGGACTCGGCGAGTCCCTTTGATCTGATTTCTCATTCAGACGATTACAACCAGATCTATCACTCTAAACTATAGATCTATCATCCCAAGGCTCAATAATTACGTAAAGCTTCGATCTTTACGTTCATACATGATGCTATTGCTTCAAAATGCCAATACATGCTCTTCATGAAGGTTTTTGCTCATCAACCCTCACTTGGATCACTAAAGCTGAGACATCTAGACTCTAAGGACCTTAGGAGGTCTAGATCTGAGGTTTCCAACCACAACCAGGTCTCATTCGACTTATAGATTCAAAAGAATGGAAGCAAAGCCCTAAAACTCCCAAAATGAGATCTAGTACAAGGAATGAACAAGATGAGGACTTTGTACCTTCTCTTAGCAGCTGAAACACTCAATACCACAGATCCACTGCCTTCCTTTGTTCCCCATCATGAAGCTCTTCATCCTTCTTCATAGAAATGCACCAAGAACCACAATATGAGCTTCTCTCTCACTCTCTAGCTCCAATAGAAATTAGGGTTTGCTCTCAGGGGAAGGTAGCCGCAAATGAGGCTATAAATGCCTTTAAATAGGTCCCAAACCCGGGAAATTAGGGTTTCTCTGCCCAACACCTACTCAGCGAGTCCCTCCTCTGACTCGACGAGTCCATTCATTAAATCCACGCGAGCAACTCGACTCGACTCGGCGAGTTGGTCCCTCAACTCGTCGAGTCCCTCCTTAAATCTCAAGATTTACATGCACAATAATGTCCCTGAAAATCCGGATGTTACATGAAGTCTTTCAAATGGACGTCAAATGTGCATTCTTGAATGGAGAACTAGAGGAGACTGTATATGTTGAGCAACCACCGGGTTTCGTGAACGAAATGTATCCTAATCATTGCTATATTCTGGATAAAGCCGTCTATGGTTTGAAGCAAGCTCCTAGATCCTGGTATGAAACCCTTACTCGATTTCTAAAAATGTCCAAATTTAAACAAGGTTCGGTTGACCCAACCTTCTTTCGCAAGAAAGAGGGTGACCACTTAATGATCGTCCAAATTAACTTTTTCTTTGGCTTGAATATTAGACAGGGACCCGAAGGCATATTTATCAATCAGGAGGCTTACACGAAGACCCTACTGGCTAAGTTTGGCATGATGGGAGATTCTAAAGTAAAGGTTCCTATGGCATTTGGAATAAAGTTAACACCATCTCTGGAGAAACCGGTTGCTGATATGACTCTCTATCGTCAAATGATAGGGTCTCTAATGTATCTAACAGCTAGTAGACCGGATATAATGTTTTCTGTTTGTTATTGTGCCAGATTCCAAGCTAATCCACGCGAACCTCATATGGTGGCTGTTAAGAACATCTTCAGATATTTGAAGCGAACCTCATCTCTCGGTCTGTGGTATCCTGCTAAATCAGGAGTTTTTGTTCAAGCATTCTCTGATGCTAATCTTGGAGGATGCGGTTTGGACCGAAAGAGCACTACAGGCGGATGTCAATTCCTCGATGGTAAACTCATCAGCTGGCAGTCCAAGAAACAAACATGTGTTTCACTCTCTACAGCCGAAGCTGAATATATTGTTGCAGCATCTTGCACTTCACAGGTCATTTGGATCCAAAGCCAATTAAGAGATTATGGGCTGCATATGAAGAAGATTCCTCTTTATTGTGATTCAGAAAACGCTATTCGGATATGTCACAATCCAGTGCAACACTCCAAAACGAAATATATAACACTGAGATACCACTTCATCCAAGATCACGTTGAAGATGGTAATGTGGAAATCCATTTTGTTAGATCTGCTGATCAACTAGCTGACATCTTCACGAAAGCCTTACCTGAAGTAAGTTTTAATAAAATCCTCCAAGGCTTAGGAATGATGGAAGCTGAATCAGTACCGAAACTACTTTCGCCTCATTAAAATTGAACAAGCGAAATAGAGCGAACACTCGGTCTATTTCGGCTCCGGATTTTTCGGGAACCGAAATGAACCGAACGCTCGGTCCATTTCGCTTCACTACTTTTAGGTGAAGTTTCGGTTGTATACTTTGCACACTATGTTTATCTTTTCTATTTTTATTTCTTTTTCAGAAAATTCATAAAACTCAAAAATATTTTCATTTCTGATTTTATTTCTTTCAAAAATATTTTTCTTTCTGTTTTTATTTCTTTTTCAGAAAATTCATAAAAATTCAAAAATATTTTTCTTTCTGTTTTTATTTCTTTTTCAGAAAATTCATAAAACTCAAAAATATTTTCCTTTCTGTTTTTTATTTCTTTCAAAAATATTTTTCTTTCTGTTTTTATTTCTTTTTCAGAAAATTCATAAAATCAAAAAAATCTTTTTTTTTTGTTTTTGTTGTTCTTGTTGCTTTTTATCAAAATCAGAAATACCAAAAATATCACTTAAAGGTATCATGGATCATTCATATGATGGAGCTGGGACAGGTATTAATCTCTTTATCTTTGTACTAGATAAGTGTCCCCAGAAGCATGTTGTTGTATGTTGACCAAAGCCTCAAAGACTTCAAGTGAAGCCTTACTTATTTGATATACACAAATCAATTCTTCCCAATCAGGCTGATAAAATCACTTATGTCATGAGCTACCTTACTCGTCTCACATTGAGTTAAGAGTTGTCTGCTCGGTCCTTACTATATAGCAGAGGTACTTTCGGTTCTTTAACCTCCTTATCACTTTTCTCCATCACACTTCGGTTCATAATCGTAACCCATGAGACTCTCAGAATTTACCACTGAGGTTTATGGTTACACAACATCTGTGTTAATGATCTTAGCTTCGTTTCACCACGTGCTAAGTGAAACCCAAAATCCAACACCTACAATGAATTGACGGTGAACAATCAAAAGTTCTAGCTTTCACCCACGTATTAACGAAACTACTATTAGTTATTGGTCCCAAGAAATCTCTTTTTAATTTTTGTGCGATCTTTATGAAATTGTCTGACACCAAGGCTTTTCTTCCCATAAGATCCTGTTTATTTTTGTTTTTGAGATTTCTACAAAACTCACCAAGTCACTGAAAATGATCTAACCTACTTGTTTAATAGGCTACACTGGTCTCACAAGTACTTCATCCAACTTTCGGTCTTATGTCAAGTACTGAAGTTCGGTTGAAGCTAAGCCACCCATTATAGCTTAAATTTGAAAAGATGTCTTTCAATGTTTCTTAATAAACATTTGATCGTATTTCAACGGGAAACCACACAGACACTTCTAAGTCTCTCTTGACTTTGAAGGAAGCAATTCGTGCCCGGGATCCATAGTTTCGTGCCTAAATAGACATCACTTAAATCCCACAAATACTTTGCTTTATTTCTTTTCTATTGGCACACTCTTGCACGGAGATCTTTATGATTTTCCCAATTCTTGTTCGTGGTTCTAATAGCAATTTTTCAGATTTTATGCTTCGGTTGTAAATGCTATGGTGGTACACTATGTTAAGGCGTGAACATTGCCAGCCTTATATGAAGCGAAAGGGTTTGTCACAGTTTGAAAAGGTTTGAAAAGTTTTCGAAACTGAGAAGTTACTTCCTGCTCTCAATATTTTGAGCCGGATTGAGGGTGTTACGGAGCCGATTGTTACTCCGCAACAAGGGGGAGAAGATCCGCAAAACCCTCCCAAACAACCTTCTACAATTCTGAAAGTCACCACTAATCCGAAGGGTAATGAAGCTTCGGGTTCTAGTGTGAAGGATAAAGCGAAGGGTATTATGGGTCAGAGTGCTGAAGAAGAGGAAACTGAAGAAGAGAGGGAGAAAAGAGAGAAAGATGCTCATGACACCTTGGTTTGTAGACAAGCTCTCTTTCCACTGTGGTCATTGGAGAAATCGATCAAGGAAGCAATTGAGTCCCCTAGCACTCATTGGCTTGAACCAGTCTTTTCTTTTGACTGTGAGAATACAAAGGATTCTCAATTTGACATGCCTATCACTCGAAAAGCCTTTGTATTTCACTGTTTCGATTCAATTGCCAACGTTCCTTCTCCTGATCCGAAGGTTGATCGAGACCTAATCGAATACTATCTTACGTTCTCTCAATCGCAATACCTGACTTGGAGTAAACAGAAGATCACAACAGTTAAGGTGTTGAAACCCACTTCGGCAGGGAAGTTTATCAACATCAAGTTCAAAGTGACCCGAGGCTCAGACAGTTCGGTTCACATGATCTCCCTAGCTGATCTGCCAAATTTGAATCCTCATGACTGGATTCTCCTGAACAATATTTTGTTGATTAATCAACAAGAGTATGAGCCTATCATTGATCACATCAAGCGAATGCTGGTGTGCTATATTCTTGAAGTCGCAAAGATGGATCAGGAAATCGCCTCTGCCTTGAGAAGAAAGCCCACTATCAAGCCAATAGGGAAGGCAAGCGACATCAACGTGATGATGAAGGGAAAAATCGACCCACAGTTTCATACAGTCATGTTCATCAGGGGCGAAGATCAAAAATGCCTGTTCGCTCTCGTTGACAAACACCTGTTCTCCACTTCTTGCTTGGAGCATATTCTCGATATCATACACAGGTGCAATCAGAACAGTGAAGCAGATAAGAAGATGTTTTCAGATTGCTTCGGTGGTACATTAACTTTCGTCAAACTCTTCTTGCAATCATACCAAAGTTGTTCAAGACTGTGAAGAAAATCACCGTTACTCAACCGAAGTGATCTCTCGCCTCAATTGGCGCAAATGGGGAGATTGTTGAGTCTATGGGTTGCGCCATTGGGCTTTGTTAGTTCGGTCCATTTGTATACTCGGTTTGGGCCTGTCCAACCGTGTATTTGTTTTTAGGGTTTAGTATATATAGTGCATGCATGCATTATATTAAGGACGCTTCTTGATTATTATTTTACAGATCTTGTACTGTAATCCTAGCACACCTCTACAGTAGCAATTCTCATTGAATTCTTCTGAGGTGGAGCAGTTTAATCATTCGACACTCGTTTGATTCATCGTGGTGTTTATCGTTTTCCATTACTTGTTATTGTCTTATTGATATCTGTTTGAATCTATCGATCTTAGAGAATATTATTCTCATCAAGTATTTTTTTTTTTGAGAAATTAATTATCCTTCTATATTTTCTTCCTACATATCTTCTTATCCATCTTAAATGATGACATATGTCATATTTAATGAAAATAATAATATTTTAATACACTTATGTGGCACAGGTCACCATTTAAAACATGTAGGAATATATTTAATTTCTCTTTATTTTTTCCTATAACCATTGTGTGTTTTTGTGATGAAATTGTTCTCCAGCCGATTTAGTATGAACTAGGATGAGGAGTGAAGATGATCAATGATGGAAGGCAAGAGTTTTATGTGTATTTTCATGGACCTTTCTTGACATATCTTCATTTTATGGGTGTTCTTGACTTTTAGCTTAGATTTGCTAGCCATACATGTGTGTATTTACGAAACATAATTAGATATGATTTTGATCTTTATTCTCTCAATTTTGGATTTTTATAGTTGGATACCTCTATTTGAACTTTTGTCTTATTGTCGGGATTGATCATTCCTTTTCGGTTAAGCAAAACATTTTAAGATCTCAATTCTCAAATGACATAAATTGTTTAGATATAGAAGAAAAGAAAGATTATATGTTGAATTTATATAAGAAATAACCAATATTTTATTCAGTTTCCGTAACAAAATGACATAAATTGTTTCTATATAGAAGACAAGAAAGATTATATGTTGAATTTATATAAGAAATAACCAATATTTTATTCTATTTCTGTAACCAATATTTTATTCATTCGAACAAACTACATTTTTAGCTAATGGGGCTTAGGTGTTTTTTACGGATTTTGTTCAAAAATGAATCTGTGTATTTTGTCCCTAAGTTGATAGGTCATCCAGAAAATTTATAAAAATATCAATTTTACCCTTTTATTCTCTACCTTCTTCATGAAACACTGAAACATAAACCAAAATATGAAAAATATTTTCCTTTTGGACCAAAACCAAAAAAGTCAAATGCAGTTTACTCTACCGGCGACGACACATCCATCAGATAAGTTTTGATTTTTGAAATTCCAAACACTCCCATGTCTAATTTGAAGTTTTTTTTAACATGTTCCTGTTCATGAGTTTATGTGATTCATATGCAATGTTGATATGTGAAAAAATGTGTTGAGATGCTCAAGTTAGGTGCTGATGTGCCCATAGAGTAATTCAGAGGTTTGTAATCTGTCCAATGTCCACATAAATGTGCTGATGTGCTGATGTGCCCATAGAGAAATCTGATTGTCGTACTCTACACAACTATGCATCAAACTATGATCATGGAAGTTTATTTTTTTTAAAAGCATGCTACTAAAACACTAACTGGAAAAATAAAAATATAAAAACATTTTAAAAAATGACCAACAAAAATAAATGCAAAAGACATATAACACAAGAATAACCGGAAAGCAGATGCTGAAGACTTTTTCCATGCAATATTCCACATCTTTTTTTAATAGATAAGCACAAAGTTTCCTGCAGATAATGAATAAGCACAAGTTTTAGGAACAGAGAGGTATTTCTGTAAATACACAGACAGGGTCATAGAGTCATAGCTATGGTTACCTGTACAACTGCATATCGTTTCCATGGGGGCATAATCACCCAACACAACACCCTTATTTGAGATTCAATGGAACTAGAAGTGTACCTTTAAGCAGTAACATAAAAAGCTAAATAAGAACAAATAAAAGCATGAAGTTTTAACACATTGATTCTCGAGAGCTTCTTTTTTTTCCTTTTCCCCACCATAAGTTCTTTATTTGGTTAATAAAACATTTTCTTGTTGCAGAGTAATGAATGGAACTTGTCAAAGGAATTGGAATCTGTCATGTGTATGGTTAACAAATAGAAATAATTTGGATTCCATTTATCTGTTGTTTTGTATTTAGTTTGCAAATTTATCAAAAGAATTAAAATGAAAGTTATGTATGTTAAGCAACCGAAACACCCTTTAGTTTTTTTCTTATAAAAATGATAGAAATGCTATTTACTGAAAAAAGATTTTATTTAAGAAACAATTATTATAAACTTTGAATACGGATTTTGTGGGAACTTAATGGAATCCAACTCCATCCATTTTGTCAACCAAGTGTAGTGTGTAACTGAAGGAATCTCCCTAAGTTGCTGTCAAAATTATAATAGAAAAGGTAGGAAAGAAAAACAACATACTGATTTAGAGCACGTATTATTTGCTCATGTTAAGGAACAATATCTTCAGATAATAGATCTATCACGAACAAAACAACAATATCTGTCACAAAAACCCAAGTTTTTTAAGTTTTACTTTATGAAAAGATGGAAACAAATTGTATCACATGAAACACACTTACATAAAATCCCCATGGATTTGGTTCATGATCAAGTGCCCCATCTTGCAAGTGTACTTCACATTTCTTCCAATATCTTAGTTGCTCTAAATCACATGCAATTATGGAATTCACAGAGTGATTTCACTACTTAATTAGGAAAAAAAAATTATAGTATAATGCCTTAACAAAAAAAAAAGATGAAAGTATAATATGCTATAATTGGGTAGACATCTAAAAGCATTAGTCCTTGAATTAAGTAAGAAACTCAAACAATTCCAGGGAATCTCCCTCTCTAGCTGCTAAAAGCTAAGAGCCAATAATCTCGTACAATGCTAAAACGATTCCTAAAATGAAATGCCTCCCCTCTCTTTATTCTTCTCTTTCTCCTAACTAACTCTTTAGCCACGCTTCCAAATTTACCCTTTTACCCCTTCTAGAATTGACCTGTAGCACTTTTGGTTCATTTGCACTTTTAGTTACTATATCATGATGTGTATCACACTTGCATTGATTGATGACTACAAGCCACAATTTCCAACCTTCCAAGAAAAGCATACCCCCCGTTCCATGTCTGAAGAGGGTAATAACGTAATTCCAACCAATTTGGCATTTATTATATTAAGCTTTAATAAACTCATTTAGAACTTACTACCCTATATGAAAATGGACATGATCCTGAATACCATTCCATGTTCCTTTAAAAACAGAAAGTGTGTGTTTCCGTATGCATTAATCGCATGGATACAAAAAGGCGTTACTTCTCAGAAGAATATAAAGCACAGAAGAGTAAAATACACTTTTGGTCCCAGATTATAGCTAATTTATGAATTTGGGTTCCAAGTAAAGTGGCTATTTTTGGTCACCAAGTATAGCTGATTTTTGTAATTTTGGTCCCAAAAAAATTATCATTTTACTTGGAACAAGGACCAAAAACGATACAAATCTCAAATAAGGACCAAATTTGTAATATTGCTCTAAAAAGATAGATAAAACTTTCATATATTGTTTCTTAATTATTGTTACAGAAGCATTGATATTTGCATAAGTACTAATAGTAAAGTTTTCATATATTGTTTCTTAATTATTGTTACACAGTAGGTCTCAATTCCGCCATGTCATCCAACAATTTCAAGTTGTCCTGCATGAATGAAAATACAGTGTAAAATTTTGTCCCACATTAAGTCGAAAAGAAACAACAGTTTTGTCATGATGCGATTAAGTACATACAATAAAGAAATCGATATCATGAAGTTAATTGAAAAAGAACAAAAACTTGAGTTTCTTACTCCAACTGATATAGTACACCAATATCATCTGATTGGACTATTCATATATGTGATGTGTGCCAATGCCAAAGGAAGATAAGATATATAACTGAAATAAGCATGAAATTGGCAGTATTAGAACAAAAAAATGCTGAAACAATTGCAAACATGTTTCCAAAATCTTATCACTGTGTATGAAAAGGAATAAGTTCCACTTAGGGTAAGAAAAAATTCAACTTTGGAAATTAACTGCAGTTTAAAGAAAGAGGATTTAAAACTTTGACAATATAATGGGGGACAAACCAAGAGTATCATTATATATAAGGGACAGAGATATATGTATGAATACGCATGATCAACAATTAGCCAAACACAAGAAAGCATCACTTAATTATGAATTTTTCACATCAATAACTTTTAATGTAAGTGAACTTTTAACATAAAAAATAGATTAGATTCTTTGCTACAAGAAAGCATTTTTTATCATGTCAGTCATACATATAGACACAAATCCAAAAACTTAAGATATCATTATCCAGGTAGCACTTTATCAGTGCAAAACTTGTTGAAAAGGAACCAAAAAAATACACAATCTGATGTAAGCTCTTTTTTTTTTCCAAAATCAGTTGAATATGCTAAATATTGAATCTATCAAATGTTAGAAGGACTTAAAGTAAAAATTCAAGAACATTCTTACTTTCTTTGCACTTTACAACAACGGAATAAAATGAATTTGGTTCCTATGGCATTTGTTCCATTTTAATATATAAGAAATATCATAAAGGAAGTGTACCACTGTCTAGTTAAAACTATAAAGTTGCATTTTGTACTGTTTAAAAATGTTAAAGGCTACCAAAAGAATTTACCATTTTGATCCAACTTCTTTCAGCTTCTCCTTAATCTACTTTGACAACTGACGAATCTCAGGGGTCTGCATATTTAACATCAGAATATTAGAAAGCTAACTTGATATGATCATGTATAAGGGAAAATGAAGTAAGTTCAATCCACCTGTGTAACTTCTGATACAGGGTTAGCAATAGCTTTTATAGCATCCTCTTCAATGCAAGATTTCCTAAACTCCATTTGATTACCAGTTAAAGTCCTTACATAATCATCTCAACCTAACCAAATTACTAGTTCAAATTGAATGTCTGGGCTTCAACTGATTTCCCAGGCATTTCATCGAGCAGATGGAGGTTGAAAATTTGGACCAGACTCTTGGGTTCTTAAGCTTAGATAGCTTCTGATATTACTGTTTCTTTGGCTTGATGATGATCTTACAAGGACACATCAGAAATGAAAAGCAACTGAACACAGAACTATCAACACATTCAAACCATGACTAGCTCCAAGATTTTGACAAGAGCTATCATCTTATTAGTAAGATTTTGACAGAGCTATCATCTTATTAGTAAGATATTGAAAAAACTATAATTTTATATCCTGTATTTGATAAAAATAAAATAATTATAATTTTATATTTCAAGAAATACTTACTTTATGCATGCTTTCTCTTCTTCCTCAATAGCCCAAATCTACTCTGCAACCCTAAACATCAGCCTGAGTTCATTATCTGTCACAAAATGACTCAACCTAGCAACTGCCGTAGCATTATGAACAGCTATACTTTTCAAATAATGAAGTTCTATTTTTAAATACGCACTGTCATAACACCAGTTGCTGTACTAATTAATGATATTTGATAATGAAAGTGATCTATTATGTACTAATAGTCAAACAAAATTATCTACTAAAGTATTAACAAAAATAGCTATACCTGATTGCATTTCTTTCTTGTACAGATCACCACCAGAAAGAAGGAGAAGCAATCCATACTTTCTTAACATAATTGGTTTGGCTAAAAGGTAACAATAAAATGCTTGTTCAAACATCACAGCTGGATGAAGAGATTTCTGCAAAAAAAAAAATGAAGTTTTTTTAACAAAATTCTCATATATTATATTTTCATTCACAAAAGAAAATTGATTATTACCTCTTTATATTGACCACTTGTTGTTAAACATTTCAACCCACCAAAGACCACACCATGTGGCATTTTCCTTCCCTGAAGTCCCATGTCGATAAACAAAAAGTACATTTTTTAAATAAATAAAAGAATTGACTCACTAAATAAACAAATATCTTTTGTAAAGAATTACCAGGCATACTAAATAAGTGCTGAAGGCGTTTTCAATGCCATACTCGGAATCTTTCTTTAATCGATTCAACAAGGAGTATGTTAATCCCATCATTTCCTGAAGATATTAATGAACCACAAGTCTTAGGAACAGAGGGGTATTTCTGGAAAAACACAAAAAGGGTCATAGACTCATAGCTATAGCTACCTGTAAAAGTGTACCTTTAAACATTAACAAAAAAACTAAATGAAAACATTAAAAAACATGAAGTGTTTTATAGTGTTACGGGTAAAAACATACATATTTACACTGTGATTCTCGGGGGCATCTTCTTTTCCTTTTCTCAACCATAAGTTCTTTATCTGGTTTCCAAAACCTTTTCTTGTTGCAGAGTAATGAATGGGATTTGTCAAAAGAATTGGAATTAAGAATAGCAATCCATTGAATATCAAGTTCACGATCTAGTTCCTCTACGTCTTTATCATCATCAATGGCTTCGGTTGTTTCTGTTTGACCTCCTGTAGGAAAAAAAAACAAAATGTTTAAGCGTTTAAGGATATGAGATCAAAAAACTAATGTTTAAAACAAAAGGGTAAAATAGTAGAACCTATTGTCCGATCATTCAAAAGTATCACTTGTTAAATTTGCCACAGTAGTAGTTGTTTAAAAAATATAAAATTACATTTCTTTCTGTGGTTTTACAGAGAATTGTTTCTTATATTTTACTATGAGATAATCACCTCAATATATATACAATGATAAGCCTAAACACGGAAACTAGATCAATCTAAACAAGGAAAACTAAATCAAATCAAATCACTCTAATTCAATTATCCTAATTTATATCCTACATTAATATACCAGCTGTATATTAGATTAATATTAATTTGAATATTCTACACTTTCCATTACAACATTACACTTTTTCTTACTAAACACCTTCTACTTTAAAAAATATAACCAACTACATCAATGCTCTTCTGTTTTTTTCTTATTAGAACATTTTATCTTTCACCATTTGACCCCTTTTATAGAAATGAAAAATGCTTTGTATTTAAATTGAATATCAACTTGGTAGATTTTTGAAATTACAATAAAGAAGAAACAAAAGTAGGATGCCATTTCACAAACAAATATATACTTTAAATCAAAACACAATTAACTTTCTTGAGAAACCTGATTGTCATACTCTACACAACTATGCATCAAACTATGATCATGGAAGTTTATTTTTTTTTAAAAGCATGATCAAGAGTCAGTCGGTCCCTATCCAACCTTCCACTGACATCAGTCTTAGTGCATGCCAAAAGCATAAGAGAGTAAGGATTCTACATACGTTTACACTTCATCTTTGTATAGTTCATCTCTTGAACATCCACAACTTTTACTTCAGAAACATGAATATTACACATCAATTATATATGGTTTAAATGCAAGAAATCGCAATCTAACTTTCTTGATTTGTGTATTATAGCATCCTACTTTCATTTTTCCCTATTATACTCTGAAAAAACTTCCCAATTATAGCAATGTCATCAAGATACAAAACAATTTTTTCTTTGCAATTTTCAACATTGTACTTTCAAAAAAATCTACACAGTTTTAGCAATGCCATACAAAGCAATTGGGTAGAAATTTGAAAGCATAATGCTCTAAGAAAAAAAAATAGAAGTGTAATGTTATAATTGGGTAGAAATTTGAAAGCATAATGCCCTAATAAGAAAATATCTAAAAGTATTATGCCATATGTGGGTAAACAATTTAAAGTACAATGTCTTAATAAGAAAAAGTTGAAAGTACAATATTGTAATAGAAAGATATGAAACCAGAATGCTATAAAACACAAATACATGAAAGTAAGTTGTTATTTATTGCATTTAGCCCTAAAAATAACTTACACTTTAAGAATATCCTTGACATCAGGAGACATGCATAGGGGAGTTTCAGGGAACCTTCTAAAGGAGTAAGAGATGGCATATGAGCTATGCAACTTTCAAACTAAATAAATTATACCTCAAACAAGAGGTGATCAGTCTTCACATGCCTAGCTCACTACACAGCCAATATTTGAAGATAAATAAAAAAAATCAAATTACATTACCAACACCTCCTCCACAAATGACCTACCACCAGGATTTCTCATATCACATGCCCAGAAATACATATGAGTATCATCGCTTATTCTCAAGTTCCCAAGGGATGCCTTTATGCTAAAAGAAGACGCTGATGAAGAAAAAGAGAACACATCATATTTCACAAATATAACTATTTCAGAATCAATTAAGTACTCCATTTTAATACGTAGATTCACTAGTAAGAAAGAAAAAAGTCATAGTAGTCCCAGCAGACTGATACGACCCATGTTGGTCGTTTTGGTCAAGTCTATCGACGAAGGGATAAGCATCAAGATTCAAGAAAGAGTTTTTAAATGTTTCCTTGTATTTAGCTTTCATTTTAATTAGAATAATAGTTTTTTACTTAGTTTAGAATTCCTATTTTCTAGGATCTGGTTTTGGTTTATGATTAGGATTAATACGACTATATAATTAATGTTCTAGGGATTAATTAGGTTTTATGCTGGAATAAAAGTCTTAGACGTTTTGCTGGAGATTTCCCTGTGTCTCGAACTACAGGTGGTCTGGTTAAGGTTTCTACCTTCGGGTTAGGATCCTGAACCTATTAATTGGTATCAGAGCTCTACGGTCCTGGTGTCAACATGTCAAAAACAAATACTGAGAAAATAGCTGGATTGGAGGCAGGTGTTGCAGCCTTGGAACAGGATCTTACCAAGATTCGAGAGGAAGCTGACCTCGCCAAGAAGGAGAATACTGCACAATTCACAGAAGTCCTGCAAGCTATCAATAACTTGGCGAAGACTGTCAAGGGGAAGATTATTCAAGAGGAGGCGATGGACAAGGAAGAACCTGAATTTGAGCTCGAGTTTGGGTCCTTCAAAAAGGGACCTAAGGACGATAAGAGCAAGGGTGGGGGTCGACAAATGGGAGAATTTCGGAAGCTTAAGGCTCCTATTTTTGAAGGGGAAGACGCGTTTGTATGGATTTATAAGGTGGAGCATTTCTTTGAGATCCAAGACATTGGCGTACGCGATCGTTTGAAGGCAGCAGCGATTTGCTTGGACGGCAAGGCGTTGGCTTGGTTTCGTTGGAGTCAAGCAAGGGACCCGTTCTGCTCTTGGGAGGAATTAAAAGAACGGCTGTTGGAGCGATTCCAGTTAACAGGTGAAGGCAATCTCTATCATCAATTTCTCGCCATCCGACAAGAGGGAACCGTACGTGACTACGTAAGCAATTTTGAAAGACTATCATGTCAGTTGGGAGACATACCAGAAAGCGTCTTAGAAGGCACCTTCGTTAATGGTCTCAAGGATGACACACGTTCGGCCGTTCGTATTTTACAGCCAGCAAATTTGGCCAGAGCCATGACTCTTGCTGTTATGATCGACGAAAACAAGTTCAATATCGGCACACCCAAGACTAGTGGTGGGGTAATTCGGTCCAACAACAGCGGATCTAGTCGATCAGGTGGAGCTTCTAGCATTTCGTCTTCAACCAACGTAGGCAACAAGGGTACCAACCTGACTAGTACTAATTCGACAGGCCTTACTGGTCAGTTCAAGCGTTTAACAGAAGCCGAATTTGCTGAGAAAAAATCCAAGGGCATATGCTTTCGTTGTGACGGGAAGTTTTCTCCAGGCCATCGTTGTCCTGGTAAGACACTTCAGGTGCTGATCATCGATGAACAGGAAGAGGATAATGAAGTGGGAGAAGGGTTGGAACACGCACACCTCGATGAAATCGAGGTATCCTTTAACTCGGTAAGCGGACTCACGTCTCCTCAAACCATGAGGGTGAAGGGTTTCATCGGAGGATTGCCTGTGCTAGTCTTAATTGACAGCGGAGCAACACATAGCTTCATCTCTAAGCAGGTGGTTGCTCAATTGGGAATGACAGTTTCGGGAACAGGTGCAGTCCGGGTACGGCTTGGGAACGATATGTGGGAAAAAAGTAATGGTACATGCAAAGGAGTCGTATTAAATTTACCAGAGCTACAAGTTGTTGAAGAATTCTATCCCTTAAATTTAGGGGGATCGGATATTATTCTTGGGGTTTCTTGGCTTCGGACACTAGGCGATATGACAGTCAATTGGCGAGAATTATGGATGAAGTTATGGGATGGTAGTCGTCAAATCACCATTACAGGTGATCCGAGCCTAACAAGAACGTTGGTATCTTGCAAGTCCATGCTTAAGCTATGTCACAACGAAGACACGGGATTCTTAGTTCACATGAATTCAGCGGAAATTTCGTCGCCAATCCCGCTTCCACCGCCGGCCATTCAGGAGGTTATTAAGAAATTCGAAATGGTTTTTCGCATGCCAATCGGTTTACCCCCCCCCCCCCCCCATCGCAGCCATGAGCACGCCATCACCCTTCACGAGGGCACCGCTCCAATTAGTGTCCGGCCCTACCGCTATCCCCACGCACAAAAGGATAAGATCGAGAAGCTAGTTCGTGAAATGCTCAACGTAGGTATAATTCAGCCAAGTACTAGCCCTTTTTCGAGTCCGGTTTTGTTGGTGAAGAAAAAAGACGGCAGTTGGAGGTTTTGTGTGGATTATCGAGCGCTTAATAAAGCAACTGTTCTCGATAAATTTCCAATTCCTGTCATTGACGAGCTACTCGACGAATTACATGGAGCTACTATATTCTCCAAGCTTAGATCTTAAATCGGGGTATCATCAAATTTGCATGAAGGCCGGGGATGTCCCAAAAACCGCTTTCCGCACTCATGAAGGTCATTACGAGTTCTTGGTCATGCCGTTCGGGTTAACCAACGCGCCCGCTACATTCCAATCTTTGATGAATAAGGTTTTTCAGTCTTTCCTACGACGTTTTGTGCTAGTTTTTTTTGATGATATTCTTGTTTATAGTAAAACCGAGTCGGAGCATGTCGAGCATTTAACTATTGTGTTGGAAGTATTGCAAAAGAATCGTCTTTATGCTAATCAGAAAAAATGTGCGATTGCACAACGTAAAATTGAATATTTGGGGCATATAGTTTTGGCAGAAGGCGTGGAGGCAGACCCATCTAAAATTGACGCTACGATGAGTTGGCCAGTTCCTACAACGCTTAGGGAACTACGGGGGTTTTTAGGGCTAACCGGTTATTACAGAAAATTCGTAAAGGGATATAGCCTCATTGCTAGGCCATTAACAAACCAGTTAAAGAAGGATAGTTTTAAATGGACCGAGGAGGCTACCAACGCATTTAGGTTGTTGCAACAAGCAATGACCGAGGTACCCGTCTTGGCTTTACCCGATTTTCACAAAACTTTTATTGTGGAAACAGATGCGTCGGGATATGGTCTTGGAGCAGTTTTGATGCAGGATAACAGGCCGATAGCTTTTTATAGCCATACTTTAGGTGTTCGCGCTCGGATGAAATCAGTTTATGAACGGGAATTGATGGCTATCGTTTTTGCTATACAAAAGTGGCGTCCTTATTTGCTCGGGAGAAAGTTTTTGGTTCGAACCGATCAGCGCAGTCTCAAATATTTATTGGAACAACGTACCGTTGCAGAGGACCATCAGAAGTGGCTAACAAAAATATTAGGGTATAATTTTGACATTGTTCATCGACCCGGGAAGGAAAACAGTGTTGCAGTTGCACTGTCTCGTCGGGATGTTTCGGTTCAGCTTGGGGCCTTAACGTCGGACTGCAGGGTAGATTGGGACGAGTTGTGGAGGGAAGTAGAACATGATGAAGAATTAAAGGTCATCAAGCAGCGTATTACTTCCCGGCAACAGGGACCATTGGGTTATTCTGTTAAAAACAACCGTTTGTTGTATAAGGGACGATTGGTTCTTAATCGTCAGTCAAGCTGGATTCCAAAATTATTTCTTGAATTTCATCATGGTGTTATAGGGGGGCATTCGGGAGTGCAAAAGACGTATCAACGCATGGTTCGGGAGGTTTTTTGGGTGGGAATGAAGCGCGACATTGCAAAAATGGTTGCAGAGTGTGATGTTTGTCAACGACAAAAGTATTCTACCATGGCGCCTAGCGGGTTATTACAACCTCTAGAGTTACCCAATAAGGTATGGTCCGAAGTTACTATGGACTTCATCGATGGTTTGCCAAAGTCAGATGGGTTTACAGTCATTTTGTGGTTGTTTATCGCTTAAGTAAATACGCACATTTTGTTCCGTTAAAGCATCCCTATACTGCCTTAACAGTTGCTACTGTTTTCCTCCGAGAGGTTGTGCGCTTACATGGGATTCCGGAATCTATCGTGTCTGACCGAGATAGGGTCTTCCTAAGTTTATTTTGGAAGGAACTGTTTCGGTTGCAGGGTACTCAGTTAAAAAGAAGCACGGCCTACCACCCGCAAACGGACGGGCAGACTGAGGTTGTTAATCACTGTTTAGAGACTTATCTCCGTTGTTTCATTTCAAACAAGCCTAAAAAATGGGTTCGTTGGCTGTCGTGGGCGGAATATTGGTATAACACAACTTTTTATACTTCCACTCCACTACTCCTTTTCAGGTCTTGTATGGTCGTGATCCACCTCATTTGTTGCATTATGGAACTCAAAGGACGCCTGATCAATACCTTCAGGAGAGGGACCAAGTTTTGTTGCAGTTGCGGGGTGATTTATTAAAGGCTCAACAACTAATGAAAAATCAGGCTGATAAGCGTCATAAAGAGGTGGAATTTGAAGTCGGGGAGCAAGTCTTCTTAAAATTGCGACCATATCGACAACACTCTGTGGCGAGGCGTGTGAATGAAAAGCTGGCGGCCCGCTATTTTGGTCCTTTTGAAATAATAGCCCGAATTGGTAAGGTGGCATATAAATTGCAGCTTCCCCCCTCCGCTCGTATCCACAATGTGTTCCATGTCTCACAACTACGCAAGGCGATAGGTAACAGGGAAGCAAACCCACAACTACCAACTACTTTGACTGATGACATGGAGGTGTTGATGCAACCTGAACAGCTGGAAGGTGTTCGAGATGGGGCCATGGGTCGTGAGGTTTTGATTCGTTGGAAGGATTTGCCCATGTATGAAGCCACCTGGGAGAATCTGGTTGATGTGAACATGCGTTTTCCTGAGTTCCACCTTGAGGACAAGGTGCGTTTTTGGGAGGGGAGTAATGATACGACCCATGTTGGTCGTTTTGGTCAAGTCTATCGACGAAGGGATAAGCATCAAGATTCAAGAAAGAGTTTTTAAATGTTTCCTTGTATTTAGCTTTCCTTTTAATTAGAATAATAGTTTTTTACTTAGTTTAGAATTCCTATTTTCTAGGATTTGGTTTTGGTTTATGATTAGGATTAATACGACTATATAATTAATGTTCTAGGGATTAATTAGGTTTTTATGCTGGAATAAAAGTCTTAGACGTTTTGCTGGAGATTTCCCTGTGTCTCGAACTACAGGTGGTCTGGTTAAGGTTTCTACCTTCGGGTTAGGATCCTGAACCTATTACAGACCTGTGACTTTAGACTCATCAAGCTCCCTAGAACTATATCATTCATATCATCTGTTGAAAGATTCCACATTGTCATCCTCAACAGTGCAGTGATATCACTAATAAATTCCTCTGATTCGCATTGTAATATCAGAGCATTTTGCTTCTTCCACAACCTACAGATAAACTTGTGCAAAATGAGAAACAGAGCATCAAACCAATGACATAGATAGATTCAACATAAGAAACTGTTTCTGTTGGTTAACCAAAATGATTAGATCTAGATGAAGAGATGAAGTGTTATCACCTGACATATAATAAACATATTTCAAACTTGAAATTGATCTACACCTGCTGAAGCATAGAACTCAAACAGCACTTATCAATAATAGGCAAAAAAAACTAACTGACTCCATTGACAGTCGACGTCAACAAATAAAGCAGATACATCACTTAATTGGAGATAAATATCCTTGTCATCATCATCTTATGCACATTTGAGAAATTTATGCAAAAAAAAACATTTGCATCTTTATAAAACTGAGCTTCAGTAAGTTTTGAAGCATTAATGTCATCCAGTCGTTTCCAGCCCGTTGCCCCTAAAACCACACAGTGCAATCACTTAAATATACAAAAGGCTTGCCATGTGATTGATATAGGTAAAAGAAAAGAAGGTGAAAATGAAAACCATGATTTCTTTGTTCTCTTTTTCTTCAGACTATGACTTCTCGAAGAAATTATGTACCAACATCCTACGTATATATAGCATGAGGAATGAAGTAAATGAATTAGATTCAAATGCAGTGAAAAAGGTGGAGCCCTAAACATCAGCTTCAGTTCATCTTCTGTCACTGGTGCAAAGTTTAATTGGAAATCATTAGATTAAATGAAAGTTAAAGTATTTAAATTTAAAAAAAAATGAGTGATTCACAGCGGCATCCATAAGATTGGGCATTAACTGCATGCAGTTTAATAAAACATTTGCACATTGCAGCATAAAAAAAAAAGAGGATTTAAAGCTTTAACAATATAATGGGGGACAAACCAAAGGAATATCATCATATAAAGGGAAAGAGATGTTTAAATATGCATGATCAACAATTAGCCACTCCTGTTGCAATGTTAAACAAATGAACTTATGAGAAGACACTGTGTCTAAAAAAGGTACAAAACCAACAAGGAGAAATTAGTATATATACAATTACATTGAAAAAAGTAAAATAGAGTGAACTTAGACATGTAGACACAAAATTACATGTAAGGTATCAATGTCAGAAAATCTGCAAACAAACTTCAAAAGAGAGGCAGCATAAGATCTGTTACTTAAAAGGAAAGCTTTATAACATGTGATGAATGTTGCAAACATCTAAACAGATAAATTTACACCTCAGCATTTAGTTCTAATGCAATTTGAACTTGTTTAGTCTAGCCTCGTTTGATTAAGATATATGCCCCCAAAAATCGAATTCAGTCTCTAAAATCCTGCAGTAAGAAAATTACAAACATAAGTCCAATATTTCTGTAGCAATGACAATCAAATACTGTTTCAAAACAACTTTATATGAAACTTTTATCTTTCCCTAATTGAATTTCTAAATCTCAATAAGTTAAATATTTTACTTTGGCTTGTGATTATTTACCTCTATGCATAATTTAATCCAGAAACATTTTCACCCACAAAACAAAGCAAAACAACTCTTTAACTTAATTAAGACATTTCATCAAACACCTAATCTGCACAGAAAAACAATTAACAAGTAAAATTTTTTAGATATAGTTCAAGTAGATCCTTGGGTATAGTGTTTCATACTTTTAGCGATGATTATGCATGCTTAGAAGAAAAAACGAAAAGACCCAGTTTCATGACATAAAAAGTTACCGTACACTTAGCCTAAAACACGTCATTATTAAAAAGATACAATTAAACATGTTACCTAGAGATCATAAGAGAAAGATCTGCTTTTCTTGATCGATGACGGCGAGAAGAAAGTAATATTTGGCTTAAAAACTCACGTATGAGTTGTATTGATATATATATATATATATATATATATATATATATATATATATATATATACCGAGTTACAACTTATAGATCCTTAAACATAGGATCTTGAATACAACATAAAATAGGATAACCACAACTAAACATTATCTGTTTACAACATATCTTATCTAACTCTATTCTGTTTACATGCCCCCTCAATCTTGACCGATACATCGGTTTAGTAAAACCATCCGCAATCTGGTCATTAGAAGATATAAACCGAACATCCAACGCTCCTCCAACTACCTTTAACAAAATGGAAGTCAACTTCAATGTGTTTTGTTCTTGCATGAAAAACAGGATTCGCTGTAAGATAGGTAGCTCCCAAGTTGTCACACCACAGTATCGGTGGTCTAGGCTGACATATCCCAAGTTCTTTAAGTAATGACTGAATCCATATTACTTCAACTGTGCCATTCACCAAGGCTTTATACTTTGCTTCTGTACTAGAACGAGACACTGTAGGTTGCTTGCGCGAGCTCCACGAATTCAGATTTGGACCTAAGAACACCACAAATCCTCCCGTAGACCTGCGATAGTCTGGGCACCCTGCCCAATCTGCATCTGTGAATACACTTAACAATTTTGAATTGGACTTCTTGATGTGTAACCCAGTATTCATTGAACCTTTTATGTATCTGAGTATTCGTTTAACCGCTTCCCAGTGCATATCGGTGGGTTTGGATAGGTATTGGCAAACTTTATTCACCGCAAATGATATGTCGGGTCTTGTTAGAGTGAGGTATTGTAATCCTCCAACCATGTTGCGGTACTTAAAGGCATCATCTTCATTTAGGAACTTTCCAGAGTCTTTCGCAAGCTTATCAGTGACAGACATAGGAGTTGAGACACTCTTAAAATTCTCCATGTGAGCTCTATGGAGAAGATCAGATGCATACTTGTGTTGTACAAGAGTTATTCCCCCTGAATTATGAGTGACTTCAATTCCTAAAAAATAGTTGAGACGACCAAGATCCTTGATAGGAAATGTGGAAGATAGATTTTGAACCAACTGATCAACAATCGCTTGAGACGAACCGGTGATGACAATGTCATCGACGTACACCAACATATAAATAGTGTGATTCCCTCGATGAAAAACAAAGAGAGAAGAATCAGCCTTTGAAGAGTGAAAGCCAAGTTGGTGCAATTTATTACTAAGTCTCGAAAACCATGCACGCGGAGATTGTTTTAAACCATAAATCGATTTCTTCAACTTGCACACGTGATTAGGAGAATGAGTGTCTTCAAACCCGGGGGGTTGTTTCATGTAGACAACTTCATGTAGGAGGCCATGGAGGAATGCATTATTAACATCAATTTGACGAAGGTGCCAATTTTTCGAAACAGCTAGAGAGAGAACCAATCGAACAGTGGCTGGTTTCACGACTGGACTGAAAGTATCATGGTAGTCAATATCATATTGTTGTGTAAACCCCCGAGCAACTAGTCGTGCCTTGTGTTTGTCAAGAGAACCATCGGGCTTCTGTTTAGTTTTGAAGATCCATTTACATCCCACTATGTTAACACCAGGATGCTTAGGCACCAAGTCCCACGTGTGGTTTTTCTGAAGTGCATCAAATTCGACCTCCATGGCCTGTCTCCACTGAGGATCGAGTAAGGCTGCTTTGTGAGAAGTTGGTACGGCTAGAAAGGCTCGCCGATTTGGATTATAGACAATGGTGCCGTCCGTAAAACGTTTCGGGCACACGGTGCCTGTCTTTGCTAGAGTAACAATCACCGGTTGTGTAGAAGGCTGGGTGACAGGAGGGGACGCCGAAAGAGGAGATGGTGAAGGAGGAGACGCCGGAACGTCACGAGCGTCGTTGATAGCTTGGGTAACCGGAGCAGTAGATGGAGTTGTGACCATGGTTGGAGTTGGCTGAACAACCGGTGTTGGTGGCACATCCAATGGCGAGATCCTCGGAATCGGGATGGCAGCAGCAGTACCTGTGGTTGAGCTGGGAGTATTATGGACTGGACCTGTAGCTGCATGAGGAGAGTTAGCTAATAATAGAGATAAGTCATATGTGTTCATGTGGTCATTCACAAGACTAGGTTCAGATTGGGGATACGAAACACCTTGAGCTGTGACATGAGGTGTTGACTCGATGATGGGTGTGGCAAACGGAAAACGAGACTCATCAAAAACGACATCTCGAGAAATGTAAATACGACCAGTTTGTTTGTCAAGACACTTGTACCCTTTATGCATTGAGCTATAACCTAAGAAGACACATAACTTGGATCGAAAATCAAGTTTATGAGCATTGTATTTCCGGAGACGCGGCCAACATGCACATCCAAAATTTCGTAAAAAGGTATAATCAGGAGTAATATGAAGAAGATGTGTTATAGGTGTATCATTTTTAATAGTGCGAGTGGGCATGCGATTGATAAAATAGCAGGCAGTTAAGAAGGCTTCATCCCAATAACGAAGAGGGAGTGAAGAGTGAGCTAAGAGTGCCAAACCAGTTTCAACAATATGGCGGTGCTTGCGTTCTGCCATGCCATTTTGTTGTGATGTATGTGGACACGAAACGCGATGAGAAATGCCACACTTTTGAAAATACTGATGAAGTTTATGATACTCACCTCCCCAATCAGATTGGACAGTACGAATTTTGGTATTAAGAAGGCGCTCAACATGGTTTTGAAAGTTATAAAAAAACTTGTTCAACATCTGATTTTCGTTTAATAAGGTAAATCCAAGTGTAACGACTATAATCATCCAAAAAACTAACATAGTATTTAAAACCACCACTCGACACTTGAGCTGGTCCCCAAACATCGGTATGAATAAGCTCAAGAGGCAAGGAAGTGACATGAACAGAATTGTTATAAGACAATTGGTGACTCTTTGCACGTTGACACACATCACAAACTGAAGACTCCTTTAACTTCAAAATAGACTTGAAGACTTCTGAATTCCGGATGACCAAGACGTTGATGTCATTGTGAAGATGAAACTCTAGTGCTAGACCCAACATAACGAGGAGTATGGCAAAAGGGCACCGGAAATAGTCCTCGCTTGCTTTTACCGATTAGGAGGGTTTTCTTCGTGATTATGTCCTTAACAAAGAAAACATTAGGAAAAAGTTCAATAAACACGTGATTATCATTGACAAGTTTATCAACTGAAAGAAGATTTTTAGTAATGCGGGGAACGTGTAAGACATTTTTAAAAAGAAGAGGTCGACCTAAACTGTGAATTTTAGATTGACCAACATGAGAGATATGCAAACCTGTGCCATTAGCAACTTGAACTTGATCTTTGCCATGGTATCTTTCGGGTATGGACAGCCGGTCGAGGTCACTCGTGAGGTGATCAGTAGCACCAGTGTCGAGGTACCAATTCGGGTCATTAACATAGCTTCCGTTGTAGTTTCCATACGTAGCACTGTTGCCGCTCCTGTACTCTTCGTTTTGGTAAGCGTGGTTGAATCGGTTTCTGCAGTTCAATGCAATATGACCCGGAATGCCACAAACTTGACATCTCGGGCCCCCACCATACCTGCCTCTGCCACGTCCCCTACCCCGATTGACATTGTTTCGATAGTTGGATCGAGAGTTGTTGCTGCTGGAACCATTGTAGCCACTGTTCTGATTTTTTCGAGGGGTGGGGTTTTCCTCTTTTGTAACAGTATTGGCAAATGATGCAAAATCATTGGGGCCATTCAGTGCTTGTGTCTGAGCTTCGTGTGCAACAAGATAAGAATAAAATTCAGATAACTTGACCTCTTGCTGATTGCTTAGGACGGTGATAGCTGTGCAAAGATCTCCGTGACCTGGTCCTAAACTGGCTAAGATGTAGCCAATAACTTCTTCATCCTTCATAGGGTGACCAATATTGGCCATAGTATCCGCTAGTCCAGTCATTTTTTGATAGTATTCTGAGGCACTTAAGTCACCTTTCTTTGTATTGGAAAGTTGAGTTCTGATCTGAATGGAGTTACCTCTGTGTTGGGCAGAAAACATGGTCTGTAGAGAGAGCCATAGTTGATTGGAGGTGTCTGCACAGCGAGTGAGTTGTGATAGCACATCTTCGGTCATGGAAGATAGTAATCCTCCTACGATAGCCTGATCCTGTGTGAACCATGTATCATACGCTGGATTGTCTTCTTCTTTAGCTGCTTCTCCGGTTCCAACTGTGATTTTGGCGGGCGGGCAGACTGTGGTAACCGAATAATTTTACTCCACGCAAGATGGGCACAACTTGTGCTTTCCATACCAGATAGTTTGTGCGGGTAAGTTTGCACGTGACAGCATTGGCGATTTTAGATGAAGGGATGATTTGGGAAGCCATAATACAACCTGATCTGAAGAGACGATCAGAGGAGGATTTGTGAAAGAAAAGAGAGAAAATTCGGAGCCCTAGGAGCTTTAGCTCCGATACCAAGAAGAAAGTAATATTTGGCTTAAAAACTCACGTATGAGTTGTATTGATATATATATACCGAGTTACAGCTTATAGACTTGAATACAACATAAAATAGGATAACCACAACTAAACATTATCTGTTTACAACAGATCTTATCTAACTTTATTCTGTTTACACGGCGAACCAAAATGACATCGTAACTGGGCGTCATACAACTACAATGCATATAGGTACAACCCAATACCATTATGAATCCAGTAATGACAGGAAACCCGAAGAATCTTCCCCTAATTGAAAATACCTAATAAGATAATAAAAAATACACACACAAAAAAAAATCAAGAACGTTACCTAAGAGACGAAGAGGGAAAGACAGATGATACTTGAACGCCGGAGAATGAACGAAAGAGGAAAAGTCGGTGTCGCTAGAAGAAAAAGAGCATAAAGTGATGTGAAAGATATCCCCTCCAAATAAAACCCTCTTCTTCTTCTTCAAAGAAACTTGTCTCCGACGGTGCTGGGAGAGCAGTGGGTGGGTGAAGAGTGAATGAAACGGAGAAGAATGAACACTTACAGCGATCTTGATAACTTCTTTGGATTATAGAGATGGTTGTGAAGGATGGTGTTGCTTGGGTTCCAAGGAGCAGAGTTACAGAGAAAGCGAGTAGTCTCTCCGTCGGGATGAATGAAGAATGGAAGAGTGAGGAAGGTGGGAATATTAAGCGTGAATACACCGACTAACCTTTTGACTTCCCACTTCCAACGGTTGGTTTTTTTTAAACCTTTCCAAAACTAATATCTTTCTAAAATTCACCTTAAAAAACTAACATATTAAATTATTTATTTATTTATTTATAAAACAACAACATATTAATTTATTTAAATTCTATTTTTTCTGTTAAAAAAAAGTTAGTAAATTTAGTAATAATATGTTTATTTATTCATTATTTATATTTATGTTTTAGCTTGAATTTGAATTATGAAAATCATGACCATATGATGATGAAATTAATTGTATACGTTAAGTTAGTTGGAGTGGATTTAAGACACAAGTTACACTAGATTCGATGTACTTTATACATTGCACTAGGTGTAAGACACATGTATTACATGAGTTAATTAAAAAAAATTAAATATAAAAGTCTAAATATTTAAGAACTTTTGATTTATAAGAAAATAACAAAAATAAAAAATTATTAAAATTGATTTTTCTTTTAAATTTAAATAAATAAACTAATGAGCTTTAATTTGGGAATTTTGAAATAAAATGTAAGTCTATTAACGAAATTAATATTCATTTATTACTACACTAGGTTATAACCCGTGTAATATACGGGTAACAAAGTAAAATAAAAGATAAAAAAAATCGTTATGATTAATTGTAAATGTAAAAACAATTAAGAAAATACAAAAATAATATTGAAAATGAAAAATACAAAGTTACTGTATTACACTAATAGTCCGTCACACGAACCGTCAATTTACCATTTATACTCTTCCCAAATTCAAAATGAAAGAAAGTAATTTGGTATTTAAAATCAAAAGCGACAATAAGTAATTAGATCACTACAACCCACAAAAATTTCTTATTAAATCATTATATTTTGGAATATCTAGCTAATTATAACCATGAAGCACATTATAACACAGAAAAGATATGAATTCATATCTGACTTGAATGATTGTTGAAACATATAAACATTGCTAATTACGTAGAGATCTTACTCTAGGCCATGTACCTTCTGTTGGAGTTCCCATTAATCTATATTAAACAAAAATAATATGGAAGGATATTATATAGTAATGGAAAAATTCATATATATTATATTAGAATCCACCAAAAGACCAAAATCCAAGAAACTCATAATAATAGATTTTCCATCACCCTACAACCCAAATTCAATATCCTGCTTGACAGAAAATAAATGGTTAGTAGTGAACAAATATATAGATAGAGAGTAAGAAATCTGTTTGAGTAATAAGAAATATGATTTCGTAAGACCCAAAAAAATTATAATTGTTCTATTAACCATGTTACTATCATATAACAACTTAATACAAAAATAGGTTTCTACAAACATATATATTATATACCGTTTTTGTTACAGGCTAATGCCAACAGTTCATCTTCCCATGTATAGTATGCTAATCAACATTATGTATTAAAAAGCTAATCTGCAACAGAAAATAATTTCAAGTTTGAGTGCCTACAACTAATAATAACTTATGGATTTCTCCACTATAGTATGTTAATAGGTCAAAATCAATCTACTCCTAACTAAAAGAATATAGAACAATTAAGTGAGTAGTGATGGTATCATGGGATAAAATAGAAGCGTAACAATCGATGCTTTTGTAGCTTAACCAGCCTTAATTAGATAATTTATTCGTCAGCAACTACCAAGCTGGAATTAACTTAATCTTAGCTTTCATTCTAAAAAGCATCAAGTTCCCAACTTTACGATAAAATTAACCATCGCGCTACAATCTCCAAATTACACATATACGCCATTGTTTCTTAGATCTAAAAAACAACTTCTTAACCCAAAAACATGAAACAAATCACCAGCTAACCATTATGACTGCAAATATAAATCTATTTCAATATATCATATTCAAACTTCTATACGATGTTACTCCACCATATATAAATTGAAATATTTCAGCAACTCATTGTTTAAGAATAATAGGCAAATAAGCTGGTTAATCTAGTAGAAAACTTTCTAAAATTAAAATCAATGCAATCCTTATGTACTTATTGTTTGTGACATTTTTTCTAACACATGGTGGCTACTATTCATTTTACAATGTGAGACAGCAAATCCTTGAACAACACCATGACATGATCACATAAAAGAGACTTTAAAAGATGGTTAGTTTACTATAAAATTATATAGACGCTTATGGATACAAATTTATTAAATTCAGAAGTTACAAAAAGGGAAAAAAAATTACCTTTACATGTACTGTTGTTGAAGCAACCATGATAGCTACCGGTTGTGATCCTCCAGTAGAAACATGAACAAAATTTTGAGATGGAGTTCAAACTCTTTAATCTTTCAATATATCCTTATGTCTTCACTGTATTTATCGACAAAAGATAATCACCGAGTTACTTTCTCTATATGAAATTTCGATGCTAGGTACTTGCATTAAAACTTGATAGATAAAAGAATAATACAAAGTCATGGATTTTTTGGAAATTTATGAAGGAGCAAAGCAAGTAACACAAACACGCACACAATATACCGTGTAAAATTTTTTGATATAGAAAACAACTTCTCATGGGCATTTTATCAAACACATAGAGTGCAAAATCAAAATCAAGTTTTCCTATCACCAAATCATGTACAAATGGTTTTTGAATATCATTGGATTATCACAATCAAATACCATACATCCAGTAATGATAATCAAATGTTGAAAACAAAAAATATAATATAAGAATAACAGATTAAAGAAGAAACTTGGATGAACTGTTAGGAATCGGATCAGGTACACGCAGCGGAAACACACTCTCACACACACACAAACTCACGAAAATAAAGCAAGAAGAACACAAGGATTTTACGTGGTTCGGATTCGGTGCAAATCCTACATCCACGGGCTGCAACTAGAGAATTTTATTAACACTCACAAGATTACAATTGGCTTGACACTCTACACTTGATGTTCTCTCAAGTTTTTGCACACCAAATATGCAAAACATACATGCATATATATAGGTGAGAGAGCCGCAATTTGCACATGAAATTGAGTCGTCGTAACAATAGTACTCAAATGTGAAAGCCGCAAATGTTGAGTCGTCGTAACAATAGTACTCAAATGTGAAAGCCGCAAATGTTGAGTCGTCGTAACAATAGTACTCAAATGTGAAAGCCGCATGTTTTCAACCTTTCATATTTTACCTAACAATCTCCCACTTGAAAGTTTGAACAACATGGTCCGTCTCTGTCATCCAACTCCAGTAATCTTAAAACAACCAAGTCTTCCAAGCCTCCAGTTCCTAAGAACAAGCTAAACTTAGTCTCATTTCTCTAATTGCAGCCGCCCCTCATCTTCAAGTACTAGAAGGGACAGTTGAAGCTCCCACTAGCTCCAACTCAGTCGTGGCTAATCCCACCACCGACTCATCCTCTGTCTCAACCGGTTTGGACACTCCACCAGATCCAGAGATACACCGAGGACCACTAACACTCTCCCAACTTTGCAAACTTTCAACAGGAGAGACTTTTTCAGTCTTAGTCTTCAAAACCCAACGGCTCTTTGTAACTGTACCCGAAACACACCCCGTGCTCCCACTGTCACAGAATCCCCTGAATGGTTTAGAATTTCTGACTCGTTCAGCTAACATCCCCTTGGCTCCAGAATTCATGTTTGCAAAATGAACTCTCTTAGCCGTAGATTTAGCGAACCAGATTTTGTCTTGCTTAACAGGGACGGTCATACTTCCCTCAGCAGATACCTCAACCATATACAATGACCCACACTTCATACCATGAGCAATCACTAGATTATCATTGATCACCCTCCATTTACCACCACCAAACCTTACTTCCAGTCCTTGTTTATCCAGCTGACCAACAGAAATCAATTTCTTCTTCAGCTCCGGAATCACCCTGACATCCTTCAGGCTCCATGTAGTTCCCAATGAAGTAACCAAATCAATATCTCCCATGCCCGTTACCTGAAGCATCTCGTCATTTGCCAAACGTACCTTTCCAAAATCTCCTTCTTTTAGATTCACCATCGTTTCCCCGTTGTCCATGGCGTGAAACGAAGCCCCTGAATCCATGACCCAAGAGTCCACAGAACTTTCCATACTGAGTATCAATGCATCATCCTCAGACACACTCTCAGCACCGGCAATGTTCAATTCTTTCTTTGGACATTGACTCTTAACATGTCCCACCTCCTGGCAGTTCCAGCACTTCACATTCTTCTTAGTTCTAGATGAACTTCTTCCCCGACTCCCACTGCTTCCACTATTCCTGCTATTCCCTCTACCTCTTCCGACATTTAATAAATCAGAAGAGGAAGATCCACCTTGATTCTTGCGTCTGATATCCTCGCCTAGAACCAAATCTCTAACCCCTTCAAAAGTCATACCACTGGTCCCCACGGAACTCGTAACAGCAGTAACTGTTCCGGACCAGCTATCAGGTAGAGAAGCTAGTAGCAGTGATGCTTGAGTCTCGTTATCAAATTTAATTCCCACAGATGATAATCTGGACAGAATTGAATTTAGATTGTTAATGTGAACCGTAACTGAGCCTTCCTCATTCATCCTTGTAGTGAACAGCTCCTTCATCAAGAACACCTTGTTAGCCGCCGATGGTTTCTCATACATATTTGACAGAGCCTCCATCATACCACGTGCCGTGGTTTCATTCATGATGTTGAAAGCAACGCTCTTCGTCAACGACAATGTAATAACCGCCTTGGCTTTCTTGTCCTTTGAGTTCCACGCATCTTCAGCAGCTTTTTCCATTTTCTCCGGTTTGTCTCCGAGTACCACGTCCAAGTCTTTCTGACATAGCAATGCTTCTAGTTGCATTTTCCACCAGCTAAAATCAGAACCGTTGAACTTTTCGATTACAACCTTGTCTTCAGCCATTACGACAAACAAGATACAAATCAGGTACACTCGTGCGTGATAAAAAAAAAACGATCGTACCCTCCAAAACCTCGCTAACCAGGCTCTGATACCAGTTGTTAGGAATCGGATCAGGTACACGCAGCGGAAACACACTCTCACACACACACAAACTCACGAAAATAAAGCAAGAAGAACACAAGGATTTTACGTGGTTCGGATTCGGTGCAAATCCTACATCCACGGGCTGCAACTAGAGAATTTTATTAACACTCACAAGATTACAATTGGCTTGACACTCTACACTTGATGTTCTCTCAAGTTTTTGCACACCAAATATGCAAAACATACATGCATATATATAGGTGAGAGAGCCGCAATTTGCACATGAAATTGAGTCGTCGTAACAATAGTACTCAAATGTGAAAGCCGCAAATGTTGAGTCGTCGTAACAATAGTACTCAAATGTGAAAGCCGCAAATGTTGAGTCGTCGTAACAATAGTACTCAAATGTGAAAGCCGCATGTTTTCAACCTTTCATATTTTACCTAACAATCTCCCACTTGAAAGTTTGAACAACATGGTCCGTCTCTGTCATCCAACTCCAGTAATCTTAAAACAACCAAGTCTTCCAAGCCTCCAGTTCCTAAGAACAAACTAAACTTAGTCTCATTTCTCTAATTGCAGCCGCCCCTCATCTTCAAGTACTAGAAGGGACAGTTGAAGCTCCCACTAGCTCCAACTCAGTCGTGGCTAATCCCACCACCGACTCATCCTCTGTCTCAACCGGTTTGGACACTCCACCAGATCCAGAGATACACCGAGGACCACTAACACTCTCCCAACGTATTGAAAAAGAAGAGCAAGGGTAGACGTAAAGAAACACTGAAATCGTGATAACTGGAGACATAATGGTTACCATAGTAATACATCAGAAAATGATGACTTGAATCTTAACGTTGAAACCTATAAATAAAATCGACATACCATTAGGTTTTGTGTTGATGTCAACGTTCTCTGTATTTTGATTTACGGATTTGTTGCTGTAGTAAAACCTAAAACATGAACAAAGTCAATTTGAAGCGGATGTATACATTTAGCTCTCTTTGTTTTACAATTTATTGTATCAATCTTCATCAGCGAAAAAAAAATGAAGGAAAAGATATCGTGTAAGGAATTGACTGACAGGGAAGATATGAAGAAGATGAAGTTAAGATCGATGATTCCTAATTAATCGATTTGATTGATATATTGTATTATTAAGTTTCTCATATAGTTCCTGATTTATAGAGGAAATCGAACATTTGTTTTCTTTCAAAAATCGTCCTCTGTTGATATTATGAATGAAAAGTTAACATGTATCAATGGATGTAACCAAGAATCAAAATCTGTATAGGTTTTGAGAGAGAGAAGATATGAAAGTGTTTTCAAAATTTCAATTTCAATGTCAGATTCATTTCAAAGAAACAATGAGGATGAAGCAAGGTTCGTAGATGGTAACTTAGGGTTATTGACCATGAAGCATACCTGAATCGAGATTACCGTGAATGTGAAGGGAAGGGAATGGCCATCCATGGGAAACTGGTTTGCCTTGAATGTTGCAGCAACCGAGATGGAGATGGAGAAAAAGTAGGTTCTAAGGGATTTTGAAATTAAATTGTAGAGCGATTCAAATGATCGAAATTTGGGGCAAGATTTGATTGAAGATTTTGAAGATTAATTCCTGATTTTTTGGATTGTTTGAAACATCCGATTGAGGAGGAAAATCCATGAGCGGGAAAAAAAGTAAGAAAGTCTTAGAAAATGCCATGTGTCATAGGAATGGTTTATAAAAATGACATGTGGCACCTTAGAGAGGTTTTTATTTGGAAGTGAGATTTATTTTAATTATTACATTAAATTATTATGTGGAAATTATTAAAATAGGAAAACCCATAAAATGACATGTGGAAAATAAATTAATTCAAAATAACCACAAAATGACATTTGGCAAATTGAATGAGAGTGTGACATGTGACAAAAAGATTTTCATTCATTAGAGTAGAAGATTCTTGGTAGTCGTTTTCTTTTATCGGAATTTTTTTTTTAGAAATTAATTATCCTTCTATATTTTCTTCCTCTACATCTTCTTACCCATCTTAAATGATGACATATGTCATATTTAATGAAAATAATAATATTTTAATACACTTATGTGACACATGTCACCATTGAAAACATGTAAGAGGATATGCAGGAAGAAATATAGGAAGATATTTAATTGCTCTTTGTTTTTTCCTATAACCATTGTGTGTTTTTATGATGAAATCGTTCTCCAACCTATTTACTATGAACTAGGATGAGGAGTGAAGATGATCAATGATGGAAGGCTAGAGTTTTAGGTGTATTTTCATGGACCTTTCTTGACATATCTTCATTTTATGGGTGTTTTTGACTTTTAGTTTATATTTGCTGGCCATACATGTGTATATACATAACATAATTAGATACAATTTTGATCTTTATTCTCTCAATTTTGGATTTTTATAGTCAAAATCCATTATTTGAACTTATGTCTTAGGTGCTGTTTGTTTTTTTTTTGAAGCAAAAATCTATAAAGTCTGCGGACCACCTCTGCAACCCTCTGCAGTAGAAGAGGTGGACCAAACGGCTGCAGACTGTAATAAGAAGCGTGTTTGTTTTTTTAACATTTGCATGCTGCTGCAGATATTAAAAAATTAAAATAAACTGATTTTATAATCCGAAAATAGTTTTTTAATACCGAAAATTTAATAATGTATGACATTTCGGCAAAAAATTATTATATTTCAGCAAAAAAATAATGATATTTTAACAAAAAAATAAAGATATTTTAACATAAAATAATGATATTTCATCAACAAATTATTATTATTCAATATAAAAAAAAGAAAAAATTTTTCTACAAGAACAAAAAAAACGAAAAAAAAATATGAAATAAGATTTCAGCAATATATAATCAATATTTTAGCAAAAAAAGAAGAAGACGAAGAAGAAGTATGAAGAGGCAAAACAAGTGTTGCGCCAAGAAGAACACGCGCAAAGGTTTTTAATCCGAAAACTTCTGAAAAACAAACAGCTGCGAAATGAAAAGTGTTGCGTGTGTGCTGCGCCGCGCAACAATAAGAGGTCTGAAGAGGTTTTTTCCAAAAAACAAACAGCACCTTATTGTCGGGATTGGTCATTTGACCCTTTTCGGTTAAGCAAAACATTTTAAGATCTCAATTCTCAAATGACATAGGGGTCGTTTGATAGTTGCTGACTGGGTTAAAGCTGACTGGATTAGAAGCTGACTGGGTTAGAAGTTCTGATCGAGTTAACTTCAGACTGAATCTTGTTGTTTGATTTTGCATCTGACTGATCGAGCAAAACGACTATATTACCCTCGACGACATTTTTTTATAATAATACATTTATGCAATAATCTCAAACCACAATATATTATTAATTAACTTCATTTATGCAATACTCTAAAAAACATGAAGATAAAAAGAAAAAAATCAACATATCTTTTGATTGTCTTCATCTTCTTACCGATTGAAAACTACAAAAAACCACAATATATTATTAATTAGCCTTTGCTGGTTGCAGGGGCTTCAATGCAGAGATCACGCTTCCAAAAATTCTTTAATGTCACTCTAACAGCAATTCGTGGCTACACCATTTGCATTACTTCTATAACAAAATTACATAAAGGCACATAGAATCTACAAAAAAAAAAAAAAAAATTAAACAAAAGAGGAATAAAAACTCAATTGAAAATCCCAGCAAAACAGGAATAAAATCACAGCAACAACTAGCCAATCAAAAATCTCAAAAAAACTCATAAATAGATCTGCAAAAACTCAGAAAAAAATCGATACCAATAGGGTGTTATACAGAAAAAATCTATACCAATAAAATCAACAAGATGGGAAGAAACAGATACCTCGTCGTCGGAAGTAGGCCGCTCCGGTTGCTTCGTCGGGGGAAGAAATTGACTCGAAGTGAACGGTGGAAGTGAACGACTTCAGAGCTGCCTTCGGTTTCTCTATTTCTTCAGTGGAGGCATACAAAAAATAACAGGGCAAAATGGGAAGTCATCGTTTTTGTTCCCAGTCCGTGGATTGCAAAGAAAGGACCGAAACTGATGAAAAACTTGGACCGAGTCCTTTATTTTTTTAATCCTTATCAAACATCTCAATTGGCTTTTTTTGGACCCAGTCCTTTTTTTTGGACCCAGTTAGACCCTACATCAAACAACCCCATAGTTTGTTTAAATATAGAAGAAAAGAAAGATTATATGTTGAATTTATATAAGAAATAACCAATATTTTATTCGGTTTCCGTAACAAAATGTCCATTTGAACAAACTAATTTTTTAGCTAATGGGCTTAGGTGTTTTTTACGGATTTTGTTCAAAAATGAATCTGTGTATTTTGTCCCTAAGTTGACAGGTCATCCATAAAATTTATAAAAATATCAATTTTACCATTTTATTCTCTACTTTCTTCATGAAACACTGAAATATAAACCAAAATATGAAAAATATTTTCCTTTTGGACCAAAACCAAAAAATTCGAATGCAGTTTACTCTACCGGCGACGACACATCCATCAGATAAGTTTTGATTTTTGAAATTCCAAACACTCCCATGTCTAATTTTAAGTTTTTTGTAACATGTTCCTGTTCATGAGTTTATGTGATTCATATGCAATGTTGATATGTGAAAAAATGTTTTGATATGCTCAAGTTATGTGCTGATGTGCCCATAGAGTAATTCAGAGGTTTGTAATAAGCCCAATGTCCACATAAAATGTAATTGTATATATTTATTTTCACATTTTGGTTTTTTCCAGGTTTTGTTTTCATAAAATTGTTCATGTCTGTAATCTGTCCATATAGTAATCTGTCATAGGTTTGTAATTTGTTCACATAAAAATGATTGTATGTGTTGTTTATTTTCAGATTTTTTTTTCAAGTTTTGTTTGCTTAAAATGGTTCATGTGTGTAATATGTCCACATAATTTGTAAAAAGCTTTGAAAGTGATAGTTTTGAAGCATTATGTTATGTTTTATGTAAACGTCTATCTATGTTATGTTTTGAAGGACATCCCATTGGTCATCTTCATTTCCCCAACTGCTCATATATCATTATCCAATAATTAATGTCATTCAGTAATTGTTTTGGTCCCTGTTGTTTTGAAAATAATTGTTTTGGTCCATGGACTTCTGAAAAGTTTCAGAAAGGTCCCTGGTTCACAGAAACCTTTCAGATTGGCCCCTATAAGTTCCGAAAATTACAGTTTAGCCGCTATAGTTCTGAAAAGTTACAAATTTGCACATAACTTTTCAAGAAAGTATATTTTGACCCCGGAAAATTCTACCCCACCATTTTTGACTCTCCCGAATCCAACTGAGAGCTCGGTTTTATCAAATTTTTCCTCGAAATATTTGTAAAATAAATTTGTAATTATTTTCGATGGAATCTACAAGTACGATTACGATGGTTCCACTTACACCCACAAATTACAACATGTGGAAACCAAGGATGGAAGATTTGCTTAATCTGAAAGATTTAGCAGAGCCTATAGAAAAGCAAGGCGTCAAACCTGACACAAAGACATACGAAGTTTGGACGAGAATAAACAAGAAAACGGTGGCACAAATTCAACAACGGATCGACCACGGTGTTTTTCATCATGTCTCTCAAGAGACAGACGCGTACAAACTTTGGGAAAAGCTCGAGAATATGTATCAGGAAAAGACGGCACGCAACAAGACCTTGCTGATGAGGCACCTTGTAAACCACAAGTTACGAAGTGGTACGTCCATAACCGAGCATACGAGTCAGTTCCAGGATCTCGTAAATCAGCTCAGTGTTGTTAATTGGGTTCTCAAAGAAGGAAAGAAGCTGGTACAGACCAGTATTTTGCCCTCGTGTCAAAAAACAAAGAAAGAGGTTGAGGCAGAACTGGAGGTAGAGTTCGAGGTCGAAGTAGAGGAAGACATGGTCAGAGTAGAGGAAGATCCCAAGATCGAGGGAAATCACGGGACCGGGGGAAATCGCGAGAGCGAGGTAAATCTTCAAATACATGGTTCGAAGGCTATTGCAATCACTGTAATTATTATGACCACAAAAGGAGTGATTGTCGAAGGCTTTTACGAGAGCAGCCTGAGACAAGCCAAAATTCAAGTAGGGAGAATGGTGAAATCATGGTCACCATAACACAAGACGTTCCCCTTGTTACATACGAGGAGGAAGCATGCCTACATGTTGGAACTCATGATGATGAGTGGGTGATTGATAGCGTTGTGTCATATCATTCGACTCCAAACCGGGATTTATTCACTACTTATAAACCCGGAGACCATGGTACCGTGAAGATGGGAAGCACCGGTTTCTCAAGCATTGCTGGTATTGGTGATGTGCATTTAAAGACCAATGTTGGATGTACATTGGTTCTGAAAGATGTTCGACATGTCCCAGAGCTGAGAATGAATCTTATCTCAGTTAGAGCTCTTGACGTCCAAGGATATGATAATCAATTCAAAAATGGCACCTGGAAGTTGTTAAAAGGTGCTATGGTTGTTACAAGGGGACAACTTGATGGTACTCTTTATAAAAGCCATACAAAGCTACTTCAACCAAGTCTCAATGTTGTTGAAGAATAGACATCACCAAACTTGTGGCATAGAAGATTAGGCCACATGAGCGAGAAGGGATTGACGACTCTTGCAAAGAAGGAGTCCATTTCAATGTAAAAAGATGTTGCCCTGGATCCTTGTGAATACTGCCTATTTGGGAAACAACACAGAGTTTCCTTTAGCTCTACAAGAAAGAACCGTTCTGAGTTTCTCAGCCTTGTCCACTCCGATGTATGTGGACCCATTGAGGAAGAATGTCTTAGTGGAAGCCGGTATTTTGTGACATTCATTGACGATGCATCACGAAAGTTATGGGCATACTGTTTGAGGACAAAGGACCAAGTATTAGACCACTTCAAAGCTTTTCATGCAATGGCGGAAAGACAAACAGGCAAGCAGTTGAAACGTCTCCGATCAGATAATGGAGGCGAGTACTATTCCCGTGAGTTCTCTAATAACTGCACGAAACATGGTATCAGACATGAAAAGACTGTCCCACGAACCCCGCAACACAATGGTGCAACAGAACGGATGAATCGCACTATTGTTGAGAAAGTTTGATGCATGCTCAGCATGACTAAACTCCCAAAGCCATTTTGGGGTGAAGATGTATTGACAGCTTGCTATCTAATAAATAGGTCACCTTCCGTTCAACTGAATTTTCAAGTTCCGAAGAAGATATAGACGGGTAAAGACATATCATATTCTCACTTGAGAGTATTTGGGTGCAAGACGTTTGCACATGTAACAAGTGAATTGCGGAAGAAGTTGGACCTCAAATCCAGTCCATGCATCTTTATTAGATATGGAGATGAAGATTTCGGGTATAGGTTATGGGACCCAGAACTAAAGAAGGTTATTCGAAGCAGAGATGTGGTTTTCTATGAAAACCAATATTACGATTTCAAGGCATCGATTAGCGAGCAACCAAGCTCCAAAGTTTCAGAAATAAACTCTGAAAATATAGAAGATGTTTCCGCTGAAGAAAAGGATGAAGAAGTCGATGATGTAGATCAAGAAGGTGTTGAGCAGGGGGAGCTTCCACCCCTGGATAATTCATATCCACTGTAAGAAGTTGCAAATGAAGGAACTTAATTTCGACGATCCGAACGAGTCCGTGCTCCGTCAAGAAGATATCCGACTTCAAACTACATTCTTCTTACCAGCGAGGGGGAGTCAGAGAGCTTTCAAGAAGCTCAATCTCATATTGACAAAACAAATTGGAAGAAGGTCATGGAAGAAGAAATGAATTCTTTGCAGGAGAATCAAACATATGAGTTGGTTAAACTCCCCAAAGGAAAGAAAGCCTTGAAAAACAAGTGGGTTTCAAGTTGAAGTAAGATGGCAAGGGAAATACTATGAAGTATAAGGCGAGACTCGTTGTCAAAGGTTTCCAACAAAAAGAAGGAATCGACTTTGATGCAATTTTTTCGCCTGTTGTGAAGATGATGTCTATTTGAATTGTACTCAGATTAGTTGCCAGTCTAGATCTTGAACTTGAGCAGATGGATGTGAAAACACCCTTTCTTCATGGTGATTTGGATGAAGAAATATACATGGAGCAGCCCGATGGATTTAAAGTCCCAAAGAAAGAGCATCTCGTCTGCAAATTAAAGAAGAGCCTTTATGGTCTTAAGCAAGCCCCAAGGCAGTGGTACAAGAAGTTTGATTCATTTATGATGAATCATGAGTACAAGAGAACCGTTGTAGACCATTGTGTCTATCTGAAGAAGTTTCCAGATGGGAAATTTGTCATCCTTTTGCTCTATGTGGATGATATGTTGATAGTGGGTCAAGATGCAACGATGATCGACAACTTGAAGAAGGATCTGTCTAAGTTCTTTGATATGAAAGACTTAGGCCCGGCACAACAGATATTGGGCATGAAAATTATCCGTGATAGAAAATCAAGAAAATTGTTCTTATCACAGGAGGAGTATGTTTAACGTGTGATCAAAAGGTTCAACATGGAAAATGCCAAGCCCGTTGGAAACACCCTTGGCTAATCACTTCAAGTTGAGTAAGAGAAATTGTCCCTCTTTTGAGAAATAAAAAGAATAAATGAAAGCAGTCCCTTATTCCTCAACCGTAGGAGGTCTTATGTATGCAATGGTGTCTACAAGACCAGGTATTGCTCATGTTGTCGGTGTTGTGAGTAGATATCTAGCTAATCCAGGAAAACAACATTGGGAAGCAGTCAAATGGATACTTCGATACTTGAAGGGTAGTTCGAAACTATGTTTATGCTACGTGCTACGGGGGAGCAAAGCCAATCATGGAAGGTTATACAGATGTCGATATGGCAGGAGCTCTTGATAATAGGAAATATACATCAAGTTACATTTTCACTTTGGCATGGAGAGTTATCTCGTGGCAATCTAAGTTACAAAAGTGTGTCGCACTGTCAACAACAGAAGCCAAAGATATTGTTGTCGTTGAAGTTGGGAAGGAGCTTATATGGATGAAACAGTTTCTTCAAGAATTAGGCTTTCCACAAGAAGAGTACATCATTCATTGCGATAGTCAGAGAGTTATAGACCTGAGTAAGAACTCGATGTACCATTCCCGCACAAAACATATTGATATCCGTTATCATTAGCTTAAAGAAGCAATTGAGGGACGATAATTAAAGTTGTTAAAGATCAACACCAACAACAATCCTGCAGACATGTGGACAAAGGCGGTGACACAAGAGAAACACAAACTATGTGCTGATATAGTTGGGATGAGGATTGTTGGATGGAGACTGGAGGGGGAGCTTTGTTGTGTTCCAGCCTTCAAAGCTACAGTAGCCAACTTTGTTGACAAAATGAAACCTAGGGTGGCAAAGTCTTCCAACCCTATGATGATCACAGTTAATGAAGGCAAAATGGTGGCTGCCAGGACTATAAATAGAGACTTCATTCTTCAGTTGTATGCATCCCAAAACACAGAGAAACAGATAGTATAACACTTTGAGTGAGAGTGTTAATGAGAGGGTTGGTTTTTTGTAATAGTTGAGTGTGAGAGTTGCTCCTCCTATTGTAATTCTATTTTTGTGTTGAATAAAAGAATTTTCCAACCCCAACACATCCCACTGGTCATCTTCATTTCCCCAACTGCTCATATATCATTATCCAATAATTAATGTCATTCAATTATTTCCTTATTATAGCTAATTTGTAAATTTAGGTCCTTATTTGACGTCTGTGTAACATTTCAGGTATTGTTCCGTATAGTTGATTTTTGCAATTTTAGTCCTAAAAATATTACTGTATCATTTTACTTGGAACAAGGATTAAAAAAATGTTATAAATCTCAAATAAGGACCAAAATTGTAATATTGCTCTAAAAAGATAGATAAATCTTTCATATATTGTTACAGAAGCATTGATATTCGTATAAGTACGAATAGTAAAACAAAATTATCTATACAAGTATTTTAACAAAAAAAAATGGAAGTACAATGTTATAATTGGATAGAATGTTCGAGGCATAATGCCCTAAAACAAGGATGAAAGTACAATAACTATAATGTCCTGTGACATCCCCATTTTCACGGCCAGAAAAGACCGATTTTGTTTATGCTTTATAAAAATCAGAATACCCTTTTTAATAAAAATGTTGCGGAATTTATTCCCAGAAAAACATGATAAATACGTTATCAAGGCATTTCCGAAGAAATGTATTTTATTCGTTTTAAAACATTGGGATGTCATCGTCAATACAGAAACATAAGCATAAACAGAACTTACATTCATTTTCACTAGTGATTTATATATCCTTAATCTCTCAGTGTGATGTAACTTCATATCGACACCTGTGATTCAAATAAACTGAGTCGGTCAGGTTGGGAAACCTGGTGAGTACATAGGGTTTTCAACTCACAATAATATAGTTATTATGTTTAAACATCAGACAATCAACCCAATTACCCATCCCCATTATCTTTTTTACTCTTAAGGATCTACCCTAAGAATCAGTTATTCCTCGTTCATTTATTCCTAAGAATTATCCTAAGGAATCGGCACGAAATCCATCGTTGCCAAGGTTTTCTCAACGGGCACTAAATCCATAGTTACCAAGGTTTGCTCAACAGGCGCTAACTCCATAGTCGCCGGGGTTTACTCAACAGGCGCTAACTTCATAGTTGCCGAGGGTTATCTCGTTTATTGACAGTATCGTTTTCGAGGGTCCACTCGCAATACATGTCAATGGGTTTTTAGAGTACACCGGTGAACACATTGTTCACAACACCTACAGGTTGCAAGCCTGCTAGTGTTCCACTGGACTGTCTAGAATAGTCTGTGGTTGTCATCCATACTCTGCTAGATGACGGGGCCAGCATTTAGGAACAAGGCTTCTCATATCGTCCACCTCTCACCCTTACCTCATGGTCTATATCACCTCTCAACTCATCATCCAACTTATATTTCATCTACCCATGTTTTACCCAACATATTATGTAGATATAAAATATATATACAGTTTAAATCATTTAAAACATGTATACAATTGTTCATCCATCATAGATAGCAAGTATACAGATAATATTCACACATAGCACGTAATTTATATTAAATACTTCATATCTATGTGTAAGATGAAAGTGACTATGCACTCACCTGATAAGGTGGTCACTCAGTACTCGGACAGCGCTTCGTTAATCTTAAAACAATTTCCCTCGGACAAAACCTAGTATTATTACCACTAGAGTTTAGTCTAACGTTAACCGCGACTAATTAATAGTCTAGCTATTATTACTATTATATAAGCGTTAAGCAAAACTCTTATATAACTCATAATAATAGCCCAAATAATTATTTTAAGGTCCTAATAATGTTACTATATTAAAACATAAGCTATACTAAAGATAGGGTAGGCATAGCTCACTTACAACGGGTTTTTCGCAAAACCGGGTTTCGCCGGAGCAGCATTCCCGAGCCGAAAGGCTCCTTTTATCGGGATTCCGGGAGCCTCGGGGCTTCCTTCGGGTGCTAGGGGGTTTACCTAGACTTTAGGGGGCTTAAGGGAGGCTGGAGAGAGAGTATAGAGAGAGAAAGTGAAGTTGGGATGGTGTGAAGAATGAGGGAACCCGACACCTCTATTTATAGGCCGGAATCCTGCTCTACTCGTCGAGTAGGAGGTCCTACTCTTTGAGTCCATGGCCATGTGTCACCACCTGGTGGCTTGCCTTGGGGAGAAAGCCTTGGCCCATATTCAGCCACGTCACCCGATTTCGCACAACACCCTGCCGACTTCTAAACCCCGTAACTTTCGCATACGAGCTCCGTTTTCAACGTTCTTTATATCCACGCGTAGGTAAAAACAAGATCTACAACTTTCATTTAGACTCCATCGGCTAATTCTTGACCGATCTTAAATTTAACAGTAGGAGGAGATTAGACTGTTAAATGACCACGAAGAATTCGTAACTCCTTCATACGGACTCCGTTTTCGTCTGTCTTTTTATCGTTGAGTTCCTATTAATGAGATCTTCAACTCTCATTTAGGTTGCTTAGGCCAAAAACCGCTCGAACTAAAATTCGAGTTTCGGGCTGTGCACTGCTATGCCAAATCTTAGAAAAATCATAACTTCCTCATACGAAGTCAGATTTGGGCGTTCTTTTTTTGTGTGTTCTCGGTTTAACGTATACTACAACTTTTGTTTAGATCACTAAGGCTAAAAAGTCATCTATCGTAAATTCACTATTTACGTCTCCCGGTGTCATGCCCGTTTTGCCGAAAAACTTCGACGAGCCATAACTTCTTCGTTATAACTCGGATTTCGGCGTTCTTTATATGTACGGAACCCTTGAGACATATTCTACAACTCGGTTAAGATTATTTATTCTAAATAATCTTTTGTCGAAAAGTCGTTTTCGACCCCTATTATTTCTAAATTGACTAGCCCGGATCTACGGGCGTTACATGTCTTAATAAGAAAATAGCTAAAAAAACAATGTTATAATTGGGTAAAAGCACAAATATCTTAATAACAAAAGTTGTAAGAACAATATTGTAATAAAAAAAATGAAAGTAGGATGCCATAAAACACAAATGAATGAAAGTATGTTGAATTTATAGTACTTAGACTTAAAAATAACTTACACATTAAGTAATGGAAAATTCACATGCATTAGATAGCAGTTTGATATGAAACTAAAAGGTGGGGCTCATTAGTTTTCTCTTAATTACATGGACAATCCTGCATTAATCTTTACAAACAACTTCAGCATGTTGAGTGTTTATGCATTTACTGACATGAGAGCCTAAAACTAATGTTTAAAACAAAACGGTAAATGTAACACCAATAAAAATAATGCCAAATTTAAACTTTTTAAAACATTCAAAACCAATAATTATTACAAAATTTGTTTTCAAAATATTTTAGTGTCAGAGTATCCCATAATCAAATCATGAAAACATAAGGAGGTGTACGATCACACATTCGCCTTCCCGCGATCATCAGAAGTACCTGAAACAAAATCAACAACTATAAGTCCGAAGCTTTGTGAGTTCCCCCAAAATACCAACGTCATACGACCATAATCATATCATATAAACAAACAGCATGCATAATGAGCCATCAGCATGACTGGACCGCCTCGCAGGTCACCATTCTATCTGGACCGCTCTTCGAGCCTTCGGCACGTTTGGACCGCCTCTCAGGGCCTTCAGCCTATCCGGACCGCTCTTCGGGCCTTCGGCCTGACTAATATGCCCTCCCGGGTCTACAGTCTATCCGGTCCGCCCTGGGTATGTTGGCCTTCAGCACAAAGCAGGTCCGCCTCAACCCAACCCCAATCAAACAATCATGTGCACATAAATATCATACGCTAGCATGTATATAACAGTCAAACCGATCTAACATATCACTAATCATAGCAACATCCTATAACCAGGATACCGACCTAACTGGTCACTAACATAGCATTATCCTATATACCAGGATACCGACCTAACCAGATCACTAAGCATATCACCATCCTAACTGCCAGGATGTAAATCAATAAGCATATCATGCAATAAACCCGAATACAAATCCAAAAATGGTTGGCATTAGTGCCTTCGACCCTGTTAGTATAGTGAGGACAGCTCACCTCACAAGTAGCTCGGGATGATAAAGTCAACTCCTCCAAATACAGCTCCAACTCAAACACTTACATCCACCAATGATCCATTTCCATAAATTCTAAAATACCCTCAGAAGTCAAACCGGTCAACCCTTGGTCAAAGTCAAAGTCAACGGTCAAGGTCAACAGTCCATGTTGACCCAACTCGTCGAGTGTAGCCCACTGACTCGTCGAGTTCTTCCAGAACTCGAGAAATCGCGAAAACCCTAGTTGACTCGCCGAGTTTCCAGGCAACTCGTCGAGTCCATGCGATGTCCAAATGTCGGGAAAAACCCTAACTAACTCATCGAGTCTTCTTACTGACTCGTCGAGTTCATGTAGAACCAATACAGGCAATATTCACCCGACTCGTCGAGTCCCTTCAGTCCGTTTCTCATCCAGACGTTTTTAAGCTACCCCAAAGCTCCAGATTGCAGATCTAACCTCCTAGGCCAAGGTTTCCACGTAAAGTTGCAAACTTTACATACATGCAAGGTCCTAGTTGCCAAAACCAAACTAAGAGAGACGTTTAAGCCAAGGAGAAGGGCCAAAACTTTCTAAATTCTATGACTTTATGACTATAGGGACTTAGGGGAGTCCAGATCTGAAGTTACAACTCCATATCTTACCCAGCACCCGAAATGCTCCACAAATATACTAAAAATGGCCTTAAACCCAAGAAAAGGGGGATCTAATGCTAGAATGATCAATGCAACAACTTGTTACCTTCAAATGGATGCCCAAACGTTGTAGATGTCGGATCTACAAGAACCTTCCCGTTCCAAGCTTCTCAACCTTCAAACTTCTTCAACAAAATGCACCAAAAGCACTCTTTTAGTCTCACAGGCACAAAGGAACAACAAATAACGACTAGGGTTTCTTCTTTGGGTAATGAAATGGTAAGGGAGGCCACAAGAGGCGGATTAAGTCCTTTATATAGGGTGCAAACCCTAAAAATTAGGGTTTCATTTTCCAGCTCCTACTCGTCGCGTCGGGGTCCTCCAACTCGTCGAGTAGACCTCATAAATCATGCGGCCTGATCCGCTTCTACACGACGAGTTGGGGGCAACCAACTCGTCGAGTAGGTCCAAGAATATGACTTTAAGCTTTTAAAATTTATACATGGGAGTCGGGGTGTTACAATTATGCCCCACTTAAACTAGACTTCGTCCTCGAAGTCTGATGCGGTAAATAACTCGGGGTAATGCTCCCGCATCTCTGCCTCCGACTCTCACGTCCACTTGGATCCCCTCCGATGCTGTCACGGTAAATAACTCGGGGTAATGCTCCCGCATCATACCTCTTCGTCGTTCTCGGCAGCTTGGTGATAAAATCCATCGTGATCTGCTCCCATTTCCACATGGGAATCTATAGAGGCTGCAACTTTCCATGCGGCCTCTGGTGCTCGGCCTTGACGATCCTGCAGGTCAGACACCTCTCCACATACCAAGCGATTTCTCGCTTCATGCACGACCACCAATAACTCAATCGCAAATCCCGGTACATCTTGGTGGCCCCCGGATGAATAGAGAAGCGGGACTTATGAGCCTCCTCCAGAACAATCTGTCTGACCCCACCAGACATCGGAACCTAGACCCGACCGCAACGGGTCAATAATTCCCGACTATCCTGCACAAACCGGTGTTCTCGCCCCTAATCCTCTCAAGCTTCCAATTCTCCTATCGCATACCCTCAGCCTGAGCTTCCCTGATCAAATTCACCAGTGGAGAATCCACTGATATCCTCATACACGTCACTGGAGTAGAAGATCCAACTTACTTGCTGTAACGCCCGTGTTTAAGGGCTAAGCAGTAGTAGATGATGTAATAGTCTAGGTCAACTATTGTAACTCTTTTGAAATAATAAAGATGAAATATTTGAGTATTATGTGAATTATGTGCCTTTATATGCTTATTACTTATTTATAAATGTGTAATAAATAAAGAATAAAAATAAGCGTCAAAATTAAAGTGTGATATAAACCCGATATCCCTACATAAAGTTGTAGTGGTCGAAACAAGGATTCTGGGGATATAAAGAACGCCGAAATCCGAGTTATAACGAAGAAGTTATGACCCGTCGAACCGGCACGGCACCGGGAAGCGTAAATAGTGAATTTACGATAGAGCGACCTTTAGCCTTAGCGATCTAAACGAAAGTCGTAGAAAACGTTAAACCGAGAGCGTCCATAAAAATAACACCCAAATCTGACTTCGTATGAGGAAGTTATGATTTTTCGAAGATTCGGCTCAGCAGTATACAACCCGAAGTTCGAATATTAGATCGAGCGATTTCTAGCCGACACAACCTAAATGAGAATCGAAGATCTCGTTAATAGTAGCGGAACGATAAAAAGACAGACGAAAACGGACGTCGGATGAAGAAGTTATGAATTTTTAACAGACCAATCATGTCCCGGCCTGTTAAAAATATAAATTTAAAATAAATCAAAATTAGCCGATGGAGTCTAAACGAAAGTTGTAGAGTACGTTCCCGCCTACGCGTGGATATAAAGAACATTGAAAACGGAGCTCGTATACGAAAGTTATGATTTTTAGAAGTTAAGTGTGCAATTTGCGAAGCTGATGCATGAAATGATGACGTGGCCAAACCACAACCGTTCGATGAGCCCGCTTCAGACTGCGACACGCCACCCTTTGCATTACGCCCCGCGTCGGAAAGAAGTACGCCTCGCGTACGGCTGCTTTCTATGGTCCGAGAGAAGCCGCGTCGCCTCAGCCCCTTCGCACCACGTGTCTCGTACGGAGACTAGCTGGCACCCTTATCTGAAGTTACGCCCAGCGTAACCGATGGCTACGCCCAGCGTAGTCCGAGGATCAGACCCTATATAAAGGGTGCGAAGGCAGCCGGATTTCTTGCACATGTCTACTTCTCTCTCTAACTTCTTTCTCTCTCTAACCCATTCCAACCCCCCTAAACCCTTGGGAACCCCCCTAGCACCCGAAGGAAGCCCCGAGGCTCCCGGAGTCCCGAGAAAAAGGGTCTTTCGGTTCGGAAACGCTGCTCCAAGCGAAGCCGGATTTTCTATAAAACCCGCTGTAAGTGAGCTACGCCTACACTATTTTTAATATAACTTTTATTTAATTATAGTAACGTTATTAGGAACTTATAATAAGTACTTGGGCTATTATTATGGGTTATATAAGTATTGTTTAACGCTTATATAATAGTGATAATAGCTAGACTATTAAGTAGTTGCGGTTAGCGTTAGACTAAACCTTAGTGTTATTGATACTAGGTTTGGTCAAGGGAAAAATTGTTTTGAGATAACGAAGCGTTGTCCGAGTATCGAGTCACCACCCTAACAAGTGAGTGCATAGTCACTTTCATATTACACATAGATATGAAGTATTTAATATAAATTACGTGCTATGTGTGCATATTGTCTGAATACTTGTTGTCTATGCTGATGAAAGATTTTTATACATGTTTTAAATGATTTAAACTGTATATGTATTTTATATCTACAAAATGTTGGGGTAAAACATGGGTAGATGTAATAGACGATGTGTGATAAAATGATGAGAGGCATCGATGGTGTTGTTGTTTATTCTGTCATCTAGCGGAGTATGGATGATGACCACAGACTCTTCTAGACAGTCCAGTGGAACGCTAGCAGGCTCGCAACCTGTAGGTGTTTGTGAAAGATGTGTTCACCGGTGTACTCCATCCCCCTCATGGTTGCCTTAAGGACATTTTATTGCTGAGAAATCCCCTTAGTAGTAGTGTCCATCTCGATGATGATCCTTAGGCTAGGTCCCTTATGATAGGTGTTTAGGGACGTAAAGTGAGGATAACGGGAACGGGTAATCGGGTTATTGTTGGTTGATGAAATTAAATAACTTATTTATTGTGGGTTGAAAACCCTATGTGTTCACCAGGCTCCCAAGCCTGACCCACTCAGTTTCATGTATTACAGGTAGTGGCGTTCGAGCATAGATGTGATGTTTTGGATGAGGGATTACAGATATAGGCCTGTAGATATGAAATAATGTAGTAAGACTTATATTGTACTGTTTATGCTTTTGATCTGTATCGAACATGACATCCCGAGTCTTTTTAATGAAATACATTTCTACGGAAATGCTTTGATAAATCTTTATCATATTTTTATTCTGGGAACAAATTCCGCAACACTTTTATGTAAAATGTTACTCTGATTTTCAAACAAGCATAAATGAAATCGGTCTTTTCTGGTCGTGAAAAATGGGGATGTCACAGTTGGTATCAGAGCATTAATTTAAGCGAACTAGGAATTTGTAGGATTTCTAGACTTAAACTTAGAATGCTAAGCGATGATTGTGAGATGTGAGCACTAGCTTATTTTAGGAATTATGCCTAAAATGCTTTTATGTGCTAAATGCTTTGTGCCTGATATGCTGTTATTTGTTCGGATCTATGGTCTGTTGCCGACCGGATCTGGAAACCTTATGTGTTTAGGATTCTAAACGTACGACTACGATATTAGAACTAACATGTAAACGTTTCGGAGCGATAAGGATGATTTAAACGTCTATCCTAAATAAAGATCTAAATTCACCTTATTCGGTGTATAGATCAAAATGGCAAGAACCCGCAGTGGAGCTGGGAATGCAAATGGGAATAGGAATCAACCCCCAGTGATTCAGCAAATACCTGTTGTAGTAGAAGTTGCACCCGAGCCAATCACCATGGCTGGAGTGCAAGCCATGATTCGTGCTATGTTAGCAGAACAAAGGGAGGAAATGAGGCAGATGTTGCACGCAAATAAGGACGAACCTACCATGCCCATTGAGCAACCCGAGCTGATTCCCGAGAAATCGGAGGAAGGGAACTATAGTCGCCATGTGAGTCAAGCTGGGACTCAAGGAGAATGAAGGAATGATCCGGAGAGGGGAAACGACAAGGATGGGCGGATGTATAAGAATTTCTTGAGTGCGAAGCTACCAAGTCTCTCAGGAAGCCCAAAGCCTATTGAGATTATGGATTGGATCTCCGAAATGGAGATGGTGTTCGAGAGCTGCAGCTGTAGCGAGAAACAGAAGACTGTCTTTGCAGTTAGGCAACTGAAAACTGGAGTCTTGAGCTGGTGGAAACTATTGGCGGATACAATGCCGCGAGGAGAAGCCCTGAAGATGTCATGGGAAGAGTTCTTGGAACAACTGAAGGCGCAGTACTGTTCAGAAATAGATCTGATTGATCTGAACAATGAGTTCCAAAACCTGAAAAAGGGGAGAATGAGCGTTGACGACTACGCTACTGCATTCACGGAGAAGATGAAGTTGTTTCCATACCTAGTGCCAACCGAACTCTCCAAAATTGAGAAGTTCGCAAATGGACTGCCAGCCGACTTTGGCCCGACAATCAAGATGGCAACCACTTTGAAATCAGCTGTTTGAGCAGCTAAGAATGTGGAGACCCAGCAGAAGGAAAGGGGTCTGGAGAGGGCCGAGGTTGGTGAGAAAAGGAAATTCGATGGATCTTCAAGGTCCAACAAGAAAAGTAAATTCTCGAAGTCCGGTTCGAAGGGATGAGGAGCCGAAGCAAAGTGGTGTGACAAGTGCAAGAAGAAGCACTCCGGAAAATGCGACGGAGAAGTCACCTGCTTTAAGTGTGGAAAGACCGGGCACTATGCCAATGAATGCACCCTCACCAAGAAAGTCTGTTATGGGTGTGGCGAGGAAGGGCACATTTTGAGGGACTGCCCGAAGAAGAAGGAGGCAGGAAGACCCAACATTTCACCAAAGACGAAGGCAAGAACCTTCCAGATGACGCTCGAAGCTACAAAGGAGGCAGCAGATGTCACTTCAGGTACCTTTCTTGTAAATGGTTTTCCTGCCAATATATTGTTTGATTCCGGAGCAAACTACTCCTTTGTGTCACATAAGTTTGGTGGGAAACTAGCATTGCCCGTAGAAAACCTTGATAATGCCCTAATTGTGGAAGTTGCCAGTGGCAAATTCGTACCTGTTAGTAATCGTATTAGGAACATCGTCATCGACCTAAATGGAAACGAATTCAACGAAGAGTTGTTGCCCATAGAGTTGAACGGTTTTGACATCGTTCTGGGAATGGATTGGCTTAGCGCCAACGATGCTGAGATTCTTTGCAGGAAGAAGATAGTAAGGGTGAACCCACCCGGAAAAAAGTCATTTATGGTGTACGGGGACAAACACAGAGTAAATTCTGGAATCATCTCCCTGATGAAAGCCAGGAAATGTTTGTCCAAGGGATGTGCATCATACTTGGCATTCGTGATCTATGCAAAGAAGGAGAAAAAGGAGGTGCAGAGTATACCAGTGGTGTGTGATTATCCGGAAGTCTTTCCCGAAGATCTTCTCGGATTACCACCTGATAGACAAGTAGAGTTCAAAATAGACTTGTTACCAGGAACAACACCGATAGCGAAGGCACCGTACCGATTAGCACCGATAGAGATGAGGGAGCTTATGACGCATCTTCAGGAGTTGTTGGACAACAGTTTCATTCAACCTAGTTCATCACCCTGGGGAGCTCCGGTGCTATTCGTGAAGAAGAAAGACAGAAGAATGAGAATGTGTATAGACTACAGAGAGCTGAACAAGGCAACGGTGAAGAACAAGTACCCATTTCTGAGGATTGATGACCTATTCGATCAACTGCAAGGTTCGAGCTATTTCTCAAAGATCGATCTTAGGTCAGGATATCATCAGCTGAAGGTAAGAGAGCATGATATTGAGAAAACTGCATTCAGAACAAGATATGGACACTACGAGTTCTTGGTTATGTCATTTGGACTAACCAATGCTCCAGCAGCGTTCATGGATTTGATGAACAGGGTTTGTAAACCATTCCTCGATAAATCTGTGATAGTGTTCATAGATGACATTCTAATTTACTCGAAAAATCAAGAGGGGCATGGCAGACACTTGCAGGAAGTGTTAGAAGTATTGAAGAAGGAGAAGTTGTATGTAAAGTTCTCCAAATGTGATTTTTGGATCCGAGAAGTCCACTTCTTGGGTCATGTGGTTAACAAAGAAGGAATAATGGTTGACCCAGCAAAAATCGAAGCGGTGATGAAGTGGGAACGACCGAAAAGTCCCACGGAGATTCGAAGCTTTCTGGGATTAGTTGGATACTACTGACGATTTATCCAAGGCTTTTCTTCGATAGCTGCTCCATTGACAGCTTTGACCCAAAAAGGAGCTACTTATACATGGAGTGAGAAGCACGAAGAAGCATTCGAGAAGCTAAAGAAGAAATTATGTGAAGCACCGATTCTTTCTCTACCCAATGGAGTTGAAGACTTCGCGGTCTATAGTGACGCATCTGGAGTCGGGTTGGGTTGTGTTCTGACCCAAAGAGAAAATGTGATAACATATGCATCTCGACAATTGAAGGAGCATGAAAAGAACTACCCCACTCATGATCTGGAGTTCGCAGCGGTAGTTTTTGCCTTGAAGATATGGAGGCATTACCTCTATGGCACGAAGTGCAAGCTTTTCACAGATCATAAGAGTCTCCAGTATCTCTTTAATCAGAAGGAATTGAATATGAGACAACGACGCTGGCTGGAGTTACTCAAGGACAACGACTGTGAGATACTTTACCACCCTGGTAAAGCAAATGTTGTCGCTGATGCTCTCAGTCGAAAAGTCAACCTTGAGAGAAAAAGGCCAAGAGCGTTGCGAATAGAAGTTGTCTCGACAATTGTGGAAAGTATCAGGAAAGCTCAAGAAGAAGCTTCAGAGAAGAATGACCAAAAGGAAGAACGTTTGGGCAGAACGTTAGTGTTCGGTACAAACAGTCAAGGACTGAAGGTATTCCAAGATCGGATTTGGGTACCTAAGACAGGAGGAATAAGAGAACTTATGATGGAAGAAGTGCACAAGACCATGTACTCAATTCATCCCGGAAGCACAAAAATGTATAGGGACCTAAAACCCTACTACTGGTGGCCGACGATGAAGCTCGATGTTGCAAAGTATGTGGGCGAGTGTGTAACTTGTGCAAGAGTCAAGGCACAACATCAGAAACCATACGGGATCTTAGAACCTTTACCTGTACCCATGGGTAAATGGGAAGACATCACCATGGATTTTGTGACTAAACTGCCCAGGACGAAGAACGGTCACGACATGATTTGGGTGGTCGTGGATCGTTTCACTAAGAGTGCACACTTCATAGCAGCCAACGAGAGGTGGTCTATGGATAAGCTCGCAAATGCTTACGTGAAGGAGGTAGTAAGACTTCACGGTGTTCCTCTAACGATTGTATCAGATCGTGACAGTCGTTTCACGTCGAGGTTTTGGAGAAGTCTACAAGAGGAATTGGGTATGAAATTGTGTTTGAGTACAGCTTACCATCCACAGACTGATGGTCAGAGCGAAAGAACGATTCAAACACCGGAAGATATGCTGAGAGCATGTACCCTGGAGTTCCAAGGTAACTGGGATGAGCACTTACCTCTGGTAGAGTTTTCCTACAATAACAGTTTCCACTCGAGCATCAAGATGGCACCCTATCAAGCCTTGTACGGACAGAAGTGTCGTACGCCGTCTTGTTGGCTTGAGGCTGGGTAAAAGCAGTTTATGGGCCCCAAGATAGTCCATGAGACTGCTGAGAAGCTGAAAGTAATTAGGGAAAGAATGTTAGCAGCTCAGGATTGTCAGAAGAGCTATGCTGACAAGAAAAGACGACTGATGACCTTCGAAGTTGGGGATTCGGTTTTGCTTAAAGTCTCACCGTGGAAGGGACTTATAAGATTTGGGAAACGAGGAAAGTTGAGTCCAAGGTTTATTGGACCGTTTAAAGTTTTTCAGAAGATTGGGAACCAAACTTACAAGCTCGAATTACCCGAAGAACTGGATGGAATTCATAACACCTTCCATGTGTGCTATTTGAGGAAGTTCACGGGAGAAGTTCCCGACATAATTCCAATCTCAGAGTTAAGAATGAATGAGAATAAGAGGCTAATCGAAGAGCCTGAGGCAATCGTTGACCGTAAGACTAAGAAGTTACGACGCAAGATGGTCGACTTAGTGCTAGTCCGATGGAAACATTCGAATGGGCCGAATCTCACTTGGGAAATAGAGGGTGACATGATAAGTCGCTATCCACATCTGTTTGCTGATGCATGATTCCGGGACGGAATCATCCTAAGGGGGAGATAATTGTAACGCCCGTGTTTCAGGGCTAAGTAGTAGTAGATGATGTAATAGTCTAGGTCAACTATTGTAACTCTTTTGAAATAATAAATATGAAATATTTGAGTATTATGTGAATTATGTGCCTTTATATGCTTATTACTTATTTATAAATGTGTAATAAATAAAGAATAAAAATAAGTGTCAAAATTAAAGTGTGAGATAAACCCGATATCTCTACATAAAGTTATAGTGGTCGAAACAAGGATTCCGGAGATATAAAGAACGCCGAAATTCGAGTTATAACGACGAAGTTATGACCCATCGAAGTTTCGCGACGGAACCGGCACGGCACCGGGAAGCGTAAATAGTGAATTTACGATAGAGCGACCTTTAGCCTTAGCGATCTAAATGAAAGTCGTAGAAAACGTTAAACCGAGAGCGTCCATAAAAATAACGCCCAAATCTGACTTCGTATGAGGAAGTTATGATTTTTCGAAGATTCGGCTCAGCAGTGTACAACCCGAAGTTCGAATATTAGATCGAGCGATTTCTAGCCGACACAACCTAAACGAGAATCGAAGATCTCGTTAATAGTAGCGTAACGATAAAAAGACAGACGAAAACGGACGTCGGATGAAGAAGTTATGAATTTTTAACGAACCAATCATGTCCCGGCCTGTTAAAAATATAAATTTAAAATAAAGTCAAAATTAGCCGACGGAGTCTAAACGAAAGTTGTAGAGTACGTTCCCGCCTACGCGTGGATATAAAGAACATTGAAAACGGAGCTCGTATACGAAATTTATGATTTTTAGAAGTTAAGTGTGCAATTTGCGAAGCTGATGCATGAAATGATGACGTGGCCAAACCACAGCCGTTCGATGAGCCCGCTTCGGATTGCGACACGCCACCCTTTGCATTACGCCCCGCGTCGGAAAGAAGTATGCCTCGCGTATAGCTGCTTTCTATGGTCCGAGAGAAGCCGCGTCGCCTCAGCCCCTTCGCAACACGTGTCTCGTACGGAGACTAGCTGGCGCCCTTATCTGAAGTTACGCCCAGCGTAGTCCGAGGATCAGACCCTATATAAAGGGTGCGAAGGCAGCCGGATTTCTTGCACATTTCCACTTCTCTCTCTAACCCATTCCATCCCCCCCCCTAGCACCCGAAGGAAGCCCCGAGGCTCCCGGAGTCCCGAGAAAAAGGGTCTTTTGGTTCGGAAACGCTGCTCCAAGCGAAGCCGGGTTTTCTATAAAACCCGTTGTAAGTGAGCTACGCCTACGCTATTTTTAATATAACTTTTATTTAATTATAGTAACGTTATTAGGAACCTATAATAAGTACTTGGGCTATTATTATGGGTTATATAAGTATTGTTTAACGCTTATATAATAGTAATAATAGCTAGACTATTAAGTAGTCGCGGTTAGCGTTAGACTAAACCCTAGTGGTATTGATACTAGGTTTGGTCAAGGGAAAAATTGTTTTGAGATAACGAAGCATTGTCCGAGTATCAAGTCACCACCCTAACAGGTGAGTGCATAGTTACTTTCATCTTACACATAGATATGAAGTATTTAATATAAATTACGTGCTATGTGTGCATATTGTCTGAATACTTGCTGTCTATGCTGATGAAAGATTTTTATACATGTTTTAAATGATTTAAACTGTATATGTATTTTATATCTACAAAATGTTAGGGTAAAACATGGGTAGATGTAATAGACGATGTGTGATAAAATGATGAGAGGCATCGATGTTGTTGTTGTTGATTCTGTCATCTACCGGAGTATGGATGATGACCACGGACTCTTCTAGACAGTCCAGTGGAACGCTAGCAGGCTCGCAACCTGTAGGTGTTTGTGAAAGATGTGTTCACCGGTGTACTCCATCCCCCTCATGGTTGCCTTAAGGACATTTATTGCTGAGAAATCCCCTTAGCAGTAGTGTCCATCCCGATGATGATCCTTAGGCTAGGTTGTGACAACCATCAAATTTCGGTCAAGTCAAAGTCAACTAGTCAAACCGGTCAACTCCATTAACCCTTGTATGATAGGGTTTACGTTATGTAATCACTGTATAATTCGCTATTTTAATGAGAAAACATCATTTGGAAAGTTCATGTGTTTGATTTCCTTAGCCTTAACAGTGCTAAACAATGAACCAAAGCGATAAAACACTATTGCACAATCATCGGGATTGTGTAGGACACTAAATCATGGCTTAACGGGGTCTATGGACCTTGCGTTGCGAAGCCGGACACTCAAAAAGATCACAAACGAAACCTCTCGCAATCTCATTCAAACCCTACTCAAGATTACTTGACGCTAATAGGATCGAAACTCATACACTACGATATAAATTGACGTTAATAGCAACATAGTATAGTACAACGTTATAACTATAATCAAATTAAATTATGATACCATATTAAAATCAAATCAAAGTATAATGCTCTAATTAAATTTAAAAGAATCAAACTTGAATGCTATAATTAAACTTCAAATCAAAGTAGATTGTTATAATCAAATAATAACTCATCTTTTATAAAACTCCATTTTTATAAACTTTACATTAAATTTTATAAAACTCTATTTTTATAAACTTTACATTAAATTTTATAAAACTCTTATATTAATTATGTAAAAGATGCTTGTGTTAGTGGGAAATTATGAAGACCACCAAAAGCAAAAAGATTATTCCCATGGTCTCCCACTCACACCTCTCATCCACTTTCCTTTCCTTTTTCTCCCAACACATTATTCTCTTCACCACTTAAACCTTCTCTATTCTTTCTCTCACTCTCAATCTCGAAATTTCCTCCAAGAATACTCATATTCCATCCAAGAACAATCTATTATACTCAAATCTTCATCCCTCTTGAAGCATTCATCAAGGTATGTTGTTAAAAGTTTCATATTCATACAAGAAACAAATTAAATCCACCAAAATATCTAAAACTCATTTTATGCATAAACCTGATTTTTCTCAGAATCCCATCAATAAAATAAAAAGTTCTGAAAAATTTTCAGAAAATAATTTATTTTTATTGAATTACTATAACTATTGCAATAAAGTAGGGCAATAATTCACATAAAATACTTTTTGCATTCAATAAATTCTGAGAAAATTCTGGGATGACCTGTATACTAATTAAACATGATATATGAAGTTTCATGCATTTATATTACTTTTTACTATTATTTATTATTTTATTGATTAACTAATAATGAAATATATAAAAAATACTTCTCATAGTCACAAATATCTGAAACTTATACACTGAGCTCTACATCATGTTATAAAACTATGGTTAATTTTACAGATTTTTTGAGAATCATTTACTATTTTTCCCGAATTTTGTGTTGTTTAATCATTAAAATATTAAATAAATACTAAAACAGTTCAGAAAAATATACAAATTTTACAGTAATTCATATTGTATGAAATAATGATTTCCTAATAATTTCATAATTTTTCAATACTGCTTACTATTTAAAACTATTTTCCTAAGTATTTAAGCATGTAAAAATGCATTTTAATGATTATTTCATATAAATAATTGTTAAAATCTGTAAATAATTATAATTGGGCAAGTTATTATTTTAATAAGAAATTATTAAAATCTGGCCTAAATTGAAAATATAAATTAATTATGCAAAGTAAGTAATTCAATTTAAAATTCATTTAACAAATAAATACCTTAATATTATAATCAAAATGAATTATTGTTAATTCATCTAATATAAGAATATGTGTCTAATTATTTGTATTAATACTCCATTCTCATTTAGCAGTTCCTAAACCAAAACTATTAATTATATTAGGTTCTACGCCATTTTGACCCGAATCGTCTATCGTACGACACACGCATTTCGTTTTGGAACTAATGTGAGTAATCTACCCCATACTTTATAATTTTCAATACTTTTGGGGTGTATCATGTGGTTCTAATATATTCCAACTTCATTTTATTGTTTTATCACAATTGAGACATTGTTGGGACATTTATACGTGAGTCATTAATTGTATAACTATTGTTTGTTTACGCTACATGTACTTGTAGTGCATTACCATTTTTAGTCTAATCTCCATGACTATGCCCGTATTCTTGAGGTACGTTATGGACAATAATAGCGCTATTGGGTTGACCACCCCGCCTTGGGACGCTAAGGTGATTGATCGCACGTGGTTGAGTGTGTATGATGATTAGATGCTCCATCCTATATATGTTTATATATATACATATGTATATATAGGGTGAGGACTTATTGTTGTTGTTATCATTTGTTAATCAATTTTTGATTTATAAACCGTTATCTCAAATACAATTGTTTGCCGACTTCAAAAGAAAACAAATTTCCAATTATAAAGGTTTCAACTTCACAATTTTCTCTACTAAAATTAGATTACTCACCAACTCTCGTAGTTGACCTGTTTTTACCCATGATGCAGATTTGAAGAATGAAGTTGATGAAAAATAGGTTGTGCCTTAGAAATCCACAAGACTATTTAAATTTGATGTAATAAATGTTGTTCATATTTTGATTTGTATTTGTATGTTGTGGATCTTGTTTGCATACTTAGTACTTAATTGAATCTAATCATATTATAACATAGTTGTCATGAGACTTTGAACAATATATCACTCCTCGATCGATTCCGACAAGGATCGGGATGTGACAGATTGGTATCAGAGCCCTTGACTATAGGGAATTAGGTTAATTGCCTTGACCTAGTCTATAGCCTCTAGGGTCCTCTCGTATGCTAGTTTACAAAATGCACACACAACTGCATGCAATTCGCACTTAGAAAATCCTAGGAATACCTTTGTGTGTTAATTGCTCCCTTATGTGCATACGTATTACTCCTGACACTTATATGTGTGCATACACTTGTGAATATTCTCCACTTTCTCTGAAAATCACACACATACTCAAGTTGTTTAACAAAATGTATATACATATATGTATTCCTTAGAGCTCATAGGAAATTCAAAGTCATCCACTCTAGTTGGGTAGGATCATAGTAATGGACACGTAGTAACTGGAAGGGGGAGGTGCCGGTAGCCCGAAAGTCCTGACTAGGTAAGCATTCGTATACATCCCAATCAACCGAGGGACCAGTTTGCTTATATGGGGACCAAAGGCGAGAGTTCCCAAACCTATAGGCCAAAGCGCGTCATTCACAGTACTTTTGAGCCATCAAAATACCCGACCTTATCAAACGTATCCGAAAGGATACACTCCAAAATGGCCAACTCATTGGACTATTAAGTTCCCTAATGGGCCTAGAAGTGGGAAAGAAATGTGAAAACTTAGTTTTGTGGGGGCCCACGCAAGTGGTACATGTTTCACATTTAGTAACCATGGAAAGCCCAAAAGGTGCCCAACACTCCTAACCATGGCCCAACAAGTGTTTTACAATTATTTTACCCAACAATGTCTAAAAAAAACTTTATTTCCCTAATCAATTTACAAATAACTCACAAGTCCATATGCGTGTTTCTCATAGTTGACATGTTCCTTGTTTGGTTGTGGACTTAGGGTAGACTCATTAGGATCAACAGTCTAATAAAATTTTAATTACACATAACTGGGGGCATGTCGAGTGAATCTTAGGAGTGGATCAGACATGGAACAAATCACAAGATTATAATCAAGTTATTCCTACTAAATTCATAAGTCTATTTATATAGACCTCTGGTATAGAGTCGTCAGCGTAGTCGTGTCGGCAATCTAGAATATAGCTAAATACATAATACAAACTATAATACCCAAATTATACAAAATTTTCTGCATAAAAAATCAATAGACAAACACAATGAAACTAAAAAGGGTATCAATCTATCAAGAGAAAAACACATACAATGTAGATTAAAATCCACTAATTATAACAAAATGTATAAAAGAAAAGGTAAGGACTAAGGATTGTTAAGTCCTCTCTTCTTATAAATAGCTTTGAAGCAAGCTTGCCTAAGCTTCTTTGTTCTTTCTGTCAATTCCATACCTGGCAATTTCTCCATCATCTTCTTGTGCCCTGCTAACGTCTCTACCTCCTCCTTTAATCCCAACTCCTAGTTTTTTTTAGGTAGATGCAATATATTTTTCGTGTGAGTTCACAAAATTTACAATGAGTTAAGTTTATATAAATATAAATCAGGAAATCGTAGTAAATCAATTGAATTGATGTGGAATATGCCTAGGGCCATTGTTTATGTTATAAAGAAACTAATAATTAAAATTTTAGAAAATACCAAAACAACTTTGGTTACCAAGTGCATGCATACATGCATGAGTAATGTATAGAAGGTTATTATCGTAGTTTACCTTGGCATTTTGAATGAGGGATTGAAGGCTCTTAAGTTTTCTATGAGGCCATCTGTTTATGTTTAGCTCTCTGCATCTTTTCTTCAACAATGTTAACCCTATCCCTAGTTCCTTTGCTGCCATGATTATCGGCATCTCAAAGTACTTCGCTATCTCTTCAAACTCCAATGGTCTCAATCTATTTGCCACCTTCCGGCCACCGTGATCAGTGGTGGCAGCACTAGAACTACCTGTAGCCTCACCACCGGATTTACAGTCTTCACTGAAACTAACCAATGGTAAATTACCATCCTCCCAACAATCCCATAAGCTTATGTCTTTAAGGGGATCCAAATCGTGAAACTCATTTCTAGAAATAATGTTTTGATCTTTGTTAAGTACTGTGGAAACGTTCTGATCGAGCACTTCATGCAATTTTTCCGACAACTCGTAATCATGATGGTCGAGCATGTCACCACTGCAAAAATCCAAAAAAAAAAAAAAAAAAAAAACTCAAGATAATCAAATCCAACACGATGAAAGACTCTTTTTGATCACTACAAATCCAAACCATGTTTTGATCAATATAGACAAAATCACTTTTCTGTGCGAAAGATGGGGTAATGAGTGACGTTTATATATACCTGAAAAGATCTTGATGATCAAAGTACTGAAACCAATCGAGGTCATCTATGGGGTTTTGATGATCTGCAGGTGGATCCATTTGTGAGGGAGAAGTTAAAAGTTGCGGTAAGAATGTGATGATTTATATAAGTGAAGTGGGAGAAGTAATTAATAACAAATAAAGAGGAAATGAATATATATAGTCTTTGAACTTTAACCTTCTTCTTCAATTCACACACATATACGTATATGTTGCCGCAATTATGACTTATGTGCCTCATGCATTTAATACATCACATGCCTACCGCATATTCTTGACTTTGAAGCTACGTACCAGTTTCAAATTTCCCCAGTAGCACACTTTTCATTAGAAAGTACTCCAAGTCTTCACACATGAACCAGTTAGAAAATACTCCAAGTCTTCACACACGAACCAATTAGAAAGTACTCCAAGTCTTCACACATGCAAATTATGACTTGTGTGTCGCTATAGGTAACTAATAAAATTTTATTTTTTAACCCCTTAAATATCAGTACAAGCTTCTAACCTCGACGTTTAAATTCAAAATTTCTTTTTATTACTAAAACTAGCATCGATTCAAGTATATAAACCTTGAATCTTGAGAACACGGCAAAACCCAAATAAGTCTTATCATCTATGTAAAAAAAAACTCAGGGTTTTTACTAGTAAATCTATCAGTGGCGGAGCTTGAACAATTAACTTGGGGGGGGGGGGGCGAAAATATTATAAACTGAAATTAAAATTAAAAAAAAAAAACAGATTGTTTTCTACAAATAAACACCAAAAACACCTAGAAAAAGAATTACAACTCAGCCCGACAGCCTTTAATGTCTTTAAAAACAGATTATGAATGATATATTAGTAAGCAGACAACAATTTCTCTTTCAATGTTTTCATCTTTCCCATGATTATATCTAGAAAAATCAAAATGAAGGAACAATTGATCCAATCAAAACAAAATCAAATTCAAAATTAGAACAATAACCAATAACTCATTTAACAATAACCAAATCAATCTTTGTTGTCACTTTTCAGTTTTGTTTGAAGCTGACAAGCTGTTAAGCATAACCAAATCAATAACCAAATCTATAAGTTCATAACTTATAAATCAAATTGGCAAATCGCCAAATCGCAAATGACAGCCAAATTAAAAGGAAACTCAGTAAGACAGTAGTAACGCATAAATAGGCAACAAATTGACAGAAAACAGCAGCAGCAGTACAATACGCCAACACCAACAATCAACAATCTTACAATCAGAAAAGAAAGAAAATCTGAACAGGATTTGGGTCTCGGGATTACATACCTGATTTCTGTGAAGTGAGAATGGGGACTTGGGCACTTGGCGATGGCGATTGGCGAGAGTGAGACCAGGCGACTGACTTGGCGAGACAGCGACAAACGAACAGCAGGCGAGATAGGCAACGAATTGGGAAAATGGGGATGAATCGATTTTGATTTCTTGATACCGCTTGGTCGCTTGGAGAATTGGGAGTATTGGACCATTCTGATTAGGAATCGGGAGGGGCCAAAGCCCAAGTTTGAAGATAGCAGGCCTATAACTATTTTATTTTGAACTACAATTCCTACTTCTAGCCCAATAATACTACGCCCCTGGAATCTATGAGGGCTAGTGTAAACATTATGGTCATATATCATTAAGATTCTATGGACTTAGAATGTGTGATTCCGCCTCATTCCCTGTTCCTTGTTTGGTTGTGGGCTTAAGGCGGGGTCACCCATCCAAAATGCCCTTGCAATCTTAATGATATACGACTAGTTTACGTCAATCGACTATAAAAGAACTTGTAGGACTTATAATGCAAATTTCGTCAAAATTTGTTGAAACATTCGTAATGATGGAACTCGCTAACTACGTTATAAAATATTCATAGTGGTAATACCAAGGATAAAACAGGGAGTATAAAAGCACACATAGAATACTCTATCATCCCAAAACAATAAACTCCTTTTAAATTGACTCAGTTCAAGTTACAATACGAAATTTCCAAGGTCATCATGTGACATCAGGAGGGTTGTTCCTCACCATAATCAATTTCTTGTACTACGAAAAGTTTTCCACATCTTTTTCCAAACTCTTGAAGTCCCAATCAAAATGCAAATTTTGGGACGAAATTCCCTCTAACGGGGGGATGATGTGACAACCATCAAATTTCGGTCAAGTCAAAGTCAAACAAAGTCAACTAGTCAAACCGGTCAACTCCATTAACCCTTGTATGATAGGGTTTACGTTATGTAATCACTGTATAATTCGCTATTTTAATGAGAAAACATCATTTGGAAAGTTCATGTGTTTGATTTTCCTTAGCCTTAACAGTGCTAAACAATGAACCAAAGCGATAAAACACTATTGCACAATCATCGGGATTGTGTAGGACACTAAATCATGGCTTAACGGGGTCTATGGACCTTGCGTTGCGAAGCCGGACACTCAAAAAGATCACAAACGAAACCTCTCGCAATCTCATTCAAACCCTACTCAAGATTACTTGACGCTAATAGGATCGAAACTCATACACTACGATATAAATTGACGTTAATAGCAACATAGTATAGTACAACGTTATAACTATAATCGAATTAAATTATGATACCATATTAAAATCAAATCAAAGTATAATGCTCTAATTAAATTTAAAAGAATCAAACTTGAATGCTATAATTAAACTTCAAATCAAAGTAGATTGTTATAATCAAATAATAACTCATCTTTTATAAAACTCAATTTTTATAAACTTTACATTAAATTTTATAAAACTCTATTTTTATAAACTTTACATTAAATTTTATAAAACTCTTATATTAATTATGTAAAAGATGCTTGTGTTAGTGGGAAATTATGAAGACCACCAAAAGCAAAAAAATTATTCTCATGGTCTCCCACTCACACCTCTCATCCACTTTCCTTTCCTTTTTCTCCCAACACATTATTCTCTTCACCACTTAAACCTTCTCTATTCTTTCTCTCACTCTCAATCTCGAAATTTCCTCCAAGAATACTCATATTCCATCCAAGAACAATCTATTATACTCAAATCTTCATCCCTCTTGAAGCATTCATCAAGGTATGTTGTTAAAAGTTTCATATTCATACAAGAAACAAATTAAATCCACCAAAATATCTAAAACTCATTTTATGCATAAACCTGATTTTTCTCAGAATCCCATCAATAAAATAAGAAGTTCTGGAAATTTTCAGAAAATAATTTATTTTTATTGAATTACTATAACTATTGCAATAAAGTAGGGCAATAATTCACATAAAATACTTTTTGCATTCAATAAATTCTGAGAAAATTCTGGGATGACCTGTATACTAATTAAACATGATATATGAAGTTTCATGCATTTATATTACTTTTTACTATTATTTATTATTTTATTGATTAACTAATAATGAAATATATAAAAAATACTTCCCATAGTCACAAATATCTGAAACTTATACACTGAGCTCTACATCATGTTATAAAACTATGGTTAATTTTACAGATTTTTTGAGAATCATTTACTATTTTTCCCGAATTTTGTGTTGTTTAATCATTAAAATATTAAATAAATACTAAAGCAGTTCAGAAAAATATACAAATTTTACAGTAATTCATATTGTATGAAATAATGATTTCCTAATAATTTCATAATTTTTCAATACTACTTACTATTTAAAACTATTTTCCTAAGTATTTAAGCATGTAAAAATGCATTTTAATGATTATTTCATATAAATAATTGTTAAAATCTGTAAATAATTATAATTGGGCAAGTTATTATTTTAATAAGAAATTATTAAAATCTGGCCTAAATTGAAAATATAAATTAATTATGCAAAGTAAGTAATTCAATTTAAAATTCATTTAACAAATAAATACCTTAATATTATAATCAAAATGAATTATTGTTAATTCATCTAATATAAGAATATGTGTCTAATTATTTGTATTAATACTCCATTCTCGTTTAGCAGTTCCTAAACCAAAACTATTAATTATATTAGGTTCTACGCCATTTTGACCCGAATCGTCTATCGTACGACACACGCATTTCGTTTTGGAACTAATGTGAGTAATCTACCCCATACTTTATAATTTTCAATACTTTTGGGGTGTATCATGTGGTTCTAATATATTCCAACTTCATTTTATTGTTTTATCACAATTGAGACATTGTTGGGACATTTATACGTGAGTCATTAATTGTATAACTATTGTTTGTTTACGCTACATGTACTTGTAGTGCATTACCATTTTTAGTCTAATCTCCATGACTATGCCCGTATTCTTGAGGTACGTTATGGACAATAATAGCGCTATTGGGTTGACCACCCCGCCTTGGGACGCTAAGGTGATTGATCGCACGTGGTTGAGTGTGTATGATGATTAGATGCTCCATCCTATATATGTTTATATATATACATATGTATATATAGGGTGAGGACTTATTGTTGTTGTTATCATTTGTTAATCAATTTTTGATTTATAAACCGTTATCTCAAATACAATTGTTTGCCGACTTCAAAAGAAAACAAATTTCCAATTATAAAGGTTTCAACTTCACAATTTTCTCTACTAAAATTAGATTACTCACCAACTCTCGTAGTTGACCTGTTTTTACCCATGATGCAGATTTGAAGAATGAAGTTGATGAAAAATAGGTTGTGCCTTAGAAATCCACAAGACTATTTAAATTTGATGTAATAAATGTTGTTCATATTTTGATTTGTATTTGTATGTTGTGGATCTTGTTTGCATACTTAGTACTTAATTGAATCTAATCATATTATAACATAGTTGTCATGAGACTTTGAACAATATATCACTCCTCGATCGATTCCGACAAGGATCGGGATGTGACATAGGTCCCTTATGATAGGTGTTTAGGGACGTAAAGTGAGGATAACAGGAACGGGTAATCGGGTTATTGTTGGTTGATGAAATTAAATAACTTATTTATTGTGGGTTGAAAACCCTATGTGCTCACCAGGCTCCCAAGTCTGACCCACTCAGTTTCATGTATTACACGTAGTGGCGTTCGAGCATAGATGTGATGTTTTGGATGAGGGATTACGGATATAGGCCTGTAGATATGAAATAATGTAGTAAGGATTATATTGTACTGTTTATGCTTTTGAGCTGTATCGAACATGACATCCCGAGTCTTTTTAATGAAATACATTTCTACGGAAATGCTTTGATAAATATTTATCATATTTTTATTCTAGGAACAAATTCCACAACACTTTTATGTAAAATGTTACTTTGATTTTCAAACAAGCATAAACGAAATCGGTCTTTTCTGGCCGTGAAAAATAGGGATGCCACACTTGCGGCTCAGAGCGTCCGCAACCACGTTCGCTTTACCAGGATGGTAAAGGATCTCGCAGTCATAATCCTTGACCACGTCAAGCCACCTGCGCTGCCTCATGTTCAGGTTCGGCTGATCCATGATGTGCCTCAGACTATTGTGGTCCGTGTATATGGTACAACGGACCCCATAGAGATAATTCCTACAAATTTTGAGAGCGAATACCACCGCTCCCAACTCCAGATTATGAGTAGGGTATCTCGTCTCGTGCGGCTTCTACTGCCATGACGCATTGGTTATCACCCGTCCTCTCTGCATGAGGACCGCTCCCAATCCTGTGATGGATGCATCACATAATACTACAAAATCCTCAACTCCCTCCGGGAGAGTCAAAACTGGAGCCTCGCAAAGTTGTTGTCTGAGGGTCTCAAACGCCCTCTGCTGCTCGGGGCCCCACCTGAAATCCATCCTCTTCCTCGTCAGACGAATGAGGGGTACTGCAATCTTGGAGAAATCTTGTATGAATCTCCGGTAGTACCCTGCCAATTCCAAGAAGCTCCTGATATCCGAGGGGGATTTCAGAACCTCCCACTGCATAACCGCCTCGATTTTGGCCGGATCGACCAAAATCCCCTCCTGGTTAACGAGATGTCCAAGGAATTGAACCTTTCGCAACCAACACTCGCACTTCGAGAACTTGGCATATAGTCGTTCTCGTCTCAAGACTCCCAATAGCTCTCGTAGATGCTCCTCATGCTGCTCTCGGGTCTTGGAGTACACCAAGATATCATCTATGAACACGATGACCGAGCGATCGAGCATCGGTCTGCAGACTCGATTCATTTGGTCTATAAATACTGTCGGCGTGTTTATGAGCCCAAACGACATCACCACAAACTCGTAATGTCCATAACGATTCCGGAACGCGGTCTTCTCCACATCCTCCTCCCTAACCCTGACCTGATGGTACCCGGACCTCAGGTCTATCTTGGAGAACCAAGATGCTCCCTGATTGAAAAGATCATTTATCCTCAGGAGTGGATAACGGTTCTTCACCGTCAACTTATGCAACTCCCGATAGTCAATGCACATCCGGTGTGAATTGGCGCTCCCCACAGAGAACTGCTCGGACGAATGAACTGCTTGCCCAACAGTTCCTGCAGCTGTGATGACAGCTCCTGCATCTCTGGTGGTGCCAACTGGTACAGCGCCTTGGCGATAGGGGCCGCACCTGACACTAGGTCGATCCTAAACTCGACGTGCCTCTCCGGAGGCACTCCGGGTAACTCCTCCGAAAACACGTCAGCGAACTCCCTGACCACTGGAACCTCTGAAACCGAGCCCTGATCCTTGACCCGCGTATCCACCATATACGCTAAATCACCCGCACATCCGTGCTGAATGTACCGTCAAGCCCTGGAAGCCGAACAAAACCCTGATACCAATCTGGTGCCCTCGCTGTAGACAATCAGTTATCCCCCACTTGGTGTTTGAACTACCACTCGCTTACCCTCGCAGTCGATCATGGCATCGAAGCGACTAAGCCAGTCCATACCCACGATCACACACATCCCCCATGGGAATCGAAATCAAGTCTATCGGGAAAGATACCTCAAAGATCTCTAACACGCAACCCCGATAGACTGAAGAAGCGGAAACCCCGTGTTTGTTGGCGATAGAGACTCGTAACGGACACTCTAGCTCTCCTACTGGCAAACCGAACTCCCTATTGAATGTCTGAGAGACAAATGAACGACTCGCCCCGAGTCAAATAATACCAAATCAGGTAAGGAGTTTACTAAAAACGTACATAATCACAGGTACAAACATATATGCATAAAACAGATATAATCAGTAAGATAAGGGATAGAAACATACCAGTAACCACGTTCGGGGCTGCCGTAGCCTCCTCTGTTGTAAGCTGGAAGGCACGTCCCTGAGCCCTTGGGGGCGCTGCTCTACCCTGACTCCCGTCAGTAATCCTCAGTGTAGCCGACGTTGGAGTCTGCGCCAGCCTGGAAGCGAGTTGTGGACAGTTGGTCTTCACGTGACCAACCTGATGGCAGTGGTAGCAGATCCTCATATCCTGAACCGGGGCTGTCTGGTGACAATCCCTCGCAAAATGCCCCTCCTTGCCGCATTTAGGTCACATACTACTCGATCTACAAACCCCTCAGTGACCCTTCCCGTACTTGCCACAAGTACGACCCTGTTGTCCTCCTGTCATGGAATCAGCGGTCTTAGACCGCTTTGGCGCTGGCTGTGACAACGTCGGGGCATGCCTCTACTCTCTCAGTAGTAACTCAATTTCAAGGTTCTGCCACCTAGCGGCCTCCTGCAACTCCAACAAAGTATCACATTGTTGGGTAGCAACAAACCGACGGATGTCAGTCTTGAGCATGCTCAGATAACGTGGCATCTGAGCATGCTCAGAAGCAAACTCCGGGCAGAACATCGCCCTCTCCGTAAACATACCGGTGATCTCCGTCACCGTCTCACCATCCTGTCTCAACTCCAAGAACTCCTGAGCTAACCGTTCCCACTCGACCCGTGGAATGTAGCGAACGCTGAACATATCCCTGAACTGCTCCCAAGTAACCGCGGCTCTCTGATCATCAGTGTAAGACCCAATCATCAACCTCCACCAGTCCTTTTCCTCGAACCTCAGCAGGTTCAGGGCACATCTGACCTTCTGGTCAGTAGGACATGAACATTTGAAGAAACACCCCTCCACGTCAGACAGCCACCTCATGGCTCTGATCGGATCCTGAATCCCATCAAATGTCAGGGGCTTCGTGTTATCGAAGTCCCGGTACTGAAAAGCCCGACCAGCTCCTCCTCCTGCCGCCGTTACAGTTGTTGTAGCTGTTGCGGCAGCCGTCTCAGCAAGGGTTGCATAGCGCTCGTTGAAATACTCAACCATGGCGGTCTTAATAGAACCAAACATCTCCGGCAGCTGTGCCCGGAACAGAGTAGCAACCTCATCATGCAGGATCTCTCGAATCCTGGCGTCCAGCTCATCCGACCTCATCTGACCAACAACCTCGGGCACTGTCGATCCCTCCTGACCGCCATCTCCTGATCCTGATCCGGATCCAGTCACAAAGCGTCTCGTAACCACCATACTAAAATATACCAGGAAAATATCAGATAATCCGCATAAATAACGGGGAACCAACTCCCAACTAAACCCTAGGGGTTGTGACTTCCTTGCTACGCGTATGGGTCCTGTGCTTTCAGTAGTACAGGCCCATACTACCTTCCACACCTACCCATATTTGTCTCAAGTATCATCACAACGCCCTAACAATATACATAAGCATGACGAGCGCTCAATCCTCACTCCTAAAGGAGTGCTAAATATTTCATACTAGCCTACCGACCTCGCACAACCCACCCATAAAACTTCCACCAACCCTGCAGCACTCGTGTATGCTAGCCATTCATAACGGTGGACCCTATAAACTTTCGAATACCTGATCCTACCATAAGCCCTTCATCAAACAAGAACAAGAAATAAGGCCAAACCAAACATTCTCAGGCTATAAGATCTTAATTATGTACGGCCGTGATGCATACACTAAGCAACTACAGTAATGATGTCAATTTCATATAAGGAAAACCCAAGGCTATCGGGCATCATATAATCAGGAAATTCTATCATGCAATTCATGAAGATCCCTAGCCTAGTACTAGCATGCTGTTCTAACATATTATAAAATCAAATAACCCGTAAGGTATTTTGGGGTCTACTTATTGGCTCTGGCTGATCGTACACTTGCATTCTCCTTTAGTATTTTGAAAACCATTTGAAAAATCATTTTAAAATCTTGTCCTTAGTTTGAGACTGGAGACACACGAGTGTTTCCTCCAATTCACTCAAACCAAGGCTCTGATACCAACTTGTAACACCCATAAGAATCATGCCAAATTTAAATTTTTTAAAATATTCAAAACCAACAATTATTACAAAATTTGTTTTCAAAATAGTTTAGTGTCAGAGTATCCCATAATCAAATCATGAAAACATAAGGAGGTGTACGATCACGCCTTCGCCTTCCCGCGATCATCGGAAGTACCTGGGAGTCGGGGTGTTATAGTAAAATAGTACAACCACTTATCCGATCATTCGAAAGTATCACTTATTAGTGTCTAGGCGATTTGTCACATTAGTTTTCGTTTAAATATGCATGAAAAAAACATTATTCCTTGCATCGCGCTTTATTGCTATTGATTAAGTTCTTTTTATTTAATTAACATCACATAACTCCGGAATATGGTGAAATCAACTTCAATTCTAAATACATACACATAGGGTAAATAGATAAATAAAGGGTGAAATGCAACGTACTTCCAATTATTTGTGTATTATTACAACATCTTATTTCATTTCTTTCCATTACAACATTAAACTTTTTCTACTTTAAAAAATATATTGATGTACTTCTGTTTCTTTCTTATTAGAGCACTATTCTTTCAAAAACTGACCCTATTATAGAAATGAATAATGGTAAGTATTTAAATGGCATTGCTAACAAGAAGAAACATATGTAGGATGCTATAATAATAAATAAATCAACAAAAGTATGTTGCCATTTCACAAATAAATATAAACTTTAAATCAAAACACAATCAACTTTCTTGAGAAAACTGATTGTCATACTCTACACAACTATGCATCAAAATAAGTGTTAGATATATACATTAATAGAAGAGGTTTTGCTATATCTTGGGTTACTTTTATGTATTTCCTGATTTGGTATTCAGTTTGTATATAAATTGAGGGTTAAACCTCACTATCAAATGCAAGCTTTCATTTCTAGATTTCTAAGTATTTCACACTATGATCATGGAAGTTTATTTTCTTAGAAAGCATGCTACTAAGAAACTAACTGGAAATGGAATAAAAACATTTTATGAAATGACCAACAAAAATGGATGCAAAAGACATAAAATACAAGCATAACTGGAAAGCATATGCTGAAAGCATTTTCCACGAAATATTCAGCAAATTTTTAATATAATAAAGGGATAAGCACATCATTTCCTGCAGATAATAACTAAGCACAAGTTTTAGGAATAGAGGGGTATATATGGAAATACACAAACAGGGTCATAGACTCATAATTATGGCCACCTGTACGACTACATATTCTTTCCATGAAAGTATAATCACCCAAGACAACACACTTATTTGAGATTCAATGGATCTAAAAAGTGTACCTTAAAGCATTAACAAAAGCTAAATAAGAACAAAAAAAGCATCAAGTGTTTTATAGTGTTAAGGGTAAAAACATACATGTTAACGCTTTTATTCTCAGGGTCATCTTCTTTTCCTTTTCTCCACAATAATTTATTTATTTGGTGCAGAGTAATGAATGGAATTTGTCAAAGGAATTGGAATTAAGCATAGCAATTCATCTCAGAGTAATGAATGGAATTTGTCAAAGGAATTGGAATTAAGCATAACAATTCATCTCAGAGTAATGTAAGGGAACTTGTGGTTCACCAAATATTTTTGAAATGAATGAAATTTGTCCAAGGAGTTGGAATCTGTCATGTGTATGGTTGACAGCAAAGGGAAAGGATTTTGATTCCATTCATCTGTTGTGTTGTACTTATTTTGTAAATCTATCAAAAGAATTGTAGTGAAAATAATGTTAAATGACCGAATCACCCTTTGGTATTATTTTTATAAAATAATAGAATTGCTACTTATTGAAAAAAAAGATTTTATTTATGAAACAATTATTAAAAACTAATTGTATAAACATCAAACTATTATTAAAAACTTTGAATACAGATTTTGTGGGAATTTAATGGAATCCATCTCCATCCATTTTGTCACAATATCTTCAGATGATAGATCTATTAGGAACAAAATCCTTCAACTGTTGCATTTGAGAAAAGTTAAAGAGTTTATACTTACAGATAATTAGACTGTTATATAGCCTTTAAAAAAAATCATCCACATCCTCTTTGTTGAGTAAACAACCAAGATGCTGACAATGAGAAGAATTAGACATCTGTCACAAAAATCCAAGTTTTTTAAGTTTTTACTTTATGAAAAGATGGAAACAAATTTTATCACATGAAATGCACTTACATAAAATCCCAAGGATCTGTTCATGATCAAGTGCCCCATCTTGCAATCATTTACCCCAATGGTGTTTCTCATTTCTGCCAATATCTTAGTTGCTCTGTATCACATGCAATTATGAAATTCACAGAGTGATTTCACTACTTAATAAGGAAAAAGAAATTATAGTATAATGTCATAATAAGCAAAAAAAATGAAAGTACAATTGGAAAATAGCTGAAAGTAGTATGCTATAATTGGGTAAATTGTTACCTTTATTTAAGTAATGCTTGCCTCTTCTCATTAAATGCAACATCATTAATTAAAAAAGTCTTTTTCTTTCAGACCACCAGATGACTTCACTGCATTCATAACACTGCAATAACCACACACCTAACTAAGCATCAATAAACTTTACTGAATATAAAACACATAATACTCCGTTATGTAATCGTGGAACACTACAATTGTCTGGCACGAATGAAAATATAGTGTAAAGTTTTGTCCCCCGTTAAGTCTAAAAGAAACAACAGTTTTGTCATGATTAGGGGTGTAAGCGAGCCGACCTACTCGTGAGCTATTTGGGATCGACTAGTTAAAAGCTCGACTCGAGATCGAATAAAACGAGCCCGGGCCGAGATCGAGCCTAAATATGAGTCTCATTTATTAAACAAGCTCGAGTCGAGCTTCAATCAGTGAGCTCAAAAGCCTAAACGAGCCTATATATAATATACATTGTTATTATTTTTATATATTAAAATAAAAAGATATTTGAGGAATTAGGGATGTAGGGTATTAGTAAACGAGCTTCTTAACGAGCTTAAACCGAGCCTAAGCTTATTTAGGCTCATCATACTATAAACGAGTCAATCTCGAGCCTGAGCCGAGCCTGTACAGTTCTTCACGAGATCGAGCTGAGCTCAATGCAATAAAGCTCGAATAGAGCCGAGCTCGAGATCAATCCCCTCATAACTTAAACGAGCCCGAGCCGAGCCTGGCTAAGCTTAGGCTCGGCTCGCCTCGTTTACACCCCTAGTCATGATGCGGTTTAAGTACATACAATAAAGAAATCATTATCATGAAGTTAATTTGGAAAGAACATAACCCTGAGTTTCTTACTCCAACCGAGCGACCATAGTATGCCAATATCATCTGATTGGACCTTTCATAGATGTGACGTGTGACAATGCCAAAGGAAAATAAGACAAATAACTAAAATAAGCATGAATTGGGGAGTATTAGAACAAAATAATGGTGAAAATTGAAAAAATTGCAATCAGTTTTCCAAAATCTTATCACTGTGTATGAAAAGGAATAAGTTCCACTTAGGGTAAGAAAAAATTCACCTTTGGTTAGACTTGAAAATGAAAAAAAAAAGCATAAGTGAATAGGTAGTAGAAACCTTTCGTGTCGCGGTTGTATGGCATATTGTAGTAACATCATCTGCTTTTGGTAGACAAAAAGGGTGATGGTTGTAACTTCCCTACATTCAAATGGCAAATAAATCAGTAATCAAATAGCAGAAATCATGAAAGATTAAATGAAATCAAAGAAACTAATGTTATTGGAGATGTTTTTAAGCCTCTGGTCACAAGATAGAGTTAGCAAAACGTGAAGCAAAATCAAACACTAAATTTTGATTCAAGAAAAGGATTTGAAGTTACATAAACTTGTAATAAGTTTTGAAAATGATACAACCTGAACCCCAGTTTCTGATGGAAGAGATAGTATTAGCTCATCTAGCCCTCCATATATAACTAGTCAATATTCAGTAAAGAATCGTATCGGTGCAATTGGCAAAAAATGATTAACAATCATACCACTATCAACCAAAATGTCAAAGTGATTAAAACTAGTCACAAATTTAAACATTTAAAAGTATTAAAGGGTGAAAACTTACAATATGCAATGTCTGTGGTTCACAAAATATGGCTTGTGCAGAAGAGTAACTTACAACAACATCCAAAACTGCAAGATTAAGATTGGGAATTACTGAAGTTTAATAATACATTTGCAGCATAAACAGGGTGAGAAAAAAGAGAATTAAAAAAAAGGCAACTAACCAGATGACTTCACTGCATTCATAACACTGCAAAATAATTGGGTAAAGGTTTCTATAACATCCTGATTCCCAGGTATGAAATTTTTTATTAAAAAGGGCAACTTTCCTTGGAACTCGTCGAGTTGATGACCTCAACTTGACGTGTTGAAAGTCTTTGGGCCGCTGATCTTTTTGGACCAACTCGACGAGTTGGTGAGGGAAAACTCGACGAGTTGGTGGCTGATTAAGAAACCCTAATTTTTAGGGTGTTGCACCCTATTTAAAGGCCTTATACCCTTTGGGTGGCCTCCTTACCCGTCTCCCCTGTCCAGAAACCCTAGTATCGTGTTTTCTCTCCCATATTTGAGTGTGTGTGAGCTCGAAGAGTGTTTTCTTGGTGTTCTTTTAAAGAGCTTGAAGTTGGTGGTGCTTAGCTTGAAGGGGGGATCTTTAGATCCAGAATCTCCTTGAGTTTAGCTACTCTTTTGAGGTAAAAAGTCGAAAACTTGCTCATCTATTGCTTAGATCTCTTCCTTGGAAGTTTATTGTCATTTTTGGCTCATTTTGGGATCATTCTTGGGTTTGAGAATTTCATGAGTTATTACTTCATATCTGGACGTTTTGCGGCCTCCTTCGGCTTAAAGTTTCAAGCTTTATCAAGTTCTAGGCCCCCTTCATGTTTTAGGTCCCTTATCAAGCCTTCTTTGAGCTTTGAAGCCTCTTGGTGACATGCATAGACGTAAAGTTAACAACTTGACGTGGTTTTCCAGCTCTTGGGTATCAGATCTACATTCTTAAGCGTTAGAATGGATGAAAAAGGACCGAATGAGTTAAGCTGGGAAAACTCGACGAGTTGTCCTGACAACTTGGCGAGTTGGATCGGGTTTTCCTGCTTTTCTGGATACTGTAGGAACCCGACGAGTTGTTCTGGCAACTCGGCGAGTTGGCTTAGGTTTTCCTCGTTTCTCTAAGTACTGTAGTAACTCGACGAGTTGGTATGTGCACTCGACGAGTTGGGTCAACATGGACTGTTGACCTTGACTATTGACCTTGACTTTGACCATGGTTGACCAAGTTTGACTTTGAGGGTATTTTTGGTATTTCGGGGATTTGATAGAAATGGTCATATGGTGGTTGTAGGCTTTTGAGTCAGGAGATGAGTTTTGGAGTTGCATTTTACCGGTTCAGCACTACTTGTGAGGTGAGTTTTCCTCACTGTACTTATGGGTCGAAGGTACCAATGCCGACCCTTTTTGAATGGTTATCCTGGTAGATAGGATGTTGATATGTTGTTACGATCTGTTAGATTTGTATCATGATAGATAGAATGATGCTATGCTTATTGATCTGTATGATCTGTGCTTGCCTGTTAATTGACTAGGTAGTAATGAGTTATGTATATGTCGACATGTGTGTGTGTGGTTGGGTTGAGGCGGTCCTGCTTTGTGTTGTAGGCCAACAGACCTAGGGCGGTCCGGATAGACTGAAGGCCTGCGAGGCGGTCCAGTCAGGCCGAAGGCCCGGTGAGCGTTCCGGATAGGCTACAGGCCCTGCGAGGCGGTCCAGTCATGTCAAAGGCTCGGGAGCGGTCCAGATAGGCTCAAGGCCCTGCAAGGCGGTCCAATCAGGCCGAAGGCTCATTTATGCATGATGTTGTCTGTTATGTAAATGTGGTGGTATTTTGGGAAGACCCACTAAGCTTTGGGCTTACAGTTTTTTGTTATGTTTCAGGTACTTCAGATGATCGCGGAAAGGCGAAGGCTTGATCGTGCACCTCCTCGTATTTTGTGTTATGATTTCTAGGAAAAACTCTGATGTGAAACATATTTTGAAAACAATATGTAATAGATGATGGTTTTTGGATTTATGTAAAAGTTTTAAAATTTTCAAAATTTCATGGATGTTACATTTTCAAAGTACAAGATTTTAACCAGAGTCGTTTTATTAGTGAAATGCAAACCAATAAAAGACAAACAAGAAAAATACATGTAGTTCTTACCACAATCACATACCCCAACAAAATGAGATTTGAAAGAGTAGCAGAGTTAAAGTTACAGAAGTTGAATTATAGAGATCACCCATCGAAGGATGGGATGAATTTAGCATATCTAATTTCAATTTCCTTCACCATTGTATTTGTATCTTTCAATAATTGCTTACATTAAAGATTAGAATAATTTCTTACATGCTACCTATCAATAATCTTTAACCGGACCCTTCCTTCTTCATCAATTACTTCTCTCCTGACAAAATCTAAATCTTATAAATGTTAATCATAAAAATCAACTCAAATACTATACATCAATATTGGTTTAAATGCAAGAAATAGCAATCTAACTTCATTGATTTGCATATTATAGCATCCTAATTTCATTTTTTCCTATTATGGCATTATACTTTAAAAAACTTGCCCAATTATAGCATTGTCATCAAGATACAAAGCAATTTTCATTGCTATGAATAAATAGATTTGTAAAGTATGATGTCTTAATAAGAAATATTAAAAGTACAGTGCTATAACTGCATTGAATTTTCATAATGCAATGCCCTTATAAGAAAAGGTTGAAATTACAATGTTGTAATAGATAGAAATGGAAGTAGGATTCTATAATGAGCAAAGTATAGAAAACTAACGACAAGCAGGGTTATTGACTTCAAGCTCCATAGAACTATCATCCACATCATCTGTTAAAGAATCATTACTAAAAGATTCCAGATTGTCATGCTTAACAGTGATAACACTGAAAAACTCATCTGATTTGCATTGTAATATCAGAGCTTTGCATCTTCCACAATCTACAAATAAACTTATGCAGATTAGAAACAGACCATCAAACCAATTACATAGCTTAAACATAAGAAACTGTTTCTCTTGGTTAACCAAAATGTTCCATGAGAGAATAACTGAGTAACCTTGTTAATTGCTACCAAAAGAATGTACCATTTTGATCAACTTCTTTCAGCTTATTCGTAATCTACTTTGACAACAGAAGAATCTTAAGGGTCTGCACGTTTAACAAATCATAATATTAGGAAAGATAAATTGATAAGAACATGTATAAGGGAAAATTAGGTAAGTTCAATCCACTTGTGTAACTTCTGATACAGAGTTAGCAATAGCTGCTATACCATCCTCTATTTCTCTTCAATGGAACATTTTCCAAACTTCATTTAGTTACAAGTTAAAGTCCCGAAATAATCATCTCAACCTAACCAAGTTCTTAGTTCAAATTTAAAGTCTGGGCTTCAACCGATTTCCCAGGCATTTCATTGAACGGATGGAGGTTGAATATTTAACCCAGAATCTTGGGTTCTTACGCTTAAATAGCTTATGATAATACTGTTTCTTTGGCTTGTTTATGATCTTACAAGGACACATCAGAAATTAAAGGCAGCTGAACACAAAACTATCAACACATTCAAACCATGACAAGAACCAAGATTTTGACCAGAGTTATTATCTTATTGGTAAAATGCAAATAAGTGGAAGCGAAACAGGAAAAAGAATAAACATTAGGTGATGGAGTCTTCCATGATCACACATCCACAAACAGATATTTGATTAGAACATCATGATCCGATAAAATTGGTTATTCATAAGAATGTTGACAGAACTGAAATACATTCTCAAATTACCAACAAAAAATCATTCAAACACACAATACATTATTAAATGATCAACAAAACCACAGAAACACATTCTGAAATAAGCCTATCAGACACGCTTGTTGATTTCTTGCAGGGGCAGCAAATACCTTTTTTACCACAATAAGAAACATGGGACAGGAAAGAAGTCTGCACAGGGGACAAAAAACAGATAAAAGACATGAAGGGCAAAACTGGAATAAAGAGCCTTCTGAGAAAGCTGCACAGCACAGAGGACAAGTGAAGGCACGGAGGATATTTGAGGCAAAGTACTTTTATTCACTGATCAAAATGAGAAAACAAGCTGGATACTTCACAACGTACATATGCCTTGCTATTTAATCTAGGAACTTAGCACAAAAATAGGAACTAACGGGCTACATGCTAAAGACCAGGAATCATCTTCACACGTGGTCTTGAGTTATTCAACTTCTAATTAAACTAATAAAACATGCATGATAAATAAACTTAGATGAATTTCTGAATTATTTTCAACATTTTCCCCTCTTAATTCAGAAATTCATACCTTCTTCACTCCAACCAGACTTTTCATCTCTTCATGCTTGATTCTTCCAAGTGACTTTTTGCTCCCCACATGTGTTACTGTGATCTTCCCTTCTTCAACACATTCTCTGATGAAGTGAAACCTTATGTCTATATGTTTGCTACGTCCATGAAAAACTGGGTTCTTCATGAGCTCTAGAGCTGACTTATTATCCACATACATTACAACTGGAGGAACATTTTGACCTGTTATTTCTGACAGCAGTCTACGTAGCTAAATGCCTTGACAGGCTGTCATTGTTGCTGCCATGAACTCAGCTTCACACGAGGATAAAGCTACACATCTCTGTTTCTGTGATGACCATGATACTAGATTTCCATTCACATAAAACATCATTCCTCTTGTGCTTCTTCTGTCATTAACATCTTTGCCATGATGACTATCAGAGTAACCTGTAAGTGTGATCTGCTGTTCCCCTCTTGTGTACTTCAAACCATGGTCTATTGTTCCCTTGATGTACCTGAGGATTGCTTTGACAGCTTGGAGATGATTTATGGTTGGCTTCTCCATAAACCTGCTTACAACTCCAACAGCAAATGATATGTCTGGGCGTGTGTGACACAGATACCTGAGCCCTCCTACAATACTTCTGTATTCGGTAGGATTAACCAACTCTCCTTCATCTTTCTTGAGTTGTAGCTTGTGATCCATTGGGCTTTTGGTTGGATTGCACTCATTCATCCTAGTTTTAGCAAGAAGAGTTCTGGCATAGGCTTCTTGCTTCAGTGTGATCCCATCTTCTTGTTGATTGACTTCAATTCCCAGATAATATGTCAAAGGACCTAAATCACTCATCTCAAATTTCAAACTCATATCTTCTTTGAAACTCTGAACTTCTTTGGAGCAGCTACCAGTCACCAGCAAATCGTCTACGTACACACCAATGATCAGTAGGCTTCCATTGTTCTTCTTAGTGTATACAGAGTACTCGTGTGCACATTTTATGAACCCCAAACTTTTCAAGTATCGATCCAAGCAAGCATTCCACGCCCTTGGTGCCTGCTTGAGACCGTATAGAGCCTTGTTTAATTTGTACACTTTTTGAGGATTTTCGTTCTTCTGATAGCCTTCAGGTTGTGTGACATATACTTCCTCTTCCAACTCGCCATTGAGGAAGGCTGATTTCACATCTAGATGGTGCACACGCCAATTATAAGTACCTGCTAAAGCTAGGATTAAACGTACCGTTTCAATTCTGGCTACCGGCGCGAAGACTTCCTCGTAATCGATGCCATGTTTCTGAACATACCCTTTTGCCACGAGTCTCGCCTTGTGTTTTACAATCTTTCCAGTTGGATCACGCTTTAGCTTGAATACCCATTTCAACCCTATCGGCTTTCGATTCTTTGGAAGATCTACTAATCTCCAGGTGTCGTTTTTCTCAATTGAGGCCAATTCGACCTCCATTGCCTTTTTCCATTCTTTCTTCTGACTTGCTTCAGCGTAGGTTGAGGGTTCTTCATTGCTACAGAGCATTAACAGTTCTTCAGGTGGTAATTCGATTTCTTCGGTGTTCTCATACAATTCGTTAAGCATTCGATAACGTTTTGGGGCTCCACCGCCGGTAGAACTCGATGCGGTGCTCGGTGAATTGATTGGAGTCGGTGAATTCGAGTTCGGTGTAATCGAAGTGCGTGGTGTACCTGGTTGGTTATGAGAGTAATTTGATGGATTTGGGCTAGGATCCGATGTTTGTGGAGAAATGGGCTGAGGTGCTTCGGCCCAACTGTTGTTTTGTGGTGATCCGGGTTCTTGGTCTGGGGTATCGGGTACCCATTCACCCTCATCGTCAAAATACTCATCAGCGAAATCATACCCTTCGACGGTGAACGACATGTCTGATGTCGCTTTGATCTTGGTAGTTTTCTCCCACTCCCATCTCCGATTCTCTTCAAAAATTACATCCCTGCTTACAAACATTTTTCCCGTGTCAGGGTCTAGCAATCGATGAGCTTTCGTGCCCTTTTCTGTCCCTAAATAAACCACTTTCATGCTCCGATCATCCAATTTCTTGAGATTGCCCTTCATTATCTTCATATGTGCTACACACCCGAAAACTCTCAGGTGACTGACCTGAGGTTTTCTTCCCGTCCACATTTCGTATGGTGTAGCATCCTTGAGAGCTTTTGTACCCAATCGATTCAACACCTACACTGCGTCGCTCACGGCTTCTCCTCACAGTACATCAGGTACTCCCATTGTCTTTAGACAACTTCTCACCATCTCTAGTACAGTCCGATTTCTCCTCTCCACAACCCCATTCTGATGTGGTGAGTAGGGTGAGGTATAATGACGCTCTAACCCAGTTTGACTGCAGTATTCAGTGAATTCCTTTGACAAGAATTCACCCCCTCTGTCTGTTCTGAATACTTTTAGCTTTTCCCCTGTTTCATTCTCAACCAGCCTTCTGAAATTCTTAAAGATATGAAAAGCTTCATCCTTGGTCTTCATTAAATAAATCCACATTACCCTGCTGTAATCATCAACTAACAGCATAAAATATCTGTTACCTGCAGGTGTTGGAGGTGAGACAGGACCACACAAGTCCCCATGAATTAATTCCAGTTTCTTTTTGGCTCTAAAACTGGTGGCAGTTGGGAATGGGCTCCTTGGTTGTTTTCCCAGCAAACAACCTTCACATGGTTCTGTTGGTACTGACATCTTGGGTATTCCAATTATCAAGTCCTTTTCAGACATAGACTTAAGAGAGGTAAAGTTTACATGACCTAGTCTTGTGTGCCACAACCAAGTTGGATCATTTAATTCAGCTACTAAACAGCTTGTATCTACTTCTTCTAGCTGAATTTTGTAGAGCCTGTTGGGTGACTTCTTGACTTTCATCAGTAGCTTTCTAGCAGAGTCATGCACCCACAAGAATGGTTCCCTGATCTTAATCTCATCACCTCCTTCAGACAACTGGCCAAGACTAATGATATTGCTACAAAGATCAGGTATGTAGTACACCTCCTTCATCTTTCTTTATTCTCTATTCTTGCACTGGAGCAGAATTGACCCCTTCCCTTCTATTCTGACTTTGGAGTCATTTCCAAATTTCACAACTCCTTTGACACTTCTATCCAGTTCTTGAAATTTGGTTCTGTCCCCAGTCATGTGGTTACTTGCCCCAGTGTCAAGATACCACAATTTTGACTGTTTCAAGTCCCCACCTTTTGGTTTTAATTCAGGCTTCACTCTTTCTTCGTTTAGAAATACTTCTCCTTCATTTCTCTTGTCTTCTAGGCATGACAGCAACAAAGATGGTTCATTGTCACATTGGACCAGGTTGTTTTCTTGATTCCTCTCTTTTCTTGGGTTTGAGCACTCAGCTACATAATGCCCAAACTCTTGGCAGTTATAGCATTGTATGCTACTTTTGTCATGGCTGCTAGATGCACCATTACTTCCACCTCTTCCACGGCCACCACGGCCTCTACCCCTGCCTCTTCCTCTTCCACGTGAGCACTAAGTCCACCACGGTTTGACTTAGACTTTGAGTCACCTTCTCTCTTCTTTTTACTTTTCTCAGACCATTCTTGATAGGTCATGAGAAGCTTTCTGTCTTCTGGCTCACCACCATGACCTCTCATTCTTTCTTCATAGGCTTTGAGTCTCCCCACAACTTCTTCAACTGACATATCTTCTATGTTCCCAAATGGCTCAATTGTTGAGGCAATTTGGAGAAACTTGGGTGGTACTGCTCTCAGCACTTTCTTTACAATATAGGATTCTTCCAAAGTGTCACCAAGGGTACGCATAGTACTCACTATATTGCTAACCTTCGCGGCAAAGTCATCCACCCCTTCTGTCTCTTTCATGGTCATGGCTTCAAACTCTGTTTTCAGAGTTTGAATTCTTGCTGTCTTCACTCTATCTGCCCCCATATATAGAGTCTTCAAAGCGTCCCACGTGTCTTTTGCAGTCTTCTTCTCGGCCAGTGAGAGTAGAAGATCTTCTGGTATGCCTTGATAGATTCAGTCATCGCCATTCTGTCTTTCTTTGTTTCCACCACTGTGTTTGATGTCCTCGGTTCCACTGCATCCCATACTCCTTGGGCTTGCATGAAAACCTTCATTTTTATGGCCCACGCACCATAATTACTTCGTGACAACATAGGATAATGAAGAGTAACATTCCCTTCCTTCTCACCATTGTTTCCTGACATCTCTATTACACGAGGCTGATACTTTGGCATACACCAGGAAAGCTAAGCTCTGATACCAGATGTTGATTTCTTGCAGGGGCAGCAAATACCTTTTTTACCACAATAAGAAACATGGGACAGGAAAGAAGTCTGCACAGGGGACAAAAAACAGATAAAAGACAGGAAGGGCAAAACTGGAATAAAGAGCCTTCTGAGAAAGCTGCACAGCACAGAGGACAAGTGAAGGCACGGAGGATATTTGAGGCAAAGTACTTTTATTCACTGATCAAAATGAGAAAACAAGCTGGATACTTCACAACGTACATATGCCTTGCTATTTAATCTAGGAACTTAGCACAAAAATAGGAACTAACTGGCTACATGCTAAAGACCAGGAATCATCTTCACACGTGGTCTTGAGTTATTCAACTTCTAATTAAACTAATAAAACATGCATGATAAATAAACTTAGATGAATTTCTGAATTATTTTCAACAACGCTTAATCAAGATTTTACAAAAAAACAAAAAACTCGATAAAAAGTAAAACAAGAAAACCCCAACAAAACTACAGAAAAACTATGTAGTTTCCTTCTAGTTTTATGTTGCAATACAACTTGTGCAGTTAGAAAATCAGATTTAATAGAAAAATTCACCAATGAAAAGACGAATAAAAAGACAGAGTGATAGTAGAAACCCCAATCAGAAAATGAGAATTAACAAAAAAACAGCAACTAAACTTAGATTTGTTCTTCTCTATACATATATAGAGGAAATTTCAACATCATAAACGAGTGAAAAACCTTAGAGAACGGATAAGAGAAAAATAATAAGAGTAAAAACTTACAATGATCTTGATAATTTCTTTGGATTGTAGACCTGGTTGTGAGTGTCCTGCGAAGGATGGAGGTGCTGCCACGACCATGGAAGAAGAGTTACAAAGATCGGGATGAGTCTCCGACGGTGTTTGGAGAGAAGCGAGGGATGAGTGAAGAGTGGAAGAGCAAAGAAGATGGTAATATTAAGCGCCAATACACCGACTCAACCCTTTTGACTTCCGGTTCCAACGGTTCTTTTATAAGAATTTTTCCGAAATTAACACCTTTCTAACCTACATCTTATATAATATAACAAATCATTTATTTATTTATTTATTTATTTATTTATAAAACACCTTAAATATCTTTGTCTTTACTATTATATTATATAATGCATATTATATATTTCTTGAATTTTAAGAGGTACAAAATCCAATACATCATTTACAAACATGTTATGCTTATTACTTGTCATATAACTTATAAGCTATCTTTTTAATTAACTAAAAAAGTACAACGTATCCGTTTCATTAGTTCAAAAAATTAAACAATAACATTATTTCTCCCATTTTACTGTTAACTCATATTTTCTCTCAATCCAATACTCATAAACCCTAATCTTCTGAGAGTTGCTATCATCGCACTTGACCGCCATCTCCAACATCTGTCTACGCCCGCACCAATACGCCCACACCAATTTTTCGGCAACGAACCACCACCATTATCCAAATATGAAGCTCTATCTACCCTAACTTACTATCTAATCCCGATACTACTCACCGTCACGGACGCCGCAATCACCTCAATCGCCGTTGCCCCCATCTCCGTCACCAACGGGTGGCTAAATGTCAACGACATTCACCACAGCCTTGACCACCATCTGCTTTATAGTTGTCACCACCACTTTCCTCACCTTCTAAATTATATATCTCCACCATCTCCAATACCTAACCGCCTCCACCACCCTGCCATCCAAATTCTAGCTACCCACCATCACCATCACGATGACCCACCATAACCGCTTGTTTTTTGTTTTTTTGGGTGCTTAGACAAAGGGAGAAAGAGGTTCAGGAGTATGTTGATACGTATAAACTATAAAGGTTAATAACCAAATTATCCATGTTTTGTTTCTAATTTTGACTTTTGCCGTCAATTTTGAGTCTAAAGATTTCTTTTTCCGATGACTTTTCTTTACCACATATATAACTGAATTCTATAATTTGAGTTATGGATCTCAAGTAAAGTTTAGCACATCAAACTGACATGAAGACTTAGCATAAACATTCTATCTTTTATTAAGCTTTTTAGTATGTTTGTGTTTAATATATCCGATATTTGCTTGTATATTATATAACAATTTTTTACTCTAAAATTTTTCTAACATAAGTTTTAGAACGAAAATCAAATATGATTTTGAGTGGAAAATGTAAGTAATTTGGAAACCTTCTTCAAAGAGGTTGAAAACACTCATTGTGATTTGGACACAATAAATTTGAAAACACTCAATTGTAAACCACTATTGTTGATTAAGAGATCTAAATAACTGGGTGAGTTTTCTGTTTTTTTTTTTATCCCAATCACATAACGGATGCATTTTTTCGATATAGGTTTGGCATTTTTCTTTATGTGTGACGAAGTGATTAAGCATCAGATCAGGGGTAATTAGCAAGTAGCAACCCACATGAATCAAATAGCAGCAGCAACAAATAAGAGATTGAATATTTTTTTTTTAATTAGGAATCTGGTGGCAAAGGTAAAGGAGCCGTTTGAAAGGCTATAAAAAAGTGTCTGAAATTTTGCTTTTCTGAAGCAATGTACTTCCATTTATTGAATAATATAACATCCTATTTTTGTTCATTTATATTATTTTTTTCATTTTTTATTTCTGTCAACTGCAACATTCTGGTATTTCATTTTTTTAAGGCATTCTTCTTTGAAATTTTTGTGAGGATGGAAGGTTGCAAAAGAAAAAGATAAAAAATAAGGCATTAATTTGCACCATACACACAATGATCAGATGATGTACAAAAATGAGCTTTTGAAGAGTAGTTAACTTTGGATCTTTTGCACCGGTAATGTGTAATTTCTATACTTTATAATTCTTAATCTGTATGTTTTATTTGATCATTTTGTAACACCCTTTTTTCAATTAAGGTTAAATGCATTAAATGGGACAATGTGTTTGACAACAATATTCTATTACTTGCATTTAATTTGGATTAAAGGCAAGAAATAGCAATGAACTTTCTTATATTTGTTTGTACGGTCTGTCTTAATTTTGTCTGGTTTGTTTGGTAACTAGACTAAAAGCTTTGGACGATTTTACCCTTAAAAAACTCAATTTGTTGTAGACCAGAAGCTCCTTATCCAGTTAGCCTAACTCATCAAAGTTCGTTCCCTATTTCTGTATGTAAGATGCTTGAAGGCACTGTCATGTTATTGTTGGATTAGTTGTCTTCTTGCTGTTGTTATTAGGTATTTGTTTAGATGTGTCCTTGTGAAAGATTTCTCTTAAGTTGGGTTATTTTTGTCTTAAAACATTGTCTTTCTTTTTCAGCCACCTGCTAGATTTATTCATTATATATGGTTCCAAATTTTTTTACAGTGGCATAGTGGTTTAAGAAAGCAAAATTTGACTTTCTTATTTATAATTAGATTAATGAGTTTTTTTTCATTAAAAAGGTAAAATTGAAGGCAAAATTTTAGTTGTCAAATACCACTTAGATTATAGATAAGTGTTAACAGTTAAATACAAATAAGACTATAACTAAGTGGTTTGGTTAAATTAATAGTTTATCATATTCATACACTTATAGTATATGTTTACGGCCTTCGAACACCGTGATCTGCCATTGTCGTTGCCCCCTTAAACCACCAAGATCCATGATCATCTTCGCCACATTCTACCACCAAAGTCTTCTCCTTCCCTTGTATTTTCTCTTTCTTATTTTGGTTTTTCTATTTTTTGTATTTTGGTTGTGAAATTAGGTTTTAGTTGTCAGTGAAGCATGTCACTAAATGAACAAAGTTTACACTTGAGATCATGAGATACAGCGGAAGAAGTACGTCTATAAATTTTTATTTTTCTATAAGGTAAAATTACTTTGCCAATGTAAATGTTTATCACGTAAAAGAAAATGGTTTCCATTACGTCAAAAAACATTTTCAAATAGAAAAATAATACTGTAAAATTTATTGCAAATAATTTGATTGTTTTGTGAAATGAAATTCGTTTAATATTAAAACATATTTTATATTGTAAACCGTTGTTATATCTAATAATATATTTTAGTTAATTTTAAGTCCTATTTAACCATAGTACCATGCTACTCGACCACAAAGTGAACGTTGACAAATAAAAGTTGCTCATTCGATTAAGCAAAAATAATACAATAACTATTTTTTTTCATATTTTATATAATAAATTATTTAAAAAAATATTATCAAATAGCTTATTTAACATACACATGTATCATACATGTGCTTCCACATAATTAAAAAAGACCGATACGAAAAAAAACTGAATTCAAAAAGACCGATACGAAAAAAGAGCGGCCAAAGACTGCTCGAAATAGATTGAAACCAAGTAATTTGTCGTCCAGGAAAAATTAACCAATCTTCGGAATGAAACTATTATCTGTCCGCTGCATCGCGCAGGTACGCTGCTAGTATTATATTGTTTAATTTCAAATTTCTAAAGAAATGTTAATTTACTAATATGTTTATTTATTCGTTGTTTGTATTAACATTTTAGCTTGAAATTGAATTATGAAAATCATGACCATATGGCGATATGATGAAATTAATAGTATAGGTTAAGTTATGGTTGATTTGGACCGAAAATTAAGATGTATGATACATTAGATTTGATGGTCATACATTGCATTTTTGGTAGGCCTTTTTTTATCTGTATTTGTGTTTTTCTATAATCATTATGTATTTTTGATGATAAAATAGTTATCTAACCGATTTACTATGATCTATGACGTGTGTGAGAGAGAGAAAAAAAAACTTTTTTCTACAAGATATTTAAAAACACACACCAAAAATATCTAAATGGTGTTTCTAAGAGATTAAAAAACTATATAAAAAAATAAAAAAATGCATATATACATTTTTCAAAAACAAAAAAAGTCATTAAGCGCCTCTTCCAACGTTTAACGGAATTGTTGGAAGATGTTTGCAAAAAAGTCATTAAGAGCCTACATATGACTTCACTTTTAATTTCATTATTTTATGACTTTACTTTTAATACATCTTTCTCAGTTTCATGGACAAATTTACCCCTCTTATAATCCTTGTTTTAGTAAAATTATTTCATATTCTGAAAGTACATTCATTGGGCTTTTAAGGGATATAAAGAACATCCCCAAATGATGTTTGGTTGATTTTATACGTATTTTACAAGTTGACAATAAAATCAATCAACTTACATGACCACTTTGTAAAGATGACAACATTCACCATAGAAAAAATGATGTTCACGTCTTGGTAAATTTTTGTGGATTATTAGACTTCCATATTAAAATATATCTCCTAACCCCATGTCGATTTGAATTTATAGATTTAGTTATAATTTCTTCATCTCACATAATGAAATTGGTGGGTTGTTAGTAGACTGTTTGGATCGGTTTGTAAAGATTTCACTTTTCCCTACACTTTGGAATAGAATCAGATCATGAAATATTTATTCATGATATTATACATCCATACACAACTATGTGCTTTGGATCCACCTCATTTGGAGTCTTCTAGAATTTATTATGAATTTCCAAAGTGGACTAATGTTTGACACTCAAATGTGCTGGCCACTTTGGAAATGTTGCAACTTTCCCATTAAATGAGTGGAAATTCAATTATGAAATTTTGGTGGATGAGATTAGACATCCATTTTAAGATTTCCCCGTATTTAAAAATTACTTTTCTTAGGAATTCATTTCCTATTTTTTACATATTTGTTTTCATTTCTATAGTTGTAAAAACTTTTAAAAGTTATATTTCCTTTTTACATATCCGCTTTAAAAAAACCAAAAGTGCACTTTAAGGAGTGCACTTTTATCTTATATATAAATGTAATCATACTGTAAATAATGTCTTGCTTATCGTATATATTATATTTTCTGCAAAGTATCCCCTTGCATCAATTTCTTTTTTTTTACAATTATGGGCCAATTTTTTTCTTCCTTTTTTAATATACGATCCATATTTTTTTTTTTTATAAAAAATCTATCTTATTTTCGATTAACAGACATTTTGACAGCAAAATTTTGCATTTGGCAGAAATTTAGACGCGTCTTGAAGGCAAATTTGTAACGCCCTGACTCTCAAGTATTAATTTTCAACTTTACTCATCCATATTGAAAAGTCTGCTCGACGAGTTGGAGGCCCTGACTCGTCGAGTAGGAACGTGTTTGGGCCGCAAACTTAAGTGACCGACTCGACGAGTCGGAAAACGGACTCGGCGAGTTGGAGCTGGAATGAGAAAGCCTAATCCCCATGGTTTTGCACCCTATTTAAAGGATCATTTGCCCCCTTAGCCTCCCCTTACGGCCCCTTGTGAGTCCAGAAACCTTAAATCGTCGTTTCTCTCCATACTTGTGTGTTTTAAGCATTTGAAGGTGGATCTTGGTGAAAGAAACTAGAAGATCAAGAAGTTTGAGGCAAGGAACGTGTGTGGATCTGAAGTCTACCCCAATTTAGCATCATTTGAAGGTATCAAGTCATTACCTTGGTCTTCTTCTAGTTAGATCCTTCTATATTTGGGTTTTAGGGCCATTTTGGGCATTTGGTGCTTCATTTCGAGTGATGAACCAAGATCTAAAGTTGCAACTTCAGATCCAGGCTCATCTTGGCCCTTACAGTCATAAAGTCTCAGCCTTTAGCATGCTAGTGTGATTCATTTGCCTAGAACCTCTTCTTTAGCTTGATTTAAGTCATTATCACCTTACATGTACGTAAAGTTTGCAACTTTACGTATGCCTTAGGAGCTTAGATCTACTTATGGAGCTTTGGAATGGCTTAAAAAGCATCTGAATGGAGAAAAGATTGAAGGGACTCGACGAGTTGCATGGTCAACTCCACGAGTCTGATGAAGATTGTCGTGCAAGGACTTCTGCATGAACTCGGCGAATCAGTAGGGTGACTCGGCGAGTCAGTTAGGGTTTCCTCGACATTTGGACACGCATGAACTCAACGGGTATCAGGAAACTCGACGAGTCAACCAGGGATTTCACGACTTATCGAGTTCAGGAAGGACTCGACGAGTCGGTGAACTGCACACGACGAGTCGGGTCAACATGGACTGTTGAACTTGACTGTTGACTTTGACTTTGACCAAGGGTTGACCAATTTGACTTCTGGGGTATTTGGTAAATTAGAAATTTACGGAAATGGTCTTATGGTAAATATAGGTGGTGGAGTTCGTGTCGGTGATTCGAGAGTTTGAGCTTATCACTTCAGTGCGACAGTTGTGAAGTGAGTTCTCCTCACTATATCAACAGGGTCTACGGCACCAAGGCCGACCCTTTATGATTTACATCCTGGTTTAGGATGGTTGCTATGTTAGATTACATCCTGGTTTAGGATGGTTGCTATGTTAGATTACATTTTGGTTTAAGATGGTTGATATGCTAGATTTCATCCTAGATTTAGGATGGTTGCCATGCTAGTAATATGTTAGATTGATATCATGGTTGTAGGATGGTTGTTATGTTAGAGATCGGTTAGATCGGTATCCTGGTTACAAGATGGTTGCCATGTTAGTGATCTGTTAGATCTTTATGACTATCTGTTAGTGCATGCTAGCGTATGTTATTTATGTGCACATGTTTATTGGTATGGGGAAAGGGTTGAGGCAGGTCCTGCTGTGTGCAGTAGGCCAAGACACCCTGGGCGGACCGGGTAGACTGCAGGCCCGAGCTGGGCGAATCTAGTCAGGTCGAAGGCCCAACGAGCGGTCCGGATAGGCTGAAGGCCCCGAGGAGGGCGGTCAAGACGTGCCGAGGGCTCGGAGAGCGGTCCAGATAGACTGAGGACCGGGATTCGGTCCAATCAGACTGATGGCTCATTATGCATGTTGTTTGCTTATATGTTATATGATATGGTTATATCGGTATGGCGTTGGTATTTTGGGGGTAATTCACTAAGCCTTCGAGCTTACATTTATCGATTATTGTTTCAGGTACTTCTGATGATCGCGGGAAGGCGAAGGCGTGATCATACTGCTCCTCACACTTTATGATTTTATGTTTTGATTCTGGGATACTCTGACAATATACTATTTAGAAAACAAGTTTTGTTATAACCATGGATTTTGAAATGTTTTAAAAAGTTTAAATTTGGCATGATTTTTATGGATGTTATAAGTTGGTATCAGAGTCTTGGTTTGAGTGAATTGTAGGAAACACTCGCGTGTCTCTAGTCTCAAACTGAGGACAGGATTTTAAAAAGATTTTCTTAAAATGTTTTCATAATAATAAAGGAGGATGCAAGTGTACGATCAGCCGGAGCTCGCGGATAGACCCCAAAATACCTTACGGAATATCTGATTATGTGATATGTTAGAAAAGCATGCTAGTACTAGGCTAGGGATCTTCAGGAATTGCATGATATTTGCCTGATTATATGATGCCTGGTAGCCTAGGGTTTACATCATATGAAATTGACATCATTATTGTAGTTGCTTAGTGTATGCATTACGATTGTACATAATTAAGATCTTATAGCCCGAGAATGTTTGGTTTGACCTTATTTCCTATTCTTGTTTGATGAAGGGCTTAGGGTAGGATCGGGCTTTCGAAAGTCTATAGGGTTCAGCGTTATGTATGGCTAGCATACACGAGTACTGCAGGGTTGATGGAAGTTTCATGGATGGGTAGGTTGTTTGGGATGAGTCCGCCGATTAGTAGATAAAAATATTTTTTCAATTTATTTTAAAATTTAGTTATTAATAAAAAATTAAATATAAATATAAAAATAACTATGATATATATATATATATATATATATATATATATATATATATGGCTAGGTTATAATGCGGATGGACAATTATTGTGCGGAAGTGTGGACAATGTTATTCTATAAGAATTACTAAGAGAATCAGTTGATTAGTAATGTGAATACGTTCAACATTACAAAAATATCGTCATTTTCATGCATTCTCACTAATTCTTATTCATTTTTATTTTCACACATCGTTTTTCACTCATTTTCATTCTGACAAAATACGACTCAATAAACATTCTGATTCTGACAGAATCAGAATAATAATAAAAAGTCTATAATAACCTTATAGACGATTTAATTAGTGATAATGGGTGTTAATGACAATAGTTATGTAAGACTGAATGTATTTATATTATCAAACAACATATTTTCTTTGTCATTCTCACAGAATAACACTGTCCACACATCCGCACAATAGATGTCAATCCACATTTGAACCTAGCTCTATATATCTGTGTGTGTACATATACACACACACACACACACACATATATATATATATATATATATATATATATATATATATATATAGGGTTATGTTATAATGTGGATGGACAATTATTGTGCGGACGTGTGGACAGTGCTATTCTATGAGAATTATTAAAAGAATAAGTTGTTTAGTAATGTGAATACGTTCAACCTCACACAATTATTTTCATTTCCGTGCATTCTCACTAATTCTTATTCATTTTTGTTGCCACACATCGGTTTTCACTAATTTTCATTTTTACAGAATACGACTCAATAAAATTCTGACAACATTCTGACAGAATGAGAATAATAATAAAAAAAAGTATATATGTCAATCCACATTTGAACCTAGCTCTCTCTCTCTCTCTCTCTCTCTCTCTCCCTCTCTCTGTATATATATATATATATATATATATATATATATATTCAATACTTCTCAAAAGCTCGGAAGCACAAAGATATGAGATTTCAGTTTATAAGAACTAAATCCCAACACGAAACCAATCTGATACTTGTTATTTATTACCGGTTGATTAGAAAAATTACGGATTCCATTAATTGATTAACTAGACTGGTTTAATCCTAAATTAGGTGATCAGGCTAAAAAGAATCAAGATCAAGCATTCATTAAACACAAAACTGAAAAATCTAGATAGAATCACAAATCAAAAACCAGGTATAATGACTGATTACATGAAAAGTACTAATCTATGCATAACTGAAATCTAGGGTTTAGCCAGACATGGCTAAAATCTGATCTAAAATAATAAAAACAAACATTAAATAGCTAAATCTTACTAAACTAAATGTATGAGATGATCCGCAACCTTTAGATATCCATAAATTGATTTTACAAAAAGTGTAGAAATCGCCTAAAAAATCGTATGAACAAGGATTTTTGTCGTTTGGAACGTCTAGGGTTCAAATCGATCAGAGAATCAGTATTTATATGCAAGCCAGCAACGTCCATAATAAAAATCAAGAAAACATGATCGTGTTTATAGGAAAAACACGATCATGTTTTTGCCTATAATATCCGAAAATCCCGTTTAATGAATTATGTTTCTGTTTCTGACACTTTTCTCAAAAGCACAATTGTGTTTGTGCTTTAAGGTGCCGAGACTTGATTTATGGCTTGGAAAAGTTGCGAAGGTAAAGCACGATCATATGGTGAAAAACACGATCGTGTAAACTCAAAAACGTGTGTTTTGGATGCAAACTCTTTAGCTTCATCAAATATGACCCAACTTCCAGCTCCCTCAGGTGTTTTAGCTCCAATGTTCCATTAAGCTCCAAATATGTATCCAGAGCTGCTCCCAAAGTACCGCTCCACTCGAAATATCTAAAAACGATATAAAAACATGAGCAGTACGAGAATTCTAGCGATAAAATTGAGTTGAACATTAATTAAACTAATGCATATGAAATAACACAAAATATGATGGAAATGCTAATAAAAACTACCATATAAGATGCATAAAATGGCATTATCACTACCAAACTAAAAATATATGAAAAGGTAAAGATAAAAGAAAATACCCCACCCCAAGCTTAAGAAAAAACATTGTTCTCGATGCTCGAGGCAACAGTGGAAATGACCTATATCGGAGGATCGGGCAGATGGGAGTATCCATGGTTGTGGTTTCGTGAAATTCTGATTGGTAGAACTCCGATAAATCATGTTTTTCCAAGCACAGATGAGTGGCGGTGGGTTGGTCTTGCAATGAGAAAGAGATTGGAACGGGGTAGGGCCAACTGATGCTGTAAAAGAAAGCTTATTGTTTTAATTCACTGGTAAAATAAGGTCAACGTGGTCAACAACTTAGTCAACGAAGTTAACAAAGTCAACATGGAGGTTGTTTGGCATGCGGGTCGCACACAAACATCATGGAACTAGCACTTTCCGAGATTTTTTTTACCATTAACATGTCACTCGCGCAACCCTCCCACGTACAGCTACGCGGGTCACACAGAGAGGTCGTGTACAGAAGGCGTGCAAGCTTGCGCGGGGCGCGTGCTAACAGCATACTTGATTCTTTTTTTTTTTCTATCGTTTTTCTCCCTTCTGGCTTGCATTAGAAGGTCTAAAACACATGGTAACACTTGATTCTTAAGAACAAATATTTACAACCACAAAAATATCTTAAAAAACCCTTTATTCGAATTAAAGACGCGAAAGCATAATGCTTTCCAAAAATTTCCTTCTTCAACGTCTTTGGCGAGACGTCTTACCAACTTCACTTTAGTACTTTGGGGTGTCCAAACGGACAATTTATTAGACATTTGAATCAAATCCTTCATAGAACGACTTCAACCGGTGTCCATTAACCTTTAAAACTTGTCCCGTGTCGACACTTTGAATTGCCACCACTCCATGCTTTCACTAAAATAAAGGGACCATTCCATCGAGATCTCCATTTTTCTAAAAAAAAAATTAGTCGGGAACGATAAAGACGAATGTTTTGTCCCAGCTTGAAATGTTTTTGTGAGATGGACTTGTTGTGAAAAGTATTCATTTCCTTCTTATAAATCTTGACATTTTCATGTGCTCTGTTTCTCGAATCATCAAGCTCTTGGATTTGTAACTTTTCATGCATCCTTAATTGGCATGTGTCCAACTTGTCGACCACTTCATCAATTTTCGGCTTTGAAGGATGGTGTTTTATCTCCCCTTTCAGGCTTCCTTGGTTAAGACCTTTACTTAAACTCATCTCTAACGATTCATGGTTAGTAAATCCAAATAAATTTTGAGTTAAATGTTCAACAACATCAACAAAGTACAAAGAAGATATATCTCTAAGGTATCTCATGGAATCATTAATACTGAATTTAATCACCACTAAATTCCATTGTGATGTTACCCATATACACATCAATGTTTGTGTAATGCCTCAAAAATCACAACAAATTTAAACTTTTTTAAAACAACCCAAAATCATAAAATCTTTACAAAATCATTGTTTCCAAATTGTTTATCAATATCAGAGTATCCCAAAATCATAAGCCATAAGCAGAGGATGTGTACGGTCATGCATTCGCTTTCCCGTGATCATCAAAAGTACCTGAAACAATAAACTAAAACCGTAAACCAAAGCTTAGTGAGTTTCCCTCCAAAGTACCACCACATAAAACATATCAAACAAACAACATGCATAACTGAGCCTTCAGCCTGACTGGACCGCCTTGCAGGGCCTACAACCTATCTGGACCGCTCCCGAGCCTTCGGCATGACTGGACAGTCTCGCAGGGTCTACAACCTATCTGGACCGCTCATCGGGCCTTTGGTCTGACTGGACCGTCTTGCAGGGCCTACAGTCTATCCGGACTGCCCCGGGTATCTTGGCCTTCAGCACAAAGCAGGACCGCCTCAACCCAACCAACCATAACATGTCGATATGTACATAACAAATATACATATAACCAGTCAACGGAAAACAGACAAATCTATAAATCACTACCGCATGCTAACATCCTATATTATATACCAGGATACCGATCAGACGAATCTATACAACATAATCACATACTATCATATAACAGGATATCCAATCCAATGGGTCGGCCTTGGTGCCTTCGACCCACAAGTACATTGAGGAAGACTCATCTCACAGTCTGACGAAAAACCGACCAATACTCTGATCCCATTAATAAAATAATCACAATTTCCTAAATTACCCTTGGTCAAACTTGGTCAGAACTAACAAGTAAATTGAGTCAACCCAGCCGAGTTGACACAGAACGCGTATGCAGGGCGTACTCCAGAGGTACGTGGGGCGTACTCTAGCTTGACTGTGATTGGGGTGGTTGACCGAGCACACTCGGCGTACACATAGATATACACGGCGTACTCACAAAACTTCTCATTTTCACATTAAGAGCTTAATACATTGACTTAATGTGTCCAATTGCAGTTCCAATGCCAAAATACCCGGGGCGTACTCACCCTTTTAGGTCAATTCAGTTGTTCAAAGTCACATAAAAGCCAACGAAAAAGGCGTACTCACCCTTTTAGGTAGAACTTTTATTATAATGGTCAATGTTTAATTCTCGTCAGAGTATTTTTTTTCACAAATGACATCTAAAGGTCAATCCGGTTGTTCGAACTCACTTAAAAGCAGTGGCGTAGCCAAAATTTTATTTTTGGGTATGCCAAATAATTTACAATGTATGAACGAGACATGAGATTTAAAGTGTTGAATTAGGGTAGACCAAATAATTTACAAAGTATGAACGAGATATGGGATCTGAAGTTTTGAATGGGATGAATTAATTCCTTTTATTTAACAGAAATATATATATATATATATATATATATATATATATATATATATATATAAACTTTAATTTTTGCGGGTGGGCCAAGGCCCACCTTTGCCTCTATGTGGCTACGTCACTGCTTAAAAGTCAGTAGAAATGACAGAAATGACGTACTCACCATTTTAGGAGATGTTATTGTGGTTTAGAAGCTCGACTTGCACAACAAGTAAATGAAGACCCCTACAATGTTGATACAAGAAATGCTTAGTGAGTTTTAACCATTAAATCGACCTTGTAGGAATCTTCATTTACTTGTTGTGCAAATCGAAATTCTAAACAACAATAACATCTCTTGAAAGGGTGTAAGTGAGTTTCAACCATTAGATCGATCTTCATTTATTTGTTGTACAAATCGAGCTTCTAAATTGAGCTTCTAAACCACAATAACATCTCCTGAATCAGTCAATTGATTGATATTGCAACAAAATTGTAAATATAATGACATAATTGAAAAAATAAACTCGATGCGAAAATCGAAATTTTGTGGTAATATAGTAACTTTCTTGCAAATTTAAACTCGGAGTCAAAATCGAAATTTTGGTAAACTTAGTGATTTCATTGCAATTCGGGAAAAGTGGTTATCGGGAGAATAGAAACATGGGTGGAGCTTATATATGGCCAGGGGGCTGTGCCTGCCCCACCCCCCCCCCCCCCTCCCTTAACAATTAGTTTATAACTATTTAAAAAGTTACATATTATGCCTAAAACTATAAAATTTGACTTTGGCCCCCCTATTCTTCAATTTTTATACATATTTTATTTTCGGCCCACTAAATCAAAACTTCAAGCTCCGCCACCGAATAGAAAGAACTAATCATTTGGTTGATATTGCAACAAAATTATAAATATAGTGATATAATTGCAAAAACTGGAAAAAAAAAAAAAAACAGTATCAAAATCGACTTTTTATGGTAATATAGTTTTTTTTTTTTTTTTTTTTTGTAATAAACCGTATTATACATGACGATTATTTTTACGTTACAAAGGACATAACAAGGAATTTCGTAATTTGGTCATAGATACGTGATGATTGTCTGTCTGATCAAACTTGCAATTTGGTCATAGATACGTGATGATTGTCTGTCTGATCAAACTTGCTGTTTACATCACACAAGAGAAAACAAGGGAATTTTGTGAAATGCTACTGTAGTACAGGGTAGCAATGTGAAACTTTTTGTACCGGCGGCATATATAAACCCCCAAGATTGACGCTAGGGTTTTATCTATTATCCCAGACCTCCTCCGTCACTCCTCTCAGCTTGCGTTCATCGCTCTATATCTTATCAACGCCAAGGTAAATGTTTTTCAGCCTTCAATTACCATCCGATTTCATAAATCGATTCAATATATCTCTATTGTAAATCAATTTCTGTACAATAGTTTAGGTAATTTTACGATCGGTTTCTATAGTCTGTTTTAATAACCGCGAGCTATGAGCCGAAATTAAAAGGTTGCATGATTTAGGAGTGTGATTATCGACTGTGCTAGGGAGTATGTCTAGCATTTAATATGTTGATGTTTAAGTTCGCCATTTGTGAAGTTACTACTGATTATAAGATTATAAGTTTGCATTTACATTTGATTATTGATACTTATCGACACATCTATCCTTCTATTGCTTGTGGCAGATGAATGTTGAAAAGCTACAGAAGATGGCAGGTGCTGTGCGCACTGGTGGGAAGGGAAGCGTGAGAAGGTCCGTCTCTAATATGTTGTCGTGCTTTAGAGATGTGTATCTGTATTGAATTTTTGGTTGTTTACATACTCAATTTGATCCAAACCTGCAGAAAGAAGAAGGCTGTACATAAAACAACCACCACAGATGACAAGAGGCTGCAGAGCACTTTGAAGAGAATAGGTGTAAACGCAATACCAGCAATTGAGGAAGTTAACATTTTTAAGGATGAAACAGTTATCCAGTTCTTAAACCCTAAAGGTACCAATTTTAACTCTTATCCTTTTATTATAACTATAAGTTAACAGGAGAAATCAATAATCTTTGTTCATATGTCTTCAGTTCAAGCCTCTATTGCTGCCAACACATGGGTTGTTAGTGGTACTCCTCAAACAAAGAGTAAGCTGCCTTTCTATCTTTTTTTTTTTTTACTTATGTATGCATCTTTCATAGAAAAATAAACTGCAAATTCATCTTGCTTATATTATTAAGATGTTTTTTCGACTTAATGGGGGATATTGATATGTTATGTATGACTGGTGTATGATAATATCTGTTTTTATTATGTTTTATTTCAGAATTACAAGATATTCTCCCTGGCATTCTCAACCAGCTTGGTATGCCTAAATACCATGTTTTCAATTAGATTTTGTGTTTGTTTTTTGGTGATAAAAAGATGACATTTTTTATTGTTTTTTACAGGGCCAGATAACTTGGATAACTTGAGAAAGTTAGCAGAGCAGTTCCAGAAGCAGGTGCCAGGTGGCGCTGAAGCCGCTGCTGCCACATCAGCACAAGTGGACGATGATGATGATGTCCCAGAACTTGTGGCAGGTGAAACCTTTGAGGCTGCTGCTGCAGAGGAAGGACAAAAGTCGTAGGTTCTTTGAGGTTACATTTTATATTTGCATTATTTATTGCTTTGAACCATTATTTTTCTTTATTTGATACGTTCCGTTTGGATGTGCCCTTGATGTGCCCTTTTTGTAACTTGTAGGAATATGTATGGTGTTTATTAGTCATTTTGTTCTACTTGTTTTGATCAATTCGCTCTCTAAAGTTATTTGTAAAATTTTCCACTATTTATAATCCCCTAACTCCATCTTCAATTGTAATACCAAAAAAACCAAAATTGTAACTTTCAACTGTCAAATCATGAAATTTACACATAAAATAGACACATGTTGGCTATAATAACTTGGTGATTCTAACTGCTTTGTACCACGATCTCATTATCAAACCATCACCATTCTGAGTTCACTGAACTCATACTCCGCAACTCAACATGTATATGTGCACACACCCACCCAGATTAAGCATTACTGCTCTTGACGAAGATTGTTGCATACAAAGCACATTCCCTCAATACAAATCTACACCTTTGGACAACCCCGTCTGGCGACAAATAACTGATAGGTTCACAACTGGGATAGATATATAGTCGTTTCGATGTCCTACTTGCCATCAAAACAAACCTGGGCCTTATAATAATCCTATAATCCAATAAGTTAGGGCATCAATACAAATCTACACCTTTGGATAACCCCGTCTGGCGACAAATAACTGATAGGTTCACAACTGGGATAGATATATAGTCGTTTCGATGTCCTACTTGCCATCAAAACAAACCTGAGCCTTATAATAATCCTATAATCCAATAAGTTAGGGCATCAATACAAATCTACACCTTTGGATAACCCCGTCTGGCGACAAATAACTGATAGGTTCACAACTGGGATAGATATATAGTCGTTTCGATGTCCTACTTGCCATCAAAACAAACCTGAGCCTTATAATAATCCTATAATCCAATAAGTTAGGGCATCATACTTGGAAACCACGATACACCATCACAGAATCTCATGATAGCATGTCACCATCACAGAAACCACTGATCTTCATCTTACACAACTCAAAGCCTTTGAAGTACTCCAACTCATTAGTGAAGCATGGAAAGATCGTCAATGACAGAGGACGCGTTGACGACAATCCAAAACCCCAACATTTACTGATCAAAACCCATGTGAAACTACACATACCGACTTTGAAGTTGATTAACAATTCAACTGCTGCCCCTCATGGAGTATAGATAGCAATTTATACGTTAAACTAGCAAATCTCTCAATAATCGAAACCTGACCTCAACGACCAAACCGCCTTAAAACTCGAACATTGGCAAACCCGAAAGAAACACTGACCACCATAAGACCCCTGGCCAACGACTACCTGCCGTGAAGACACCCATTCATTCCTGAGCACATACAACATGCATCATCTCGCTCTGCACATTGCCTTGACTACCTCTAGACCCAAGTCTCATATACCTGGACCGCAGATCTCTATAACCCAATCTTCTGAACCGCAACTTAACAGACTAATGATCTTCCCGACAGAATACTCAGTTCTCCCCCACTTAGGGTTTGAACCATCGCTAATTGGCATACAAAACAGACCACACTACAAACTGGCTCACCAGATATAACATACCCGATTCATGGAACGTACCATGCAACACTCGATGACCTTCTAGATAATGACCAAGCAACTCCAAGTATTCTGAATCTCAGATGGAAACCTCGGAAACCTCCCAATGTGACTGCCTCCAGTCACCTAGAATCTCATTCGGCTGCACAGGCAAATATTTCGACGGTCCTAAAATAGCACTGACTCTTTATCTAGAAATAATGAACTATCACACACTTCATTCTCTGAATCCTCAACCAACACCCCATCGCAAGAATCGACATAGAAACAGAAGACCTCTCTCTCACAGTCGATTTGCAGCATAGACAACGAGGGTCGTCATTCCGATATACTCCTCCTGCTTCCTGAAACAGTCGTAAGAATACGCCTCAATTTACTCAATTAAGGCATATCTTTGTCCTCGCCAGTCCCCACTGATGACTCTCTTACAGCATAAGAAATACCTCAAGGCGGTCATACCACAAAATCTTTTGACGCAAATACCGCAACTATCTAGTACCCCACGGGGTCTACTCTAAATTCTGAAAAGCAGAAGCTCACTCACCCTTCCTTCCAACACGGAAAAGCTGGAATATTATAGTCCTCGTCATAGAAATGACATCGCAAATCATCGACCGATCACTCAACTCAGGCTGCAATTCACAACAACGCATCACCTCCACCTCCCTTTTGAGTCCTACGAATCCAACTGGCATCTCACTGGTCAAACCCTTCGAGACCTAACTCAATTTCCTCGCGAGGTCTACTCCATTCAAACCCGACCGACATGGCCCTTGAGCCCAACAATCACTAGATCCACTATCAGTTCGAACAACCGCAGTCGGATAACCGACAGAGACGGAAAACGCACTCTGTAACGAACCATGGTACCCAAACCATGTTATCTTCCCTCGACCTGCTACTTAGAACCCCTAGAATTCTCCTCGTTTCGAGTATGAATCCTATGCTTTCAGTAGTATGGGCCCAATACTAATTTCCACATCTGTCCATACTTTCCTCGAGAATCGTTCCAGATTTTCTAGGTAGTTGCTCAAATTTCCCCATCGACCAATCTCATTCCACATGCTCGTTCTTCAGCGAATACTCACCGCTAAACAGCGCACTTATTGAACTAAAAATACTTTCTAGGCTCCCCTAGGATTTCCCTCACTCCGCTCTCCGCCATCAACTGCAAAAAGGAACTCCTAATAATACCTACTAACTACTTCTCAAATACAGCTACATGCTTCATGCACTAGATAATTCTTCGACTGCAAGATCCCGCCCTACAACGACTAGGCCCACTCGAGAGCCGCGCCATAGAGCTAAATCTAACCTTCTAAAATTATATACTCCATGGAACATGTAACCTAACGTATTCGATTAATAGTTAGTCGGTGTTATTGAAAGTTTCTAAAAGCACAAAGCAAGCAGCATTCGGGCATCAAGCAACCTCCACCAGCACAAAAGGCACCACTGAACTCAGGCAAACCTACCTCACAACTCCTGGAGATCTCTAATCATAAGCATGCAACACTACTAGATCACATAACAGACATAAAGGCATCTTTCCTAAGCAGGTACACTAGCATGCGATACTGAGCAGATTTCTAGCCTTAAATTAGCATGCAATTCTATCAGCTCATAATAACAACACATAATCAAGTAAGGGTATTTTGGGAAATCACCGCTCAGGCTCTGACTGATTGTACACACCGCTTCGGACCTGCTTTCAAAACACTTTAATTTCCTTGGAAATTCGTGTGATGAAAAATCATTTCTTTTGAAAAGTTATCAACTCCTCAGTTTGAGTTCAGACATACCCGAGGGTGTGCTCGAATCCCTCAAAGCAAGGCTTTAATACCAAATTGTAACACCTCAAATTTCAAGAGAAATTTTTCATTTTTAATTCACCAAACAATACTCATAATCCCAAATTATCACAAAAGTTATACGTCATTTTCAAAACAATATCAGAGTATCCCAAAATCCGCAAATCTTCATGAACCGACGTATGTATACAATCATGCATTCGCCTCCCTGGAATCTACAGAAGTACCTGAAACGCATTTAAATCAACATTGTAAGCACGAATCTTAGTGAGTTCCCCAAAATATCACATACACAAATAATAAGCCTCTCGTGGCTAAATCTCGATAAGGACCCTCCAGTCATGTATCTCAGTGAAGACCCTCCGGTCCCACGTCTCGCTATAGACCCTCCGGTCACAGCTCAACATATATACAAAATATTATAACAACATAAGTCACAAAGAAAGAATGCATAATAACACATAAAGCAGATAAGGCCCTCCGGTCAAAAATACCAATAAGACTCCCTAGCTCAATAATATAAGACCCTCCGATCAACAACATAAATAAGACCCTCCAGTCAATAACATAAATAAGACTCTCCAACCAATAACATAAATAAGACGTTCCGGTCACGCATTCATTACCACACACGTAAGTATAGTGAGAAGACTCGCCTCAACCGCTACGCGAGAAATCCTACACTGCTGCTGCTGTTGCGCACTGGCTCCTGAACTGGGTCAAAACAACCCAACACCATAATCAAAAACTATGCAAGGCTACACCCCAACACTACGCCCCAAAGATGTCCCCACCCAAACAAGCCCACAATGACCCAAACCCAATGGGCCCACCAAGGCCCAACCAAGAGATCCATAAAAGGCCTACTAATGGCCCATTTTCCAAATTGGGCCCAACCCCCATATGGGCCTTATCCTAAGCCCAAAGCTTCTCTTAGCCCAACAATAATCTCAGATGGCCTAGAGGCCCAAACAGAAAGTCCAAACAAAACGGATACGAAGCCCAAAACACAACAAGCCCATAGCGAGACTACGCGGGGCGTACCTCCACCGCTCAGCGTACACGCGACTCCTGATCAGGGAAACTAGACCAGTATGCGGGGCGTACCGCTCAGATCCAAAAACTCTATTTTCGACTTAACCACTTCAGTCAAAAGCATCCAAACCTTAGGGAAGCTTCATTTCAAGCTCTTAACTGATAAAGTTGGCAACTTTATCAGTTTGCATGTCTTAATGGGACCCGACTTCCAAAAATAACCATTAAGACTCTCTTTAATCATCTTAACACATGCATGGAGAGATCTAGACGACCAAGTTCTCATTTTTATGAATCAAAACAGCTCAATACACTTAAAAGGACATGAGATTTGCCCTGGAGTTCACCAAACTCACAAAGTTCCAATCTTGGGACATAAAACCCTAAAAATGGACCCAAAACAAGAACTAGCACAACAATGAGCAACTTTCGAACTTGATATCTCTGGAAGATGCATCAACTAGAGTGGAACTCAGATCCAAAAGCTAGAAGCACCATCTATCCACCTTCAAGACTCCTTCACCAAGAGCTTCACTAAAAACACTCAAATGAGCCACCACACTCACACAAGCTAGGGGAAACGAGATTAGGGTTTGAGAGGGCTTGGAGACTGGAAATGGTGGCTGAAAAAGAGGCCATCATGTTCCTTAAATAGGGTCACCTCAAAATATTAGGGTTTCTTTCTGGACATAGTACACCCAGCGTACTAGGTGGCCTCCACGATCATGCAAAGCGCATGAGTATGTTGCGCGTACACAAGTGTACGCCCCGCGTACCCAATTTGCCACCCATTTCTCAATAAGGACTAAACTTGCCAAAACTTCAAACTATCATAACTTCTTCGGTATAAGTCCGTTTCCAACGAACCTTATATCCACGGAAAGGTGGCGAGAAGCCCTACGCTTCTAGCAACACATCACAACCTTAAAACTCTACGAACAAAAACCCAAAATTCATAAAAGACCGAGCCAACGCCTTTACCGATACTCTTGGGCTCTAAAGCACAACCCGACCCCTTTTATCACACAACCTACCTTTCCCATATCCAAAAAGGGCCTAAACCTTTCTCCTTCAAAGCCTCAAAACCTTCTTATACCCGGGTTACGGCCCACGAGCCTTAAATTGTAAGTCCCTAATCTGCTTGTGTATCAATCAGATCCGTTTGATGGTGCGGAATCCCAATCAAACGGATGATGTCAGATCAAATAGAAGAGAAGGAGAAGAAGAATGTGAATCTCAATGTATTAATGAATAGAATGATGATCCTTTACATGAGATTCACACACACTCACACACACTCTCTTTTCTCTAGTTTCTCTCTCTAGAACACCTTCAAATGCACACACTTAAGCTCCTCTAGTGTTCATCACTCTACTCCTCACCCCTTACACCTATATTTATACATAAGAAACATGGACTTGGTGAACATGGACCGTAAATGGGTTTACGGCCGTAAACCTGTTTACGGCCGTAAACACAACCGTAAACACGTATACGACCGTAAACACCAAGCTGTTTACGGTCCAAGACACAAAAATACATTTTCCTAGAAAAAGCAAAGTATAAACCATATTTTTGACCCAACAATCTCCCCCCTTGGTTTATAACTTTCTTTTCTTTTCTTAAATGACCCAACAAGCTCCCCCTAAAAAGTAGCTGGCTTTCTTGATAATCTTCATTGGGAGCTTTGGCTTCAGCTTTAATCTTCGAATTCTTCACAGCTTCAAGATGAACATGATGCATCTTCAATAATTGACTTCATCTAGAGCAGTTGGGCATTTCTTCAGAATTTGGCATTGAACGCACATTTGGTGAGGAGTTTTGACGTACTGATTCTTGAAAGATAGCGCTTTCAGCTTGAGAATCTTTAGAGAGAACATCAGAGAGAACAAATCTTCTGGATCACTTCAGCAGGTACAAGATAGCAGCAGACTGATTGAGGAGGCTTCAATGCAATCCGTCACATAATCTTCAATTTCAGCTTCACCTTGCTTCTGGGGTTGAAGGATTGAATGTCGAAAAAATAATCTTCATTTCTTGCTCCTTCGAATGAGAATTCTTCGATGATCACGTATGAAGCCTTGGCTCAGAAATCTTCGACACAAACTCCATGAGTTTCATCTTCACCTGAAATCACTTTTCAAGACAAAACAAAACTAAAAGAAAACTTAGCACACAATATTTTTGGATTTTTCATATTTTCTGAAAAAAGAAATAAAACAGAAATAACACTATTTTTGGATTTTTTATTTTCTGATTTTTGTTTGGTTTTTAAAATTTTTAATTCTCCCCTAATATTTAAATTAGAAGAAAACTATGAACAAATTTTAACAAAAATAAAAATGATATCTAATTTTAAGAGTGATTTGGGATCAAAGTTTTTAGACAGCCTTTATCCGTTTATTAGTACCTCTCCCTTCATGAATAAATCTGATCAATCGCCGGTATTGTGGTCCACTTAAACACGAGAGATTGTGACAAAATTAGGACATACTATAAGTGACAAGACAATGTGATCCTAAGTTCCTAGATAATATTCCTTAAGGACCATTCAGCTGACGACGACCAAAGATATTGTTGTCCACCTAAATTGAGCAGCGAGATCTACAGACAACCTAGTGATTGTTCAATTTTAAATGTACTAGAACATGTTTCCCGCTTCCTGACATACCCCAATAATCAGGAACTTCCAAAGTACTCCTTACTTTAGGTGAGCAGACAATTATTATGAGAGAAGTCAGATTAGAATGCATATGCTATACACCCAGGTCGGATCTCTTCCAATCACGCAGAGGGTGAAACATATGACTAACCATATTTAGAGGAATTGAGAAGTAGAATGATGCATATGCTGTGTACCAGGTCCGATGGTTAATCACGCAAAGGAGACAACATATGGCTAACAGACAGGAAGAATTGCATAGATAGAAGATGCATAGAAATAGAGTTGCATATGTTGCAGTCCAGGTCGGATGTATTTCAATCACACAGAGGAGGCAACATATGACTAACAGAAAGAAAGCAAGAAAATAATTTCCTACAGACCTACTTTATTGGAATTCCCCAGTCGCCCCATCAATACCAGAATTAAGGACAAAGTCCGTACATCGAGGAAGAGTTAAACCACAGTTCTAGATACAGATAACTTTAATGTGACCGGTGGATTATCATGTATATCTCCCTGCTCAACCTATCTGAGCGTTGTATTGTCAGGCTAAAAGGATCTATCTAGGTCAAGATTTTTCAAGTCTCTAGATTCCTTAAGTTCATTAATGCCTAGTCAAGTCCATTTTAATCTCTCGTGCCTACCAGCGCATCGAACACAGAGCCTAGACAATTTAGATTCAGTCCCTTACACAGATTCAGATTGCCTGTTATCACATGATTATATCACTTCCCAAAACATCTCCCTCAAGCACATTCCATAACCAACATATTTTTTTTTGATTTTTTGATTTTCTAATGTTTTTGGATTTTTTAAAATTTTCTAATTTTTTGTTTTGTTTTTATTTCTCCCCCAAAATTTGTGCATAGGAGAGAAACGAAAGTAAATGCACAAATTTAAACTATCCTAAAACAAAAATTAGCCTTTAAAGCGAATCAGCTTAAGAAAAACTCAGGAGTATAGAGAGGAAAACTCAAACCGTAAGTCACCGATTGAATTTGCATCCAGAGGGTCTGAGAACAGCACGCGTAATCTCAGAACAGATCCGAAAATTCTTCATGTCATTAAGCACTAACCCCGTTTGTGATCTCTTCCTTTCTTCCTTTCCCGCAAAGGACACATACTCCCAAACAATGTTCTGAGTGTTGTACAGTTGAGAGATGTCGCCTATCATGTGCCAGGAACAACCACTACCAACAAACCGAAGTCTGATGATATGCCTCCATAGCTGCTCCGACACAGAGCGGGATCAGTTGGTCTTTGGAACCCAGTCCATTTTGAAACTGGGTCGACCTTTGTCATCCTTGCACGGTACTCTCTCCCATGACATGTCCTGCTTATCACAAACAGAAGATGTAGAAATATTAGAATCGTTAGAAGATTTGGGAGAGTGAGCCTTTGGAACCCATTTGTAGTTGGGTTTAACTCATTTCTTTTTCGATCTGATGGGTGGCTCAGTACTTGCTTTTGAACTTGAAGTCGGCCGTTGAGATGACTTTGATTTTGGCTTCATGGGAGCATCTCTTGGATTTGGCTTCTTGGCCGGCATTCCCTTCTTGCCCTTGGGATTCGGATTCTTGGCCTTGTAGGTTTGATTCTTGGCCTTCTGCGCGTTACAGTCACCATGGTCTGAACGTGACCTTGAGGGGTTTTTTTGAAGTATCTCCCTCTTGGCGCGTTCTGCCACCCTTGTGCATAGTAGGGAACGTATGCGCGATTAGGACAATATCTGGCGATGTGTCCAGGTGTTCCACAGTGAAAACATGTCTTTTTCTTCACTGTGAAGTTGTTTCTTCCTACCCCTGGTGGCGTATCCTTGCCTTGTCTCTGATTTTTCCCACATGCATACTTGCAACAAGCCGTCGGTTGTTTCACTTGATTTGGTGGCCTGTATTTCTCAACAGCAGGTTGATCAGAAGCAGCTGAGTTCGAAGCAACAGATTCAGAGCTCAAGGAGATGTTGGTTTGTTCAGTGGTGTTCTCCTTGTTCTCATCCTCTGCTACTTTACCTGCACATGAAGTAGATGTGCTAGAAACAGGAACATTAGTATTTTCAAACAAATAATCAAATATGTCAAAAAAATTTAACTCAACATGATCCGATGCAAAAGCATCAAAAGCATCACAAGATGTATCATCAACTTTAATATCAGAAACAGAAGATTTTTCATTGGAAACAGAAACATCAGGATTAGAAACAGAAACAGAAACAGAATCTCCAGCTTCACGCTTTGCCTGATCTAATGGTTGATCTGCAGGGGAAGTAGAAATGTTAGAACTTTCAACATTAATAAGTCCGCCTGAAACGAAACCAGATGGCTTGCCATAAACCATAAACGGTTCATTGGCAATCTCATCCTTGGATAGGGGTTGATACTGATATGTATGATTATAAGGAGGAGGTACACTATCATATCCTAAACCCTTTGACTGATTTCGTTTGAACTGCATGCAGTGATCAATCATGTTGGCAACTACCTCACTTGATCCATCAAATTTTCTAAAATCAAAATTTGTAGTTTCAAATTGTCTCTTTAATGTATCAAGCTCAGTAATTAACTCAGCATTCTGTCTCTTGATATAATCATAATGTTCACATTTTTCACTGTAGTCTTGCTGAATTCTCTTAAAGTCCTTTATTTTTGTTTCTAATTCAGCCTTCAGGGGTTTCTGTCCTTTCCTGAGTTGATATCCTTCATATCTCAGGTCCTCAACTTCTCTTTTTAATAAATCAATTTGTTCCCGAAGAAATTTAATCGTAGCTTCACTAGATAGTGTACATGAAACTTCACATGATTGAGAACATGAAACTTCATTGACCGGAAGGTTTGCGGAACTCATTGTTTTTTAAAAAAATATGTCCTTTGACTAAAAACTCAAAAGTCAACCTCAAAAGTCAAATTTGAAAAGTCAAACTCAAAAGTCAAACTTAAAAGTCAAACCGAAAAACTAAATTTGAAAATTTAAAAGTCAAACGAGAAAGTCAAAGTTTATAGTCAAAGGTCAAACTTTAAAAGTCAAAGTCAAAATTTTAAGTAAAAAATCAAAAATAAAATTCAAAATTTAAAAACTAAAATTTTTGGTTGAAAAAGGAATTTAAAATTAAAAGAAAATCAATTTTGGGCTAAAAGTGTCAATTTGCGAAATTTGGAAGCGGCAGGGAGTGGTTTTGAATAAAATTTCGAAGTGTTATTCCATCTAGCAGGCTAGATCAGCTGGTAAGGTGCGAAGCGAGGCTGCTGCTTGCGAAGATAGCTGCGAAGCGAGGACGAGATGCGATGACGCGATGCGAGGCTTGCTGCTGCTGAGCCGGCTACCCTAGCCGTTCACCGAGCCGAATTCCGAGCCGAGGCCGCAAACTCCGGACCGTAAACTGTTTCCGGCCGTAAACTCCGGGAAACCCTAGCCGCCGCCGCCGCCGACCGTAAACCCTTCAAAGACCGTAAACTCTTCGCAGATTACGTGAAAAACAGCGTTTTTCACCTTTTTTGCTCCAAAACTTGATCAAAAACTCGTTTTTATCAAAAACGCGAAGAACAAACCCCCCATAATTTTCAGAGATCTATCCAAAAACGCAAGAATCTTTCAAAAATAAGATCAAATATGCTCCAGATCTGACAAAAATGACTGATACAATTCAAGCTCTGATACCACTTGTAAGTCTCTAATCTGCTTGTGTATCAATCAGATCCGTTTGATGGTGCGGAATCCCAATCAAACGGATGATGTCAGATCAAATAGAAGAGAAGGAGAAGAAGAATAATGTGAATATCAATGTATTAATGAATAGAATGATGATCCTTTACATGAGATTCACACACACTCACACACACTCTCTTTTCTCTAGTTTCTCTCTCCAGAACACCTTCAAATGCACACACTTAAGCTCCTCTAGTGTTCATCACTCTACTCCTCACCCCTTACACCTATATTTATACATAAGAAACATGGGCCGTAAATGGGTTTACGGCCGTAAACCTGTTTACGGCCGTAAACACAACCGTAAACACGTATACGACCGTAAACACCAAGCTGTTTACGGTCCAAGACACAAAAATACATTTTCCTAGAAAAGCAAAGTATAAACCATATTTTTGACCCAACATAAATCACAAACGATCCGAAACAGGATGTTACATGTCCAACATGTACTTCATCAAAAGATCAAGAAAAATCCTCGTCATCAAACTCTTCTATGAATTTCGATGACATAGATTGATTATGGGTCCATGTATAGATAAAACTATAGGCACCGATGGATAAGTCATGTTGACTTAAGAAGACAAACAATATACACACGCTATAATGATAAAACTTACACATGGGATGTACGTGACTAAATATTAAAGAAATGGATACAACTTGCATGTGTGTGTCATACAAGCATGAAAACCCTCTGGCATGAAGATGATAGATGTTTAAAGAACTAAAGAAAGAGATGAGTCTTTGATATATGTACCTAGTACTATAAATAAAGGTCACATGTTAAGGAAAATGGCATCGTTTGTAATCATTGTTTTTCTATCATGTTATCTTGTAAACTCACTTTTGTAATAAAAATAATGTTTGAATAAATTCCTCTTTTCCTTATATTTGCCTAGAGTCATATATTACTACATGTATTTTCCATTATAAAAGAAATATCCCACAAAAACCCATACATATTGTCCATACACCTAACGTAGGAAACAAAATTATGTTGTGTTGAGTATTGCTGAAGGAGCTACAATAAAGTTACATGTTCAAAACAGGTTGGAGCTGGAATGCTCGGTAAAAGTCTCGTAGTATAACCCGACAATATTCCGGTCAAAGCGGAAAATAGGTACAGAACCATGTTGGACCCTTTTCTTTTTATAATGTGAAATTATTATTGCTCTATTATTTAGCTCTTGGTAATTATAAGGAAACGTGTTAAAAAATTACTATTCTATTGAATACATTAAAATAAATTATTAAAAAGTTTTACTATCTAAATTAAAGAATGATATTAATCTTATACTTGTTCACTAATTTAAATTTAGTAATTGTAATGCTAGAAAATGATTTTCAAATTGACAATTTAGATTTAGTTTTAAATCCACCAGATAATTACCCAACTATAATTTTTGTTTTGAACCGAGCATCTAGTTTGACCACCCCCACGATTGGTATTAGAGCCATAGAATTTTTCTTGGAGGAAGAAATCTATCGCTTAAATTTATGTTTAAGTTTAATACAACGTTTTCAGCAGAAATATTTTATTTGTATTAATGATAATCGAGATTCTACTTCTGAAAATGAATTTGATAATTATATATCAGATGAAGATTTTACTTTTGATAGATATGAATTGACTAATAATGACAATATTGTCGATGATAGTGATTGAATTTATAATTCTCTTAACGAATAACAATAATTACACAAAGTTTCAATAAAATGGTGACCCATTAAAATTTGAAAAATATTTAATAGAAGTACAAAGAACTATTATTTATTATGGCGACAAAATTATACACCTTATAAAAAAATGAAAAATGAACTAATTACCACTTTTGGTATATATTTAGATATAAATTGTATAAGTAATACCCAAGAAACAATTGATAAATGGGAGACTGCTCTTAGAATAAGTATTGCAGTAATAAAATGGACTTTGAAATTTCAAAATTATTCCTGGAAAATACTTTACTAAATAGCGCTTTAAGATTTTGGCAAAATATGAGTCTTGAGACGAGAAATCTTATCTTTATGGATGATGGCATAGCACAAATGATAACAAGAGCTACAAAACTAGCATTTAGATTAGAATTTTGTGGTGAAGGAAATGTTTTTAATGATCCAACAACAGTCCAAAAATATACAACAACTTTATACAGATTACAAATATGCGATATGTGTGAAATTGACAAATATATTTGTGTATTTCAATATTACTGTTATCATATATATAACTGTAACATCTCGTATATTAAATAAATAAATAGATAAGGGTTAATATGAATAATAATCTTTAAATAAATAATATTTAGCGGGGTGTTGGTGTTGGGGAGTCAATTGATACAATTTTAGAAGTGGGTAAATTATTGGGACTTAATTTGAAGAGATTTGAGAGGCTCAGGGGCTGAATGGTAAGTTTTGGACCTAAAATGAAAGGAATTTATAGAATCAGGGGCTAAAGGGTAACTTTTGGACTTAGATTGAAACCAAAATTGTGAGGAGGGGCTGAAGTTGGATATTTGGATGGAAGTTTGAATGAACACGGGATTGGCACCCGGTAATCTATCTTTCCCGTCTTAAGGTCGTTTCCCAAAAACCCTAACCCTAAAATGTGTTAGCCGCCACCTTGTGTTCCCCTGTCAGCCACCGCCTGGTTAAGACCGATCGGCTGCCTCCTAGCCATTGTCGGAGTCGCGAGCCACAGCCACGCTACCTCAGTTGCCGCCAACGGGTGAAGAATCGTTGAGACGAATGTGGACGTCGGGCAGAAGAGGCCGAGGGAACAAATCACGATTTTGCTGCCATTATTCCTCGCCGGAGAACGTACGCCTCCTTGTCTCCATCCTTGCTGTCGTCGAGCTATCACCGTCATCGCTATATCGAGCAGCGGTTGCGGTTGATGTCTCCGCTCCGATTGCCATGCGTCACCATGAGGGTGGTTGTGATTGGGCGAGTTTCTTGCGTCCAGCTGGTGTACTTGTGTGCGTACGTGTTTCTGTCGGCCGGAAAAGCGTGGGAACCACCATGGCAGCCCACCATGGTGGCCATTACCTTGCTGCAACCCATTGCTGTTTTTTACCACCCTCCGCCGCCACCAGCCACCGTGGGAGGTGGCTATGGGTGTGTGTATGGGTGTGTGTTTGAGTGTATTTGCTGCTTTCGGTGTTTTTGAGGTTGTATGTGTGTTTATGTGGCCGGAAAACCCACCACCACCCCGTGAGGTGGTGGCCGCCGCCGTGAGCCGCCACTGACCACTAATACCTGAGGTGGTAGTGGGTGGTGTTTGGCATAGTGAACCCTAGTTGGCTGTGACATCCCCAATTTCACGGCCAGAAAGACCGATTTGTTTATGCTTTGTTTTAAAATCAGAGTAATCGTTTACAGAAAACAGTTGCGGAATTTGTTCCCAAAACAAAATGTGATAAGAATTTATCAAAGCATTTCTTTAAAGAAATGTATTTTCATTAAATAACAAAATCTCGGGATGTCATGTTCCGATACAAACCAAAAGCATAAACAATATAAAATAGACCTTACAATAGTTATTTATAACTACTGATCTATAATCCAAAATCTCTCGTCAAGTCCACCAACTTATACTCTTGTGTCATTACCTGTAATGCAAAGAAAACTGAGTGGGTTAGGCTTGGGAGCCTAGTGAGCATATAGGGTTTTCAACCCACAATAATATAATTATTATATTTAATCATCAAATAATCAACCCAATTACCCATCCCCATTATCTCCATTTATCTTAAGGATCTACCCTAAGAATTATCTATCCTTCATTCTTAAGGATTGACCTGAGGTATAGGCACGAAGTCACATCATCGCCAGGGTTTACTCAATAGGCGCTAACTCCATAGTCACCAAGGTTTATACAATAGGCGCTAACTCCATAGTCACCAAGGTTTATCTAATAGGCACGAAGTCACATCGTCGCCAAGGTTTATACAACAGGCACTAAGTCCATAGCTGCCAAGGTTTATCTAATAGGCACGAAGTCACATCGTCGCCAAGGTTTATACAGCAGGCACTAAGTCCATAGCTGCCAAGGTTTATCTAATAGGCACGAAGTCACATCGTCGCCAAGGTTTATACAACAGGCACTAAGTCCATAGCTGCCAAGGTTTATCTAATAGGCACGAAGTCACATCGTCGCCAGGGTTTATCTAATAGGCACTACGTGTCATAGTCACCAGGGTTTACTCATACCATCTCTCATCACACACTAACTATTCCATCTACCCATGTTCTACCCAACATATTTGTAGATATAAAATACATATACAGTTTAACTCATTTAAAAACTATATAAAACATCCATTCCACACACATCTCAAATAAACAACAATATATAAACACATAGCACGTATTTCATAGAAAATACTTCATATGTATGTGTTAGAAGAAAGTAACTACACACCCACTTGATTAGACGATTCTCGGACAGCACTACGGCTCGTAAAGTAGTATTCTTCGGTAAAACTGGAAGATCTTCACACACCGGGCTTCTCGCAGGCAGAGCTTCAGCTCGGAAACTCTTTTCTTCTCGGGATCTTTGGAGCTTCGGGACTCGCTTCGGGTCTCGGGATGATACCGGGGCTTCGGGGGTTAAAAGAGGGCTTAGAGAGAGTATCGGGAGTGAGAGAGAAGAGATTGAGCAACCAAACTCGGCTGCCCTTTGAATTCTATTTATAGGGCTGATTTCTCATTTTCCACGTCGTGAACAGTACTTTCACGTCGTGGGCTTGATCTTCACTGCATGCGTCATCGTCCACTTGCTCTGTCAGGCTCCAGAAGGCGTCAGAAGCCATGCCACGTCGTGACCACTGATTTCACGTCGTGGTCTCTGACAGTCTTGGAGTTTCGCGCCCTGGACTTCAGAAATTCATAACTTTCGCATACGAACTCTGTTTTCGATGTTCTTTATATCGACGCGTAGGTAAAAACAAGATCTACAACTTTCATTTAGACTTTGTAGGCTAATTTTGACTTTATTTTTAATATATTAATAATATACTATTTTTAGTAGGCCGGGACAGGAAAACTCCGTTATAAACTCATAACTCCTTCGTCTGACGTCCGTTTTCGTCTGTTTTTCTGTCGTTGCACTACTATCGATGAGATCTTAGATTCTCATTTAGAAAGTTTTGGCTAAATATCGCTCGATCCCATATTCGAACTTCGGGCTGTACACTGCTAAGCCGAAACTTCGAAAAATCATAACTTCCTCATACGAAATCAGATTTGGGCGTTCTTTTTATGCACGCTCTCGGTTTAACGTATTATACGACTTTCGTTTAGATTGCTAAATCCAAATATCACTCTATCGTAAATTCACTATTTACGTTGTGCTATGTCGTGACGGTTCTGTCGCGAAACTTCGACAGGTCATAACTTCTTCGTTATAACTCGGATTTCGGCATTCTTTATATGTACGAAATCCTTGTAACATATACTACAGCTTAGTTAAGATTAATCCTTCTAAATAATCTTCCATCAAAAAGTCATTTTTGATGCTTATCGTCTCTAAATTGACTAGCCCGGATCTACGGGGGTTACATTGGCCCAATTGCTTATTATTGGACTGGGCTTGCTCGTGATTGGGCCAGAAACTCTAATTAGGGTTTAGAAAACCCTAATTTTGGGTTTGTTGGTTTGGGCCTATTGGGACCCGCGTTTGGACCAGTGGACCGAAGTTGTGACTCATCCTGATTCCATTGTGTGATGGCTTAGTGGAATAATGGACTTAATGGGTTAAGTGAGAACACTTAACCCAAATCGTCATTTCATGTGAAAACCCAAATTTTTGCTTGGGCCTGAGTTGGGCCTTTATTTGGGCTTTGATGACCGGACTGCTGATGGGTCATCCAAGAGCGATCATGTGGACTAGAATATTTAGATGGGCTTTAGGGTAAGGCCCATATGAGGGTTGGGCCCAATTTGGAAAATTGGGCCATAATTGAGCCATTAGAGGACCTTTTGTGGATCCATTTGGTATTGGGACTTGGTGGGCCCATTGGGCTTGGATTATTTATGGATCGGATTGGTGGACCATATTTAGACCTAATAATGTGAAGGTTGGTCTTAGATCCTAATCGGGTTATTTGTGGGTTTGGCTTAGTGATAGAAGCCGGAGTGTAGCAGCAGCATTTATAGGATCTGCTCGCCATTCGAGGTGAGTCTTCTCATTATACTTACCTGTGTTGTAATTCGTGTGTGACCGGAGGGTCTTATTCTTGTTGATGACCGGAGGGTCGTATTTACACTATTGACTGGAGGGTCTTAGTATATTATTGACCGGGGGGTCACTGTACATTGTAGACCGGAGGGTCTTAGCACATTATGGACCGGAGGGTCTTGTTTGTTTATAATGTGATATATATTATCGTGCATACTGTCTTTGTGACTTATGCTGTTATAGTAATCTGTGTAAATATTGATCTTATGTGCTTACTTGAGTTATGTGATAGTATGCATTTTATATGTGCATATGTTGTGTGTTGAGATATCCTGCTTATTGTTGTTGTGATATGTATACTGTAATTAATTGAGTTACCGAGTTGAGGGACCGGAGGGTCCATCTGAGTTGTGGGACCAGAGGGTCCCACTGAGACACATTGACCGGAGGGTCTTATTGTGAGTATAGCCATGAGGGCTAATGGGATGTGTGTGGTATTTTGGGGAACTCACTCGTGCTTACCGTGTTATGTGTTATGTGTTTCAGGTACTTCTCAAGATCACGGGAAGGCGCCGACTTGATTGTACATACGAGATGAAGTTATGTTTCTGAGGATCTGGATTTTATTAAATTAACTATGAACATGTGTTTTTGATAATTTGATATTTATGGTGTTACAAGTTGGTATCAGAGCCTTGGTTTGAGGGATTCAGATGTGCTCTCGGGTATCTCTGGACTCAAACTGAGGAATTGAGAAAGTTTTCTAAAAAGAAATGATTTTTCTAAAACGAGTAAGAGTTTTAAAGAGAAAACGAGATGGAGCAGTGTGTACAATCAGCTAGAGCCCGAACGGTGATTTCCAAAATACCATTATTTATTTGTATTATGAGATGTTTATGAGATATTAGAGCTGCATGCTAGATGATAGGCTAGGTATTTCAGAAATTAGGGCTAGAGTTGCCTGATTCATGATGCCTTAGCCTAGGGATGCTATTAATTGATATTGTCTGCTATTTGCTCTGAATGTGCTGAGTAAAAGTACCTAGCAGGAATCTTTTAGAGGGAGTCTTGAGTAGAGTAGTAATCTAGGAGAGATACCTAGACGAGCATTTGAGGAATCTTCTGAGAAAGTAGTTAGAGATCCACGAGAGGTAGGATTGTCTGAGTTCAGTGATGCTTGAGTTATGAAAAGAGCGAGTGAAGTGGTATGCTAGAGTGGTTTCAGGTGATGGTTATTCGATGCCGAATGTTGCTTGCTTTGTGCTTTGTGGAACTCTTGAATGATGGGAGTCAGCTACTAAGTGAATATGACGATATTCAGGAGGTAGATGGCTGGCATCACAAGGAGTTCTTCAGCAGCTGATGGCAGAGAAGTGTGAGAACCTAGAGAGTAATCCTAGACCGAGGAGTACGCTGTTTAGAAGCAAGTATTCTCTAGAGAGCGAGCATGTGTATTGGAAATGGTGATCGAGAAGGTTGAGCAGTTACTTATAAAATCTGGGACGCTCCGTTTGGAAAGTATGGGTAGATGTGGCAGGTAGTATGGGCCCGTACTACTGAAAGCAGAGGACCCATACTCGAAACAGGGGGAATTCCGGAGGTTCTAAGTAGCACGATGAGGAGAAATAACATGGTTCTGGTACCATGATTCGTAGCAGAGTGTGTTTTCGCCTTTATCAGTTATCCAATTGTGATTGTCCAGACTGGAAGTGGATATGGGAGATTGTGAGGCCAGAGGGCCATGTCCGTTGAGTTTAAATGGAGTATGCCCTGGGTGGGAAAATCTAAGTTTAAATCTCGAGGGTTTTGATTGGTGAGATGCCAGTTAGAGTCGCAAGACTCAAATAAGGGGTGGAGATGATGCATAGTGGAGAATTGTAGTCTGAGTTGAGTGGTCGGGCGATGGCCTGCGATGTCAAAGTTCTATGTTGAGGATTATATTTTTCCTATTTCCCATTTTGAGAGGATGGGTAAGTGAGTTTATGATGTCAGAGATTGGAAGAAGACCCTGTGGGGCACCAGGTAGTTGTGATATTGGCACCAAGAGTATTTTGTTGTATGAGAGCATTGGATTGCATTCCTATATCGGGAAGGAGTCGGCAGTGGGGACTGTGACCAGCGAGGGCTCGTGTATGCCTTGTTTGAGCTTGTTAAGTCGTATATCAGCAACTGTTGCGGGAAAACGAGGGGAGTGTATCGAGATGATGACTTTCGTGGTTATGCAGCAGATCGACTGTGAGAGTGAGGTCTCCTGTGCTATGTCGATTCTTGCAGTAGGGTGATGATTGAGGATTCAGAGAATGAAGTGTGTGATAGTCCATTATTTCCAAAAAAAGAGAAAGTGCTATTCTAGGACCGTCAGAAGAATTGCATGTGCAGCTGGACGAGATTTTGGGTGACTGGAGACAGTCACATTGGGAAGTTCCGAGGATTCCATATGAGATTCGGGATATGTGGAGTTGCTTGGTCCTTCTTTGGAAGATCATTAAGTGTTACGTAGTACATTCCAAGAGTCAAGTTGGGAGTAATGGGTGGAAACAGTCTATGGAGTAGACTGTTGATATGTCAATTGGTGATGGTTGAACACTGAGTGGGGGAGAACTGGGTATTCTGTCGAGAGGATCATCAATCTATTCAAGTTGTGGTTAGAAGATTTGATTATGGGGATCTGCGGTACCGACATATGAGCCTTGGGTTTATTGTTGGACGAGGAAAGGTGCAGAGCGAGACGAGGCATATGAGCCTTGGGTTTATTGTTGTACGTGATCAGGAAAGAACGAGTGTGTCCCCGGCGGGTAGCCGTTGGTCAGGGATCTTATTGTGGTTAGGGATCTTATTGTGGTCAGGGACTCTGCGGGTTTGCAATGGTTGAGTTCAAGGCGGTTGATTCGTTGAGGTCCAGTTTCGATTGTTGAGATTTGTTAGTTCAATGTATAGATTGTTATCTATACTCCGGGAGGGGCAGCGGTAGAAGCGGAAGATCCGAGGTAGTGGCAAGCTAGCGTGAGATTCTGTGATTATGTATCGATGTATCCGAGTATGATGCCCTATTTTGATGGATTATTTTGAGACTCAGGTTTGTGAGGCGACAAGTGGAGTATCGAGTGATTATTGTTCCAGTGGGAACCCATCAGCTAATTGTCATCGGATGGGGATTGTCCAAGAATGCGAATTGTATCAAGAGAAAGTGTTTTGTTGCGTTGATTGTTGTTAGGGGTAGTGACGCTTAATCTGGGTGGGTGTGTGCACCTGTCCATGATGGATCGCGTAGCATGAGTTTAGTGAACGCATTATGGTGATGGTTTAATGATGAGATTGTGGGGCGATAAGAGAGTGGAGGGATCCAGGTGGGAGTAATCACTTGGGCTTATCGGGGAAAAACCATGGGGTGAGCCCATGGCGAGCGAGTGAGCGATGTAAGACTGCAGGGAGTCGTAGCAATCACGAGTCAGTGAGAGAGTATAGTGTAATCACGAGTCAATGAAGGAGTGTCTTAAGACTGCGGGGACCCGTGGTATTCACTAGTCAGAGCGTGACATGGAGGAGTTATTAGGCTTGGGTAGCCTTGACGACTGGATCTTTGGGAACCTGGTGGCCAGGCCAGGGGCGAGACTGGGGTCTCCATGATGGTCGGGATCCGTTATATCTCGAATTGGTGAGAGGTTGTCGCAAATCAGAAGGAATTGGATAAGTAGTGTGCGCGTAGATTCACAGATCACGGGTCATGGGTTGAGTATGAGATTGGATATGAGTGGTTCCACTTTTGCTGTCGAACCAGACTCTTGAGTTTGGGTTTGGCCCTATTTGTTTAAAGGATAGATGAGTTGAGATTTTAGATTCCTGATGGATTTCATTTTATAGTGGTTATGGTTTGCATATGATGTTCTAGACCTTGGAGGGTCGGTTCGTTTGGTTTGAGCAGGACCGCAACACACATGGAGTTAGTGAGTGTTAGACGACAGAGATCAGAAATGAGGTGTGACTACATATCGGTTGTAATATAGCTTGGAGTAAAGCAAACTTAGTGGTTGCATGTACATGTGGTTGGTTGAGATAGCTCTGTTGGATTGAACGGTTGGGATTATACTCGGGCTAGTGGCCATGCCGTTCAAGTTGTCGGGCGTGTAAGGGATGGAGAGGAAGATTTCGAGGACGAAATCTAATTTTAGTGGGTGAGAGTTGTAACATCTCGTATATTAAATAAATAAATAGATAAGGGTTAATATAAATAATAATCCTTAAATAAATAATATTTAGCGGTGTGTTGGTGTTGGGGAGCCAATTGATACAATTTTAGAAGTGGGTAAATTATAGGGACTTAATTTGAAGAGATTTGAGAGGCTCAGGGGCTGAATGGTAAGTTTTGGACCTAAAATGAAAGGAATTTATAGAATCAGGGGCTAAAGGGTAACTTTTGGACTTAGATTGAAACGAAAATTGTGAGGAGGGGCTGAAGTTGGATATTTGGATGGAAGTTTGAATGAACACGGGATTGGCACCCAGTGATCTATCTTTCCCGTCTTAAGGTCGTTTCCCCAAAACCCTAACCCTAAAATGTGTTAGTCGCCACCTTGTGTTCCCCTCTCAGCCGTCGCCTGGTTAAGACCGATCGGCTGCCTCCTAGCCATTGTCGGAGTCACGAGCCACAGCCACGCTACCTCAGTTGCCGCCAACGGGTGAAAAATCGTTGAGACGAATGTGGACGTCGGGCAGAAGAGGCCGAGGGAACAAATCGCGATTTTGCTGCCATTATTCCCCGCCGGAGAACGTACGCCTCCTTGTCTCCATCCTTGCTGTCGCCGAGCTATCACCGCCATTGCTATATCGAGCAGCGGTTGCGGTTGACGCCTCCCCTCCGACTGCCATGCGCCACCATGAAGGTGGCTGTGATTGGGTGAGTTTCTTGCGTCCAGCTGATGTACTTGTGTGCGTACGTGTTTCTGTCGACCGGAAAAGCGTGGGAACCACCATGGCAGCCCACCATGGTGGCCATTACCTTGCTGCAACCCATTGTTGTTTTCCGTCACCCTCCGCCGCCACCAGCCACCGTGGGAGGTGGTTGTGGGTGTGTGTATGAGTGTGTGTTTGAGTGTATTTGCTGCTTTTGGTGTTTTTGAGGTTGTATGTGTGTTTATGTGGCCGGAAAACCCACCACCACCCCGTGAGGTGGTGGCCGCCGTCGTAAGCCGCCACTGACCACCCCTACCTGAGGTGGTAGTGGGTGGTGCTTGGCATAGTGAACCCTAGTTGGCCCAATTGCTTATTATTGGACTGGGCTTGCGCGTGATTGGGCCAGAAACCCTAATTAGGGTTTAGAAAACCCTAATTTTGGGTTTGTTGGTTTGGGCCTATTGGGACCCGCATTTGGACCAGTGGACCGAAGTTGTGACTCATCCCGATTCCATTGTGTGATGGCTTAGTGGAATAATGGACTTAATGGGTTAAGTCCTTAATGGGTTAAGTGAGAACACTTAACCCTAATCATCATTTCATGTGAAAACCCTAATTTTTGCTTGGGTCTGAGTTGGGCCTTTATTTGGGCTTTGATGACTGGACTGCTGATGGGTCATCCAAGAGCGATCATGTGGACTAGAATATTTAGATGGGCTTTAGGGTAAGGCCCATATGAGGGTTGGGCCCAATTTGGAAAACTAGGCCATAGTTGAGCCATTAAAGGACCTTTTGTGGACCCATTTGGTATTGGGCCTTGGTGGGCCTATTGGGCTTGGATTATTTATGGACCGGATTGGTGGACCATATTTAGACCTAATAATGTGAAGGTTGGTCTTAGATCCTAATCGGGTTATTTGTGGGTTTGGCTTAGTGATAGAAGCCGGAGTGTAGCAGCAGCATTTATAGGATCTGCTCGCCATTTGAGGTGAGTCTTCTCATTATACTTACCTGTGTTGTAATTCGTGTGTGACTGGAGGGTCTTATTCTTGTTGATGACCGGAGGGTCGTATTTACACTATTGACTGGAAGGTCTTAGTATATTATTGACCGGATGGTCACTGTACATTGTAGACCGGAGGGTCTTAGCACATTATGGACCGGAGGGTCTTGTTTGTTTATAATGTGATATATATTATCGTGCATATTGTCTTTGTGACTTATGCTGTTATAGTAATCTGTGTAAATATTGATCTTATATGCTTACCTGAGTTATGTGATAGTATGCATTTTATATGTGCATATGTTGTGTGTTGAGATATCCTGCTTATTGTTGTTGTGATATGTATATTGTAATTAATTGAGTTATCGAGTTGAGGGACCGGAGGGTCCATCTGAGTTGTGGAACCAGAGGGTCCCACTGAGACACATTGACCGGAGGGTCTTATTGTGAGTATAGCCATGAGGGCTAATGGGATGTGTGTGGTATTTTGGGGAACTCACTAAGCTTCGTGCTTACCGTGTTATTGTTATGTGTTTCAGGTACTACTCAGGATCACGGGAAGGCGCCGGCTTGATTGTACACACGAGATGAAGTTATGTTTATGAGGATCCTGGATTTTATTCAATTAACTATGAACATGTGTTTTTGATAATTTGATATTTGGGGATTTGTAATATATGTTGACGAGATTCATGTGATTTTAAAAATGAAAAGTTTGTTTGAAAATTTACGGTGTTACAATAACCAAGTATTAGATATAAATAATTTTCTACCATTATTTTTTGCTAAAATACATGAGTACTAACCCACCGTTAAAGGCAAAAATTAATTGAAACATATAATCCAGGAACTACTGACACTTTAGAAAAAAAAGAATATCACACCTTAGAGATAAATTCATTTGAGATAAATTAAATGAATGATGTGGTAATGCAATTTTAGCTAAAGTAACTAAAGGATTAAGAAAAAGAATTTCACTATGTTGTGACAAGCCAAAGATTGTCACTTATGATAGGATGTGATAGTTCATATTACTATGGAAAAATAAAAAGAAAGTTTAAAAAGAAAAGACTATATAAAAAGAAATATTTTACAAGAAGAAAAACAAAGTATTATAAAAGAAAAGGTTAGAAGAAAACATATAAATATATATATATATATATATATATATATATATATATATATATATATATATAAGAGGACCAAAACCAAAAGAACGTGATTGTTACTATTGTAAAGAAATATGACATTATTGTAATAAATGCCCAAAAAAGTTTGATAAAAATTAAAAGAAAATTGAAATAGATGAAGATATACAAAACATGATAAACAATGGAGATTTCGTCCAAATAAACGACTTTGAAAATATAGATTTTGACGAAAGTATTTTCATATTAACTGAAACAGAATATACCACATCTAAGGATGAATGAATCAGAAATAGTTTTAACAGGTTCTTCAAGTTTAGATAGTTCTATAATAAATAACCAGATTGATCAAACATGAGAATATATAAACATGAAATTTTAATTAATAAGAAAAAGTTAAAGCAAATACAACATGAAAACTTTTCATTATCTAATTATTCGGAATTTAAAACAAATTTCTTACAAAAATTAGGAATTAATCCTAGAAATCATCATTTATTTTATGGATTAAATATCCAAGAAAGAGCCTTAGAAGTATCGATGACCTCTAATAAAGTCATGATACCACTACTTTTTAAAAAAGATATACAAGACAAATTACAAAAAATAAAATATGAAATAAAAAAATACCCTTGGATGGATACATATAGGACCCATACAGATAATAATAAAATCAACTTTTAAAGAGGGATTAGATACTCCAACAGAACTAGGACTAATCGATAATAAAATCCAAAATAGAGAAGAATCATGCTTAGGGGTTCTTAAAGGAAATTTACAATATGGAAAATTAAAATTTAATATGTACCCTATAATTTCTTATCACATATTTAGACAAAGATTATGATAAAACTTTAAGTTTAATACAAGATTTCAAAAGAAGAGATTTCTTTAAACAAAAAATAGGCCATATTCAATAACATATGTTATTTCATATGTAATATCAAATACACATCACTCAGATTGTTTTATAGTAAAAGACACAATCGATTTTCCTTACTTATTCAATGATGTATGTCAAGTACAAATACCAAGTATGGCTAAACTTGAAGAAATTGAATCAAGACCCATAGATTTAGACTTACAAGATAAACCATTACTAATATCTAATTCTACATATCCAACTTTATCTTTTACAAACACCAAAGTAGATAGTAAGCCTTTAAAAGAACGAATATATTCAGATAGATATAATAACGAAATAGTAACCAAAGATAATAATTTAACTTATAAACTAGAAGGAGAATATTTTAATAAAATAAAATTTGTTCCTATTAATATACTAATAGATACCGGTATAAAAGAGAATTATATTTATAATAAACTATGTACACAAATACAAAAATATAAATTGGATAAATCATACAAATATACTAATTTTAATGGTCAATTGCATATTATAGACGAAGCAATTGATACATTACTTAAATTTGGATAAGAAATTATCCCAATAAGATTATTAAATGAAGATGCTAATGATACATTAGAAATAATGTTAGGATTGACTTTTTTAGAAAAAGTAAAACCATACAATATAACACCTTATGGGTTAAAAATAACATATAATGCAAAAATAATATATATATATATATATATATATATATATATATAAATGACAAGTCCATTAAGTATTTATATTCCTATAGGATTAATTATAAAAATTACAAGGCTAAATACTTTGCAGCATATATAGATAATGGTGCTGGCACATATATGTGCAAACCAGAATGCTTTCCAAAAGAATATCACCAACATTTAAAACTTACAAAAGGAAAAGATATATAAAATAATATTTTAACACTCACCAAAGGTATCGAACAACCAATAATTCTACTAGGATCCTACATGATAAAATGTCCATCATTTTATTTCCATAACACCATCTTATTAGCCAATAATTTTTTACAATTATTCCATCAAATTACATATGATAACATACTTAGACAGATAATCTTCAAAACGCCATGCCATCATCTAATAGTTGTAAAACGCTTAATACAAGCTTATGCAAAAAGATATCTAATTGAATTTAAACCTCGCACAACCCAACGTGGTGATAGAGGCTACAAACAAAAAGTGATATTCCCAAAAGGAACTCCATTATTAAAATATCAATTATAGTTAAGAAAATTAGATGTAGACATAGAATATATTTAAAAATAAAATAAATCAATGTTATTCAGAAATTTCGTTAAAATTTTGGGAGAAAAACCAAATAACAGCTAAATTAGAAATGAAAGATAAAGATAAACATATAAGAATCAAACCAATTAGATATAATCCTGATGATCAAAATGAATTTAAAATACAAACAAAAGAATTGTTAGATCTTAAATTAAACAGACAAAGTCATAGTCCACATAGTTCTCATTCCTTTATGGTTAGGGAACATGCTGAAATATCTAGAGGAAAAGCTCGAATGGTGATAAATTATAAGAAATTAAATGATAATACTATATTTGATGGATACTTTTTACCACATAAAGAAATTCTAATCAATTGGACTAGAAATAAAAATATGTTTTCAAAATTTGATTGTAAAAGTGGATTTTGGCAAATAAAAATGCATCCAAATAGTATTTCATACACTGCATTTTCGACACCACAAGGACAATATGAATGAGATGCTTGCTGTAAGAGAAGAGGCTTGCAAGAAGAAGTGAGGATAACCATAACCCTGACATTATTCCAGGGGCAGTTGCATAAAGATCGACAACTGTTGAAGGGAACCATAACGGGGGAAACCCCAAAATATGTCTTTGCCAAGTCTTGAAGTTGGGTCTCTTGTCTTATCCTAAATAGAAAACATGTCACACCGGAACCAAGTGAGTTATTTGTAAAGTTGAATTTAGAGTATTAAGTTACCAATGTATTGTTGCATCCAACCTCCCAATCCTCTCCCCCTCAGCATAAATAGCTCTCCAAGGTTGAACCCACGAACACCATAGACCCCAAGTTCCACATCAATCTTTTTGAACCTAAAGAGGGTGTCGCATTGGCGGTTAAACCCTAATTATAATAAAACCAAGAAGTAAATAGTGTTTTTCAAAATTTTTTACTTTTGCTGAATATTTTATACGAAAATATACAAATAAAAAATGTTCAAGCACAATGCATATCAAATACAAATATAAAGTGTCTAAGAATAGAGTAATGGTTTACTATGGTTCTCTAGGTGACAAAATAGACGAATGTAACATCTTGTTTCAGATCCTTCTGTGATTTAAGGCTCGTGGGTCGTAATTCGGGTATAAGAAGGTTTTGAGGCTTTAAATAAGAAAGGTTTAGACCCTGTTGGATGTGGGTAAGGTAGGTTGTGTGATTAAAGATCTCGGTTTGTGCTTTAGAGCCCAAGGGTATCGGTAAAGGCGTTGGTTCGGGCCTTTCATGAATTTTGGATCCAAGTTCGAGTGGGTTTCAAGAAAAATAAAGTTGATAGAAGTGTAGGGATTCTTTTTACCTTTCTGTGGATATAAAGAATGTCATAAACGGAGTTATAACGAAGAATTTATGACCATTGGAAGTTAGGAGGGTTTGGGCTGAACCGGGTACGCGGGGCGTACCATATGGGAACGCATGGCGTTCAAGGGGAAATTGACGCATGCCAAGAGGGGAACGTTGTGCATTCGCTAAGCTATTTCAAAGACTCGTTTTTAGGGTTTGTCCCCTTTATAAGCATCATTATGGACCCAAACCGCTTCCATTCTTCAGCCTCCATCCTCTCTAACCATAAGAACAAAACCCTAGCCTCCATTTTAGTGATTCTTGAGCTTTTTGGTGATTTAGTGGGTTTTTGGTGCTTATTGTGGAAGTAGGAGTTTCTTGAGGAAGCATTGCTTGGCTTGGAGCTTGTGGATCCAAGCCCTAATCATATTGATCTAGCTCCAGAAAGTATAAAAGTTTGAATCTTGGTGGCTTTCTCTTGAGGATCTAGTTGGGTTATGACTTGTTATGTTTTGGCCCTTGAAGAATAAGGAACTCGGTGATCAAGCTATTGTTGGAGTAAAGCTTCTAGATCTAGAACCTTCATCAACTTTTAAAGCTACTAGAGGTATAAAGTTTCTATCTTGATGAATCATGTGTTTGATCTAGCTAGTTTTGGGTTTTATGTACTTTTTGTCCCAAAGCTTTGGTCTTTATGAGTATAGACTACTCTATACCATTTGAGTTGTCATTTCTAAGGTTTTTGAGTGCTCTAAGTCATAAAAATGTGATCTTGGTCCATTCCTTCCATCCATGCAAAGGATTATGAAGTTTGGGTTTTTGTGTTAAAAGTTAGGCTTTGGGTTTGAGCACATTTAGCCATGACAAGGCATAAAGTTGGGAACTTAATTTTGTAAAATTCCTTCTTGGACCAAATCTGAGTGTTGGGTGAAAAGACTTAAGGATTTAAGGACTAAATGTGAGTTATTGGCCTCTTTATTGAGTTAGAGTGCTTGAAATCATGTATGTGTTGGATATAGTGTCTAAGTCCATAACTATATTTGGTATGTACTTGACCCGACCCGGCATGGTCCATTTGGGTTGCACTTCACCCGAACAATTTATGGATAATCGTTTGAGAATAGTATAAGTTATGATTTATTAATATATTATAAGTCCTAATATATTAATATAAAATCATATTATTTAATTAGTATTGATCTATAATTAATCTAGAATTAATTTAGAGATCAAAAGTATGACTAATTAAATATGGGCTCTTGTATTTATATAGTGTGGGCTAATGCTTATTTGGAATGGGCTAGGCTTGCATGGAAAGTCCATGGATACTCCATGGAGCTTTAACCCATGGATCTCATGGAAATGAAAAGACATGGGTATTAGGGTTTACATGAATGTAACCCTAATCCACCACACTATATAAAGGAGGCTTTGGTTCTTGAAATCACATGAGTTGTGGTGAGTAAAGTAAGAGGGCCGATTTCAACAAGGTGATTACTATTCTCTCAAAGTTCCAAGTTTGTGGTGATTTGTGATTTCCATTTGAGGCATCCACACTATTGGTTCTAGGCTCTAAAACTCCAAGCAATCAACTACAACTACAAGGTAAGTAATTCTACTAGCTTTATTTGATTCAAGTTCCCCATGCCATGCTAGATAGGATAAGAACCTTGGAAAAATAATTATTTGCATGTATCATAGTCAAATATAGATCCAAGGTTTCTAGGGTTGCATGTACACCATATGAGTGTTAGAATGCTCCAAACCCATCAGTGATATCAGAGCCTGGTTTGTTTATTTGATACTTGATGCAAAAAAAAAAAAAAAAAAAAAAAAAAAAAAAAAAAAACCTGAAAATCGAAGTTTTGTTCAAAAGCTCGTATCAAAATTTCAAGTTTTGTATATGTACTTACGATTCTTGAAATTTTTGATATGAACATTCATAAACATATGAGTTTAGAAGATCATAGAAATTATGTGCTAATAATTGATTAGATTAATTATTGATCTTTATGTGTTTTAATGGAGTCCATAACTAGTTCTTAAGTTATGGATAACCAAAAGTCACATTTATAAATAACCATTAAAAGAACACATAGGTTACAAAAAATGAAGAGTCTTCATTTTTAATAACCATTAACTCATAAGTTATGAGAAATGAAAAGTTTTGAAAGTTTACAAAACTTGCCCTCAAGTTTTGGAACATGTAAAGTCATATTAAAAACTTTAGTTCCAACCCCTAGAATTTTAAAAGTTAAAATTCAACCCTTATACTTTATAATATTATAAGTTTAATAATATTTATATATGTATAAGATCAAGTCGTCTTACCGCTAGTACGCCTCATTCACGAAGCCGGTCTATAAGGGGGGTATAAGGTTGTTGCCTATAAAATGGCAACTTAATGGGTGTCCACTCTCACCCACCGCTTCCTTGATCGGTGGAGGGTCGTTAGCCGAACGGGTAGGACAAGGACTTATAAATTCTCATTAAAAGTATAATGATAATACTAAAGTAACTAAACTTTATTGAATTCTCAATCTTAGTTATTTTAGGAAAATGTGAATAAGGTGCTAATCCATGAAATTACACTTTACACTTTGTTTAAGTCGTTAGTGGAGCGTGTGTGGTTAACCGGCACACTAACTTGAACTTAACAAGGCAGGTAAAGGGTGACTTAATGTTTATCATAGTATCGATGGAGCGTGTGTGGTTAACCGGCACATCGATTGAGGGGTAATACATTAAGGGTACCAAGTAATTTGCATGGTTACTTCACACCTTGTTTTGTGATCCTCGGCATCCCAGTCATAAAACTTGAAGGGCACACTCGAGATTAAAACATGCCATTGAAGAAAGTTCAATGAATCTCAAAGAATCTAGGAGTTTCTAAACCAATTAAAACCTAATTAAATATTTCGTTTTTCATGGTGGAAATTGGTGAATCGTCATTCACCTACCTTCAAATATCTTATAGCTTAGATTACGACATCCCTCTTCTAAGTTATAAAATATTGTGTTGGGTCCTAGCCTTAATATTACATTTGGGTGTTTTGTTAAGGACTATCTCTATATCTAATCTAATCTATTCCCTCTTCTTTTCAGATGTCTTCCAATAACAATGCTTCTGGCTCAAACCCTACTAGCTCCTTCTCTCTCATGAATCTTTGTGGGAGAGTCATCTTTGATGGGTCCAACTTTACAGATTGGATCAGAAACATCAGGATGGTCACTCGGTATAAGAACAAAGAATATGTTCTCGACAAGGAGCTGAAGGTACCCGAGCCAACTACTACTCCTGAAGAGCTTGTTGAATATGAGGTACATGAAAGAGATGCTACAAAAGTGGCATGCATCATGATGGCCACCATGACAGCCGAGCTCCAAAAGTCCTATGCGGACTATTATCCTTTTGAGATGCACCAGGACTTGATGGACCGCTACCATCAAAGTGCTCGTCAAGAGCGATATGAAATAATCTCCTCCATGATAACAACCCGAATGAAGGATGGTGAACCCATTACGGGCCACATGCAGAAAATGCAAAGGTATGTGGACCGTTTACTGAAGCTGAATGTGAACTTCCCTGAGGAGTTAGCAATAGACATCATTTTGCACTCCTTGCCATCGTGTTATGATCAATTCCGCATGACATATCACATGAACAAGGAAGAAGTCACCCTCAGCAAACTTCAAGGACTCTTGAAGACCGCCGAAAGTGGTCTAAAGGGTAAGTCGGTTGTTACTACTCCTACTCCTACTCCAACTGCGGCCAATGTCTTGGCAATCGGGCATGGCAAAGGGAAGATGAGAAAGAACCCTTCTAAGGGTACCAAGGGTAAGACCCTTGAAGGCTCCTCTTAAAGCAAAACCAAGAAAGGTTTTGTCACTCCTTCTGCTAACCCTAATGAGGCTGAATGCTTCTATTGCCATGAAAAGTCGCACTGGAAGCGAAACTGCCCAAAGTACCAGCAACATTTGAAGGATGGGAAAGTAAAACCCAACCATGCAGGTATATACACTATATTGTCTAATAACTCGCCTCATTCTAAGTCTTGGGTCCTTGATACAGGTTGTGGTATTCACATATGTTGTGATTTGCAGGGACTAAAAAGAAGTGAGAATGTGGAGCAGGGAAAGATAAACTTGATCATGGGAAACAGGAAAGTTTCAGCTGTCACCAAGATAGGAGTTTATTCCTTAGTGCTAAATAGTGGGTTTACATTAGATTTGAATAAATGTTATTATTCGCCAGAAATGGCAAGAATTGTTATTTCCTTTCATGCATTGTAAACAAGGTTTTACCTTTTATTTTGATAATAATAATGGTAGTATTGATGCTTTCTTTAATAATGTTCTTTATTTTAAAGCATTAGCTTGTGATGGCGTGTATGAAACTGTATCTGTTGTAGATAATCTAGGAAATAATGTATTGTGTATTAACTCTTCCACTAGCTTAGATAAAGCATCCTTATGGCATTATCGTCTTGGACATGTAAGCAAGAAACGCATAGGCCAACTCCAAAAGGATAGAGTCTTGGAGTCATTTGACCTAAAGTCAGATGATAGTTGTGAATCTTGTTTGCTTGGTAAAATGACAAAGTCACCTTTTACTGGCACTTGTGCTAGGGGTGAAGGTTTGTTGGACCTCATACACACGGATGTGTGTGGACCCTTCAGAACCGCCACAAGAGATGCTAATCGGTTCTATGTGACTTTTACTGATGATTTTAGTAGATATGGATATGTCTACCTAATCAAGCATAAGTCAGAAACCTTTGAGAAATTCAAAGAGTTTAAGCAAGAAGTGGAGAATCAGTTGGGCAGGAACATTAAGATGCTTCGATCCGATCGTGGTGGTGAGTATCGTAGTACTGAGTTCCTTGACTATCTTAAGGAATGTGGGATTGTCTCACAATTGACACCTCCTAGGACACCACAGTTGAATGGTGTAGCTGAGAGGCGCAATCGGACCTTGTTGGACATGGTTCGTTCCATGATGAGTCGAACTTCGCTACCAATCTCATTTTGGGGGTATGCCTTAGAGACTGCCGCCCATATCCTTAATCTAGTCCCTACAAAGAAGGTTGCCAAAACACCTCACGAGGTGTGGACTGGAAAAGTTCCCAATCTAGACCACATCAAGATTTGGGGTTGCGAGGCTTTCGTGAGATGCGAGACTCACGATAAGCTCGAACCCCGAAGCGAAAGGTGTATTTTCATCGGCTACCCACAGAAATCCTTTGGTTACATCTTCTACAGACCCAGTGATAATGTGGTCTTTGTAGCAAGAAAAGGATTCTTTCGAGAGAGAGAATTCATGAGCCAAGGAGACAGTGGGAGGCAAATTGACCTTGAGGAAATTCAAGAGTTAAGTGATGAAGGAACCTCAAACCCTAGCCCTCAACCTGAGGAGGAAACTCCTGTTGAGCCGACTGAAGAATCTATACCTCTGAGGCGTTCCACCAGAGTTAGGAATGCACCTGAGCATTATTATGGTTTTCATATTACTGCAGAAGGTGAGACACTTATCAGTGATAACACACTGGTAAATCTGGATGAGCCTAACAGCTACACGGAAGCCATGGCAGGCCCTGAGGCTGCTAAATGGAAAGAGGCTATTGATAGCGAGATACAGTCCATGTATGACAATCAAGTTTGGAACTTGGTTGACAATGTACCTGATCGTAAGATAGTTGGGTGCAAATGGATCTTCAAGAAGAAGACCGACATGGATGGTAATGTACACACTTATAAGGCACGACTGGTTGCAAAGAGTTATTCTCAAACTCCGAGAGTTGATTATGATGAGACCTTTTCACCAGTGGCCAAGATTAAGTCTATTAGGGTTCTGTTAGCCATTGCTGCATTTCATGATTATGAAATATGGAAAATGGATGTCAAAACCGCTTTCCTTAATGGAAAGTTGGTTGAAGATGTTTACATGGTTCAACCAGAGGGTTTTGTCAGTACAGAGTACCCCAGTAGAGTGTGTAAGCTCGAGAAATCCATTTATGGATTAAAATAGGCACCTCGCAGATGGAATCTTTGCTTTGATGAGAAAGTCAAAGAATTTGGCTTTTCAAGGAGTGAAGATGAATCTTGTGTCTATATCAAGGCTAGTGGGAGTATAGTCAGCTTTTTGGTACTGTATGTGGATGACATACTACTCATAGGAAATGACATCCCAACCCTGCAGGAAGTAAAGTCCTGGCTTGGGAAGTGTTTCGCTATGAAGGACCTTGGAGAAGCTGCCTATATCCTAGGGATAAGGATTTTGAGAAACAGGAGTAAAAGACTAATTGGACTTAGTCAAAGCACCTATGTGGACAAAGTGTTGAAAAGGTTCAACATGCATAACTCCAAGAAAGGAGAGTTACCCATCAGAGTAACGCCATATTGAGTAAGACACAAAGCCCTAGTACTGAGGTTGAGATAGCAGAAATGAGTCGAATACCTTATGCTTCAGCTGTAGGATCGATCATGTATGCTATGACGTGTACTCGACCTGATGTAGCCTTTGCTTTGAGCATGGTTAGCAGGTATCAGGGGAACCCTGGCAAGGCACACTGGACTGCGGTAAAGAATATCCTCAAGTACCTACGGAGGACTAAGGACTGGGTCCTTACCCTCGGTGGCAGTGAGGACTTGAGAGTTGTAGGGTACAGTGATGCTAGCTTTCAGACTGACAGGGATAATTTCCGCTCTCAGTCGGGCTGGGTCTTTACTCTAAACGGAGGGGCAATTACTTGGAAAAGTTCCAACCAGGAGACAGTGGCTGATTCCACTTGTGAATCAGAGTATATAGCAGCAAGCGAGGCAGCAAAGGAGGCTATATGGCTAAAGAACTTCATCGGAGACCTTGGAGTTGTACCAGCTATAAAGGAGCCAATGGAGATTTTCTGTGACAGCAATAGTGCGGTTGCCTTAGCCAAGAAACCAAGAGATCATGGGAGATCCAGACACATTGACAGAAAATATCACTTCATCAGACATCGAATAGAAGAAGGAATCCTCGTGGCAAAGAGGGTATCATCGGATGAGAACCCAGCAGATCCCCTCACGAAGGGACTGACTCGGGCTAAGCATCTCCACCATGCTCGGAGCATAGGGCTGAAGGATGATATTAGTTTTAGTAGTTAGATAATCTTGAAATTTGTAAAATGTAATTGACATTTGATGATAAATAAAAGCTGTTATTTATGAGTAAAGTGTTGATATCTCTTGTCAATCGTTTACTATTATTTCTTTTTGCATGTTTTGACTTCCAGAATAATTATGTTATGGTTTATATCATATTATTCAAACTCTCCACAGTCGGTCATATGTTGGAAGTAGATATGAATCAAGACTGTCATGGGTTGGCTTGTAGAGGTCTAAGATGTTAGACAAAGCGGGGCTACAACACTCATGAGTGCTCATAAGTTCTGAGTATTGGATTCAACCCACGCTCACTTGTATCACTTCATGGAATTTATCTCGAGTGATCGTGAGACGGTAATATCATATAAGTCTTCAAACCTAGAGATATGATTTGTTGCCTATGAGTTGGTTATGCATTGATTGCACGAAAACGCATTGGTAACTCGATGTTATAAACCGTGCTTTTGTGTGTAATTCAACAAGTAGTAGAGCAAACATATGAGTCGAAGTTTATCTGTTCCTTCTAGGATTAGAAGCGATATCTGGGCCCCTCGTTGATTTTGTTTTGACCTATGTATCGGGCCCGGTCAGAACTAAATTGATGTGTTCAGTTAAGTTCTATGTCAAACAAATCAGAAATCGGGAAACAAATGCTGGACAATAAGCAAGACCATGTTCCATGTATTTGTCTGGCTGATATCTAGAACAGAGGATTATATGATCACTTATCTAAAATGACACTTCATAGTTCAACAGAGTTTAAAGAGCTACGATTGCTGATCGGTTCCTGAAGTCATACTTGCAACTATAGTTATTAGACTTATCCAAGTGGGAGACTGTTGGATATAGTGTCTAAGTCCATAACTATATTTGGTATGTACTTGACCCGACCCGGCATGGTCCATTTGGGTTGCACTTCACCCGAACAATTTATGGATAATCGTTTGAGAATAGTATAAGTTATGATTTATTAATATATTATAAGTCCTAATATATTAATATAAAATCATATTATTTAATTAGTATTGATCTATAATTAATCTAGAATTAATTTAGAGATCAAAAGTATGACTAATTAAATATGGGCTCTTGTATTTATATAGTGTGGGCTAATGCTTATTTGGAATGGGCTAGGCTTGCATGGAAAGTCCATGGATACTCCATGGAGCTTTAACCCATGGATCTCATGGAAATGAAAAGACATGGGTATTAGGGTTTACATGAATGTAACCCTAATCCACCACACTATATAAAGGAGGCTTTGGTTCTTGAAATCACATGAGTTGTGGTGAGTAAAGTAAGAGGGCCGATTTCAACAAGGTGATTACTATTCTCTCAAAGTTCCAAGTTTGTGGTGATTTGTGATTTCCATTTGAGGCATCCACACTATTGGTGCTAGACTCTAAAACTCCAAGCAATCAACTACAACTACAAGGTAAGTAATTCTACTAGCTTTATTTGATTCAAGTTCCCCATGCCATGCTAGATAGGATAAGAACCTTGGAAAAATAATTATTTGCATGTATCATAGTCAAACATAGATCCAAGGTTTCTAGGGTTGCATATACACCATAGGAGTGTTAGAATGCTCAAAACCCATCAGTATGGGCCCCTTTAAGCCATGCTAAGCCTTAAAGCCTTCGACTTTATGGATTAATTCATTATTGTGGGATTATTCTAAGGTGTTGGACGCTGGACTTAATGGAATAAGCCATTAGAACAAGAATTGGATTTCGCTGGGAACGTCGTGCGTAATCCCTGGGAACGCAGCGCGTTACGGCCTGAGTCCCCGTCAAGCGATCCGACGACGAACGTCGTGCGTTCCTCCCATGAACGTCGTGCGTTCGTCTTATCAGTGGAGTTGTGGGCTTTGGACTTGGACTTGTTCTTGAGGGTGGACTTTGCTGTTTTGGGCCTTTTTGGGCTTGCCTTGTTGGGTTGCCCTGTTGGGCCTAGGGAGTTATTGAGTTGGGCCTTAGTGGGCCTATCTGGGTTTGGGCCTTAAATGATCTGTTTAGATTGGGCCTTGTACTTTGGGTATAACCCTGAATGTTATATGAGAATGATCTTGTTTGGCTCAGTGTGTGGAGTCGTTGTGCAGCGAACACGAGTGTAGGATTTGCTATCCGTCGACTAAGGTGAGTCTTCTCACTATACTTACCTGTAAGGTAATTTATGTGTGACCGGAGGGTCTTATTCGTGTTATTGATCGGAGGGTCTTATTCGTATTATTGACCGAAGGGTCTTATTTGCTTATACTGAGATATGTGTTATTATGCATTCTCTCTTTGTGACTTATGTTGTTATATTATTCTGTGCATATATTGAGTTATGACCGGAGGGTCCATACCGAGACATGAGACCGGAGGGTCTTCACTAAGACACATGAACGGAGGGTCCTTATCGAGATATAGCCATGAGAGGCTAATTATTTGCGTATGTGGTATTTTGGGAAACTCACTAAGCTTCATGCTTACAATATTGATTTAAATGTGTTTCAGGTACTTTTGTAGATTCCGGGAAGGCAGAGGCATGATTGTACACATTCGCCGGCTTATGATGTCTTATGGATTTTGGGATACTCTGATATTGTTTTGATAATGATTTATAATTATGTGATGACTTGGATTTATGAATAATGTTTGGTGAATTAAAAATCAAAATTTTGTTTTGAAATTCGAGGTGTTACAACGAAACTCAAATGTAACAGGTCAAACCATATAATCAAAACATATACAACCACTACCATTGTTAAAAAAAAAAGATTCATGTGCATAAAGAACATTAGCACACCAAAAAAATGTGCAAGTCACCGCCTGAACATCCATTTCGTAGATTATCTACATAGACCAATACTACTATATTGCTCTCTCTCTCTGTTCTAAAAGCTTCTTCCGTGGATGACTTTCCTTTCCCTTTCTGCAAAGAAAACATCCTCTTGTCGTCTATTTTGATATCATCTTTGACTATTCTAACGTTTTTTCTACTGGCTTAACGTGTACACACAATCAATAACCTACCCTTCCACGAATGCATTCTACAGGGATCGAGAAAATAGATAGCTCTCTTTGCAGTGAGGTTTGAATTTTGTGATCACATATTCTCTACTCGTTGCAGTCATTTCTCATTTTCCTGCACAAATGCAAAGGGTTGAATTTCTTAGTGGTTTTCCAATATGATTAACTTCGAAAACCGCAAAAAATCATTGATTTTATTTATAGGTTTATATCATTCGAATTCGTAATCACGTCTTTTCTACTCGTTGCATTCATTTCTCATTTCCCTGCACAAACGCAAAGGGTTGAACGTAACTTTTCTTAGTGGTTTGCCAGTATGGTTAACTTCGAAAACTGCAAAAAATCACAGATTTTAATGATGGGTTTATATCATTTGATTTTGGGCGTGTTAGGCGGAATCAGCTTATAGTCGGATTGAAAGTTATCGCTTTTACTTGTGTAGAAGTATTCGGCAATTTAAATGTGTAAAATCACATAAAAACCATGACATAAAAGATCTCAATAGCTACTTAGTTTTTGGATTAGGAGTTTTTTATTTTAAGATAAAAACTAAAAGTTCCTGCTGCCGAACAAAGTTCTTTCTTTTTCTTTTAGTTTTTTTCTTGAAATCTAAAAGCTTTGTGCCAAAACACGCCATTTAACTCCTTAAGAGATCTTAAAAGAGCGTCCACTTTGGAAAAGGGCAATAAGAGGACTTTCTCACCCTCGTGTGGCGCTCCCTTGATGCACTTTTGACAAAATATGTAAGAACAAGACGTAATAAACGCCATGATTGGTAAGCCCGCCAGGCTTTTTGATCCAAGACTTTAGAACTTCCAGGTCTTTACATTCACCTAACTAAATTAGAGTTTACTCTATATATAGTTATCAATTTAAGGCAAATGAAAACAACACTCTAAAAAGCACACACAAGTACCTTCAAATTTGTATGGTGAAAGTAATGCAGTAAGCTCTTCATCGCACAATCCAGTATGTGTACATAACATGTGAAGCTATTGAAACACATTTAGAATGGTACCATAGTCATTCTATCATCAACCAATTTCTTGCCACGTTATTGCAGCTTATCTTAAAGCCCCTGCTCTTTTTTTATCAAGATCAATGACACATTCATCTATACTTTTTTTGTCAACGACTTTCCCTTTTGCTCGCCTCAAGGATAGGGCTATAATTAATGCTCAAACATGAAAAACACAAATGGAGAGATTAGTTAAGCATCAATGGATATCTAATAAAGGGTCCATGAATGATGTTTATGTTTGGGTTTCCTGAATCTTACCCATAGCCTGAAAATCCCTTTAGGATCCTGTCAAGAAACCAGATTTGTACACACAAATCCTAGTACGCTTTAGAAAATGACTACAACCTTAGAAAAACCATTACAATGTACAAGTCAATATAACCACTTTGTATAGGTGCTTCGATAGCCACTCATCGACTATTAGCACTCAACATTGTGAGTGTAATGCTCTTGTCATTGAGATATAACTTTTAACTTGATGAGACCTTAGGATACCATCCTTTCAAAATAAAATAAAAGTGACTAACCTATGCCATGAGTCAACTTAACAATCCATTGGGCCAACTTTTTGAACCAATGGGTTGTTAATTTGCCTAATGGCATAGTTTAGTGACCTTTATTGCATTTTAAAAGGATGATATTCTAGGATCTTTTCAAGTTAAAAGTTGCATCTCAATGATTCGGAGACTACCATTAGGGACCAATAAAGACAAATAAGGAACGAGGAGCTTTACAATGATGTCATACATTTAAGAATCACGAGAAAGACAAGAACATTGCGCTCACAATGTTGAGTGTGAATAGACGATGGGTGGTTACCAGAGCACCTATACAAGTCGTTTCATCGATTTGTCCAATGTAATTGTCTTTATGAGGTTGCAACCATTTTCTACTAAAGCATACTAGGATTTGTGTACAAAATATGGTTTCTCAACAGGATCTTAAAAGGCTATTGATTCTCCGAGTAAGAGTGAAGAAATCCAAACACCCCTTATTCGATATTCAAATGATGCTAACTAATCTTTCTATCTAGAAACTTTTTGTTTTTTTTTCATGTTTAGGTGTTAATGGCATCTATTTCCTTGGGGAAAAAAGGAAAGCTCTCATAGATTTGTTGCCTCAAAAAACTATCGATGAATGTGTCGTGGATCTTGATGAAAAGTACAAGAGCTTTACGATGAGTTGGAAGAACGTGCCAGGAAATTGGCTGATGAGAAAAGATAGAAAAACGATTATTGTACCATCATAAATGTGTTTCAACGGTTTTAGATGTTATGTGTGCATACCGGATTGTGTGATGAATAGCATATTGCATTACTTTCGTCATACAAGATTGAAGGTACATTTGCGTGTGTTTTAGGCTATTGTTTTCTTCAGTTCTCAGTCCGAACCGGACCGGGTCCATAACTGAACACATCCCTAAAGAGCACACTTCCTTGTAGAGCCAGACCAGAACCGGAACTAGGGTATTTGGTCCAGTTCTGGTTTTTCGTTCTCGATCCGACGTCCAAACTGATGCTCATCCTTAGCCTTAAACTAGTAAACTATATAAAGAGGAAATTACATTTTTGTTACCCAAGCATTTGGTTAACGTATGTTAATGTGTTTTTTAACTTATTACTCGTGAATGTAAAGACTGGGATGTTCTAATGTATTGGATAAAAAAGCCACAAGAAAACGGGAAGGACTATGATTGTTTGGTTTGTTTATACCCACCAGCCAAGGTGGTCATTACGTGTTATTCTCACATATTTTCAATAGTGTTATCAACACAGTGCTAAAGTGTGTTTAATGTTGGTGATTAAGGTTTAAGTCCAAGCCCTTTAGGGTTTAGGTTAGGCCACTTTTGTATCTCCATTTAAATGAAGTTGAACCCTCATTATTATTATAAGTATTCTATTATCTTTCATGGTATCAGAGTTGTAGGTTAAAACCCAACTGTTGACTGCAACCCGTAGTCGCCACCTTCCACCTCCGACGACCTACTCAAATAGTCGACGGATGTGCCTTAATTAGTTCAACATTTTTCACTTTCGTCTTTCTTCTCTTGGATAATGATAATAAAGTCGTCACCGCCGCCATTGTCTCAAGATCTAGCCGTCGCTGTCGCCTGCAGATCCAGAGTCGTCACCGTCGCTACCACCGATGCGTCTAGTTCTTGATCTCTGTCGATGTCCCTCTTCTACTTTTTTATCTTCATCTATGTTTTATTTTTTTATGTTTTTTTCAGTTTAATCGTCTCCTCCCGATCAAACTGCAGAGGATGTTAGTTATTAGGGTTTAAGCCCAAGCCCTTTAGGGTTTAGGTTAGGCCACTTTTGTATCTTTATTTATATGAGGTTTAACACTCATTATTATGATAAGCCTTCTATTATCTATCCTGGTAAATTACCTACATGCCTATTGTGTCGAGATATATTTTTTGAATCCGGGATTATCACATCGACACCGGACATTAAGAAACTCATCTCATCGTCCTCTTCCAACAAGGTGTCTTCCAAAGTGGATGCTCTTTTAAGATATCTCGGGGAGTCAACGAACATGTTCGACAAAGAGCTTTTGAGAGCTTTTAGATTTTAAGTAAAAGCTCGAAAAAAAAAACTACGTTTGGCAGCAAGAGCTTTTAGCTTTTATTTTAAATAAAAAGCTACTTCAAGTAGCTTTTGAGAGCTTTTAGTTTTTCGAAGCTTTTAGGTGCTGGTTTTAATATAATTTCACCTTTAAAAGCTCACAACTATTTTTGCCGAACATTTATGCACAAATAAAAGTTGTAGCTTCCGACTAGTCTTGACAAACACGCCCACAATCAAATGATATAAACACGTCACTAAAATCGATGTTTTTTTTAATATCTTGTATGTTCACTGTACATTACAAATTGTTGGGGTTCAACTCTTTGGATGCATGGGAATGGCTGCAATAAGCAGAGAAGACGTGATCAAGAAATTCAAAGCGGGTGAATTGATTGTTCTCCTTGCAAGCCATCAGGCCCGACCCTGATGGTGGGCAACCTGGGCAACCACCGCCCAGGGCCCATCTCTTTAGGGGCCCAAAAATCCTATGTCCTATGTAGTATACATATACCTTATTACGTGGAAATATGTTAGTAATGTGACTATCCCAAATAAGAGGCCCAATCTATAATGGACTTGACACATGGACATTTCAGTTATTTGCTCTTGTTGGCCACTGCTAGGGGTGCAAATGAGTCAAGTTATTATGAGGAAACTTATTCACCGGTAATGGATGCAACCACTTTTAAATATTTAATAAGCTTGACAGTCTCTAAAAATTTAGAGATGCGTCTTATGGATGTTGTTACAGCTTACTTGTATGGATCACTTTATAGTGATATCAATATGAAAATCCCTGAAGGATTTAAATTGCCTGAAGCATTTTGTACAAAACCAAAAGAATGTATTCTATAAAACTACAAAGATCTTTGTATGGGTTAAAGCAATCTGAGCGCATGTGGTACAATCATTTAAGCGATTATTTGACAAGTAAATGTTATAAATAACACTATTTTTCCATGCGTATTTATTAAGGAAACAACATCCGAATATGTGATCATTGTTGTCTATGTTGATGATCTAAATATTATTGGAACAAATAAAGAAATCCTTGAAGTGATTGAACTTTTGAAGAAAGAATTTGAAATGAAAGACCTTGGAAAAACCAAATATTGTCTTGCTTTACAAATTAAGCATGTGCCTAACAGAATACTTGTTCATCAATCAAATTACACAGAAAGAGTCTTGAGACGTTTCAATATGGACAATGCCAATCCTTTAAGCACTCCAATGATTGTTAGATCATTAAATACTGACAAGGATCCATTTCGTCCATGCGAAGTAAATGAAGAAGTCGTTGGTCTAAAATTACCATACCTTAATGCAACTGGAGCTCTTATGTATCTTACTAATTATACTAGACCTGACATTTCTTTCGTTGTAAACTTGCTAGCAAGGTTCAGTTCATCCCCAACAAAAAGACATTGGAATGGGATTAAGCATATTTTTCGATACCTTCGAGGAACTAATGATTTAGGGTTATTTTATCCTAATGATTCAAAACAAGGCCTGATTGGTTATGTAGATGCAGGTTATTTGTCTGACCCTCATAAAGCTAGATCTCAAACTGGATACGTATTTATGAATATAGGTACTTCAATTTCCTGGCATTCTCAAAAGCAAACACTTGTTGTCACATCCTCAAATCATGCTGAAATAATTGCACTAAATGAAGCTAGTAGAGAATGTACATGGTTAAGATTGATGACACAACTGGTTTTAACTTCATGTGGGATTGAAAAAGGTATAGGTCCAACTTTAATTTATGAAGATAACTCAACATGTGTCACTCAAATGAAAGAAGGATATATCAAGAGCGATAGGACAAAACATATACCTCCAAAGTTTTTTTAGTACACTCAAGAGCTTATAAAGAACCATCAGGTTGAAATAAAAAAATGTTAAATCGAGAAACAATGCAACATACCTTTTTACGAAGGCACTTCCTACTGCAATCTTCAGGAAACATGTACATGACATCGGAATGCGACATGTGCATAGAATATAATGTAACATATGTTTCAATAAGGGGGAGTCAACTACACACTGCACTCTTTTTCCCTTCACTAAAGTTTTTTCCCACTGGGTTTTCTTTAGCAAGGTTTTTAATGAGGCAGTACTTCAAAGTTGAACTCTAAATCTGAATTTGTGTCATCCAAGGGGGAGTGCTGTAAATAATTGATGAATGACACAAATAATTGGTGCATTTGTAAAAGTCAATACTTATAGCTAGTTACCTAGACATGTGAAGAGTAAGATTTGCACTATAAATACCTATCTATTGTAAAGAATGGGACACACCAATTTGAATACACTTTACAAGTGATCAAATTCTCACCAAATCTTTCTTTCTTCTTTCTTAAAATTTTAGTTTAGTATTGTTAATCTTGTTTAGATTATGTTAAATTTATAACTATATATATATATATATATATATATATATATATATATATATATATATAGATATATGGGGCTAGGTTATAATGTGGATGGACAACTATTGTGCGGACATGTGGACAATGCTATTCCATGAGAATTACTAAAAAAATAAGTTGTTTAGTAATGTGAATACATTCAACCTCACACAATTATTGTCATTTACATGCATTCTCACTAATTTTTATTCATTTTTGTTCTCACACATCGTTTTTCACTCATTTTCATTCTTACAGAATACGACTCAATAAACATCCTGACAACATTCTGACAGAATGAGAATAATAAAAAAAAAGTCTATAATAATCTTATAGACGATTTAATTGGTGAGAATGTGTGATAATGACAATAGTTATGTAATATTAAACGTATTCATATTATCAAACAACATATTTTCTTTGTCATTCTCACAGAATAGCATTGTCCACACGTCCGCACAATAGATGTTAATCCACATTTGAACCTAACTCTCTCTCTCTCTCTCTCTCTATATATATATATATATATATATATATATATATATATAGAGAGAGAGAGAGAGAGAGAGATGGGGTGGGTATGTGGGCCATTATCTTTATTTAATAATAATAAATATTTATAGAAAAGAAAGAAAAATAGAAAATAAATATAATAAGGACAATTTAGTCATTTCATTTTAGGAGAGACTAAGAGGATGTTTGACATTACTTTTAAAATGACTTTTGGACTTTTAACTTTTCCATAAGGACAAAAAAGTCCAAAAGATATTTGGCAAATGGTAAAGTTCTTTTAAAACAACTTTTTGCCATGAACAAAAAAGAGTATTTTCAAAAGTTAGGAAATCTCATCTTTTTGTGACTTTTGGCTTTTAACTCTTAAAAGTTTTAAAAGCCAAACCAAACACATTTTAAACACATCCTTTTAGAAAAAAGTTATTTTACAAAAAGTCATTTAATAAAAAGGACTTTTAAGTCTAAAAAGGAATCACAAACACACCCTAAATCCACGTACAAACATGTTTAAAAGGACCGTCAATCCAAATTTTTTGTGGTTTGGACCATTTTCCTAAAAAAATGAATACCACATGGATCGTTTTTACAGTTTTATCAAAAAAAGTTACGGACCAAACTCACATGGACCATTTGGTATAACTATATCTAGACAAAACTTCAAAAATGGTCCATATGGTTTCCGAAAATCTGAAGTTTAGTCCCTAATCTTTAAAAACCTCGCAGACGGTCCCTGTAGTTTCAAAACTTTTAACAAATGGTCATTTTCGTTAACTCCGTTAGCTTTTAACCGTTAAGTGAAGGGTATTTATGTCATTTCACAGCCACAGGGACCATTTATGAAGATTTGCCTTATTTAAAAAAAAGGAAAAAAATATAATTATTTAATAATAGGGTCCCACCATCTCTCTCTTGCCCCCTCTCTCTCTCTCTCTGAAGCATTTCTTCTACAACAATAGCGGTGGATTTAGTTGGAATTCAAACCATTAAACACCTCATTCCAGCTGCTAAATCACGATTACGCTGCATCTCCTAGTTTCAAACAAGCTGTCTCAGCCTTGAAGCGCAACGGGCACGCTCGCTTTCGCCGCATACCTTCGTCTTCTGATCCGCACGCACCTTCAATTTCTTCGCAATCTGAAGAAAAGCTGCCGATAGAGCCTCCGCCGCCGGAGTCGACGGTGTCTAAGAAGTTTGATCTGAAAAGATATGGTACAGATACCACGTCGTCGTTTCTGTTGATAACTTCTTCTGTCACTGGGGGAAGTCTGGAAGGAAGCATTTCTGATGGTAAACAGTTGTCTTCTTTAGGGATAGTAGCGTCGACTCTGTCGTTCTCGTCGAGAAAACTATCGCTTCCATCATCTCACCGGAAAAGACCCATCACCGACAGGCCATCGTTCTCTCACCTTGGGCTAAAAAGCTTGAATCTTGCCCCATAAATATGGTATGTGGATATCAATAGATTGGATGGAGTGAGCAGATGAAGACCGGCCCTTGTTCTCTCACCTGATTATGGCGATCACGATTATGGAGATCACAAGTTGTGTTGGTGATGTCAATGATGGTGATGTTTGGTTGTGATGTTCCAGAGAAAAAGATAAAGAAGAGTACAGTAGATCGACATTTATAATGTTTCCATATTCGAAGATACGTGTGTGTTCATCCTAACCTGTTTGTTGATTTGTTCATCTTCATCTGGTTTTCTTGAGCATGACATGTAACGATATTACACACATGTCCAAGTTCTTGAAATCTAGGGTTGTTTGATGGTGGGTTTCTTAATCGATTTATGAAATGGTTTTTTGAATTTCGGTTTTGATTTTTGATTTTTGTAATGATGGATTTCTTTAAAATGAAGAACATAAACTCAGAGATGAACACTTGGATATTTGATTCCTGGGTTGAAGAACAAACAGAAAAATTGTATCCTGAAGAACACACATTTGATTTCTGTTTTTTTTGTTATTATTTCTGGAAATGTATATCTTTTTGAAATTGGGTTTCGGTTTTTGATTTTTGGAATAGTGGGTTTGCTAGAAATCACGAACATGAACTCTGACATGAATTGGAATGATGGGTTTTTGATTTTTGTAACAGAGAGAGAGAGTGTGTGTGGGGCCCCCTATAGAGTAGGATAATATTATGTGGTATGATCTCTTAGATTGATTGATGTCTATAGACTGTTACATGATTATCTGATTACATGTGCACATGTTCGTTTATTGGTTGAGGCTTATCTGCTTTGTGCGAAAGCCAATAGACCTGGGCATTCCAACCTGTTGGTTGTGGGCCTGGAGTATTCCATCTCGAGGATGACTAGACTCATAGTATGTTGGCATTCCAACCGAAAGGTTGAGGGCCTGGGGTATTCCATCCCGAGGATGATTGGACCCATAATATCTTGGCATTCCAACCGGAAAGGTTGAGGGTCTGGGGTATTCCAACCCGATGGTTGATTGGACCCATAATATGTTGTTTATGGTTATATGTGTATTATTGTGAGTATGAGTATTTTGGGGGAACTCACTAAGCTTTCGGGCTTACAGTTTCAGTTTATTGTTTCAGGTACATCAGGGGATCGCGGCAAGGCGAATGCGTAATCGTACAGCTCCTCACATTTTGTTTATGTTTCTGGGAAAACTTTGATAAAGACTATTTTGAAAACAAAATTTGTAATAACTCTTGGATTTAAATATTTTGAAAAGTTAAAATTTTGGTTTAAATTTTATGGGTGTTACAAGTTGGTATCAGAGCCTTGGTTTGAGTGAATTGGACGAACATTCATGTGAATCCAGTCTCAAATCAAGGAAAGATTTTCAAAATGATTTTTAAAATGGTTTTCAAAATAAGTAAAGGATGATGCAGAGTGTACGATCAGCCGGAGCCAGTAAGTAGACCCCAAAATACCATACATATATTGATTGTGTAATATGTTAGAACAGCATGCTAGTGTTAGGCTAGGGATCTTCAGGGATTGCATGATAGAATTGCCTGATTACATGATGCCTGCTATCTTAGGGTTTCCTTTAAATGAGATTGACATCATTACTGTAGTTGCTTAGTGTATGCATCACAGTTATACATAATTAAGATCTTATAGCCTGAGAATGTTTGATTTGGCCTTATGTTCTGTTCTTGTTTGATTGGGAGCTTAGGGTAGGGTTGGACATTCGAAAGTTTATGGGGTCCAGCGTTATGTATGGCTAGCATACACTAGTGTTGCAGGGTTGGTGGAAGTTTCATGGGTGGGTTGTGTGAGGCCGGTAGGTCAGTTATGAGATAGTTATCCTTCCTCTGGGAGTGATGTTGAGCGGTCGCCCTGTGCATATATAGTGTTAGGGTGTTGTGATGATACTTGAGGCAAATATGAGTAGGTGTGGAAGGTAGTATTGGACCCATACTACTGAAAGCACAGGACCCATACGCGTAGCAAGGAACTGACAACCCCTAGGGTTTTGTAGGGAGTTGGTTCCCAGTTATTTATGCGGATTATCTGATATCTTCTTGTTATATAGTCAGTATGGTGGTTACGAGGCGTTTCATGACCGGATCCGGATCGGGATCAGGATAGGGTGATCAGGAGGCCCTAGCAGCGCCTGAGATTATCGGCCAGGAGGAGCCAGTGATGACAAAGGATCGGGTTAGGGAGATCATCTACGAGGAGGTGGTCGAGATTGTCCGGAGTTAGATTCCGGAGTTGTTTGGGACTATTAAGTCCGCTATGATGGAGTACTTTGATGACAGATATGCAACCCTTGCTGAGACGGCTGCCGCTGCAGCTACCTCGACTGTAACAACGGCAGGAGGGGAGGAGCCAGTCGGGGCTTCCAGTACCGGGACTTCGATAACACGAAGCCCTCGACATTTGATGGCGTCCAGGATCCTATCGTAGCTATGAGATGGTTGTCTGATTTGGAAGGATGTTTCTTCACGTGCTCGTGTCCTACTGACGAGAAGGTCAGGTGTGGCCTGAACTTGTTGCGGGCCGGGGCAAAGGATTGGTGGAGGTTGGTGATTGGGTCATTCACGGATGATCAGAAAGTTGCGGTTACTTGGGAGCAGTTCAGGGATATGTTATGCGCTCGCTACATTCTGCGGGTTGAGCGCGAGCGGTTGTCACGGGAGTTCTTGGAGCTGAAGCAGGGTACTGAGTCGGTGGCGGAGATCACCCGCATGTTTACAGAGAGGGCGATGTTTTGTCCGGAGTTTGCCTCGGAGCAGGCTCAGATGATGTGTTATCTGGGCATGCTCAAGACTGACATCCGTCGGTTTGTCGCCACTCAGAGATGTAATACACTCCTGGACCTACAGGAGGCCGCTAAGCTGCGTGAGTTGGAGATTAAGCTGCAGCTGAGGGAGCAGCAGCGGGCCCCGGTACAGTCGCAGCCGGCGCCAAAGCGGCCCAAGACCACTGATACCAGGATTGGGGGACAGCCAGGTCGCACTTGTGGGAAGTGCGGGAAGGCTCATTCAGGGACATGCCGAGCAGGGAATGGGTGCCACCGTTGTGGCAAGCAGGGCCATCTGGCCAGGGATTGTAGGCAGCAGACCCCGACTTCCGGGGTCAGACTTTGTTACCATTGTGAGCAGATGGGCCATATTAAGGCCCAGTGTCCTTTGTTAGCCGCCAAGCCAGCACAGGCTCCAGAGCCGGCTACCTTGAGGATCACGGATGGGAGGCCAGTTAGGGAGGAGCCTCCGAAGGCTCAGGGGCGTGCTTTCCAGCTGAGGAGGCCAAGGCAGCACCGGATGTGGTTGCTGGTACGTTCTTGGTAAATTCCTTGCCTGCGTTGGTTTTATTCGACTCAGGGGCGAGTCGGTCTTTCGTATCTCAGACATTCAGTAGGGAGTTCAGAGTGCCTATATGCGAGCTAAAGTGTCCGTTGCGAGTCTCTATCGCTAACGAGCACGGGATTTCAGATGCCTCAGTTTACCGAGGATGTGAGATGGAGATCTTCGGGATATCCTTCCCGATAGACTTGATTCCGATTCCCATGAGGGATGTATGCGCGATTGTGGGGATGGACTGGCTCAGTCGGTTCGGTGCCATGATTGATTGCGAGGGCCAGCGGGTAGTGGTTCGAACCCCAAGTGGGGGAGAACTAGTTATTTATGGCGAGGGCACCAGATTGGGATCAGGGTTTTGTTCAGCCGCCAGGGCTCGGCAGTACATTCAGCACGGGTGTGCGGGTTATCTAGCGTACATGGTGGATACGCGGGTCAGGGATCAGACTTCAATATCAGAGGTTCCAGTGGTTCGAGAGTTTGCTGATGTATTTCCGGAGGAGTTGCCAGGGATACCTCCGGAGCGGCAGGTCGAGTTCCGGATCGACCTGGTGCCAGGTGCGGCTCCCATTGCCAAGGCGTCGTACCGTTTGGCGCCTCCTGAGATGCAGGAGCTGTCGTCTCAGTTGCAGGAACTGCTAGGCAAGCAGTTCATTCGTCCGAGCAGCTCTCCATGGGGAGCACTGATCCTCTTCGTCAGGAAGAAGGATGGTACGCACCAGATGTGTATTGATTATAAGGAGTTGAACAAGTTGACGGTGAAGAACCGTTATCCACTCCCGAGGATAGATGATCTCTTTGATCAGTTGAAGGGTGCATCTTGGTTTTCCAAGATTGATTTGAGATCAGGGTACCATCAGGTCCGGGTCAGAGAGGAGGACGTGGAGAAGACCGCGTTTCGAACTCGTTATGGTCATTACGAGTTTGTGGTGATGCCGTTTGGACTCACCAACACGCCAGCAGTGTTTATGGATCTAATGAATCGAGTCTGCAGACCGATGCTAGATCGCTCGGTCATTGTGTTCATTAATGATATATTGGTGTATTCCAAGACCCGAGAGCAGCACGAGGAGCACCTCAGGGAATTGTTGGGAGTTCTGAGACGAGAACGGTTGTACGCCAAGTTCTCGAAATGTGAGTTTTGGTTACGAGAGGTAGGGGTGTGCATGGGTCGGTTTTGGACCCAAACCCAACCCAACCCATAAATAGTCGGTTTTTGGTTTTCAGAACCCAATAGGATCGGTTTCTGGTCGGTTCGGTTTCTTGGGTTCTGAGGTCGGTTTGGGCGGTTTTTCGGTTTCTTGGGTTCAACCCATACATTCACGGGTTCTGGGTTTAAACCCATGGGTTTTGGGTTTTAACCCATTTTTTTATAATTGAAGCAACAAGTTAAATACTTCAAAAAACACCAAATTTAAGTTAAATACTTCAAAAAACATGAGTCTTACAACAAATAGTCTATTACAAGTCACAACCAAAGCCCGAAATAGTCTACTACAACCAAAAAACAATCAAGTATGGGTCGGTTTCTCGGGTTGGATGGGTCAGTTTCTTGGAGCGGTTTGTCGGTTTTAAGTATGGGTCGGTTTCTCGGGTTGGATGGGTCGGTTTCTGGGTAAAAACCGAAATCGAACCCGATTTTTCGGTTTTTCAAAATTCAACCCCTAACCGTCGGTTTTGCTTCGGTTTTGGTTTTTTCGGGTTCGGTTTCGTCGGTTTTAGTCAGTTTCTCGGTTTCTTGGTTTGGGTTTGCTCACCCCTAACGAGAGGTCCAATTCCTCGGATACCTCGTCAACCAGGAGGGGATTTTGGTTGACCCGGCCAAAATCGAGGCGGTTATGCAGTGGGAGGTGCCGAGATCACATTCTGATATTAGAAGCTTCCTGGGATTAGCAGGGTACTACCGGAGATTTATTCAAGATTTCTCCAAGATTGCAGTACCCCTCACTCGTCTAACGAGGAAGGGGTGGATTTCCGGTGGGGCCCCGAACAGAAGAAGGCATTTGAGACCCTCCGACAGCGATTATGCGAGGCTCCAGTCTTGACCCTCCCGGAGGGAGTGAAGGATTTTGTGGTCTTCTGTGATGCATCCATCACGGGACTGGGAGCCGTTCTTATGCAGAGGGGACGGGTTATAGCATATGCCTCGCGGCAGTTGAAGTCGCACGAGACAAGATACCCTACTCATGATTTAGAGTTGGGAGCAGTAGTTTTCGCTCTCAAGATCTGGAGACATTACCTTTATGGGGTCCGCTGTAGCGTATACACGGACCACAAGAGTTTGAGACACATTGTGGATCAACCAAACCTGAATATGAGGCAGCGCAGGTGGTTGGATGTAGTTAAGGACTACGATTGTGAGATCCTTTACCACCCGGGTAAAGCGAATGTGGTTACGGACGCTCTGAGCCGCAAATCAGCAGGACCTTCTTCTGCGGTGGCGTGTATGAGGATATCAGTGGATTCCCCACTTGTGATTTTGATCAGGGAAGCTCAGGCAGAGGGCATGCGTCGGGAAAATTGGAAGCTGGAAAGGATTAAGGGTGAGAACACCCGGTTCGTGCAGGATAGCCGTGAGTTGTTGACCCGTTGCGGGCGGGTCTAGATTCCGATGTCCGGCGGGGTCAGGCAGGTTGTTCTGGAGGAGGCTCATAAGTCTCGCTTCTCCATTCACCCGGGAGCCACCAAGATGTATCGAGATTTACAGTTGAGTTATTGGTGGCCATGTATGAAGCGAGACATCGCATGGTATGTCGAGAGGTGCTTGAGCTGCAGGATGGTCAAGGCCGAACATCAGAGGCCGCATGGCAAGTTACAGCCGCTGGAGGTTCCCATGTGGAAATGGGAGCAGATCATGATGGATTTCATCATCAAGTTGCCGAGGACGGCCAAGGGTTTCGACGCTATCTGGGTCATCGTGGATCGATTGACCAAGAGTGCCCACTTTTTAGCTATACGGGAGAGTTCGTCAGCAGAGAAATTGGCCGAGATATATATCCGCGAGATCGTTGCTCACCATGGGGTACCGGTTTCTATTGTTTTCAGATCGTGATGTTCGGTTCACCTCCCGATTCTGGCAAAAGTTCCATAAGGAACTGAGCACGCGGCTGCACTTCAGTACAGCCTATCATCCGCAGACTGACGGCCAGAGTGAGCGGACTATACAGACTCTCGAGGATATGTTGAGGGCTTGCGTTATTGACTTCGGTGGGAGCTGGGACCCCTACCTACCGCTTGCAGAGTTTTCCTACAACAACAGCTTCCACTCCAGCATAGGTGCCCCACCCTTCGAGCTGTTATATGGACGGAGATGTCGCACCCCAGTTTGTTGGGGTGAAAATGGTCATAGGGTGATGGGCAGAACTGAGGTGGTTCTGCAGACTACTGAGAGGATTCAGCAGATCAGACAACGACTGCAGACTGCACAGAGCCGGCAGAAGAGCTACGCCGACCGGCGCCGATCTGAGTTGGAATTTCAAGTTGGTGATATGGTACTCCTGAAGGTTTCACCTTGGAAGGGTGTCATCCGCTTCAGGAAGAGGGGAAAATTGTGTCCCCGCTTCATTGGGCCATTCAGGGTTATTGCCAGGGTTGGCAAGGTGGCATATAGGTTGGAGCTCCCGGAGGAGTTGATTCAGATCCACAATACTTTCCACGTCTCACAACTGCGGAAGTGCATCCTAGATGAGGATGTGATAGTCTCGTTGGATGACATTCAGGTCGATGAGCGCTTGAATTACGCGGAGAGACCGGTGGCCATTCTTGAGAGGAAGGTGAAGATCCTACGAAGCAAGGAAGTGCCTTTGGTAAAGGTACAATGGGAGCATCGGAGGGGATGTGAGTGGACTTGGGAGCCAGAGTCCGAAATGAGAGAGCACTACCCGGATCTTTTCGTTGCATCCGACTTCGGGACGAAGTCTAGGTCAAGTGGGGGAGAGTTGTAACGCCCCAAACCTTGCAGGTATATCTTAAAAACCTTTCTTCTTTTATTAGTTGTCATTGTCGGCCCTTGGAGTTGGTTGTGTTGGGTCACGAGGAGTATAAGGGCTAGAATTGCAACTTTGGAATTGGAAGTAGTACGCTGAGCGTACATAAGGGTACACTAAGCGTACTAGGCGCGCTCTAGTACGCTGGGCGTAAACTCATGTACGTTGGACGTACTTATGGCTGTTGAAAACCCTAATATTCGAGGTTGAGGACTATATAAACACCTTTATGGCTCATTCCTTTGCTCATCCTCAGCCTCCTTACCTCAGAAAGCATCCCAAACGCTAGAATGTGTGAAGAAGTGTGAGTTAGTGTGCATTTTGGACCTTGGAAGTGAATACATTGCTCCAAGGAGCTAGAAGAGGAGAGCAAGGCTATAGATCTGAAGTTGTGTTGTGCCATCAAAGCTCCAGAAGGTAAAAAGATTGAAACTTGGTGCTTGCTTGTTTATAGATCTAGACATTTAACCTTATAGAGGTCTTATTGTCCCAAGAGTCCCAAGAAGATGCATGTGATGTCTTAGACGAAATAAGTTGTCCTTTCAGACCTTAGGAGAGGTCCTAAGTGATAAAAATCAGTTCCCACAGGCTAGACTTGTCCCATGCATGAAGCAAGAAGGTCTTAATGGGTTAAGACCATGAGTTAAGGACTTTCTGGACGTCCAAAGTGATAAAGTCCTGAACTTTATGGTCCCAAGGCGTATTTGGTCGATGGATCTGGGATATGGGCTTAAGTGCTTAAGCCATTAAGCACTTATGAGGATTTTGGTAAAACCCCGCGTACACTCAGCGTAAAATCTGTTCGCCCAGCGTACGGGGTCAGCTATCCCGATGGCAGTCAGCGTAGAGCGGCATTACGCCCAGCATAACCAGAGAGGTACGCCCCGCGTACGCTCTCTGATTGGACTCATGTCAAATAGGCTTAGGGTTTGTGGGACAAATGGATTTGGGCCTTTGTTGGACTCTGCAAATAGGATATTTTGGGCCAGGTTATGATAGTGAATCATAGGGTTAGGCCCAATAAGGAGGTTGGGCCCAATTTGGTAAATTAGGCCAATAAAGGACTTTAGAGAATGGGCCCTCAAGATAAGGACTTGGTGTGGGCCTCGGCCCAACAAAAAGGAATGATCTTTATGAATTAAATGGACACTTAGTCAAGGGAGTGATGTTAGGTAGTAACCTAGCATTTTTTTTTTATGTGTGTCAGCTCGGGATTTCCAATGAGGCAGCGGTTAGAATTTCAGCATTTCGGCACTACTAGTCAAGTGAGTTATCCTCACTATACTCAAGGGTCTAAGGCACCAAGGCCGACCATTTGGATTGTTATCTAGTATTATGATAAGTGGTAGGATCTGTTAGATCGGTATCCTATAGAGTAGGATAATATTATGTGGTATGATCTGTTAGATTGATTGATGTCTATAGACTGTTACATGATTATTTGTTACATGATTATCTGATTACATGTGCACATGTTCGTTTATTGGTTGAGACTTATCTGCTTTGTGCGAAAGCCAATAGACCTGGGCATTCCAACCTGTTGGTTGTGGGCCTGGAGTATTCCATCCCGAGGATGACTGGACTCATAGTATGTTGGCATTCAAATCGAAAGGTTGAGGGCCTGGGGTATTCCATCCCGAGGATGATTGGACCCATAATATCTTGGCATTCCAACCGGAAAGGTTGAGGGTCTGGGGTATTCCAACCCGATGGTTGATTGGACCCATAATATGTTGTTTATGGTTATATGTGTATTATTGTGAGTATGAGTATTTTGGGGGAACTCACTAAGCTTTCGGGCTTACAGTTTCAGTTTATTGTTTCAGGTACATCAGGGGATCGCGGCAAGGCGAATGCGTAATCGTACAGCTCCTCACATTTTGTTTATGTTTCTGGGAAAACTTTGATAAAGACTATTTTGAAAACAAAATTTGTAATAACTCTTGGATTTAAATGTTTTGAAAAGTTTAAATTTTGGTTTAAATTTTATGGGTGTTACAATATACTTTTGCCTATTTTTCATTTTAACTCTCCAATCATTTTTTATTTTTGGTAGTTTAGGTCCCCCTTCTAAGTTTATTTAGTTTTTACTCCTTTCAACTTTTCTTATTTTTCATTTTCACTCTAAATCATTTTTAGCTTTTGGCAATTTCAGTCCTCCTACTAAGTTTTTATTGCTATTATCCTCATACTTTAGTAAATAACATTTTCAACCCTTCACCTTTTAAAATATCATATTCACCCCTGTATTTAAACTTTAGAAAATGGCAATTTCACCCATTTTATTTTCTAAACTGTTGTTTTATTTCCCATAATATGTATAATCTGATTCTCCTACAGTTATCACCCCTCTGATTTTTCTAACCTTTTATATGTGTCGGTATCAATTAGAGGTGATCAATGTTTCAACGTAAATTGTTTCGGCGTAAATTTAGAACTTCAGTTCGTTTATTAAAAAAAAAAATTAACATACCTGTCGGGTTATAAATTCGAGTCCGTCTACATTTAAATGTATTCTTTTTATTTTCGTGCTTATTTTTATACGTGTAAGCCGGATCACATATGATATGTTTTTAATTATTTGAACTTCCATTCGTTAACTTAAAAAAATATTACTTACTTATGCATGTCATATATAATACGGTTTTATTATTTTTGTTTGGCATGGTTTTGGCATCAGACATTGTGATTTGTCGGATTAAGTCTTACTCAATTCATGTTCCACATGTAGCAACTTACTTTCTACTACTTCTTAAATACATTATTGCCGCCGCAACGTGCAACGTGTAAAATCCTAGTTTATTCTAAAAATGAAATAACAAGGGAAATTTATGAATTCTATTGTAGTGCAGGGTAGGAGTGTGAATTTTTTTTCTATCAGATCTAGGGCGGCATATATAAACCCCGAAGATTGACGCTAGGGTTTTATCTGTTATCTCAGTTCTCCGTCACTCTCAGCTTCCGTTCATCGCTCAATATCTTATCGACGCCAAGGTACGTTTTTTTCGCCTTCGTTACCATCTGATTTCACAAATCGATTTTGACTGTAAATCTATTTATGTACAACAATTTAGCTAATTTAACGATTCGGTTTCTATAGTTTGGCTTACTAACTGAGAGTTATGAACCCAAATTACGACGTCGCTTGATATTGTTATTATCGACTGTTTTACTGTTAGAGATGTATAGCATTCGATTTTTTTTTTTTTTTTTTTTTTTTTTTTGATGTTGTTTATGTTCGTCATTTGTGAAGTTACTTAGGGTTAGAAGATTATTAATTTGCATTTGCATCTGCATCTGATTATTGGTAGTTATTCCAAACATTTTTTTTATTACTTGTGGCAGATGAATGTCGAAAAGCTACAGAAGATGGCAGGTGCTGTGCGCACTGGTGGGAAGGGAAGCGTGAGAAGGTCTGTATCTAATATGTTGTCGTGCTTTAGAGATGTGTATTTGCTTAACTTTGTTTTTATCACCTCTTATTGGAGATAGTGATAATTGATAGTACTTTTATCATTTAACATTCTTAATTGAACAACAGAATTGCAACTTAACAAGGAAATGGACAAAAAGGGAATGTATCTGTATTGAATTTTTGGTTGTTTACATACTCAATTTGATCCAAACCTGCAGAAAGAAGAAGGCTGTACATAAAACAACCACCACAGATGACAAGAGGCTGCAGAGCACTTTGAAGAGAATAGGTGTAAACGCAATACCAGCAATTGAGGAAGTTAACATTTTTAAGGATGAAACAGTTATCCAGTTCTTAAACCCTAAAGGTACCAATTTTAACTCTTATCCTTTTATTATAACTATAAGTTAACAGGAGAAATCAATAATCTTTGTTCATATGTCTTCAGTTCAAGCCTCTATTGCTGCCAACACATGGGTTGTTAGTGGTACTCCTCAAACAAAGAGTAAGCTGCCTTTCTATCTTTTTTTTTTTTTACTTATGTATGCATCTTTCATAGAAAAATAAACTGCAAATTCATCTTGCTTATATTATTAAGATGTTTTTTCGACTTAATGGGGGATATTGATATGTTATGTATGACTGGTGTATGATAATATCTGTTTTTATTATGTTTTATTTCAGAATTACAAGATATTCTCCCTGGCATTCTCAACCAGCTTGGTATGCCTAAATACCATGTTTTCAATTAGATTTTGTGTTTGTTTTTTGGTGATAAAAAGATGACATTTTTTATTGTTTTTTACAGGGCCAGATAACTTGGATAACTTGAGAAAGTTAGCAGAGCAATTCCAGAAGCAGGTGCCAGGTGGCGCTGAAGCCGCTGGTGCCACATCAGCACAAGTGGACGATGATGATGAAGTCCCGGAACTTGTGGCAGGCGAAACCTTTGAAGCTGCTGCTGAAGAAGGGCAAAAATCATAGGCTTTTTTGAGGTCACATTTTGTATTTGCATTATTTATTGCTTTGAACCTTTTTATTTTATTCAGTAAAAAAGTATTTGATACATTCCATTTTGATGTGTTTGTTTTGTAACTTGTAGGAATATGTATGTTTTTTAGTCATCTTGGTCTACTTGTTTCTCTAAAAGTCGGGGAAATTATCTGTAGACAACAACTTTTTGTCCTACAAATTATCTCTAGACAACAACTTTTTGTCCTACACAACAATTTATGCTTTATAGGATTGTACAATTGGGATATTTTACAACACTCTAAAGCATATGTTGTTGTGTATTACCTTGTTGTGGAAGGATCAGCTCATTAAAAGTTGTTGGTAGGAATATTATTTTGTCAATGGAAAGTTAAAAGGGTAATACAGACATGTGATATATCATACAAAAGTTCATTTAATTTGTTTATGTAGAGTATGTAAATCGTTTTTTCACTATTTAAAAGCCGATTAGGCCATTTCCATTTATAATACCAAAAAAACATCAAAACTGTGATTTTTCAAAACCATATCTTTATTAAAAAAAAAATCTAACACCACATTGTAAATAGCACATGAAAAACATAGTTATTTATTATTTTAATAAATAGAATTCATTGCTTTTAATTTAAATATTAATATTTTAAAACCATAAATAATAATTTATTTGGTAAATACTATATCAATTATTTGCATTCTTTGGTTGTGTATGTTGACAAAAAGAGTTTTATTATTGATTTTTGGGAAAATGACTTACAAGGGTAATCATCTTTGTCGTTTTGTTTACATTTATGTAATTTCTTTATTTTTGTACGCATTTGAGCATTTAACTTGTTATATGTGTTCACATATTGTCATTGTTACCAGTTATAGCAGGTGACAATGGTAATATGTGAACAAATTAACAAGTTAAATGCTCAAATGTGTACAAAAAAAAAAGTTGCTTAAATGTGAACAAAACGAAAAGTTAATTACCATGATAAGTTATTTTCTCCACTTTTAATAGCGATTTTATTTTTCATATTTGTTTGTATTATTTTTTTCAAACGTTATTTTTAAAATATCTATAATTTCCTAAAGAGAAATTAAATATCATTCTACCTTTTTGTTCATACTTTTCTACCTACATATTTTAAAATGATGACAAGCGTACAAATTCAAAATCTCAATCAAGTTTAAATTAAATTTAATGACACTTGTCACCATCTAAAATAGGTAGGAGGATATTAGGAACAAAAAGTAGGAGACTATTTAATTTCTCTTTCCTAAATATTAATTAAATATTTATCGATTTTAAACTTTATTTTTTAATTAATAAATGTGTTTTTGTTTTGTGAAATGTTTTATATAGCCTCTTATATATTTTTTTTATTTGTTTGAAGCATATAAAATATTTTTAAAGTAATTAACATCTAGCAATAAAATTAAATAAATTAAATATGTAACAATAAGTATAGAGGGTCTTTTAAAAAATTAAAAAGAAAATATTACTTACCAAATAAAAAAAATCTATATAATGTAAATGTTTTAAAATTATTCCAACTTTTTAATGCTTTTTACTTAGAAGTTTATAAACTTTTAATTTTTTTAATACAACGTTTTAAACTAGTATTTAATGAAAGTATTTTAAAATGTTATAAAAAATATTAAATTGTCATACAAAATCTGTGAAACATTTTAAAAATATTGTAAAGAAAAAATATATATGAAAGTTATAGAAAAAATTGTATGAAAATGTAAAAAAAAAAAAAAAAAAAAAAAAAAAAGTAAAAAACTTGTAAGAGAATTTAAAAATATTTATAAAGTATTTGGTTTAAAAGCACTTGTATTAAAATTATATGAAATTATAAAAAAAGTTGAAAAAAAATTATAAGCAAAGTTTAAAACATTGTATTAGAAAAACCTATAAGAAAAAAATATCATAAAAATGTTGTAAAAAATTATAAAAAAATTTAAGAAATTTGTAAATAAAAAATGTGAAAAAATATCATAAAAATGTTGTAAGAAATTATAAAAAAATTTAAGAAATTTGTAAAAAAAAATTGTTCACATTTAAATAACTTTCTTTTTTTGTATATATTTGACCATTTAACTTGTTAAATATGTTCACATATTACCATTGTCACCCGCTATAGCAGGTGGCAATGGTAATATGTGAACATATTTAACAAGTTAAATGGTCAAATGTGTACATAAAAAATGAAGTTACCTAAACGTGAACAAGACAAAAAGGTAATTACCCTTGCATGTCATTTTTCCCTTGATTTTTTTATATAAAGCTAAAATTAAAATCATATTGTCTTTGCTTTTCCCCATTTACTCCTTTCACTATTTATATCTATCATTTTTTTTTTCTTTTAGTTTGTAAAATGACACTTCATACCTTCTACTTTTCAAAATTACACTTTTACCCCCTTCGGTTTTGAAAATCTTTCTAAATTGTTACTTCCACCTTTTCTATTTTCTAAACTTTTTTGTTTACTTCCGTACTATATAAAAACATTATAAAATATCATTTCACCCACACGGTTGTGAAAAAGTTTTTCTTCTTGTACTATATATAATTTTATTTTCCTATCCATCAGCTTTATCTATGTTTCACGTAAAAAATTTATGTTTTGGTGCTTATTTTTTAAGTATTTTCTTGGCATGGTTGTGGTTCTTGGCTTTTGTGCTTGACAACTTAATTAAACCCATTACAGTTGTTACAACGCCTTGCGAGTAAAATCTTAGTTTATAATAAAAAGAAAAAATTGTTGAAATAACCCATGAAACTATTATATATGTTCTTTATTTTTTGTCTCGTTTTATCTGTTGACCTCTCTTTTGTCATAAAATCATCATTGCAACCTAGTTTCACTTAGGCTATGCATAACGATCTTGACAATCCCGGCAACCATTCGTCACAATCATATTCAACGCTTAGCACATCACGCCTCTACTGCAACATGTCGAGTTCAACAAACTTCTTCGACAATAAGCTATCGAGCTTTCCTCCTATTTTACTTCTTTGACGAACTAGTTCAAAAATGCTATACTTTTAAGGTTTTTTTTTTTATTTTTATTTGTTATTTTTTTCAATTTAAAAATTCTACAAACCATACCCTCTAAATGGCAAGAAAATTAAGTGGTGTGACAAAAAGTGAGGTGGTCTACGTGCTAGCAAAAGTTGTGTGACATCATTCTCTCTAGCCCTTATTATTGGATATATATACACACTATATATATATATATATATATATATATATATATATATATACACACTTTTGTTTTTTTTAACGAGCCGACTATTCGACAAAACTTAGGTCCCGTTTGATAGTTGTTGGCAATGTTTTAAAATATGGAATTGGGCCTCGAGGCGTTTACTCTTCACCTCACGAGGCAGAATAAAATAATAATAGTAATATATTTTATGAATCATAAAAAACATACTAAAGTCCAATTTCAAACATAAAAGCCTTACTTAATGTCATCATCCAAAAAATAAAAGATATTAAAATTCATAATAGTCTGCAAATCATGCCAAATTAATAAAAACAAAAGCATAGTATTCAAATCAAGCCAAATCAACATAAACGAATGTCATCATCATCTTTCATGTAACCATCCCGCCCATCAACTAGATTTGTATAAATGTCTAACTCAATATGGACCAATCATTTTATATGGGCATTATAGTAACTCACTAATTTGATTAATAATTAATTATTATACCCCTTAGTTAATTAACTAACCAAATTAAAATGCCTATTTTTATAGAAACTATTATCTCCTAGTCAAACCGTATAGATCGTCACCATTACGCACCTCCTGGATCATCTTTCTCATTTCGTTTTTATGCATTTTCTTCATATTGCTTCCTACACACCACCAGAAATAATAAAGAAATTGTTGATCGTGCATATATACCACGTAAAAGGGTTGTTTCTATGTGTGTGTATTTCCGAGTGTGTATTCTATGTGTGTAAGCATCTGATTGATGATGAATGTGATGTAGTAATGTGGTTATAGGGTTTTCATGCACAAAAGGAAGGGGAAGGCACACAAAATGAAGGTTAGTGACAACACTTGCATAAATATACCAAAAAACGACATGTTTATGTGTTTTTTTTTTCCTTTGTTTTTTTATCTGGAGAATTTAATCACTTATATATATATATATATATATATATATATATATATATATATATATATATATATATATATATAGGTTATAATGTGGATGACATCTATTGTATGGACGTATGGACAATTATGGACCAATTATTTATAGAATATATAGATTTTTAAAATTCTTTTAGAATACAAAAAAAATTATGGGTATGGACCAATTATTTATAGAATATATAGATTTTTAAAATTCTTTTAGAATACAAAAAAAATTATGGATTCAAATTTAAAATGTTTTTAAGGGTAGTATGGACTTTGTGTGTATCATTCAACCAATGAGTAAAATTCATAAATTAAGGAAACTTATCCAATTCAAATTAATTATATTAATTATTATCTATATATTCTTTCAAAATTGAGAATCCATGAACAAGATTCCATATTAAGGAGCATTCTTAAAGAATGTTTATAAATATTCTTTAAAACAAAATACATTTCTAAAAAAATTACAACGACAAAATAAGAATAACTTCCATGAAATCGATCATTCTATTAGAATATAATAATGAATAGTGCTTTATTTGGTCACGTTTTTCATTTATATCTTGCACACCATCATCTAACCTTTATGTTCTTGATCATCATGTTCCCCTTCATGCATTCTATCAGAATAACTGTCATGATATCGAGTATTTTTTTAGAATAATTGCAATAGAACCTTGGAAAAATCACTCTTATTTGATTCTACCATAATCATTCTTATATGATTATACCGGAAATAGCTGTAAAATATTCTTAAAGAATAAAAAAAAATTAAAGATGAGAATAACATCCAACGATGAGGAAAGAAAGTCATTCTCACAGAATTAACTTAATTGGCTTAAAGGGAAAACAAAATAACTTACTAGAAAGAATAAATATGATATATTGATGCATTCTTAAAGACTATTTTGATGATGCAACTCAAGTCTTCATTGTTGTCTCCATCTCAATAGATCACTAGCTCACCTTCTTTTGTTATAGAACCACAACAAGAATCATCTATTTTTGTTTTGGCAATTTCGAACTGATTACAAGAATTATGTTAGAATTAACCAGAAAAACAGAATAAATAATGAATTCGTAATAGATTTATGATCGGGTGTCACCAACAAGTTTTATGAACACATGTGGCTTGTTAAGAATTCAACAATGGGAAAATAAGAAAAAGTAAAAATTATGACATATGTAAATTTTTATTTACCAGGTTTCAAATTTCTAAGCTCTCCTTTGTCCGATCTTTTGACCAACAAAAAGAAGCTTCAGATCAATCGCCTTACATGAAAAGCTTCCTAGCTCTCACAAACTTTTTTAATTTAAAGCGTTGCATGTTTTGTCAAAGTCAAACTAATCTTTTTTAATCAATTTGTGAAAAAAATGGCATACGCCACCCATGTTAACTCCATATCAAAATTTCATGCACCTGCACACACAAAATATTTTATTCCTATGCTAAACCATTTACACATTAAGAAAAAGGATGCCAAAGAAAAATACAAAATTTTAAAAATTTGGAGGCATATAGATTACCAGGTGCATATGCAACTACATGTTCTTCTATTTTCGTCTTTTTACTCGGCCTCCTGTTATTCTCGTCAATAACGTCAGTGCCATGAACACAATGAAAATCTTGATTACAATCTAGAGCATCGATCGTTCCCATATACATCAGAGGTGTGGTTGGAGGTCTGGAATCATGGAGACGGTTGTAGGGCTTTTTTAGAGAATACAAATATGGAGGCCGTCGATGAATAGTGGATTGGGAAAAGAGCGATACACTATGATAAATGCGTAGAGATGAGACGTTGATTCTCTGTTTAATGGATACTAATTAATTTAGCAATTACCTTAAATAATTATTAGCTAAGATTACATTATTACCCTTAAGTAGGCTTTTGAAATGATTGGTTTATACAAATCTCTACCTACACACAATAATTGTTCATCACATATGAACCTACCTCTCTCTCTCTCTCTCTCTCTCTCTCTCTCTCTCTCTCTATATATATATATATATATATATATATATATATATATATATATATATAACGTTCCAAAAATTAAGACTAAAAATTTCAATTTTTATATTAAATAAACCATTATCCCAACAATATCATAAAAACCGTAGTGAACTCGAAGTATGCCAATAAACATCCAAATACATCAGAGTTATATAATATGTGGAACAATGTGGTGTGTGCAATGCAGTCATCCCGAACTCTTCCCGTTTGAAATCGAGGTACCTGAAACATAAACTGAAAACCGTAATCACAAAGCTTAGTGAGTTCCCCAAGATATCACATACCATACATATAAAACATAAAATGGGACCCGCCCGGTATACATATAAACATATAAGCATATAAACACATAACACATGCAATAATCACAAAGATAAATAACATACAGAATGGTCATCGGGCCCCGCCCGATAAACATATAAACACATAACATATGCAAGAGTCACGCAGACATCTAGCATCCTAAACATAACAAACCATGGGCCGACGTTGGTGCATTTGACCCGCTAAACACAGTGATGAAACTCACCTCTAGCTGCCGAAACACTTAAATGAATCCCGGTCTGCTGGTCCGGAAAATCCCTGCGCTATCATCATCATAATAATATCCAATTAATAATTGGATCTCGATCCATAACCAAGAATATAAGCTACTTAACCCATAACCATGGTAAAAGACCATTTTACCCTTTTTCTTACCTGGCCCAAAACCAAGGTCCAACCCAACTACTCAAAAGACCCAAATCCTAAATGGCAACCTAAAGCCCAATATGGCCCAATCTTCCAAATTGGGCCCAAAACCCATCATGGGCCTAAATCCAAGGAAGCCCAAAATACTAAGTCCAAATCATAAGTTAAATGGCCTATCAAGGCCCAATCTTCTAAACTCAAATCAAGGCCCAAATCAAAAGTCCACCTGCTGAGTACGCGGGGCGTACTCAGCTCGTACACTTAGCGTATTCCTTCCGGGGCCAGTACGCACAACGTACCAGTTGGGTATGCCCAACGTACTCCCCATATCTCCAATCCCTCCATTAAGCACTTAAATGGTTAAGACCTTTTGTCAAACTCTCATATCTGGTAGGGATGAGCAGCGGAAGCGGGTACCTGCTTTCAGAACCGGAACTGCCTCGGAACTGTCGGTTCTGGAACTGGAACTGCCTTAAGCGGTTCCGGTTCCAATTCTTATTTTTACAAAACCGATACCCGCTGGTTACCCGCCGGTTCCGGTTCTAATACCTGGTACCCGGAACCGGCGGTTAACTGGAACCGGTACCAACGGGTACCCACCTTTTTCTAAAAAATATATATATTAAATTTTTATATTTTGGTAATTTTGTTTTTAAAAAAATTGTGAAAAAGAATAGACCTAAGCGTTTTTAGGGTTTCTGATATTCATTCTTAAAAAAAAAACGCCGACACCATACACTCTCTTCTTCTCGTCACTCTCCCCTCTCAAGTCTCAAACCAGTCATCGTCGTCTACTCGTCGCTCCCATTACCAATTAACCAGAAATACCACAACGTTGTCACTCTTAATCGTCATCCGCCCAACATCAAATGCCATTCGTTGTCACTCTCATCAATCTCTGTTCAGTCGGTACTCATATCTGTTCAGTAAGCTCAATCGAAGTTTCAAACCCGCTCAATCCAAACAGTATGTTCTTCTTTCTACCTCTTTTTCTAGTTGCTTTTCATCTCCAGTTTAGACGGTATATTATTGACGCGGTCCCCTTATATGCTGCTTATGTTGATGCATTTTCCTAATTGTCTACACAATGAAGAAAAAGGCTTCCCGAGGAAGAAGCCCCAAATGTTAAATGTGTGGTGGATCGTTACAGAAGCAGAAGTCAAAGCCGAAGAAGAATCCCTGATTATCAAAAAGAATCCAGCAGAAGAGGAAGATATGAAGATGAAAAGGGTAGAAGTCGAAGTCGATCTCCCATCAGAAGCCGATCTCCAATCAGGTATATATAGATCTTAATATTTCTATGCTGCAGTTAGATAAAATGTTTATAGGCTGACACTAGATAGTGTGTAATGGAATTATGTAGGAGTGCTTCCCCCACCCGAAATAGTGTGAGCCCTCGAAGGAGTAGGAGTGCATCTCCAAGAAGAACACTTTCAAGGAGCAGAAGTCCAGCAAGGCGTATTGAGAAAGATCGGTCACCTCCTCCAAAAAGTGTTTCCCCCGTGGGAAAACTGACTCAAGAATCCCATTACCACAAAGTTCTGATGCTGATGTGAGTATATCTAAATATATAATCTTTTTTATAAATAGTTTAAGTGATGTTGATTGATTGTTTTGAATGTTGGTTTGCAGGAATGAGAATTGGAGATGCTTGGATGAACATGAAATGAAGGCAGTGTTCTGCTATGTTGTTGACACGTCATGCCTGCTGAACAAAAATCCTAAAAGTTTTAAGGTTCTAAAATTAAAATAAAAGCACATATGCTCCCCTAAAAATCGGTAATTTGATGCTAGTGAAATGTTGATATATACAGTAGTGAGTTTGACACATTATGCTATCTCATTTTACTCTTTCATTTTACCATTTAGTTATTTACTGACATTGTTTTTTGTTTAAATTTTATGATTATGAGCTGGAAAGTCTTCAGTTTTGATTAATTATATGACTTTGATTTATTTTGGCAATATTTTTTTATGATTGCAGCAAAATTTGTTCTGGTTGGGTATGTGATCAAGAAGCTTCAGATCATGATGACTATTGTTGATAATTTGGTTTCTGTATCAACGCTTATTGAAGCTTCAAATCTTTTTCGTTATTCCAGAAGTTATATGATTGATTAGTTTGCTAATGTGACTGGTTTTGTGATTGCAGAGTTAGATGATGTTGTTGTTGCTCTTTTGTGATGTTTTGCTATTGTTTTTTTTTTGCTGTTTTGAGACTTTATGTTTTGTTGTTTTGTAGTTTGTTGTGGACTTGTTAAATTCCATTTGTTGTTGTTTTCCTGTTTTGAGATCAAGTTTTTTTTTAATTGTTTTCGTTTATATCTTGAATTCCAATTACTTATAAAAGTTAATTTCAATGGCATGTATAAAATAAAAATTTTTAATATTCAAAAAACCAGGTACCCGGAACCGGAACCGGTCTTGGCGAATCCGGGAGCGGTTCCAAAAATCTACGAACCGGTGTAAGCGGTTCCGGTTCCAATACCAATAATTTCATAACCGCCGGTTCCGGGAGCGGTTCCGGTTCCGACTAAAATAGGCGGGTACCCGGTTATGCTCATCCCTAATATCTGGTCCCTAAGGGTGACTTAATACGTAAATTTGGAAACTTTACACCCATGCATGGCTTAATGGGACCCAACATTCAAAAAGAAGCTTAATAAAGCTCTTAACATTTGCATGAACCAACATCTTTCACAAAGTTTGCATTTTTATGAACAAGGAACCTCCATGGAGCTAGCATCTAACATCCATTGCTTCTGGAGGAGATCAAAAGCCCAATTTTAAGTCAAAAGATCCAAAAATGCATAAATAAGGCCCTAAACTAGATCTAGCACAAAGAATCATCAAGTATGGAACTTTATACCTAAAATGGCTTGCAAAGATGATGATCAATATGGATTTACAAGCTCAAGCTACCCCAAGACAATCTCCAAGAGTTCTTATTCCTTCAAATCCTAAAAAATACCACCAAAACTCACTTCCAAGCTCCAAAGATCACAAAAGGCACTAGGGTTTCGTTATAAGGGTTTAGAGAAGTGGAGGCTGGTCATAAGAAGACCCATGAATGGCTTAAGGTGATTAAATAGGCACAAACCCTAAAATTTAGGGTTTTGCACCCGCTCACCGTACGCCCCGCGTAACCATGCGTGCACCCAGCGTACACTGAAGTCTCCGAGATCCGAATGTCGAGCTACTACGCCCGACGTACTCCTAGCGTACGCCTAGTGTACTCGGCTAGGGTTAAGAATCGCCAATCTTCCGAAGGCCATAACTTCTTCGTTCTAAGTCCGATTTCAACGTTCTTTATATCCACATAAAGGTAACGAGAAGATCTACACTCTATCAAATCTCCCTTGCCTTAAAACTTTCCTAACCTAAACCCAAACTTCATAAAGTCCCGAACTGACACTTTACCGATATACCCTTGGACTCCAAAAAACAAACCTAACTCCCCGATCCTCTAATCTACGTTATCCACAATAAAAGGGGCTAAGTCTCTTTCCCAAGGGCCCTAAGCCTTATGATACCCGGTCTTCGGGTTACGGCCCCAAATTATGAAACGATTTGAAACAAGGTGTTATATATATATATATATATATATATATATATATATATATATATATATATATATATATATATATGAGAAAAGTGAATATAAGCTAAAAGGTATATAAGTTTAGGTATCCAAACTCATCATAATACATCGCTTTGTATCATATATGCTTTATAATGTTCTTAAACTTCAACTCCTAACTTGATTTACTTTCAAAATTTTCGAAATTTCACTATTTATCTTCCTCTTACATCACATCTTTCTATCGAATACCTACCAGACTATATATATTATAATTGAAAATGAAAATTATGTAAGAAGATGATAATGGTGAAATGGTTTAGGTTCTGTGGAAAAGAAAAAAACCCTAAAACTCATAAAAATGCATAAAAAAATACTTAGAGATCACAAAACTTTTTTTGAGTTTACACATCAAAAAATCGCAGGTTTTTTAACAATTTCGCTGAAATTTTTTTTGGAAAAAAACCAAAAAAAAAATCAATTTTTTTAGCGAAATTGTTAAAAAACCGTCGAATTTTTGATGTGTAAACTCAAAAAAAAAAGTTTTGTGATCTCTAAGTATTTTTTTATGCATTTTTATGATTTTTAGAGTATTTTTGTTTTCCATATAACTCTTCCCATGGTGAAATTTATAAAAATTTTGGAAATAAAACAAGTTAGGAGTTGAATTTTAAGAACATTTGATAATTACAATGTATATATGATACAAAACGACGTAGTATGGTGAGTTTGTGTACCTAAGCTTATATACCTTTAACAGTATATTCACTTTGTCCTATATATATATATAGTTAGGATCATTTGTAAATAACATGTATTGTGTAAATATATAACAAGATGTAGACCATTAATGATAGTAATTATTTTGTCTATAGTAATTAATGAAAAACAAAAATGAGAAAATCCATAAAAAAACATTAATAAGGGTAGCAGTGGTATTTACTACTTAAAAGAAATTGGATATATATATATATATATATATATATATATATATATATATATATATATATATATATATATATATATATGACGGTTCATTTTAGATTAAAAAAATAGAGATCTTGAGATTCAACCACAACTATATATTTCTCATTTGCTGCTCTAACGGTCCAGCATACCGACAACAACGGGGTATGCCTAATCATAAATGATTATATGGAAAAGAGGTATACTCATATATGATTATACATGTTTATACGTATAAGCATAATCATAAATGATTATACATATATGTATGTTCACAGATTGAGTAATCATATGTGATTATGACAGTTGGTGGCAGAAGAGGTGGTGGTGGCAGAGGTGGCAGTGGTATAAGTTATGGAGGTGGCAGTGGTAGGTTGCCTGGTATCAGTGGTGGTGGTAGTGGTGGTGGCGGTTGTGGTGGCGGGGATGGTGGCGGAGGAGAAAGAAACGGACAACGCTACATAATCATTTATGATTATAACATGCACGCCGCGCTGGTACACCGAAGGTTTAGAACGGCATATGTGAAATATGTGGTTGAGGTTGAATCTCAAGATCTCAATTTTTTTTAATGTCAACGAAATCTCTCTCTCTCTCTCTCTCTATTTATCTCTTTATATATATGGCTAGGTTCGTTCAATCGTCAACCAACAACACACCCCAAACTGTCGGTGCCACCCTCCCAAACCTGCGACACCTCTGATGACTCCAATCGTCAATCACAGGTTCGTTCTTTTTTTTCCTTTTTGTGAAGTTTGATTCGATTTTGCTGATTCGTGTTTATGGTTATGGCTTTTTGCTTCCTTTGCTACGTTTTTGGCTTTGCTTATTATGCTGAAATATTATAACATCCCAAAATTTAAGATTGAAAATTTCGATTTTTATAATAATAAAAGTATCATCCAAAACATTTTCATAAAACCATAGTGAAATAAGAATATGTCAAAATCATCCAAATACATCAGAGTCAAATAAAATACGGAACAATATGGTGTGTGCGATGCGATCATCCCGAGCTATTCCCCTTCGATCCGGAAGTACCTGAAACATAAACTGAAAACCGTAAGCACGAAGCTTAGTGAGTTCCCTAAAATATCGCATACCATACATATCTGTTAGCTCAAGGCTGTGTCGGGTCTATTTCACCCCCGGGTCTATTTCAACTCAAATGTCGGACCAAGCCGTACCGGGTCTATTTCAGCTCACGGTCAGAAAAGACCGATTTTGTTTATGCTTTATAAAAATCAGAGTACCTCTTTTAATAAAAATGTTGCGGAATTTGTTCCCAGTAAAACATGATAAATACGTTATCAAAGCATTTCCGAAGAAAAGTATTTTTATTCATTTTAAAACATTTGGGATGTCATCGTCAATACAGAAACATAAGCATAAACAGAACTTACATTCATTATCACTAGTGATTTATATCTCCTTAATCTCTCAGTGTAATGTGACTTCATATCAAAACCTGTGAAATAAATAAACTGAGTGGGTCAGGTTGGGAAACCTGGTGAGTACATAGGGTTTTCAACCAACAATAAATAAGTTTATTAACTTTATCAAACCAAACAAACCCGATTACCTGTTCCTGTTATCCTCACTTTACGTCCCTAAAACATCCAACACAAGGGACCTAGTCTAAGGACTTTCATCGGGGTGACAACACATGCTTCGGGGGTTCCTCAGCAATTCATGTCAAATAAGGCAACCATGTGGGGGATGGAGTACTGCTGGTGAGCACACAGTTCAAATAAACACCTACAGGTTGCGAGCCTGCTAGCGTTCCACTGGACTGTCTAGAATAGTCTGTGGTCGTCATCTATACTCCGCTAGATGACTGGATCATCAATAACATCTATATCGAGGCCTCTCATTATTTTATTTTGTCACACAACAACTATTCATCTACCCATGTTTTACCCAATACATTTTGTAGATATAAAATACATATACAGTTTAAATCATTTAAAACATGTATAAAATCGTTCATCCAGCATAGATAGCAAGTATACAGATAATATGCACACGTAGCACGTAATTTATATAAAACACTTCATATCTATGTGTAAGATGAAAGTGACTATGCACTCACTTGAAAAGGTGGTGATGCCGAACTCAGACAGCGCTTCGCTTCTTAAAAATATTTCCTTCGACGAAACCTACTATTATTACCACTAGAGTTTAGTCTATTATTCGCCGAAACTAATTAATAGTCTAGCTATTATTATTATTATATAAGCGTTAAACAATACTTATATAACCCATAATAATAGCCCAAGTACTTATTATAAGTTCCTAATAACGTTACTATAATTAAATAAAAGCTATATTAAAAATAGCGTAGGCGTAGCTCACTTACAGCGGGTTTTATAGAAAACTGGGCTTTGCTTGGAGCAGCGTTCCCGAGCCGAAAAGCTCTTCTTCTCGGAGCCGTCGAGCACTCCGGGGCTTCTGCCTCGTGTTAGGGAGGTTCCCTAGGCTTTTCGGGGCTAGAGAGAGAGTAAAGAGAAGAAAGAATGGGAAAGGTGTGAAGAAAATGAGGGTGGGAGAGGTTCTATTTATAGGGTGAAAAATGGCTGTACTTGGTGCCACATGTCACCATCAAGTGGCGAGACTTGGGGAGAAAGCAATGGCCAAGATTGTGTCACATCACCCATTTTCGCACAGCACACTTCCGACTTCTAAAATCCGTAACTTTCACATACGACCTCCGTTTTTGACGTTCTTTATATCCACGTGTAGGTAAGAATAAGATCTACAACTTTCGTTTTGACTCCGTTGGCTAATTCTCGAACAATCTTAATTTTAACAGTACGAGGAGATTATACTGTTAAATGTTCGCGTAAAATTCATAACTTCTACATACGGACTCTGTTTTCGTCTGTCTTTTTACCGTTGAGTTCCTATTAATGAGATATTCAATTCTCATTTAGGTCGCGTAGGCCAAAAACCACTCGAACTAAAATTCGAGTTTCGGGCCGTGCACTGCTATGCCAAATCTTAGAAAATTCATAACTTCTTCATACGAAGTCAGATTTGGGCGTTCTTTTTTCGTATGTTCTCGGTTTAACTTATACTATAAATTTTGTTTAGATCACTAAGGCCAAAAAGTCCTTTATCAAAAATTCACTATTTACGTCTCCCGGTGCCGTGCCGGTTTTGCCGTAAAACTTCGACGGACCATAACTTCTTCGTTATAACTCGGATTTCAACGTTCTTTATATGTACGGAACCCTTGAGACGTATTCTACAACTTGTTTAAGATTATCTATTCTAAATAATCTTTTTTCAAAAAGTCGTTTTCGACCCCTATTATCTCTAAATTGACTGGCCCGGATCTACGGGCGTTACAATTATCTCCCCCTTAGGATGATTACGTCCCGGAATCATCAACGAAACATGGCTCACATGATGACTCCATACGTTATCTCTTTATCCTAAGTAATAACCGTAACTTTGATGTTTCTTCGAACGAATATCTAACTCTAAGACTTTCTGATTGCAGGCGGTGCTCGATCTTGGACTTGCTCCCTATCTCACATTAGACTCCAAATTATGACCTTCAAGTCACAATCTCGATCCTTACTGGAGACTGCTTCTTCTTCTTAACAAACTTAAGATAAGTTATTTTATTACTAAAATGGACCGATGTGTCATATTCTAATGACTAATCATCGTATGTTCCCACGCTTAGACTCGGGTCTCTTAGAGTCTTCCAGAACAGACTATACATGTTCTAATCACATCTTAAAAGGTAGCATTTCTAGCTACAAGCAACTATCGCGATACCTCTACGGATCACTTTGATTATCTTTTATTTCAATCTTCCGACTTAAGACAGATGCTACATCAAACTTGGTTCTCTGAACCACGTAACATACTTATCGTAGTCGGACTCAATTCGATATGACCACTAGGGTCAGAATAACAATCATCCTCTTAGTCATTACTGAAACGATGGTAACGACATATTTGAATAAAACGGTATCAATTACTAGCTTCTTGGTAACCTTGTGACTTTTCCTGATCCAAGCGTGAGTCCTGTGCTTCCGGTAGTATAGGCCTCTACTACCTTTCACACCTACTCATACTCGTCCCAAGTATTGTCTTGCAGTTCACCCAAGTCACCATACAAGAAAATCACATAACAACTTGACACATTAGATAACAAAACGAAGGTTTTATATTATTCCTTGAAACGATTACATAGGTGTTCAAGTTCAACCTATACTATGCCTCTAATAGGCTACACCACGTGGTACTATTTACATGACTACTTCATAGATCCTCATTCCTGATCCCTTTCATTTCCATCTTCTTCGTCAAGGATCATATGAAACGCTCTTGCCCTCGGTTTCAGTGGAATGTTTGGTCTTGCCGCCTCTTTCTTCTTCGGGCAATCCTTAGCAACGTGCCCTTCTTCACGGCATTCATAACACACCCTTTTGCTGGCGGTGCACTCATTGGCGTAATGTCCGGTCTTCCCACACTTGTAGCAAGTCACACACTCCTCACAATCCTTGCTTAGCATTCTAAGTTTAAGTCTAAAAATAAATCCATATTTCTAGTTCGCTTAAACTAATGCTCTGATACCAACTGTGACGTCCCCATTTTCACGGCCAGAAAAGACCGATTTTGTTTATGCTTTATAAAAATCAGAGTACCTCTTTTAATAAAAATGTTGCGGAATTTGTTCCCAGTAAAACATGATAAATACGTTATCAAAGCATTTCCGAAGAAAAGTATTTTTATTCATTTTAAAACATTTGGGATGTCATCGTCAATACAGAAACATAAGCATAAACAGAACTTACATTCATTATCACTAGTGATTTATATCTCCGACGAAACCTACTATTATTACCACTAGAGTTTAGTCTATTATTCGCCGAGACTAATTAATAGTCTAGCTATTATTATTATTATATAAGCGTTAAACAATACTTATATAACCCATAATCATAGCCCAAGTATTTATTATAAGTTCCTAATAACGTTACTATAATTAAATAAAAGCTATATTAAAAATAGCGTAGGCGTAGCTCACTTACAGCGGGTTTTATAGAAACCCGGGCTTTGCTTGGAGCAGCGTTCCCGAGCCGAAAAGCTCTTCTTCTCGGAGCCGTCGAGCACTCCGGGGCTTCTGCCTCGTGTTAGGGAGGTTCCCTAGGCTTTTCGGGGGGTTTCGGGGCTAGAGAGAGAGTAAAGAGAAGAAAGAATGGGAAATGTGTGAAGAAAATGAGGGTGGGAGAGGTTCTATTTATAGGGTGAAAAATGGATGTACTTGGTGCCACATGTCACCATCAAGTGGCAAGACTTGGGGAGAAAGCAATGGTCAAGATTGTGTCACATCACCCATTTTCGCACAGCACACTTCCGACTTCTAAAATCCGTAACTTTCACATACGACCTCCGTTTTTGACGTTCTTTATATCCACGTGTAGGTAAGAATAAGATCTACAACTTTCGTTTTGACTCCGTCGGCTAATTCTCGACCAATCTTAATTTTAACAGTACGAGGAGATTATACTGTTAAATGTCCGCATAAAATTCATAACTTCTACATACGGACTCTGTTTTCGTCTGTCTTTTTACCGTTGAGTTCCTATTAATGAGATCTTCAATTCTCATTTAGGTCGCGTAGGCCAAAAACCACTCGAACTAAAATTCGAGTTTCGGGCCGTGCACTGCTATGCCAAATCTTAGAAAATTCATAACTTCCTCATACGAAGTCAGATTTGGGCGTTCTTTTTTCGTATGTTCTCGGTTTAACGTATACTACAAATTTTGTTTAGATCACTAAGGCTAAAAAGTCCTTTATCAAAAATTCACTATTTACGTCTCCCGGTGCCGTGCCGGTTTTGCCGTAAAACTTCGACGGACCATAACTTCTTCGTTATAACTCGGATTTCAACGTTCTTTATATGTACGGAACCCTTGAAACGTATTCTACAACTTGGTTAAGATTATCTATTCTAAATAATCTTTTGTCAAAAAGTCGTTTTCGACCCCTATTATCTCTAAATTGACTGGCCTGGATCTACGGGCGTTACAATTATCTCCCCTTAGGATGATTACGTCCCGGAATCATCAACGAAACATGGCTCACATGATGACTCCATACGTTATCTCTTTATCCTAAGTAATAACCGTAACTTTGATGTTTCTTCGAACGAATATCTAACTCTAAGACTTTCTGATTGCAGGCGGTGCTCGATCTTGCACTTGCTCCCTATCTCACATTAGACTCCAAATTATGACCTTCAAGTCACAATCTCGATCCTTACTGGAGACTGCTTCTTCTTCTTAACAAACTTAAGATAAGTTATTTTATTACTAAAATGGACCGATGTGTCATATTCTAATGACTTATCATCGTATGTTCCCACGCTTAGACTCGGGTCTCTTAGAGTCTTCCAGAACAGACTATACATGTTCTAATCACATCTTAAAAGGTAGCATTTCTAGCTACAAGCAACTATCGCGATACCTCTACCGATCACTTTGATTATCTTTTATTTCAATCTTCCGACTTAAGTCAGATGCTACATCAAACTTGGTTCTCTGAACCACGTAACATACTTATCGTAGTCGGACTCAATTCGATATGACCACTAGGGTCGAAATAACAATCATCCTCTTAGTCATTACCGAAACGATGGTAACGACATATTTGAATAAAACGGTATCAATTACTAGCTTCTTGGTAACCTTGTGACTTTCCCTGATCCAAGCGTGAGTCCTGTGCTTCCGGTAGTATAGGCCTCTACTACCTTTCACACCTACTCATACTCGTCCCAAGTATTGTCTTGCAGTTCACCCAAGTCACCATACAAGAAAATCACATAACAACTTGACACATTAGATAACAAAACGAAGGTTTTATATTATTCCTTGAAACGATTACATAGGTGTTCAAGTTCAACCTATACTATGCCTCTAATAGGCTACACCACGTGGTACTATTTACACGACTACTTCATAGATCCTCATTCCTGATCCCTTTCATTTCCATCTTCTTCGTCAAGGATCATATGAAACGCTCTTGCCTTCGGTTTCAGTGGAATGTTTGGTCTTGCCGCCTCTTTCTTCTTCGGGCAATCCTTAGCAACGTGCCCTTCTTCACGGCATTCATAACATACCCTTTTGCTGGCGGTGCACTCGTTGGCGTAATGTCCGGTCTTCCCACACTTGTAGCAAGTCACTTCCTCGCTACATTTCCCAAAGTGCTTCTTCTTGCACTTCTCGCACCATTTCACTTTGTTTCCTCCTCCGCTAAACTCCTTTGAACCCGACTTGATCTTCTTATTGGGCCTCGTAGACCCCTCAAACTTCCTCTTTTCGCCAACCTCAATCTTGTTGGCAGCCTTCCCTTAATCATATCCTCCACAAACTTGGCAGCCCAGATAGCTACCTCCAGAGTAGGTGCCTGACGCACTGGCACCGCGTACTCCCATGGAAGTCCCTTTATATACTTGTCGATTTTCGTCAGCTCATCTGGAACAAGACGCAAGGCGAACTCCATCTTCTTTGTGAAGTTGTTGGTATATTCATCAATTGACATGCTTCCTTTCTTCAAGGTCAGGAAATGGTTCTCTAGCTCGATCAGGTTTTGGGCTGAGCAGTACTTGCGTTTGAACTGCACCAAAAACTCTGCCCATGTCAGTTGTAGGGGCTCATTGGGGCTCAGAGTCTTCCCCAGGGTATTCCACCAGCGCACAGCACCTCCTCGGAATTGACGTACTGCAAAGCTGGTCTGTAACTTGCCTCTGCAACCACAAGTCATGAAAGCTAACTCCATCTCCGAGATCCAATCCATGACTCCGATCGGATCTTCCTTTCCAGTGAAAGTCGATGGCTTGCAAGTTGGAAAATCCTTGTACTTGCATCCATTCCTCTCGACTCCGTCATATTGGTTGTTTTGTCGAACTATTGGTGGGTTGGCTTGACCAACGGTCCCACTGTAGTTCCCTCCTTCTGACTGTCCATCGCTCAATTCGGGTTGTTCAACTGGCATTGTAGGTTTGTCCCTATTTTCATGCAACATTTGCCTCATCTCTTCCCGTTGTTCAGCCAACATAGCCTGTATCATGGCTTGTACTCCGGCCATTGTAATTGGCTCAGGAGCATCTGCTACAACAGGTATTTGTTCAATCACCGGTGGTTGATTCCTGTTCCCATTTGCATTCCCGGCTCCACTACGGGTTCTTGCCATTTCGATCTATATACCAAATCAGACGTTCGGTGTGTAATGACGAGAATTAAGATAGGAAAGATTTTATTTACGATCGACGTGTAATTCTCCCTATTTCTCCGAAAAGTTATATGCCAGTTCTAATACCGTAATTAAACGTTTAGAAATCTGAACACATAAAGTTTCTAGATCCGGTCGGCAACAGACCATAGATCCGATCATACAATGCATATCATGAATCATTTAGCACATAAAAGCATGTTAGGCATTTTCCCTAAATTAGCTAGTGCTTGTGTCTATTCAGGTGATTTACCTAAATTTTATTAGACACACTCCTCACAATCCTTGCTTAGCATTCTAAGTTTAAGTCTAGAAATAAATCCATATTCCTAGTTCGCTTAAACTAATGCTCTGATACCAACTGTGACGTCCCCATTTTCACGGCCAGAAAAGACCGATTTTGTTTATGCTTTATAAAAATCAGAGTACCTCTTTTAATAAAAATGTTGCGGAATTTGTTCCCAGTAAAACATGATAAATACGTTATCAAAGCATTTCCGAAGAAAAGTATTTTTATTCATTTTAAAACATTTGGGATGTCATCGTCAATACAGAAACATAAGCATAAACAGAACTTACATTCATTATCACTAGTGATTTATATCTCCTTAATCTCTCAGTGTAATGTGACTTCATATCAAAACCTGTGATATAAATAAACTGAGTGGGTCAGGTTGGGAAACCAGGTGAGTACATAGGGTTTTCAACCCACAATAAATAAGTTTATTAACTTTATCAAACCAAACAAACCCGATTACCTGTTCCCGTTATCCTCACTTTAAGTCCCTAAAACATCCAACACAAGGGACCTAGTCTAAGGACTTTCATCGGGGTGACAATACATGCTTCGGGGGTTCCTCAGCAATTCATGTCAAATAAGGCAACCATGTGGGGGATGGAGTACTGCTGGTGAGCACACAGTTCAAATAAACACCTACAGGTTGCGAGCCTGCTAGCGTTCCACTGGACTGTCTAGAATAGTCTGTGGTCGTCATCTATACTCCGCTAGATGACTGGATCATCAATAACATCTATATCGAGGCCTCTCATTATTTTATTTTGTCACACAACAACTATTCATCTACCCATGTTTTACCCAACACATTTTGTAGATATAAAATACATATACAGTTTAAATCATTTAAAACATGTATAAAATCGTTCATCCAGCATAGATAGCAAGTATACAGATAATATGCACACGTAGCACGTAATTTATATAAAACACTTCATATCTATGTGTAAGATGAAAGTGACTATGCACTCACTTGAAAAGGTGGTGATGTCGAACTCAGACAGCGCTTCGCTTCTTAAAAATATTTCCTTCGACGAAACCTACTATTATTACCACTAGAGTTTAGTCTATTATTCGCCGAGACTAATTAATAGTCTAGCTATTATTATTATTATATAAGCGTTAAACAATACTTATATAACCCATAATAATAGCCCAAGTACTTATTATAAGTTCCTAATAACGTTACTATAATTAAATAAAAGCTATATTAAAAATAGCGTAGGCGTAGCTCACTTACAGCGGGTTTTATAGAAAACCGGGCTTTGCTTGGAGCAGCGTTCCCGAGCCGAAAAGCTCTTCTTCTCGGAGCCGTCGAGCACTCCGGGGCTTCTGCCTCGTGTTAGGGAGGTTCCCTAGGCTTTTCGGGGGTTTCGGGGCTAGAGAGAGAGTAAAGAGAAGAAAGAATGGGAAAGGTATGAAGAAAATGAGGGTGGGAGAGGTTCTATTTATAGGGTAAAAAATGGCTGAACTTGGTGCCACATGTCACCATCAAGTGGCAAGACTTGGGGAGAAAGCAATGGCCAAGATTGTGTCACATCACCCATTTTCGCACAGCACACTTCCGACTTCTAAAATCCGTAACTTTCACATACGACCTCCGTTTTTGACGTTCTTTATATCCACGTGTAGGTAAGAATAAGATCTACAACTTTCGTTTTGACTCCGTCGGCTAATTCCCGACCAATCTTAATTTTAACAGTACGAGGAGATTATACTGTTAAATGTCCGCGTAAAATTCATAACTTCTACATACGGACTCTGTTTTCGTCTGTCTTTTTACCGTTGAGTTCCTATTAATGAGATCTTCAATTCTCATTTATGTCGCGTAGGCCAAAAACCACTCGAACTAAAATTCGAGTTTCGGGCCGTGCACTGCTATGCCAAATCTTAGAAAATTCATAACTTCCTCATACGAAGTCAGATTTGGGCGTTCTTTTTTCGTATGTTCTCGGTTTAACGTATACTACAAATTTTGTTTAGATCACTAAGGCTAAAAAGTCCTTTATCAAAAATTCACTATTTACGTCTCCCGGTGCCGTGCCGGTTTTGCCGTAAAACTTCGACGGACCATAACTTCTTCGTTATAACTCGGATTTCAACGTTCTTTATATGTACGGAACCCTTGAAACGTATTCTACAACTTGGTTAAGATTATCTATTCTAAATAATCTTTTGTCAAAAAGTCGTTTTCGACCCCTATTATCTCTAAATTGACTGGCCTGGATCTACGGGCGTTACAATTATCTCCCCCTTAGGATGATTACGTCCCGGAATCATCAACGAAACATGGCTCACATGATGACTCCATACGTTATCTCTTTATCCTAAGTAACAACGAAACATGGCTCACATGGCTCACATGATGTTTCTTCGAACGAATATCTAACTCTAACACTTGTAGCAAGTCACTTCCTCGCTACATTTCCCGAAGTGCTTCTTCTTGCACTTCTCGCACCATTCCACTTTGTTTCCTCCTCCGCTAAACTCCTTTGAACCTGACTTGATCTTCTTATTGGGCCTCGTAGACCCCTCAAACTTCCTCTTTTCGCCAACCTCAATCTTGTTGGCAGCCTTCCCTTAATCATATCCTCCACAGACTTGGCAGCCCAGATAGCTACCTCCAGAGTAGGTGCCTGACGCACTGGCACCGCGTGCTCCCATGGAAGTCCCTTTACATACTTGTCGATTTTCGTCAGCTCATCTGGAACAAGACGCAAGGCGAACTCCATCTTCTTTGTGAAGTTGTTGGTGTTGGATTAGGTGTCTAAGCCCATAACTATAATTGGTATGTACTTGAATTGATAGCAGCACAGTCCTTTTGGGTTGCCCTCAACCTAGCAACTGGACAAGGAAATTTGAAGAAACCCTAAGGCCGAGATTTTGCATACTCCCTCTCCCCTCTCTCTTCTTCTACTTTCCTTCTTGCTGGTTTGGGTGTGATTCCATTAGAGGCATTACACTTGTGGTGCTAAAGCTTCCAAGAAGATCAAGATCAAGATCAAGGGAATATCAATTGTTTGCTATAACAATTGAAAGGTATGTAAACCCTAAACCCTAGTTTGTTAATTTCGAAATTAGCCTCTCTCCTCTAGGGTTCTTGTTTTGCAATTCAAAGTTGTATGTTCAATAGTTAAAACATAGATCCAAAGTAGGTTGCATGTGAACTTAGGAATTGTTTTCTAGTTTATTTGTTGTACCTAAAACCCATCAGTGGTATGAGAGCCATTATTGTTTTAAATTGAATTGCTACAATTGTTGAATTGCAAATTAGGGTTTATAGCTATTAAACCCTAAAGGCCAAATTTTCGATTTCTAGGGTTTTGGATCAAAGGGTTTTTTCGAAAACCCTAGCCTCCAAAGAACCCTAATCGAAATTAGGGTTAGGGTTTTGAAAACCCTAGCCTCCTCCCTTGTAAATTTCGAAATATGCTAGAGGATAACTAGGGTTTCTTGTTTTGGATAATTGTTACTTAATTAGATTAATTGGATAATTATCCTTACCCTAATTTTCGAAATTTAGAGGGATAAGGATTAGGATTAAATTAATGGATTAATTTAATTAGATAATCCTTACAAGATTTAATAATTTGATTAATAGTTAATTAAAAGATAAATATTAAATCTAGTTAATTGGTTTATTTAAATTTAAATTTAATAGCTTAAATTTCGAAATTTATAAACCCTTGAAGTTTTAAAATGTTTTAAAACACACCTTATATATATATTATAATTAATAGTTTAATATTATATATGTATAAGAACATGATCAGTCAAATCGCTAGTATGCCTCATTCACGAAGCTAATCTATAAGGGGGGTATAAGGAAACTGCCTATAAAATGGTAGTTGAATGGGTGTCCACTCTCACCCACCGCTTCCTTGATTAGTGGAGGGTCGTTAGCAGAACGGATTTGATAGGACAACTACTTCTCATTAAAAGTATAATGATATTAAAGAAAGTACTAGAACATTATTTTCAAAAATCCCAACTCTAGTTACTTTAGGAAAAATATGAAAAGTATGCTAATCCATGAAATTGCACATTATGCTTTATTGGTCGTTAGTGGAGCGTGTGTGGTTAACCAGCACACTAAAAGGCACTAATAAAGAGTAGTAATGGGTATCTCATAATTGTCATTTTGATGGAGCGTGTGTGGTTTACCAGCACATCAATAGTTAATGATAAAGACAATGAGGTTACCAAGCACATTTGCATGGTTATTCACATCTTGTTTGTGATCCTCGGCATCCCAGTCACAAATAGAAGAGCATAATCTGAGATCAAAACATGCCATTGAATAGTTTCAATGTATCTCAAAAGAGTTAGGAATTTCACTTCGTTTGTTTCGTCTAATGGTGGAATTGGTGAATCGTCATTCACCTACCTTTATGAAATTTGCACTTGGATCTCGGCATCCCATTTCTAAGTTGTGAATCTTCATAGTTGGATCCTAACCTTGATATTATATCTTTGGGTTATTCTATTAAGGTATCTTGAAATCTAACTAAAACTTTCTTTCTTTTCAGATGTCTACTCCTGGAAACACTTCTGCTTCGTCCTCCTCCAACCAAAACTTCTCTTTGCTCAATATCTGCTCCAAAGTCGTTATGGATGGCTCAAACTATAACGATTGGATGCGCAACATCAAGATGGCTCTTCGTTTTGAGAACAAAGAATATGTTCTTGAAAAGGAGCTCAAAGAGCTTGATGAGAATGAAGCTACTCCTGAAGATCTTGCTGCCTACAAGAAACATTACGATGATGCTACCAAAGTGGCATGCATCATGGTGGCAACTATGTCCCCAGAATTGCAGAGGTACTATGAGGACTACTGGCCTTTCGAGATGAACAAGGACCTTATGGAAAAGTACCATAAGCGAGCTCGTCAAGAGAAGTTCGAAGTAGTCAAGTCACTCATGGCTTGCAAGATGAAAGATGGGGAGTCGGTTGTGTCACATGTGCAGAGAATGCAACGCTACATAGAGCGTTTGGTCAAGCTCAATATTCACTTTGATGAGGAATTGGCCATTGACATGGTCTTGAACTCACTTCCTGAATGTTATGGTCAGTTTATTCTAACTTACCATTTGAACAATACTGAGCAGACCTTGGCCCAATTGCACAACTTGTTGCAGACAGCTGAGGCAGGGATGAAGGGTAAAAGTATACCCTCCACACCTACGAGTGCCCCTGTTTTGGCTATTGGACAGGGAAAGGGGAAAAAGAGGAAAGGTCCTCCCAAACAAAACTGGAAGAGCAAGGCTCAAGCTGGGTCATCTAGTAATGGCCCAAAGGCTAAGCCCAATGGTTCCACTCCCCATGTTTCTGATCCAAAAGAGGCAGTTTGCTTTTACTGCAACCAAAAGGGGCATTGGAAGAGATCTTGCCCATAATATCTGCAAGATATCAAGGATGGCAAAGTGAAGCCATCTTCGGCAGGTATTTACACTATTTCTGCTAATAACTCATTATCTTCTCGTTCATGGGTCCTTGATACAGGATGTGGTTTTCATATCTGTTCTGATTTGCAGGGTCTAAAGGAAAGTGAGGAGATAGAGCGAGGAAGGATAAACTTGATCATGGGAAACAGAAAGTCTTCACCAGTAACCAAGATCGGAGTTTATCAGCTTCTGCTTAGTAATGATGTTAGATTAGATTTAATAAATTGTTGCTATTCGTCTGAGATGACGAGAAACATTATTTCATTTCATGCATTGTTCAGACAAGGTTTTACATATTCTTTTAATGATTTGAATGGTTCAATTTCTGTTTATAAGAATGGTGTTTTTATGTTTGAAGCTTTGCCTTGTAATGGTGTGTATGAAACAGTGACTTGTGTTGATAGCCTAGGAAATAGTGTACTTAATATTGACTTGTCTAATAGTGTAGACAAGGCATGCTTGTGGCATTGTCGTCTTGGACACATTAACAAGAAACGCATAGCCCAACTCCAAAAGGATGGAGTGTTGGAATCATTTGACCTAAAGTCAGATGATATGTGTGAATCTTGTCTTTTGGGAAAGATGACAAAATCACCATTCACAGGGTCTTGTGAAAGAGGTGAAGGTCTGTTGGATCTCATACACACAGATGTGTGTGGGCCCTTCAGATCAACTACAAGAGATGCTAATCGATTCTATGTGACTTTCACTGACGATTATAGCAGATATGGATATATCTACTTGATCAAGCATAAGTCAGAAACTTTTGAAAAGTTCAAAGAGTTTAAGAATGAAGTTGAAAATCAATTGGGCAGAAAGATAAAGATACTTAGATCCGATAGAGGCGGGGAGTATCTTAGTATCGAGTTTAACGACTATCTGAAAGAATGTGGGATAGTCTCACAATTGACTCCTCCTAGGACACCACAGTTAAATGGTGTAGCTGAGAGGCGTAATCGAACCTTGTTAGACATGGTTCGTTCTATGATGAGTCGGGCTTCGCTTCCCATTCACTTCTGGGGGTATGCCTTAGAGACAGCCGCCCACATCCTCAATCTTGTCCCTACAAAGAAGGTTGCCAAAACACCTCACGAAATGTGGACAGTGAAAGTTCCCTCGTTAGCACATATTAAAGTCTGGGGTTGTGAAGCTTTCATAAGACGAGAGACTCACGACAAGCTAGCAGCTAGAAGTGAGAAATGTGTTTTCATTGGTTACCCAAAGCAGTCTTTTGGATATTTGTTCTACAGGCCTAGTGAGAACGTGGTCTTTGTAGCACGAAGAGGAGTCTTTCTTGAAAGAGAGCTCATATTCAAAGAGGACAGTGGGAGCACTATTGACCTTGAAGAAATTCAAGAGTCAGCCAATGAAGGAACCTTAGATGACACTAGCACTCAACCAGAGGAAACAGTTCCTGTTGAACCAATCGATAACTCATTACCTCTTAGAAGATCCACTAGGGTGAGTGTGCCACCTGAGTTGTATGGTTTTCATATTACTTCAGATGGTGACACATTCATAAGTGACAGAACACTGGTAAACTTAGATGAACCAGTCACTTATAAGGAGGCAATGGCAGGCCCAGAGGCTTCCAAGTGGAAAGAGGCAATGGACAGCGAGATTAAGTCCATGTATGACAACCAAGTTTGGAATTTGGTTGATAGTGCACCAGGTCGTAAGACAGTTGGGTGCAAATGGATCTTCAAGAAGAAGACAGACATGGATGGAAATGTGCACACATTCAAGGCTCGACTGGTTGCAAAAGGTTTCACTCAAACCCCAGGGGTTGACTATGATGAGACCTTCTCACCAGTAGCTAAGATTAAATCTATTAGGATATTGCTCGCCATAGCTGCCTTCCATGATTATGAAATCTGGCAGATGGATGTCAAAACTGCTTTCCTTAATGGGAAGTTGGCTGAAGATGTTTACATGAGTCAGCCAGAGGGTTTTGTTGATGCAAAGTTCCCCAATAGAGTGTGCAAGCTTGAGAAATCCATTTATGGATTGAAACAAGCATCTCGCAGTTGGAATCTTTGCTTCCATGAGAAAGTCAAAGAGTTTGGTTTCTCTAGAAGTGAAGATGAGTTTTGTGTGTATATCAAGGCTAGTGGGAGTATAGTAACTTTTCTGGTGTTATATGTCGATGACATATTACTCATTGGTAACGACGTTCCAACCTTGAAAGAAGTTAAGTCTTGGCTTGGAAAGTGTTTTGCCATGAAAGACCTTGGAGAAGCTGCCTATATTCTTGGGATTAGAATATTGAGAGATAGAAAGAAGAGACTAATTGGACTTAGTCAGAGCACATACTTGGATAAGGTACTAAAGAGGTTTAGTATGGAAAATTCCAAGAAGGGAGAGCTACCTATCCAGAGCAATACCAAATTGAGTAAGACTCAATGTCCGAGTACAGATGTTGAAATAGATGACATGAGTTGTGTACCTTATGCTTCCGCTGTCGGATCGATCATGTACGCTATGACATGTACTCGCCCTGATGTGGCATTTGCTTTGAGCATGGTCAGTCGCTATCAGGGAAACCCAGGTAGAGCTCATTGGATAGCAGTTAAGAATATACTCAAGTATTTGCGAAGGACAAAGGACTAGGTCCTTGTGCTTGGTGGCAGTGATACTTTGAGAGTAGATGGTTACAGTGATGCCAGCTTTCAGACGGATAGAGATAACTTCCGTTCTCAGTCAGGCTGGGTGTTTTTACTGAATGGAGGAGCAGTTACTTGGAAGAGTTCCAAGCAAAATACGGTGGCTGATTCTACTTGTGAATCAGAGTACATAGCACCAAGTGAAGCATCGAAAGAAGCAGCTTGGTTGAGGAACTTCATCGGGGATCTCGGAGTTGTTCCAACCATCCAGGAGCCTATGGAACTGTTCTGCGATAATGAAGGAGCGGTTGCCTTGACAAAGGAACCAAGAGATCATGGTAAGACCAGACATATTGACAGAAAGTACCATTTCATCAGACATAGAGTAGAAGAAGGCCATCTTATAGTAAAGAGGGTGTCATCTGAAGATAACCCAACAGATCCTCTCACAAAGGGTCTGAGTAGGGCTAAGCATATTCAGCATGCTCGGAGCATAGGACTGAAAGATGATATTAGTTTTAGTAGTTAGATTAGTTTTTGAAACTTGTAACAAAGTAAATGTAATTGACTTTTGGTGATTAAATAATAAAGTATTATTTATAAGTTTGGCTACTACCTTTTGTCAATTGTTTATTATTGTGTTTCATTTTTGCATGTTTTACTTCCTGAATAATGAGATTATTCAAACTCCACAGTCGCTCGTACTCTTGGAAGTAAGTAGTGAATTAAGACTGTCATGAATTGGATTGCAGATTGTCTAAGGATAGACATGGCAATAGAATTGCTGCAACGTTCATGAGTACTCAGAAATTGAGATTTGAGTATTGGATAAACCCTCGCTCAGAGTATTACTTCATGGAATTCATCACGAGTAATACTGAGACGATAATATCTTATAATCTTGAAACAAAGATATATGAGTTGCAATTTACAAGTCGGTCATGCATTGGTGATACGAAAACGCATCAGTAACTTGGTGTTATAAAACGTATTGTCATGTATAATTTGATGAGTAAAAGATACAAGCATATGAGTCAACGTTTATTCGTTCCTTTTGCCCTAACAGGAAAAGCGATATCTGTGGGCCCCTCGATGATTTGGTGTTGACTTATGTGATGGGCCCAGCCAGGACTAAATTGATGTGTTCGATTAGAAGTCCTTCATCATCACAAATCAGGAATCGGGAAACATAGATTCTGGACAAAGAGATTGATTACATTCCATGTCTTTTGTCTGGGGATATCAAGCAGAACGAAGGGTTATATGATCACTTATCTTAGGACACGTAACTGACTGGGTCAGAGTTCGGCAGCAGCTTTTGGAAGCTACAATTTGCTGGTCAAATTTAGAAGGCATACTAGCAATTATAGTTACAGACTTATCCAAGTGGGAGACTGTTGGATTAGGTGTCTAAGCCCATAACTATAATTGGTATGTACTTGAATTGATAGCAGCACAGTCCTTTTGGGTTGCCCTCAACCTAGCAACTGGACAAGGAAATTATGAAAGGAGAGATATTAATTTATAAGATTAATAAATTAATATATATATATATAAATGATTTATTAATATGTTAATAGATTAATATATTAATTGGAAATCATTATGTTTAATTAATTGTTAGCCAGAAATTAATCAGAATTGATTTTGGGGTTAAAAGAATTAATTATAAGGTGCAGGGACTAGTTTGCAATTATCTAATAGTTGAGTGGAAGGCTCAAGAACCCCCTTGGAAGAGGGTGGACGAAATCTTTAGGGGAAACCCTAATAATTTCGTCCATAGGGGCTTGGATAAGGCCCTTGGGTTTGCTTAGGCCCTAAGCAAAGGATAACTAGGGTTTCCCTTAAACCCTAAATCCCTCAGCTATATAAGGAGCCTCCTGGCTCACATTTGAGGTACTGATTTCTTTTGAAGAAACCCTAAGGCCGAGATTTTGCATACTCCCTCTCCCCTCTCTCTTCTTCTACTTTCCTTCTTGCTGGTTTGGGTGTGATTCCATTAGAGGCATTACACTTGTGGTGCTAAAGCTTCCAAGAAGATCAAGATCAAGATCAAGGGAATATCAATTGTTTGCTATAACAATTGAAAGGTATGTAAACCCTAAACCCTAGTTTGTTAATTTCGAAATTAGCCTCTCTCCTCTAGGGTTCTTGTTTTGCAATTCAAAGTTGTATGTTCAATAGTTAAAACATAGATCCAAAGTAGGTTGCATGTGAACTTAGGAATTGTTTTCTAGTTTATTTGTTGTACCTAAAACCCATCAGTTGGTGTATTCATCAATTGACATGCTTCCTTTCTTCAAGGTCAGGAACTGGTTCTCTAGCTCGAGCAGGTTTTGGGCTGAGCAGTACTTGCGTTTGAACTGCACCAAAAACTCTGCCCATGTCAGTTGCAGGGGCTCATTGGGGCTCAGAGTCTTCCCCAGGGTATTCCACCAGCGCACAGCACCTCCTCGGAATTGACGTACTGCAAAGGTGGTCTGTAACTTGCCTCTGCAACCACAAGTCATGAAAGCTAACTCCATCTCCGAGATCCAATCCATGACTCGATCGGATCTTCCTTTCCAGTGAAACTCGATGGCTTGCAAGTTGGAAAATCCTTGTACTTGCATCCATTCCTCTCGACTCCGTCATATTGGTTGTTTTGTCGAACTATTGGTGGGTTGGCTTGACCAAGGGTCCCACTGTAGTTCCCTCCTTCTGACTGTCCATCGCTCAATTCGGGTTGTTCAACTGGCATTGTAGGTTCGTCCCTATTTTCATGCAACATTTGCCTCATCTCTTCCCGTTGTTCAGCCAACATAGCCCGTATCATGGCTTGTACTCCGGCCATTGTAATTGGCTCAGGAGCATCTGCTACAACAGGTATTTGTTCAATCACCGGTGGTTGATTCCTGTTCCCATTTGCATTCCCGGCTCCACTACGGGTTCTTGCCATTTCGATCTATATACCAAATCAGACGTTCGGTGTGTAATGACGAGAATTAAGATAGGAAAGATTTTATTTACGATCGACGTGTAATTCTCCCTATTTCTCCGAAAAGTTATATGCCAGTTCTCATACCGTAATTAAACGTTTAGAAATCTGAACACATAAAGTTTCTAGATCCGGTCGGCAACAGACCATAGATCCGATCATACAATGCATATCACGAATCATTTAGCACATAAAAGCATGTTAGGCATTTTCCCTAAATTAGCTAGTGCTTGTGTCTATTCATGTGATTTACCTAAATTTTATTAGACACACTCCTCACAATCCTTGCTTAGCATTCTAAGTTTAAGTCTAGAAATAAATCCATATTCCTAGTTCGCTTAAACTAATGCTCTGATACCAACTGTGACGTCCCCATTTTCACGGCCAGAAAAGACCGATTTTGTTTATGCTTTATAAAAATCAGAGTACCTCTTTTAATAAAAATGTTGCGGAATTTGTTCCCAGTAAAACATGATAAATACGTTATCAAAGCATTTCCGAAGAAAAGTATTTTTATTCGTTTTAAAACATTTGGGATGTCATCGTCAATACAGAAACATACGCATAAACAGAACTTACATTCATTATCACTAGTGATTTATATCTCCTTAATCTCTCAGTGTAATGTGACTTCATATCAAAACCTGTGATATAAATAAACTGAGTGGGTCAGGTTGGAAAACCTGGTGAGTACATACGGTTTTCAACCCACAATAAATAAGTTTATTAACTTTATCAAACCAAACAAACCCGATTACATGTTCCCGTTATCCTCACTTTACGTCCCTAAAACATCCAACACAAGGGACCTAGTCTAAGGACTTTCATCGGGGTGACAACACATGCTTCGGGGGTTCCTCAGCAATTCATGTCAAATAAGGCAACCATGTGGGGGATGGAGTACTGCTGGTGAGCACACAGTTCAAATAAACACCTACAGGTTGCGAGCCTGCTAGCGTTCCACTGGACTGTCTAGAATAGTCTGTGGTCGTCATCTATACTCCGTTAGATGACTGGATCATCAATAACATCTATATCGAGGCCTCTCATTATTTTATTTTGTCACACAACAACTATTCATCTACCCATGTTTTACCCAATACATTTTGTAGATATAAAATACATATACAGTTTAAATCATTTAAAACATGTATAAAATCGTTCATCCAGCATAGATAGCAAGTATACAGATAATATGCATACGTAGCACGTAATTTATATAAAATACTTCATATCTATGTGTAAGATGAAAGTGACTATGCACTCACTTGAAAATGTGGTGATTCCGAACTCAGACAGCGCTTCGCTTCTTAAAAATATTTCCTTCGACGAAACCTACTATTATTACCACTAGAGTTTAGTCTATTATTCGCCGAGACTAATTAATAGTCTAGCTATTATTATTATTATATAAGCGTTAAACAATACTTATATAACCCATAATAATAGCCCAAGTACTTATTATAAGTTCCTAATAACGTTACTATAATTAAATAAAAGCTATATTAAAAATAGCGTAGGCGTAGCTCACTTACAACGGGTTTTATAGAAAACCGGGCTTTGCTTGGAGCAGCGTTCCCGAGCCGAAAAGCTCTTCTTCTCGGAGCCGTCGAGCACTCTGGGGCTTCTGCCTCGTGTTAGGGAGGTTCCCTAGGCTTTTCGGGGGGTTTCGGGGCTAGATAGAGTAAAGAGAAGAAAGAATGGGAAAGGTATGAAGAAAATGAGGGTGGGAGAGGTTCTATTTATAGGGTGAAAAATGGCTGAACTTGGTGCCACATGTCACCATCAAGTGGCAAGACTTGGGGAGAAAGCAATGGCCAAGATTGTGTCACATCACCCATTTTCGCACAGCACACTTCCGACTTCTAAAATCCGTAACTTTCACATACGACCTCCGTTTTTGACGTTCTTTATATCCACGTGTAGGTAAGAATAAGATCTACAACTTTCGTTTTGACTCCGTCGGCTAATTCTCGACCAATCTTAATTTTAACAGTACGAGGAGATTATAATGTTAAATGTCCGCGTAAAATTCATAACTTCTACATACGGACTCTGTTTTCGTATGTCTTTTTACCGTTGAGTTCCTATTAATGAGATCTTCAATTCTCATTTATGTCGCGTAGGCCAAAAACCACTCGAACTAAAATTCGAGTTTCGGGCGTGCACTGCTATGTCAAATCTTAGAAAATTCATAACTTCCTTATACGAAGTCAGATTTGGGCGTTCTTTTTTCGTATGTTCTCGGTTTAACGTATACTACAAATTTTGTTTAGATCGCTAAGGCTAAAAAGTCCTTTATCAAAAATTCACTATTTACGTCTCCCGGTGCCGTGCCGGTTTTGCCGTAAAACTTCGACGGACCATAACTTCTTCGTTATAACTCGGATTTCAACGTTCTTTATATGTACGGAACCCTTGAAACGTATTCTACAACTTGGTTAAGATTATCTATTCTAAATAATCTTTTGTCAAAAAGTCGTTTTCGACCCCTATTATCTCTAAATTGACTGGCCTGGATCTACGGGCGTTACAATTATCTCTCCCTTAGGATGATTACGTCCCGGAATCATCAACGAAACATGGCTCACATGATGACTCCATACGTTATCTCTTTATCCTAAGTAATAACCGTAACTTTGATGTTTCTTCGAACGAATATCTAACTCTAAGACTTTCTGATTGCAGGCGGTGCTCGATCTTGCACTTGCTCCCTATCTCACATTAGACTCCAAATTATGACCTTCAAGTCACAATCTCGATCCTTACTGGAGACTGCTTCTTCTTCTTAACAAACTTAAGATAAGTTATTTTATTACTAAAATGGACCGATGTGTCATATTCTAATGACTTATCATCGTATGTTCCCACGCTTAGACTCGGGTCTCTTAGAGTCTTCCAGAACAGACTATACATGTTCTAATCACATCTTAAAAGGTAGCATTTCTAGCTACAAGCAACTATCGCGATACCTCTACCGATCACTTTGATTATCTTTTATTTCAATCTTCCGACTTAAGTCAGATGCTACATCAAACTTGGTTCTATGAACCACGTAACATACTTATCGTAGTCGGACTCAATTCGATATGACCACTAGGGTCGGAATAACAATCATCCTCTTAGTCATTACCGAAACGATGGTAACGACATATTTGAATAAAACGGTATCAATTACTCGCTTCTTGGTAACCTTGTGACTTTCCCTGATCCAAGCGTGAGTCCTGTGCTTCCGGTAGTATAGGCCTCTACTACCTTTCACACCTACTCATACTCGTCCCAAGTATTGTCTTGCAGTTCACCCAAGTCACCATACAATAAAATCACATAACAACTTGACACATTAGATAACAAAACGAAGGTTTTATATTATTCCTTGAAACGATTACATAGGTGTTCAAGTTCAACCTATATTATGCCTCTAATAGGCTACACCACGTGGTACTATTTACACGACTACTTCATAGATCCTCATTCCTGATCCCTTTTCATTTCCATCTTCTTCGTCAAGGATCATATGAAACGCTCTTGCCTTCGGTTTCAGTGGAATGTTTTGTCTTGCCGCCTCTTTCTTCTTCGGGCAATCCTTAGCAACGTGCCCTTCTTCACGGCATTCATAACACACCCTTTTGCTGGCGGTGCACTCGTTGGCGTAATGTCCGGTCTTCCCACACTTGTAGCAAGTCACTTCCTCGCTATATTTCCCGAAGTGCTTCTTCTTGCACTTCTCGCACCATTTCACTTTGTTTCCTCCTCCGCTAAACTCCTTTGAACCTGACTTGATCTTCTTATTGGGCCTCGTAGATCCCTCAAACTTCCTCTTTTCACCAACCTCAATCTTGTTGGCAGCCTTCCCTTAATCATATCCTCCACAGACTTGGCAGCCCAGATAGCTACCTCCAGAGTAGGTGCCTGACGCACTGGCACCGTGTACTCCCATGGAAGTCCCTTTACATACTTGTCGATTTTCGTCAGCTCATCTGGAACAAGACGCAAGGCGAACTCCATCTTCTTTGTGAAGTTGTTGGTGTATTCATCAATTGACATGCTTCCTTTCTTCAAGGTCAGGAACTGGTTCTCTAGCTCGAGCAGGTTTTGGGCTGAGCAGTACTTGTGTTTAAACTGCACCAAAAACTCTGCCCATGTCAGTTGCAGGGGCTCATTGGGGCTCAGAGTCTTCCCCAGGGTATTCCACCAGCGCACATCACCTCCTCGGAATTGACGTACTGCAAAGGTGGTCTGTAACTTGCCTCTGCAACCACAAGTCATGAAAGCTAACTCCATCTCCGAGATCCAATCCATGACTCCGATCGGATCTTCCTTTCCAGTGAAAGTCGATGGCTTGCAAGTTGGAAAATCCTTGTACTTGCATCCATTCCTCTCGACTCCGTCATATTGGTTGTTTTGTCGAACTATTGGTGGGTTGGCTTGACCAACGGTCCCACTGTAGTTCCCTCCTTCTGACTGTCCATCGCTCAATTCGGGTTGTTCAACTGGCATTGTAGGTTCGTCCCTATTTTCATGCAACATTTGCCTCATCTCTTCCCGTTGTTCAGCCAACATAGCCTGTATCATGGCTTGTACTCCGGCCATTGTAATTGGCTCAGGAGCATCTGCTACAACAGGTATTTGTTCAATCACCGGTGGTTGATTCCTGTTCCCATTTGCATTCCCGGCTCCACTACGGGTTCTTGCCATTTCGATCTATATACCAAATCAGACGTTCGGTGTATAATGACGAGAATCAAGATAGGAAAGATTTTATTTACGATCGACGTGTAATTCTCCCTATTTCTCCGAAAAGTTATATGCCAGTTCTCATACCGTAATTAAACGTTCAGAAATCTGAACACATAAAGTTTCTAGATCCGGTCGGCAACAGACCATAGATCCGATCATACAATGCATATCACGAATCATTTAGCACATAAAAGCATGTTAGGCATTTTCCCTAAATTAGCTAGTGCTTGTGTCTATTCAGGTGATTTACCTAAATTTTATTAGACACACTCCTCACAATCCTTGCTTAGCATTCTAAGTTTAAGTCTAGAAATAAATCCATATTCCTAGTTCGCTTAAACTAATGCTCTGATACCAACTGTGACGTCCCCATTTTCACGGCCAGAAAAGACCGATTTTGTTTATGCTTTATAAAAATCAGAGTCCCTCTTTTAATAAAAATGTTGCGGAATTTGTTCCCAGTAAAACATGATAAATACGTTATCAAAGCATTTCCGAAGAAAAGTATTTTTATTCATTTTAAAACATTTGGGATGTCATCGTCAATACAGAAACATAAGCATAAACAGAACTTACATTCATTATCACTAGTGATTTATATCTCCTTAATCTCTCAGTGTAATGTGACTTCATATCAAAACCTGTGATATAAATAAACTGAGTGGGTCAGGTTGGGAAACCTGGTGAGTACATACGGTTTTCAACCCACAATAAATAAGTTTATTAACTTTATCAAACCAAACAAACCCGATTACCTGTTCCCGTTATCCTCACTTTACGTCCCTAAAACATCCAACACAAGGGACCTAGTCTAAGGACTTTCATCGGGGTGACAACACATGCTTCGGGGGTTCCTCAACAATTCATGTCAAATAAGGCAACCATGTGGGGGATGGAGTACTGCTGGTGAGCACACAGTTCAAATAAACACCTACAGGTTGCGAGCCTGCTAGCGTTCCACTGGACTATCTAGAATAGTCTGTGGTCGTCATCTATACTCCGCTAGATGACTGGATCATCAATAACATCTATATCGAGGCCTCTCATTATTTTATTTTGTCACACAAAAACTATTCATCTACCCATGTTTTACCCAACACATTTTGTAGATATAAAATACATATACAGTTTAAATCATTTAAAACATGTATAAAATCGTTCATCCAGCATAGATAGCAAGTATACAGATAATATGCACATGTAGCACGTAATTTATATAAAATACTTCATATCTATGTGTAAGATGAAAGTGACTATGCACTCACTTGAAAAGGTGGGGATTCCGAACTCAGACAGCGCTTCGCTTCTTAAAAATATTTCCTTCGACAAAACCTACTATTATTACCACTAGAGTTTAGTCTATTATTCGCCGAGACTAATTAATAGTCTAGCTATTATTATTATTATATAAGCCTTAAACAATACTTATATAACCCATAATAATAGTCCAAGTACTTATTATAAGTTCCTAATAACGTTACTATAATTAAATAAAAGCTATATTAAAAATAGCGTAGGCGTAGCTCACTTACAGCGGGTTTTATAGAAAACCGGGCTTTGCTTGGAGCAGCGTTCCCGAGCCGAAAAGCTCTTCTTCTCGGAGCCGTCGAGCACTCCGGGGCTTTTGCCTCGTGTTAGGGAGGTTCCCTAGGCTTTTCGGGGGGTTTCGGGGCTAGAGAGAGAGTAAAGAGAAGAAAGAATGGGAAAGGTATGAAGAAAATGAGGGTGGGAGAGGTTCTATTTATAGGGTGAAAAATGGCTGAACTTGGTGCCACATGTCACCATCAAGTGGCAAGACTTGGGGAGAAAGCAATGGCCAAGATTGTGTCACATCACCCATTTTCGCACATCACACTTCCGATTCTAAAATCCGTAACTTTCACATACGACCTCCGTTTTTGACGTTCTTTATATCCACGTGTAGGTAAGAATAAGATCTACAACTTTTGTTTTGACTCCGTTGGCTAATTCTCGACCAATCTTAATTTTAACAGTACGAGGAGATTATAATGTTAAATGTCCGCGTAAAATTCATAACTTCTACATACGGACTCTGTTTTCGTCTGTCTTTTTACCGTTGAGTTCCTATTAATGAGATCTTCAATTCTCATTTAGGTCACGTAGGCCAAAAACCACTCGAACTAAAATTCGAGTTTCGGGCCGTGCACTGCTATGTCAAATCTTAGAAAATTCATAACTTCCTCATACGAAGTCAGATTTGGGCGTTCTTTTTTCGTATGTTCTCGGTTTAACGTATACTACAAATTTTGTTTAGATCACTAAGGCTAAAAAGTCCTTTATCAAAAATTCACTATTTACGTCTCCCGGTGTTGTGCCGGTTTTGCCGTAAAACTTCGACGGACCATAACTTCTTCGTTATAACTCGGATTTCAACGTTCTTTATATGTACGAAACCCTTGAGACGTATTCTACAACGCGGTTAAAATTATTTATTCTAAATAATCTTTTGTCAAAAAGTCGTTTTCGACCCCTATTATCTCTAAATTGACTTGCCCGGATCTACGGGCGTTACACTATCCATAAGGATTTCGTCCAACCCCTTTCCAAGGGTTCCTCAACCCACAATGCAATTATCTTATAATTACAATATTAGTCCCCCAAGTTTAATTAATCTCTTTTGACCACAAAATTAATTCTAAGCTAATTCTTTATCAATATTAATTAAACAATATGATTTCTCTTTTAATATATTATTCATATAATATATTAATAAATCATAATTAATCATCTTTCTCCTTAATTCATCCTATCAGTTGCTACGGTGAAGGCAACCCAAAAGGACCATGCTCATAATCGGGTCAAGTACATACCAAAATAGTTATGGGCTTAGACACCTAATCCAACAGTCTCCCACTTGTATAAGTCTAATAACTATTTGCAAGTACGACTTCAGAACCTGATCAGCAATCGTAGCTTTCAAAAGCCGTTGTCAACTCTGATCTTATCAGAAGCGTGTCCTTTATACAAGGGATCATGTATTCCTCCATCTTAGATATCGTATGAACTGAGACATGGATTTAATCATACTCTTTGTTCATGTGTTGTTTCCCGATTTCCGGTTTATGATGACTGACAACAGACTACAATTGAACACATCAACTTAGTTCAGGCTTGGCCAAGCGCTTAGGGTGTCATCACTATATCATCGAGGGGCCCACAGATATCGCTTTTATCCCACTTTGGGTAAAAGGAATGGATAAACTTCGACTCAAATTCTCGCTTGTACTTACTCATCAAATCACACACAACAATATGTTATATAACACCAAGTTACTAGTGCGTTTACATATTATCAATGTGCAACCGACTTGCAAACTACAACTCACATGTCTCCGTTTCAAGAATATAAGATATTATCGTCTCACTAATCACTCGTGATAAAATCCATGAAGTGATTCAAGTGAGCGTGGGTTTAATCCAATGCTCAATTCTTAATTCATAAGCACCCATGAACGTTGTAGCAAACTTTTGCTATGTCTAATACACTTTAGACAGTCTAAAAACCAATTCACGACAGTCTAGCTTCAATACCTACTTCCAAAGTATTTATCGACTGTGGATAGTTTGAATAATCTTATTATTCGGGAAGTCAAAACATGCAAAGTGAAACACAAGAATAATCCAATCCAATATGCCCTCAAACTTGTGAGTATAAATAAAACACCCTTTGTTTAGTCACCATATTGATTACACATTATTCATTGTATAATGTTTCGGATAATCAACTTATTACATGAATTATAACAGCAGTTGTCCCATGCACCAAGCATGCATGCTCTGTTTACCTAGGGTCCATACTTTGTGAAATAGATCAATTGAAAACATTTCCAATGATGCTCATTTCACAACTTCTAATCCTTATCGTTAGTGTAAGAACACAAAATTCTCACCACTACTAGAATATGTTAGATTCTAACATTTTATGCAATTATCCTTTTGTAATCTTATTGCACAAAAGTCACCAAGACTTTGCCAATGAAATTACAAAGTGTTCTATTGGAGATTGTTACAAGGCAATTCCATAGATACGAAGTCTCACATTCAAAGTACATTCCTTTGAACATCATTCTTACATAAAAGTTTCTAATCTAGACATAGATTCTTGATATCCAACTCCTATTTATGGAAACATTTCCATATTTTCCATATGACAAATCATTATAAATAGAGACCTATCTATTCATAATAATGTCAATATGGTCCATCCTTTACTACACTTCCAACTGCCCACAAATGACCAATCCTTGGCGAACCTTAGATTGTTCTTGACAGTTGTTTAATTAATTTCAGTCATATTTGGTTCTCGTTCTTTTTCCCTCTTAATGCCTAGGCATTTGGAAAATTTAGAACGGTCGAATATTACAGCATATGCAATCGATCCTATACCAGAAGCGTATGGCACACGATTCACGAAAAACGTGATACTTTACCAGTTTCTTGCTATAATATTGCCATATATAGGATTCCCTTATGTTGAATCTTTCCAACATAACATCCATATATATATATATATATATATATATATATATATATATATATATATATCTTTTGACTAAATTTGATTAAAATTTCTCGATCTAAACTTTAGATTTGAAATGAAGTATAATATTCTCTCCCTTAATTATAGAAAAACATCATTTCAACCCCTGCAACTTTGCAAAGTGAAACTTTAGTTTTCTATAATTAATATTGCTAACTTGCAACATAATAATCATGATCCCACTATGATGATAATTATTACTTTACTAGCATAACAGTTATGCTCCCACTAGCTTTGACATGTACTCAGAAAACAGCTAGACTTCTAGAAATCAATACTTATTTATTCCCTTAACAAAAGTTTATATTTATGATACGAGATGCTATGATAAGCCTTTATCTAAGCTTCTCAAACTCATACACCTTTCCTTAGATAGATCATATGTGTGTCTAAACAATTTCAGAACTTACAAACATAAGTCTTAATTGTTCAAACTAATTGTCAAATCTCACAATTTGAACTCTGAAGAGGGATGTCGTAATCATAATCGAATTTGAGAATGCAATTTACACAATCGCTATCTCCTTAAAATCTTCCTAGTGAAAGCGTTTCCTCACAATCATTTTCATGAAGTGGAGAGAAACCTTATCACTTAGATTTTATGGTGTATATGTTCCTATCCATGTGAATCTGTCATAACCATAATCACAAGACAAGGTTAGTGACAAATCCAAACTCATATGGACTGAACTTGTTCAATCTTAATTTCTTGCCACCTGGTAGCTTAAGGGCCTACCATTGCTTCCAAGTTGTTATGCAAACAACTGAGAACTCATGAAACTCACATGTATAGTCAACTTTACTGGAATGGGCACAGAAACAAAATATGTCAACACGATAGGTTGCAAACCTCAAGTCGTGTGCTAGTGTTTGATCAATTCTTGAAGCTTTTCAAGACCATTAAGACTCCCACTGACCTCTTGACATATAAGATTCCCTTGTCAAGAAACATTCCTTGACAAACAAATATTCAAGAGTTATTGTGGGTCCTTATCAAGACAAACACTACACACAATTGGTCTTAGTTAGTCTTTTTCTTATCCAAGACATCACAACTTACCAATTTCAAACGTGCAAGAGTGAGACAAACATTTTCCTACTCCACATTTGATGAGTGTGTTAAAACTTCTTAAGACGTGTCACTCAAGTCACAATCTTAGAGTATGACTCTAAGACTCGATTTTGGAACGAAGTATGATTCACCTTTTGATTTAACCATTTCAACAATTGCTGATTCCTCTTCTTAGCCATACTAGTGTACTAAGGTGTCCTTAGAGGATAAATTATGACACGGTTTTATAATCACTAAGTTAATCATAAAGTACTCTCCCATATTTTCAGATTGGAGAAACTTTTATCTTTCTGCCTAATTGATTTTTCTTATTCGTTCTGCTATTCATTGAAACTTTTCCAATGATTCATAATCATACTTAATCTTTTAAGTATAACCACATTTACTAATCTTTTAGCAAATCATGACGAATATTTTATCGTTCTTTGTGGTGTACTCGACCTAGTGCACAACAATGCGTACTAAATCCTTTAGTCCTTTACTCGACTCACATACTTATGTGAACAAGGAATTAGTCTTAATTTCCCAAATACGAAGTTTCTCATTCATCATACAATACCAGTTGCATGATTCCAAGTTTCTGTCCAATTGAAACTTGGGCGATGAGAATCTTTCCTTATCTGGTAAATTTCTGACACTACCACAAATAACATAACTAAGAATCATATCCATTTCAATATTGCTAACAATATAAACAAACAAACATCAATTTTCACAAATAACATTGCAAGGATAAATAAATAAGAAAAAACTCAAAATTTCATTTATTTATAAAACGCGGAAAAACGTGTCCTTACAACGCAATTCAAATGAAAACTATGCTTATTACATATTCCTAAGCAATCTATCATAACTCTTAAACAACAGCTCAAAAATCCGATCTTTGAATTATGCGATCGAAATCCATTTCTTCGTGATCAGACTCAGCTCACTATTCCTTTAAGCTTTATGTCTTTTCTTCGATCCTACAAAACATCAAAATGTAATCATATCACATCATGTATTAAGAATATACAAATAGGAACTTAATAGAGTTAGTTAGTGGATTTTACCTGAAGTAGAGTCATACTTCTTGACTCTCCTATCTCTTAGATCTCTCAGGTAGTTAGGGCAGCTTCGTGACCAATGCCCCTTCATTTGGCAATAGAAACACACAGACTCTTTGGGAATGACACAAGGAACTATCTCAGACTTAGCCTTTCTCTTGTGTAGAGAAAACTTTTCTGGACTTCCAATGTTGCCATTGTCCATAGAAGGTTGCGACATTGATTTACCAGACAAATTTGCTTGACCAGTCCACCAAATCATTTCTGATTCAGCAACAGTAAGCAAATAAGTCAAATCAATAAGGGTCATGTCGTGGTCCATCATATAGTACTCTCTAATGAACTCACTATATGAGTCAAGAAGTGATTGAAGAACCAAGTCAACAGCCAGCTTCCTAGAGACTTTGACACCCAAAATTCTCAATCTGTCAATATGCAACTTCATATCAAAGACATGAGCACATATTGACTTTCCATCTTTGTGTTTGTTTGCCAATAGGGCTTGAGTGATCTTGAACTTTTCAAGTCTTCGAACACATGGGTCAGAGAGAATTATTGGAGGAGGTGGAGGAAGTGAAGAATGATTTCTATTTCCACAATCCAATCGTGGAACATCATCTTCACGCGGAAAGCTTTTTCCAAAGGATTTGGGAAGACCATAGTTGTTAGATTTTGACATCTACAAAACGGGAGAAATTCAATTTAGTTGATTCAATCCTTAATATAACACCCAAATAAAATATTAAGGCTAGGATCCAACACAATATTCTACAATTTGGAAGAGGGGTGTCGTAATCCAAATTGCAGAACATTTGAAGGTAGGTAAATGACGATTTACCAATTTCCACCATGAAAAACAAAAATTTAAAATTAGGTTTTAAATTAATTGAAACTCCTAGATCTTTTGAGATTCATTGAAATTTTCAATGACATGTTTAATCTCGATTATGCCCTTCAAGTTTGTGACTGGGATGCCGAGGATCACAAACAAGGTGTGGATAACCATGCAAATTAGCTTGGTACTCTCGAAGATGTCTATCACCTAATCAATGTGTCGGTTAACCACACACGCTCCATTGATCTATGATAATCTACGAGCTACCCATTGCCATCCTTTATTGGTCCCATATTAGTGTGCCGGTTAACCACACACGCTCCACTAACGACCAACAAGGTGCAATGTGCAATTTCATGGATTAGCACCAACTCCACATTTTTTCCTAAAGTAACTAAGATTTGAGAATTTGTAAAAGTGTTTAGTTACTTTGTATTTCATTATACTTATAATGGAAGGTTGTGTCCTATCATACCCGTTCGGCTAACGACCATCCACTAGTCAAGGGTGCGGTGGGTAAGAGTGGATACCCAATGGCGGTCATTTTACAGGCCGCTTCCTTAAACACCTATTATAGACCAGCTTCGTGAATGAGGCCTGCTAACGGTAAGACTGATATTTACTCATATATATAATATTAAACTTTTAATTTTATATAGTATAAGAGTGTATTTTATACTTTTAAAATACTAGGTGGTTCAATTTAATAAATTAAACTTTTAATTTGATTAATCTTAAACCATATAATTATGGATTTATTAATTATCTCTTTTAATTAAACTTTTAATTAAATTAATAAAACCATAAGGGTGTAATATGAACTTTTCAAAATACTAGGGTTCTAGAATTTAATATTTCAAAATTAATACATTTCAATTGAATTTTAAATTCCAAAACTTGAGGACAAATTTTGAAACCTTTCAAAATATTAGGGTTTAACTATTTAAATTTCAAAAACAAAACTTTTAAGTTCAAATTTAAACTATAAAACATAAAGGGTGTAAATTGAAACTTTTCAAACTTACTAGGTCAAATATTTGACTAATAATAATCCTATATTATCCATATTTAACCAAATCGATCAATTTTGATAAGGATAACCATTCCAAACTTAAAAAATCGAATTTTGGCAAGAAAAACGAGTTTTGGAAGTAATCCTCAACAAAATCTGGCCAGAAAATCGAAAATCCCGGCTCCAGACCCCTGGACTCGTCGAGTCCACTATGGAACTCGTCGAGTAGGACCTACTCGTCAAGTCCATACATGGACTCGGCGAGTCAGCCAGTCAGAAGCAAAAAATTTCGATTTTCTTGATCTTTGGTGGTTCATTTTTGCATCTATTTACTAGAAAACGACCTAGTCTCTGATACCACTATTGGTTATGAGCATTACATCATTCCTATGGTGTACATGTAACCCTAATTGCTTTGATCTAGGTTTTCTACTATGAACACAACAACATTGAATACCAAAGCATAAACCCTAGATCTAACATGCTATTATCGAAATTGACATAAGATTAGGGTTAGAAACATTACCTTGATTTTTATGTAGCAATAACAATCACAATCCTTATTGATCTTGACTTCTGAAAGCCTAGTGCCTCAAATGTTGCACCTTTAATGGAGTCACAAACACCACTAGCAACAAGACGACTTAGGAGAAGGAGGAGGAGGCACAAAATCGTCCAGGGTTCCCTCTAGGGTTTCCAGTGGCGATTTTAGGATGCCTGTGGTATCCTTATATAACTGAGGAATTAGGGTTTCACTCAAAGGCCTTATCTGGTTGCTTAGGCTCTAAGCAGCCCACAAGATCCTTCCGAAATATCCCTTTGGACGAAATCTTATGGGCTATCCATAAGGATTTCACCCAACCCCTTTCCAAGGGTTCCTCAGCCCACAATGTAATTATCTTATAATTACAATATTAGTCCCCCAAGTTTAATTAATATCTTTTGACCACAAAATTAATTATAAACTAATTCTTGATCAATATTAATTAAACAATATGATTTCTCTTTTAATATATTATTCATATAATATATTAATAAATCGTAATTAATCATCTTTCTCCTTGATTCATCCTATCAGTTGCTACGGTGAAGGCAACCCAAAAGGACCATGCTCATAATCGGGTCAAGTACATACCAAAATAGTTATGGGCTTAAACACATAATCCAACAAAAGTTACTTATTCATTGCCTTATTGGGCCTAGCCCATAAAGGCCCAAATGCTACTAGCCACGAAGCCCAGAAGATAATCTATGTCCAAAATGGACCCAATCCCCAAGTCCCACCACAAAAAAGTTTATGGCCCAACAAGGGCTCAAAGTCCCTAAATCCCACATATGACCTGAAACAAGCCCAAAACTCACTCTGATGAGTACGCTCAACATACCAATCAGTACGCCCGGCGTACTCACAACCCCTGCATCATCAGGACTTCAGAACGTACCCCAAGGTACACCCGACATATGCTGCAGCTAGCCAAAACCTCAATCCAAGGTCTTAATCAGTTAAGACCCAACGTCTAATTTTAGATCTCGGCTTATTAAAGTGCATTAAGCCATAAAGTTGCCAACTTTATACTTTTGCATGTCTTAATGGGGGCAAATCTTGGATTTAACCATATTATCTTCATGAAAACACCTTTAATCCTTGCATGATTGAACTTAATCCATCAAGAATCCATTCTTATGCTCAATGGATGTTAGAAACACTGGGATCTAACATTATAACCTTCTGGAGTAGCTCATACTCTCAAGAATACCTTAAAGGACCATTTTATGAAGAAATAAGCCCTAAACTAACAACTAGCACATGAAGTCATCAAGGTATACATTTTTTACCTTTAATGAGCTAGAAATGATGAGAAACCTTTGGATCTACAAGCTCTTTCTGATCCAATGCTTCCTCACAACTCTTCTTCTTCTTCTCTAAGCACCACACACACACAAGCTCAAACTTTAGGGAAAAGGGATTAGGGTTTCGAGATATGACTCAAGGGGCAAATGAGGCTGATAAGGTGATGAACTTGAAGAACTTAATGAACTTAAATAGGGTGCAAACCCTAAAAATTAGGGTTTGCCTATGGCTTGAGTATGCCCTGCGTACGCATGGGTACGCCCAACGTACGTAGGGTCACCTCGATACACGCATGTAAAGGAGTACGCCGTGCGTACCTAGTGTACACCCAACATACTCATGGTCTAGTCCTTGATTAATTGAAATAATGGTTAAAGTTTATACCTGGCGACTCGGACGTTCCAAATATTCGGGGTTTTTTTTTTCTAGAAATCTTCGATTCAATAGTGAAATTATGAAATCTTCATTTTTGCTTATTTTTTTGGTGTTGGTTTGATTCTGCTGATTTGTGTATATGGTTGTTGTGATTTGCTTATGACTTATAGTTAGAGTTTGTTTTGGGAAGTTACACAAAGTATCATATGTATAAAACATTAAAACTATCATATTGTATAAAAATTAGAACTTATGAATTTATGGTTATATGTACTATGTTATGTACATTTGATAATATATATATTTTATAGTAAAATTAGAATTTAATATTTTGCTGTATGTTATGACTGATTCGTGTATATGGTTTTACTTTGTTGCTGTATGATTGGACTGAAAAACAAAATAAACTATTTGATTGTAAGACTTATAATTGGTGTTTTTTGAAGTATTTAACTTCTTGCTTTATTATTGGAAAATGGGTTAAAACCCAAATCTATGCCATGGGTTTAAACCCAGAACCCGTAAGTTTATGGGTTAAACCCAAAAAACGCCAAAACTGACTTCAGAACCCGAGAAATCGAACCTACCAGACCGAACCTATTAGGTTCTGAAAACCAGAAACCAACCATTTACGGGTTGGGTTCGGTTTGGGTCCAAAACTGACCCATGCATAACCCTATAAACCTCAACCGCAACGAAAACCGATGATGAAGTTTTATGTTTTTCAAAAACCTCAAATTTACGGTGCAGTGCGGTTATTAATTTTCAAAAACCATAAAAAACCGCAACGTACCGTATATATTATAATATTATTTACATTTTTTTTATTAATTATTAGTATATTAAATATTAAAAAATAAAATAAAAAAGAACATAGACGAGTCTTTGAGCGGGACTTCTCAAAGAATTTTGTTCGATCGTCTTTGCCCTAGCCTAGTCTCACCCAGTCACGCTCAATCGCTTATATAAGCGGTTCGATATTTCGCTGCATTACTCTCGAGTCTTCACTCGTCTCAGCAGCCAGCAGCAAACCCTCGCTCCTTCGCCTCTACTCTTTCGCCACAAACTTCAGTACTTCACAATCTGTTTATCGAAGTCAAATTTCGATTCGATAACATATAAATATACAATAGCAGGTATTTTTCTACTCAATCTGTTGTCGTTCGCTCATTTGGTAATCACATGTATGCGTTAAACGAACGCTGTTTTCTGAATTGGTTTCGAAGGTAGCTTTGCGCTTTGGTGTCTGTAGTTTCTGTAAACATGTTTTATTTATTTTTAGTTTGCGCCGACAGCATGCACCGATGTTGTTTGTTTTCACATTTATGCCTCTGTTTGTTAGGTTTTGGTTGGAATCGTTTGTATACTTCCTTATCTACAATCGAGATTCTATGGAGTGTGTGGAAATTATTTGTTAGTATTAGATTTGGATTTTCTGTTTGTTGTTGTAGCTTTTGCGTATTTCTAAAGCTCGTAATTGGAGACTTTGTTCATGCCTAACCTTAATTGCGGAATTGAAGCTTACTTGACAGTGTTTTTGCTGTTGAAAATTGGATAATGGTTGCGTGAAATTGGAGTTAGATTAGGGCTCTAAGAAATATTGATACATAGGATGTTGCAATGCATGAAAATGTATGCCATGGTTTTAGAGGCGTTTGGACTATTGATGTTGCCTTTTGATAGTGATTGTTGCAGAGTTGAAGAATCAAATTGAATAATCACTTAATAATGTTAAATATAGGCACATACTGACATACATATATCCGTATCTGATTATTTTTACCCAAAATAATTGCTTTCTTCCAAACTATCAAAATTTCAGAACACCCCTTACCCTTCTACGTTTGTTTCATAAGATCAAACAAGTTGTAAACATGTAATGCGTAGGTGATTAGTATTTTGCTTATTTATTTTACATACACTTAAACTATGCATATGAATCTTTGAAAAGAGTAACTCCTCTTAATGCTGTTTTCTATTGTGATTCATTATATGTTAAGCAGTATGCATACCTGCTCTGGAGCCATCATGGGTTCCCTTCAACAGCCTGTATGGATTAAGGAATCAACATTCCTCCCAAAAAGACTTGGTTTCACTAAGTTTCCACATCATCTGAATCTTGGATCACTCAAGCCATGTAAATCATCTAAAATTGAAGGTAGCTTGGTTACTGGAAAGGCATCCACTACTTGTGTCCCAATCACAGTTCTTGAAGGAGGTAATTAGTCATAAATCGTTGCACCTTTTTAGTTGTTGATAGACATGTTATGATGATAAGACAGACACCTAAAGAAGAGATCTATAGTGATTTATTTAAGAGTCCAAATAAATTAATAACTCTATAATAGATTATAAGTCAGAATATATAAAAGTAAATATTTCAAGTAGTTGAGGATATGGAAGGAAGCTCTTTTACAAAATTGGTAGAAGTGGTTGCAAGAAATATCTAGATCAGCAGACATTGAGTAAGTTACATTTTTGTCCCCCGACTTTTGCAATTTTTGTCTAACTTGGAACAGTGACCAAAACATTACAAAAACCTCAAATAAGAACCAAAATTACAAGAGGTATTTTTCATTTTTTTGTGACCAAATTGCAAAGATAAGCTAAACCCAGGGACCAAAAAGTAATTTATTAGTAAATTAAATTTTTGGTCCCTGAGTTTAGCTGTAGTATTCTAACCATTTTTGTCCTCAGTTGAGTTATTCTACTGGTGTGAAGAAGGGAGGTGGAGTGGCCTAATCTAACAAAATAATTGTTAAATAACAAGTATTTATAAAAAAACCTGAAAAAATCTCAAATACAGACTAAAATTGCAAGAGATATTTTGTAACTGGCTCAATCTTGAACGATTTTAATGTTGATGGAATATATCTGTTTATAATAATAATGTTGTTGAGTTGTATAGGTGATGGAAATGGGTTTGTTGACCATGAACTGAGTAATGTTGACCCTGAAGTTAGTGCAATAATATACAATGAAAAGCAACGTCAGTTTAGAAGCTTGGAGCTTATTGCATCAGAAAACTTCACATCCAGAGCTGTTATGGAAGCAGTTGGCTCTTGCCTTACAAACAAATATTCTGAAGGACTTCCTGGAAAAAGGTCAATATATAAATAGCTTATTATTATTATTTTTTTTTCTAATAATGTTTAATTGATTATAATATACATTAATTTGCAGATACTATGGTGGAAACGAGCACATTGATGAACTAGAAACTCTTTGCCAAACGCGGGCATTAGCAGCATTTCATTTAGATGAAGAAAAATGGGGTGTAAATGTTCAACCATTATCTGGTTCCCCTGCTAATTTTGAGGTCTATACAGCCATTCTGAAGCCTCATGACCGTATAATGGTGCGTATTTTTATTTTTATTTTTAATATTATATTCAGATGGATATTGGTTTTTATTAAATTTTTTAAACTCAGGGGTTGGACTTGCCTCATGGAGGACACTTGTCTCATGGATTTATGACACCAAAAAGACGGGTTTCAGGAACATCCATATATTTTGAATCTATGCCTTATCGTCTTGATGAATCTACAGGTGTTATATATCTTTCTTTTCCAACAAAATATAATATTTTTATATTAATGTAATGTTTACTCTTTTTATTTTCCATATGATAGGCCTGGTTGATTATGAGATGCTTGAGAAAACTGCTACCTTATTTAGACCAAAACTTATAATTGCTGGTGCTAGTGCTTATCCCCGAGATTTTGACTATCCTCGTATGAGAAAGGTATACCTTTTTTGAATGTTGTTGACCAAAATATTGAGTATTGACTTTTTTTTTTCTTTCTTATATAATAATGACATGTATGATTGTTGGACTTGAAAAGATTGCAGATGGTGTTGGTGCTTTTCTGATGATGGATATGGCTCATATTAGTGGACTTGTTGCTGCTTCTGTGGTTGGGAATCCTTTTGATTATTGTGATATTGTCACTACCACAACACACAAGGTAGGTAATATTGCATTGCTTCTGACTGAGTTGATAAAAAAATTCCTAGGTTTACTTTTTAGTCATAAAATGGTATATAATTACAGGATTAACTATTTCTTCTTATTGTTGAACTGAACAATAATGTAGCAGACTACTATTGTCCTAGGGTAGTGTTTAGTAATGATAGAATCAGGGAGGGAAGGAATGGAGTGGTTCATCCCATACTTGATTAAAACCTGTTTCTTTTGTTTGGTGGAATGGACCATTTCATAATAGTTGAGTTGATAAAATGGTCAAAGTATGTTGTGCTTTTCTGTGTTTTGCTCTTACACATCATATAAAAGTTGCTTATTCCATTCCATTCCATTCTATTATTACCTTACTTATTCCATTCTATTCCATCATGTTTCCAGTCTCTGAGAGGGCCTAGAGGCGGCATGATATTCTTCAAGAAAGATCCTGTTTTAGGCATCGAATTAGAGTCCGCCATCAATAATGCTGTTTTCCCAGGTTTGCAGGTTAGTTAGTTCGACTAATTTCAATCTGTTTCCTTTTTTTTTTTTTTTTTTTTTTAAATAATTAAAAGAAAACTTGATATCATAACAGGGTGGTCCACATAACCATACAATAGGAGGACTTGCAGTTTGCCTGAAGCATGCTCAGTCTCCAGAGTTCAAGGCCTACCAGAACCAGGTCTTTTTCTTTACATTTTATCATTTAATCTTTTCAATAACATAACATAACATAACATAACATGACATGTGTTGGTTGCAGGTGGTTTCTAATTGTCGAGCTCTTGCTAAAAGATTGATGGAGTTGGGCTACACATTGGTTTCTGGTGGAAGTGATAACCACTTGGTTCTTGTGGATCTCAGGCCATTAGTAAGTTAGTTTTTTCTTTCAAAATAATAATAAATGAGCCTAAAATTGTAAAAACTTGGATTAATTCTATTCCTCATAAGTACCATTGAAAATGTAAGATTTTGCTTATTATAGCATCCTACTTTAATTTTACTGTGAAATTTTTATCCAATTTCTCTAAAAAAATCCAAATTACAATCTTGCAATTGGACAGAATTTTTAATAAGGAAAAAAACAAACAGAAAGTACAATAATGTAATAGAAAGAACAGAAAGTAGGATAAAAATAAATAGCTATTTCTTGTATTTAACCCTAACCCTAACCCAAATTGAATAAATGCAGGGTCTTGATGGTGCTAGGGTAGAGAAAATTCTAGACATGGCTTCCATCACCTTGAACAAGAACTCCGTACCCGGTATCTTTTTTTTTTTTTTCGTATTTCCCCCTCCAAATTTGATCTTATTTACAAAACAACCCCTGAGGCGTAAAAGAAAAAGAAATGGTCAAGTTTTGATTTAAATGTTAAACGTTGTAGGTGACAAAAGCGCACTAGTGCCAGGTGGCATACGGATCGGGTCGCCAGCTATGACGACACGGGGGTTCACAGAAAAGGAATTTGTTTATATTGCTGAGTTTATTCACGAAGGGGTGCAACTCACACGCGAGATTAAACAGGCTGTGACTAGTGGATCAAAGGTACAAGATTTTATCAAGTATGTTGCTTCTTCGGATTTTGGTTTCACGGCTCAAGTTTCGGATCTAAGAAAGAGAGTTGAGGCACTGACAACTCAATTCCCGATCCCCGGTTTGTAAAAATTGTCTTGTTTTAGGAAAAATGTCATAAATTGGGTGAAGTTGGATGTGTTGGTTTTTTAAGAATGTTGACATGTTTTTGATCAAAAGATTTTGTAACTTGAAAAGATCATGTAAGTTGTTACTTGTGGAGGGAGGGAGGCTCATGTTGTGGGTAAGTAGACCTGGTAAACGTTTCTTGTCATGAGGTTGAAAACGTTTGACACCAACCTTACAGGTTTAATTTTGTGTCGTGTCAACCTGGTTATTTAAACATATTGAAATCTTTTACCAAAACCTGTTTATTTTGGGTTATCATGTCATTGTTAGTTTTTGTCTAACTCGAGTTCTAAGAGATCTTGTTTGGAGGACTTGTTACTGGGGGTTTGAATAGAGTCTAGGCCGAATTTGGCTAGCCAAGAACCAAAATTGGGCTGATGGTCTGGCCGGGTCGGTCTTATTTCTGCAGGGTTAAGAGTTTGTAAATTAATAGTGTAAGGTATATTATTAATTTATAATTTATAATATCTTTTAATAATTTATATATTATTAATTTATAATTTATAACTAGAAATTGGTCCCCGCTTTGCGGGGGTCGGAAGCCTTCAATGTCGTTTTTCCGGGATCAATGTTTGCAATTTGTTATAAAGTATCCAAAGAAAAAGTATGACAACAGACCATCAGTGTTGATGGATTATGTAATTTCATGAAACAATCAGTAAAAATCAGAAGGCTTCCTAATGTCTATGTTCTCTCCTTTCAAGAAAACTCATAATATGACATTTTTGTGCCAACTTTTGAAGCTCCTGCATCCAAATTAAGGCCAACTCAAATGTGTTTAATCGTGTTAGAATGAAATATCAAATTTTCAAGTGAAATGTTTACTATTTAACCGAGTGAGACATTATTTACAGATAATCCCAAAATGTTAATTGATTTTTTAATCATATCAACTCCAAGCCAAATCTCCAAGATTACTCTAAAAGTACCTATAAATACAAAGCGGAAACGTAGAAGATCGTTAATCACAAAACCAAATGAAACCTCAAAAACCTGATGTACTAAAAACATTGGAACACACCTCTAAGATTTTGAGCTTCCTTGATTACATTCAGAGCAACTGTTCTCTTGCTTGATCCCTGTTGCCCATAAACCTCAGGAATTTTTCCTTGTAATGTAGACTTTGGTTGTTATCTAGGGTCCATAATGATTAAGTATATGTGTAATTTGCTAATACCATATAAGAAGGTAGTAATTTCGTTTGGTAATACCTTGTACATCAGTTCCAAGAAACATCTTCTCTCCTCTCCCCCAAACCCATCTTCATGATCAAACTTTGTAAATTTAGAACAAACTTCCGACCACCATATAATCAAAGAATCAAGAAACACGAACATACAGAATAATACCTTTTGTTCAATGATGGTGTTCTTGTTCCTGATGTAGATGCTTCATTTTTCAGTGTAAAAAAATAAAATAAAAGATAATAATGTCATTTAGGAAAATAATGAAAATCCTTGCTTTTTTTTTGTGTCAAGCATATTTAGTTGGGTTTCTTTTTTACCTCTAACCTACAAAAAAAATTAATTTTCTACAAAAAAGTGTTCATTATAAATTTGTAAAAAAAAGGTGGGTCCAAATTTGTAAAAAAAAAAAAAAGAAACTTGGGCCAAAACTGTAAAAATGAAAACTTGGGTAATAACGTGTTTAAAATTTTGTATGAACTGAAATTTGTTTGTTGGCCATAAGTAATGGTAACCCTAAACATAAAAGCAGAAGAAGTGCTTTTAACATATTACAGATTTAGCCATTGAATAGTTATTTCTTTATAATTATTATAAGAATAGTGTAGTGGCTAAATCAATTAAAAATAATAGTTTTAGAGCTAAAATCGGTATAATAGCAAAACCACATTAAATTTGGAGATCATAATATATACCTTGGAGCCAAAGAGGGTTTCATAAGATATAAATATGCAGATTAAGTATGCTTCAAGACATAGTACTTTCCATTATATTTGGATGATCTTGATAAGTACATAACAGCCATCACCAAAGGCATAATAATGCAAATCCCAACAATTCCAAGTAAATTCACTGCCCCTGATGTCCCATCAATATTCAATAGAAACTTAGGGAGAGCAATTCCCATTTGTAGCCCCTGTTTTTTCACAAATTTACTCAAATCAATTCAAGAAATTAATGGACTTTGATTTGTGTAATCAACGTTTTCGAAGAAATGGATAAGATGATCTCAAGGAACCGTAAAAATTTAATAACTTTTAGCTTTTCACTTATAAGTTACAAGGGTAATTTGGTCTTTTAAGAACAAATGGTACCTGTCTGCGATCAGGATGACCATATTTTTCAAAATTCTCACGTGATATTGGATCTGTTAGAGCTTGATAAGCCTTGGATATATATATTCCAGAAAATAATTATGTGCCTCTGAAAAAGAAAATAAAAAATTATCACTAATAGACTTAAAGGGTTAGAAATTTAGAACCTAAACAGCTTGATAAAATAATTTATCCACCCTCTCAAGTCTCAGGGAATGGTGAAATCCACCACAGTAGCATGTCAATGGAGCACTTTTTTTTCTTTGTGAATCATAATCTTCATGACAGAAAATTGAAACAAATGCAACTCACCGTAAGACAAACACACTCTTCAATACCTTTTAAGCTTTGAAGCTTGTTCTGCTTAACTGATAACCACTTCAGGTTCACACATTGCTTCAGACCCATAGTTTATCAATTACATGAAAAACACATTACTTGATGTTTATCATTCCTATATAAACAAAAGGCAATACAAAAATCAAAAAGAATTAAATACCATAGGTATGATATTTGAACATGATCAAGTTTAAATATCATAACTTCTGCTCTCTTCAACCAACGTCTTCTTAAGAGATGTCGATGACCAATGGAACACATAGATGACATACAGAGGGAGGTGGAACTGTCCGATGAAAAAGGATGAACGGCAGCGGCGGACTGCTCTCCGCCGCCTAATCGTTAATGTCTGAAGTCCATAAGCCATCATTGTTACATCTTGTTTTGGTATCATATCTTAGATCGATTTTTTTATAAACCTATAAGAAAGTTTTGTGAGACGATAAGGCCCCTGAATACAAAACTTTTATCAAACACCTGGTGGGCAAATGTTTGAACATGTAATCAAAGTTACCATACCATTCCAAATTGTTCCAATACCTGGTATCCCTCCATGAACAAACTCCAATCCTAAAATTTGTGAGATTCAAATGAGAACTACCAATGTTTACAAACATATCCTCATGGAAAGGCAGAGAAAGGTGAAAAAAACGGGGATGATACCTTAATCGTTACAGGTGAAGCTAATTGGAATTGAACACGTGGGTGGGTAATGCTTGTACTTCCGATGGAGATTACACACATATAGTTAAAGACACAAACAAATGAGGAAGAACTTCGATTCAACGATTCAATCGATCGATGGCTTGAAAAAAATAGAGCAATAATTGGAAGGGAAAGAAGTTAATCGAGTAGAGTAGTCGCACCCAACAATCAGGACGAAAGTAGAGCGGGTACCTGGTTCTTCTCCACCTGTGTCAACATCACAGGTTTGAACCGGGATCGGAACAAATAGAAAGAGAAAAAAATCGGTGGGAACAGCAAGTGGAAATGGAATAATGGCGGTGGGGGATTGAGATACTGAAGGGGTATACGTGTGCCTTCAGCTTACGAAATCGGTGCTCCACATCGGTTTCGTCTATTTTTTTATTCGAAGCCGGCATCACTAATTTCCGATCACCCTATATTGTTGTAACCCCGTAAATTTTAAAACAATTTTTCATTTTTTTTAAAATATAATTTCATTCATAAATATTCTCGAATTCCAATGTATCACATATCAAATCCATAAAAACACATCCCAATATCATAATATATAAAACTTCAATAGTGTGTACTGATCATGCTGGCGCCTTCCCGCGATCCTCACTGGTACCTGAAACACATAACACAAAACACTGTAAGCATAAATGCTTAGTGAATTCCCTAAAATGCCACACACAACACATATTAGCCACTCGAGGCTATAACTCTGTTTGACCCTCTGGTCAATGTGTCTTAGTGGGACCCTCCAGTCTCATAACTCTGTGGGCCCTCTGGCCCTAACTCTGTGGACCTTCCGATCCTAACTCTGTAAACTCTGTAACATACATAGCATAAATCATATAGAAATCACATCATGCAAAAGCATACAAAATACTTTGTCACATAACTCTAATTACCACCCTAGGTAAAGTATAGTGAGAAGACTCACCTCGAGTAACTCGGTAAACCTCGAACTCTGAAATACTGCACTAGCCTTCACCTCCAGAGACAATATCTCAAGATGATTAGCTCCAATCCAAGCTCCCTTCACGTTCTAGATGGATCCTCTCTTCTTTCTCTAGCAAAAATCACCCCAAAATGAAGATTATAAGCCATTTCTTGCACTCAAGCCTTCCTCACTCTCTCTAGGGTTTCTCTGGAACAAGGTGGCCTCAAATGACGGCCATAAGGGCCTTTAAATAGGGCACAAGCCCCGAAAATTAGGGCTTCATTTAACAGCGCGGACTCGTCGAGTCCACGCATGGACTGGCCGAGTCCCTTCATTAAATCCAGGCTGGCAGAAGCGCGATTCCACTCGACGAGTCTGAGCGCCTACTCGCCGAGTCCCTTTCTAAAATTCAACAAAATACTTAAAATAAGATACCTGGGTATCCGGATGTTACAATTCTCCCCCATTAGAATCAGACTTCGCCCTTAAAAATCAAATAGGTTGTCTAAATGGAAATTGGGATGTCTTTTTAACCGACCCCATTTTTAGTGGGTTTTATTAAAAGACACACCACCCTATATACATCATACAACATTAGCCTTTCTTTATAGGTAATCATTATCATATAATTATTATTTTTACTAACTTTTATACTTTACTTAATTATAACCTAATCATTAAAACTTTAATGTTAATATTATAATTATCATTTTGACTAACTTTTAAATTTGTTTTTTATTAAGATAAAAAAACAACAAATATTGTTTTTATAATATAATAATATAAATAATATTATAAAAAAAATAAAATTTCATCAATTTTTTATCTTTGTTTTTAGTCGTAAACCCACAAGCTTAATATATACATTTTTCTATTTTCATAAACCTAATACCATTGATTGTAAAAAAAATATAATCATTCGAACAAATATCATATCCATTTTATTAACTGCATTTGTTGCATATAATGGTATAATAGTCAAAAGAAGAAAAGAAACCATTACGAGTGGTGTGTAAAAAATGAACACAAAAATAAATAAATAAAAAAACGAGATAAATAAAAAAGAAGTGTACGTTATTAACATAGTTAATATAGTTATATAATGGGAAAATGACAAAAATGCCCTACAAAGTTTCTAGGGTTGGTCGATTCAGTCCCTAAAGTTTTTATCGGGCTTTATGGGTCCCTAAACTAGGATACGACCTGCTCTTTTAGTCCCTGTCAACCTGTAATAGCCGGTTCAATGATCATTTAGACCAAAAAAACTTACATTGTGCCCCTATAAAACCAAAAAAATAAGTTCGGGGATCAAATGCAATCTCACCTTAATTACTTGCTTCGTATTCTTCTTTGATTTGCGAAATTCTCAAATTAGTTGCTTTGTCCTCGTCTGAAATATTCGAAAGTAATTTGCTGCACGGATCATTTTGTTGGTTATCCGTCTGGAACGCCATTGCTGAAAAGCTTTAAAGCAGATCAGATCTTGTTTCATTACTTAAGTTACGATCCTCCTCTCACTGGTTATCCTTTCCGAAAATTTCAACTTATTTGCTACGTATTAATTCTAAAGTTAGTATTAGTTTCATGTACTTTCGTTTGATGAATTTCTCGTTTTTTTTAACGAATTAGGAGATATATACATAAAACATCATTGTTTACTTTCATAATCAAAAGAAATAATTACATAGTTTTATTCGTTTGTTGTACTTTTCGTTAGATGATCTTTGCTTCTTTGTTATGGACTGTTTATCTTCGTACGCAATTAATTAATTAATTAATAATATGAATTGTATCATTTTTGCACATGCAAAAGTTGTAGGTTAAGATGGTTCAACCAACTAGATCCAAAGATCAACCGAACGCCGTTCACGGAGGAGGAAGAGGAACGACTTCTAGCTTATCATCGTGAATTTGGAAACGATGGGCTAACATCGCCAAGCTTTTCCCTGGTCAAGCTGATAACGCTGTGAAAAACCATTGGCATGTGATCATGGCTCGAAGGCTTAGAGAAAAGTCAACCAGGATGCATGGCTTTCTGAGAACCAATGATGTTGCTACTCCCCATCATCATGCATTTACGGAGAGATATCAATACACTTATTTCCCATATGAGCTTTCAAGAAATCTTGCATCACATCTACAACTCTCCATGAATCAGTTTCATCAATTCAAGAAAAATGAAGGTATACCAACTAACATAGAATTTGTATTGTCTGTTTTGACATGCTGGGATTAGATTAGGACGATGTCATTTGCATGTCTACAAGTTCCGTTCAATTCAGTCCAACAAACATATATCATCATCTTCCTAGTGCTAAGCAAACATACAAATTAAGTGCATTGGTATCAATTTGTTATTATTTTAGTTTTGATTATTTTTTATTATTAATTGATTATCGGGCTTTAGATAAACGAGATCAACGGGTGGAGTTTTACAAATTTCTCCTTGTAAATACGAACTCTAATGGGAGTGAAGTAATCGACCATGCAAAAAATCCCAATTTATGCGGAGGTGAGACTGCATTTGATCCTCGAACTTTTTTTTTTTGCTTTATATGGGCACAATGTAAGTTTTTTGGTCTAAATGGTCAGTGAACTGACTATTACAGGTTGACAGGGACAAAAAAAGCAGGTCGTATCCTAGTTTAGGGACCTATAAAGCCCGACAAAACTTCAAGAACTGAATCGACCAACTCTAGAAACTTTGTAGGGCATTTTTGTTATTTTCCCTTGTATAGTATAAAAGTTAGAGAGAGAATTATGTGTAAATGATGAAAAAAAAAAAAGGCAGATGCGTCAAGTGAAGAAAAAGAAAAAAACATGTGAACGTGAGCAACAAAAAAAAGAGACATGTCTTGAAAAAAAAATAAAAGAAAAAACTTAACTATAAAATGGAGTATATTTTTTGTCATTTGATTAAAAGTAGAAGGCAAACAGTGGTGAACAAACAAAAAAAAATCATAAAATGAAATTACAAAGGGTGCTACTAATAAGACACTCCTTAGACATCCTCTCATCATTTTTATAAAAAGTCAACCTATAATAAACTACTTGTAATCAGTTTTTTGGGAAAACAATGCAATTTCAACCAAATAAAATACTTCAAAATTAATTAGGGTTGTCTAAATGGTAAAAATGAGTGTCTTTTTAGCCAACCCAATTACAAAACCTATACACATGGACATTTATGAGAATTTGTGATAAAGTTTTATGTGCCAACCTCATTGTAAATAGTTAAAATTAGACAATTAGAGTCGGGTGTAAAAAAAAAATTATTCTTGGAGTAGAAACAAAAAGTAGAATATTTGATTTTTCATAAAATATTGGCATGTGTAATCTATTAATTTTCTCTCTTGATATCTTCTCTTGGTTTTAACACATGTCTTTATTTATGTGTTGTTTGTTTTTTGAAAAAACCTCTTCAAACCTCTTATTGTTGCGCGGCGCAGCACACACGCAAAACTTTTCGTCTCGCAGCTATTTGTTTTTCAGAAGTCTTCTGATTAAAAAACTTATGCGCGTGTTCTTCTTGGCGCAACACTTGTTTTGCCTCTTCCTACCTCTTCCAACCTCATCTTCTTCTTTTTTTTCTTGCTAAAATATTGATTATATATTGCTGGAATCTTATTTCACATTTTTTTTTCGTTTTTTTTTGTTTATTCTTGTTGATTTTTTTATATTGAATAATAATAATTTGTTGATGAAATATCATTATTTTATGTTAAAATATCTTAATTTTTTTTTGTTAAAATATCATTATTTTTTGCTGAAATATCATAAATTCTTGCCGAAATGTCATACATTATTAAATTTTCGATATTGAAAAACTATTTTTAGGATATAAAATCAGTTTATTTTAATTTTTAATATCTGCAGCAGCATGCAGATGTTAAAAAAAAAACAAACACGCTTCTTATTACAGTCTGCTGTTGTTTGGTCCACCTCTTCTACTGCAGAGGTGGTCCGCAGACTTTATGGACTTTTGCTTCAAAAAAACAAATAGCACATTAGTGAATAGGAAGACACATAAGAATAAAAGGTCATACTCAATAAATCAAGACATGTGTCAAAATCAAGAAAATATATTAAAATAAATAATTATTGGATTACATACGATTTTATATGAATATGAATATGGGTTAGAACAAAAAGTAAGAAGATAATTAATTTCTCTGATATATAATTTTCAATGAAGAGTTTTATGTATTTAAAATTTTAAATATATTTACAACCTTAAAATCGATTGACTAATTTTTATATGGGAAAATATCATATTAGCCCAACAAACTTGTCACGTTTGTTTTAAAATGTCACTCAATTGTTCTTTTTTTTTTTTTTGTATTTTAAGGGAACAAATTTGTTTTTCCACCTGTCACTAAGGTCACTTCACCTGCTATAACAAGTTTTAAGCCCTATTAACACTCTCACCAAACACCACCCATTAGCACCCTTATCATGGGGCTCGAGGTCAAGGGTGGTGGACTTCTCATGGTCAAAGTCCATGTAGACACCATCCCATAGCTACACGGACATAAACATTGACAACTGGATGACAACTAAGAGGGGTAACCGGCAAACCCCTTCGAATATGAAAGAAGGATCTTTTAAACTATTTAAAATGCACTTCATTCCCTTAAACTATAAAAAATAATTGATTGACTTTTTTTAAACAAACATGACAAGTTCGTTGGACTAACATAACATTTTTCCTTTTATTTTAGTTACAAATTTTAGTTTTGCTCAATTAAACGGTTATAAATAAATTATCTAAATCTACACATTTACTTATATATGAATATATGAGCAGAGATTTAGAGATTGTTTCGATCCATGTATGATATTAGAAAAAAAAAGGTTTAATTTATATAATATTATATATTTAATGAAATTAAAAAAAATGTAACTAAAAAAACACAGTCGAACTCTTTGATGAGTTTTTGAAAAAATAGGTGTGTTTGAAAAAAATATTTACTAAATATATGTATTTTCAAACATATTTACCAAAACAGAATAGTAGTTAGAATATTTACATAAACAATATTTTTTTTTACTTTGTTCAACAATTGTTTTACTTTTTACTGTTTTTTTATTATAACTTTTGACTTTTTTATAACTCTTTGTTATTAACTTATAGGGAAAATGACATAAATGCCCTATAAACTTTCTAGGGTTTGTCAATCTAGTCCTTAAACTATTTTTCTGGCTTTATGAGGGAACAGAATCGTTTTTGTCGGGTCGATTACATCCTTTTGGCCAAAGTGAAGGGGTCACTCGGTTATCCCTTTGCCACTGTTGACCAATTTCCTCCCATTGACTTTGAATTTTCCCAATTTGTTGACCAAACTTACCACATCATCAATTGTGCTCCAATTGAGCTTTTTAATTTGGAGAAAGTTTTCAGGGATATCACGCCTGCGTCAAGATAAACACCACCGTATTTGTAAAACAAATAAATTCGAAATAGATTCGAGATGTTTTGGCTTAATGAGACATCACCGGAATGAACATGACCTCAAATTACCTTTGAAAACCAAGATTCTGCCATGGTGGTCTTGAACAAGTAATCGAAATCAGGAGAAATTGTTGTTACTCGGAACCCTTTTTCAAAAAAGGGTTTGAGAATCTTGTTTCCTTTTATCGATTCCAATGTGTTTGATACAACCAGAAGACACTCATTTGGATGTATTTTGAATATCGATTCAATTGAGTGAAACGTCCTTTCAATAAACGCATTCAATCCTTGATAAGACCCAAAAACAGTTAACATATTCAACAGTTTCTTGTTTCTGGTTAATGACGAATCCTCATATTCAATCGTGAAACTGTGTGATTGATGCAGATGTGGCAAATGGGTGTTCGAAACTACATGTGGGTTTACATTTTTTTCTTTCCTGTTCGCCATTTTTTCTCGTCGTTGGTTGTTGTATTCAATGCTTGAAAAAAAAAGAACAGAGATGAAGTTTATTGGATCTTTGTTCTTTTTTTTTTCTTTCCTGTTCGTCACTTTAGTAGTTTCCTCTGAGTTCGCTTGTAATTTCAGATGGGGTATTGAAATTTCAAATGGCTTCTCTTCTTTTACTGCGTGTATTAATGGAATTTCTTGTTTTTGGTGTTGAGTTCCATTCAAGTTTTCTTCATGATGTGTGAAATTTCTAATTGAGATGAAGAGGAGAGGGCAGGTGAGCATGGTGGTGCGTCAATGGCGACGACGACAACATTTCTTAAACTCTGATTTTGTAATGAGAGAGAGAGAGACCAGAAAACACGAAGAAAAGAAGGGTGCAGAGTGGTTTATTGATGTTGCTAAGGATTCTCACAGAGGAAAAGGATAATGTGATCGATCGAGAGAGGAGCAGCGAACCTGTGTATTTGTGGAGAAGAGAAAAGAGGCAAATCTGTTGACTTTGGACTTTGAGAGAGAGAGAGACTCAAACCGGCTACAACAAGTAAAAAGGGTAAAAAGACAGGTTATCCACAAGTTCATTTCCTCATAAAGCCACAAAAAAAAGTTTAGAGGGCAAAAGGGTCAACCCTAAAAAGTTTGTAGGGCAGTTATGTCATTTTCCTTAACTTATAAAAAAAATTACAAACATATTATATCTCATTTCATCATCACAAGAAATTGATTGAATCTCAATAAATGTCCTAAATTGTTAATAAGATTCCTTTATAAACAATCATGTTAGACATGTCAAATTAAAACCAACATCAAACGAACAATATTTTTTTGGTATAAATCCAACAATGACTTCTTACAAAAACGGAAAGGAAAAAATAAACATTTCTATTGCTTGAACCGATTAGCATCATTCCTTTCCTCATTGTTCCTTTCATCTTCTAGCACAACAAGTTCATTTCTGCTACAAAAATTACAAACTAAGTTATCACATCCAAAATAAGTAGAAACTTGTAAATCATGTAAGCCACAAATGTTTATACCTAGACTCTATATTTGTGTCTCGAATTTGATCAATGTCTTTAACCTCTAAATAGAGATCGATGTTACTTACTTCTTGATAGAGAGGAAGCACATCAAACATGATGTCAACACCATCATTATCTTTGATAGGAAGAGGAATATATTTTACTATAACTTATACCATTAAACTATCACAGGTTGTCCCACCCTAATAACAAAGCATTGTAACAACATTTCATCTAGCAAATGCTTACAAAACATAAATTCTATCATAAATTACTTCCAAAATATGAATGTTGAATCAAATAACAATTGTAAATCACAATAGGAATCATAGTAGCAAATAACAATCCAATAGCAAGTAATAGTAGGAAAGGAAAAAGGCATGGAGAATGGTTATTGGGTGTTGTTGTTGTTCGTCGGCGTTCAGGTCAGTAGGAGTGAGGAACAACAACATGCGAGGGAAACTTGTGTTTAGAAGGCATACGTATGGTTAATGGTTACAGGAATCAACCTACAGTTAGTTGAAGTCGAAAATCAAAGGAGGAGTCAGACTTACAGGAAAGTAGAGGTTGCCAGGAGTCTGTTGCGGCCGGAGTCGAAGAAGAGTCGCAAGAAATTAGGGGTCATCGTCATCTTCTGTAGTGGAGGCGTAGTCATTGGGATCTTATGTGATGGAGTCGCCGGCGTCGGTTATGGCCGAAATCGAAGAGGGCGAGTGAAGCGATCGATCTCAGAATACGTTGGGGGTATCAGAGGTGTAGGGGTGTGCGTTCAATATGATTAGCTTTTTCTTCTAACTAGTGGGTGGGCCCTTGGTGAACCAGGGGTCACCTTTGTGGCAATGAGATGCGTTTTGTTTTATTCACAAAGGATGACGATGAAAAAAAATGACAAAACGAAGCCCAAAATAGAAGCACAAATCGATAGGCGGAAAATGGACAAAATAAAGGTAAAAAATGGTCAAAAAGGACTGAAAGTGAGAAATATTAAAACACGTGTGACCAATTTGTAAAGAAATATAAGTAGTAAGACGAAAAAAGGGACAAAAAGAAGACCAAAATGGTCAAAGGGACTTAAAGTGACAAATATTAATAGACATGTGACCAATCTCTAATTACAACATATCAGGGATTAAAATTGTCAAACTATAGAAAATATTGTGGCAAAATGTTGAAACATACAAAATAGTGGGACTTAAAGTGGAAAATATTAAAAGACATGGACCAATCTCTAATTACAACACGTCAAGGACAAAATTGTCAAACTATACAAAGTATTGTGGCAAAATCTTAAGAGACATATAAAATATGGACTAAAATTATCAAACTATAAAAAGTATTGTAGCAAAATCTTAAAACATACAGAATATAGTATTACTAGTGACCATGTCTATTAATATAGTATATAATTTTTGACTTGTAACCCGAAATGGTAAATATGTTTAAAAATCCACTTTTTTGGTAAACAAATTTTAAAAAAAATATCTTTCTCCCTTGACTAAACTGCACAAATGGTCCCTGTGGTTTGCTCAAATTTGTCACTTTGGTCCAAAAAGGTTTGGACTAGCACCATAGGTCTAAAGTTTTCATTTTGTTGCGAGTTTGGTCCAGTTTGTTTTGAAACTTTTCATTACAGATCCAACTTCCTCTTTCACAAACACCACTTCATCTTTCTCCCTACAATATCTGCAGGAAAGCATCACCGACCACCTGTGATTGGTGCTGGAAAGAACCGTCACCAACCGGAAACCACCGCCACCAACCGAAAACCACTGTCATCTGCCGGAAACCATCACCATCTGTCGAAAACCACCACCCATCCCTTCTTCATCCACTTTTAGATTTTCTATCCCAATCTCCCCCAGTTTTGCAGAAAGATCGATGATTTTATAGTTAAGCATCAACATAAAATCGGATCTGGGTTTGCACCAAGAACACATGCGATGATTTCCCCTTCCAGATCTTGAAACCCCTAGTATCGGAGTTGGATCTGCAATGGTGGTCGTCAAAAACCCTAGCGTCGTCATCTTCATCGATTTGGATTTCAACCAGCAGATTTGTTCGTCACCGGCATATGTCGTCGGACCGCCAACATCGCCATATTTTTCAGCAAACCCTAGCTCGTCGCCGCCTTCGTTTTTCTCCATTTCCGACATTTCATCGTTCACATGAGTTCAGATCTGTTCATCGGACTTCAGATCTGGTAAGCTCACTTTTATCGAACAATGGCATCACCATCTTCCTTAGTCTCATCGCCCTTATGTTCTGTTCATCTTGAAACCATCGTCGCCTCGTGGCCTCCCTCCTTAAAGAACTGCAACACCCACCAGATCGTCGTCGGAATCGAAGGGTTTGCTGAAGAAGATGGTCGCCTGAGAATGTGACATGACATGGGTTTGCTGAGGAAGATGGCGGCAACGTTCTGATTCTCTGACGATGGTCGAGAGATGTAAACGGTGGGGCTGAAAGCGGTGGTAGTACTGATCGGTGGTCATGACGGCGTTTATAACTCCGGTCGGTGGTGCTTGTGGTGGTATTTTCTCTATGCGAAAATTAGACGAAGATATGTACGAGAGAGAGAGAGAGAGAGAGAGAGAGAGAGAGAGGCTTGTATTTTTTTTCATTTTTTTTAATAAAAAAAATAAAAGAACATAATAGAAAAATTGTAAAATAATTATAAAAAAAACAGAAAAAAAATGCAAAATACCAAAGGGAAAATATGTCTTTAAAAAAAATTTAAAATTTTTGGATCAAACTTGGAATAAAATGAAAACTTTGGATCTGTGATGTTAGTCCAAACTTTTTTGGATCAAAGTGACAATTTTAAGCAAACCACAAGGACCATTTGTGCATTTAATCATCTCCCTTTGATTTAAAATTGTTAAAAGTCTTGTGACTTTCAGATTTGTTTAATTAAAAATACCTTTGTAATCATATTCAAATAATATGTAAGAAAAAAAAGCAAAAATAATGCTAAGATGTCGACTCGTTTCTTTTTGAAAAATCAACTCATCTTGATTCGTTGAACAATTAGTCTGCCCCAGCCAACGTAAGGGGCTATACCATAATACAATAATCTATTAAAAATAATAAAACTCAATAAATTATTATTCAATAATATTATAATCGGTATCTTGCCCCTTTAATCCAACAAAGGAAAACACTATATATAATATCAAATAAAAAACTGTCATTTAATATTGTAACATCTATCTTACCCCTTAAATCCAACAAGAGAAACATCAGTATAATAGATTAATACTAGCCACTACCAAGATATATTTAAGCAAAAGACTTCAACTTGTCAAAAACGAAAAAACAAATGGAACACTTTTTTTCCCTAAAGAATGTGACAAAAGAGAAAACCGAAACTCATAATAAAAAATAGGACAAAAGTCCAAAACCATGTAGGACGTGACATTAGACACAATAAGTACCTAACAAGCTTTTTCATAGACAAATTAAATAATGCTTATTATTAGTTCTATGTGTGTCATATTAATAATACTATAACTTATCCTAAAAATATGGCAAAATTTTGTGAATTGACTTAACAAATAGCATTTATTGATGTTAATAAATAGCAAGAAATGATATATGTCTTAAGACGTATTCGGTACGAAGTTTTTAACAGCTTTTAAAAGCTGTTATTTTTATTTTTATTTTTTATTTTTTTTTGGGGGGAGGGGGGAGGTGGCTTGGCCTCTCTAGCCCTTATTGTGTTCCACCATTGGGTGTTTTTAAAGTAAGTATATTAAGGGTCAAATCGTCAAATTCAAGTATGGGCCTTATATTTCTTATTTATATTGAAATCTTTGAAATTTATCCTACCATGTTAGCAATGCATGCGGACGATATTTTTTTAAATGTCATATAATATTTACAATTATTAAAAAATATATATAAATAAAAGAACAACAAAATTCTTTACCTCTAGTATAAGGTTTGTCACATCTTAGTTTATAAAAGCTTTTAATAAGATAAGACACTTCCTTAAATTGGGATGTCTACTTATGCTCCAAAGCGTTTACTATGCGTAATTGTGTATAGTAAATGATTTGGAATTATTCTAAATATAGAAAGAACAAGACATTGATGGGCATGTACTTCTAATGACTTAAAAGGGTAACATATTATTCGATTTGTACACATTTTGTCACTGAGTTTTTTTTCGTCCACATTTACCCCTTAAACTTGTTAAACTGTACACATTTAGTCCTTATGACCTGTTACTCCAGGTTAGCCGGGAAAAATGACTTGATAGGGTAATATGTTTTTCATTTTGTACACATTTAGTCCTTAATATTTTTGTACATATTTAGTCCTTAACATTTTTTTTTTCAAAATAAGTCCTTTTTTGTACTCATTCAGTACTTATGAATGATTTCTTTAGGTTTTTTTCACGACATCTTACGTGAGACAATCATTGATGAGGTGCTTGGGGTTGTTGATGCTTATGTCCAATGCGATCTCGACTGTTTGGTTGCGTAAGTCTTGTGGTTTGGCTTAGGTCTTGTATTTTGAACATCGTAACTTCTTCATACGATATCAGATTTTAATGATCTTTATCCACGTGTTCATTTTTTGAGTCTACTACAACTTTCATTAAGATTACTCCCGTTAAAATGTAATATATTTTTACTAACGATTTTATAAAAAAACATACATACATGCATTCATAAAAAACGTATAGACAGGGGAAGACGTAGTAATACATAGTAGGTGTTGCCGAGATGAAATAGGTGTTGTCGATACATGGAAAATAGGTATAAACGTAAAAAAAAAGCAAAAAATTTTCCACTGCGAACAGAAAAAACAGGTGTTGTCGGTGCAACACCGGAACACAAGGACCATACTAAATCCGTCACCGCGTATGGATATAAAAATCGTAAGTAAAAATATATTATTTTTTAATGGGAGTAATCTAAATGAAAGTTGTAGTAGACTAAAATACGAACGAATGGATATAAAGATCGTTAAAATCCGAGATTATATGAAGTTATGACGTTCAGAACACATGACCTAAGCAACCAAGTAGTCGAGATCGCGATGGATATAAGCATCAAAAGCCCCATACACCTCATTAATGAATGTCTCACGTAAGATTTTGTGAGAAAAAACTAAAAAATCATTCATAAGTACTGAATGAGTACAAAAAAATGACTTATTTTGCAAAAAAAAAAAAAAAGACTAAATGTGTATAAAAATATTAAGGACTAAATGTGTACAAAGTGAGAAATATATTACCCTATTAAGTCATTTTTACCGGGTAACCTGGAATAGCCGGTCATAAGGACTGAATGTATACAGTTTAACAAGTTGAAGAGGTAAATGTGGACGAAAAAAAAACTCAGTGACCAAATGTGTACAAATCGAAAAATATATTACCCTTTTAAGTCATTATCCCATAAATTAATGATAATTGATATGGTCAAAGACTCATGTTATAGACTGTATTCATAAAAAATATATTATAGACTTCTTTAATTCTTTTCAACTTAGATATACACATTCTTTCTGTTTTTTGCAAAACTACTGTTATTGACATATTCTAAGTGGTTTGATTACATTGTTATTTTGTATAAAATAAGAAAGTTATGTTAATTGAACCGTATGAAAACTAACGTATGTGGTAATTTTGTATAGCCAAATATGTCGTCTAGAATAGGAATATTACTTTGTTGTATTTTTGTTATTGTATCTATTTAACCTTTTCTCAGTTAGATTTTTTATAAAGTTATATGCCATGTTGGATTCATGTAAATATATATTGTTGAAAAGTGCCATCAAAATATTCAAATGTAATGGATTCTACGATATACTAGCTTTTATTAATAACCAAAATTTTAAAGAGAAATTCGTTTATATTTTTTTAAAGTTTAATAATTTTGTTTATATCCATATAAAACTTATAAACTCTCTCTCTCTCTCTCTCTCTCTCTCTCTCTCTCTCTCTCTCTCTCTCTCTCTCTCTCTATTTTTATGTAATAGAAAGTAATTAATGTGTCATTAATTTATTTCTTTATATTTTCAAATTTTAATATGTTTCCTTCAATATATATAATTCAAAATTGACATGTTTTTTTTTAAAGTTCATTGTCATTTTAGCCAAAATGGTCTATATAGAAAAAATAATCAAACTTTGTTGCTTTTTATTGACAAACTAAAAAAAAAGTTATATGGTCAAAATATAATTATTTTTCTGTAATTTGTTTTATTAGTATAAATTGAATTATTTATTTATTCATCATTTTGTTTGTATATATTTTGAATTTTTTAAAAATATTTAATGTTTACACTTTGATATTTAATGTTTTCTTTAAAAAAATACTTAATGTTTATATCTTCATATATAATTTTTTTTAATTAACCTGTGTAATACACGGGTTTCACACCTAGTTTTTATTATAACTAAATTACTGAAATACCCATTTGCAATCCTTCCCACAATCAATCTCCTTATTCGCGATATGATTCTTTGACACTTCATATTATACATAACCAATTGACAAAACAATATATTTTATATCCTACAATCGATTTAGGAGACCTGCAATTATTATCCTCTAAAAAGTTTTGTTATGAAATTAATATATAATGAATGATTATGTAATTGGGATTTTCATCTCCAAACAAATGAGTTCAATCGACCATAACTATGTTACCGATCGACATCTTGGAAGTAGTTATCAATAATGAAAGTAGATTTGGGTCGATGGATATGTTTAAATCAATGGCAACTTCTTGCCAAATTTTGAATTTGGGATCCAAATTTTGTTCAATCTATCGATATTATTGGATAGATTCATAAAGGAGATATCGACTAATCGGCTACATCCATATTTCTATCGATATATGTTTGGAACTTTGGGGAGAAGGTAATATTATAAAATTTTAAGTTAATAAGTTTTTCTAATAATGAAAATTCGATTTAAAGATGTAACACCCAGATTTCCAGGTATATTATTTTAATTATTTATTTTTGTGAATCATTGACCTACTCGACGAGTTGGTGCTATAACTCGTCGAGTAGAAGCGGGGTGACCACGTGAGTTTAATGAACTACTCGACGAGTCCAAGAGTAGACTCGCCGAGTAGGCGCTGTGGGTGGAAACCCTAAATCCTCGGGCCTGTGCCCTATTTAAGGAACCTTATGGCCCTCATTTGCGGTTACCAGTCCAGAGAGAGAAACCCTAGTGAGCTTGAGTGTGTGGTGTGAAGAGAAGGGCTATTTTAATCCTTGTTGGTGTGGTTTTTGCAAAGAAGAAGGAGATTCCAGCAAAAGAAGGTCAAGGGGGTTGCTAATCTGTGATTTCAAGCAAGGAAACTCCATCTTTGAGGTATTAAATCGAACCCTTTTCTGTTTTGGTGAAGAACCCTTGAATCTAGGGTTTTCTCTATCCTTTATTGGCTTGGATATGATGCTTATGATGTCCCTTTGAGTGTTAAACTCTGGATCTGGACCTTGAGAGGTCCAGAGAGCCCCAACCTCCCTGCTTTATGCTACTTCCTTAGAGATATGAGCCTAGGTTGCCATTTTAGAGGCTATTTCACCAAAAGAAGCATATTGAACGTTGCATGAGTGTAAAGGTCGGACCTTTACGTGATTATTGAGTATGGTAAGGTCAGATCTATAGATTAGAGAAACAGATCTGACCTCAGAAGGTCATTTGAGTGTTGCCATGGAAGGAACTCGCCGAGTCCATAAGGGGACTCGACGAGTCGAGTCGGGTTGCCCCGCGATTCATGACCGGTAGTAACCCGTCGAGTGAAAGGTTAACTCGACGAGTCGAGTGAGGATCTATGAGGATTCGGAAGACGCCTGGACTCGCCGAGTCACACGAGTGCACTCGACGAGTCTGGTCAAAGTTTGACCGTTGACTTCAGTTGACCGTAGGGTTTTGGTCAAGCTGGTTCTAGAGAGATACCTGGTAGGGGTAGAATGGTCTTCTACCCACTCCTTAGAAATGAGGACAAGAGAAAGTATTAATTAGAGATGTTATTGTGTTGATAGGAAGAGGCTAGGTCGGGTTATCGAGCACGAGAGGTTATCCGACATCATACGAGGTGAGTCTTCTCACTATACTTTACCTAGAGTGGTAATATGTGTGACCGGAAGGTCTTATGTGAGGAGTATGTGATGTATGCTGTTATTTAATATGTATGTGCTATGTTATGTTATGAGTAGTATGTTATGGACCGGAAGGTCATTATGATATGGACCGGAAGGTCATTATGGGTAGGACCGGAAGGTCTACCAGGATTGTGGGACGGAAGTCCCCTGAGACACATGGATCGGAAGGTCTTGTAGAGCTATAGCCTTGAGTGGCGTATGTGCGTATGTGGTATTTTGGGGAACTCACTAAGCATTTATGCTTACAGTGTTTGTGTGATGTGTTTCAGGTACCAGTGAGGATCGCGGGAAGGCGCCGACATGATCTGTACACACTGATGGGATTTATGTATTAGAGATCTTGGGATTTGTTTTATTATGATGACATGTGATACAATGGATTCTTATGATATCTTATGAATGAAATTATGTTTTAAAAATGAAAATTTGTTTTGAAAATTTACGTTGTTACAAGTTGGTATCAGAGCCTTGGTTTGAGGGATTCGGATGCACCTCCGGGTGTATCTGAACTCAAACCGAGGATTTGAGAAAGTTTTTCACAAAAGAAACAATTTTTATAAAACGTAAAAGAATTTGAGAAAAGCGGAAAGAAGTAGTGTGTACGATCAGTCAGCGCTCGAATGGTGATTTCGCAAAATACCCTTACATTATGTGTTATGAGATATGATATGATATGTTATGTATGCTAGAGAATGCTAGGTATTCATGTTAGGACTAGAGTGACCTGATTTGTGATGCCTTAGCCTAGGAGATTACTGCTGCTATGAGATGCTTGAGAGAGTGAGTAGGTAGCAGTGAGGAGCTTACGAGGGGCCTACCGAAGGGTAGCCTGTGCTTAGCGAGAAGTAGAGTACTTGTGATCTGGGATCCTAGGAGGAGGACTTGGGGTGAATATTGATGCGGTGTGGACGGTAGTATAGGGCCCGTACTACTGAAAACACCGGATCAGTGCGCAGTCCAAGTAAGAATCCTTAGGGTACTAAGGAACAAGTAGGGATGGGTTATCGAGTGCGTGCATTCTCGAGCGAGTCTCTGATATTTTTATGTTGTATTTGTTGGATTAATGTCTAAGTCCATAACTATAATTGGTAAGACTTGACCCGACCCGGCATGGTCCATTTGGGTTGCATGGCATCATGCATTTGGATAGACTATAATGAGAGAAATAACACTTAAGGTTGGTTAATATATTATAAGTTCTAATATATTAATAAGGTTATTTAATTAGTATTGATCAAGAATTAATTTGGAATTAATTAAGTGATCAAAAGGAGACTAATTAAATATATGGGTTGATTGTGTAAATCATTCATTCTTATATATGTGGGCTTGTGATCCAAGATTCCTTATGTTGGACTAAGTCCATGGGGGTGACCCATGGATACTCCATGGAGGTTAAAATTCATGGAGCATAAGGAATGGGTAAAGTTATGAGTTACATGGTGTAACCCTAATAGCCACCATATAAAAGAATCCCATGGCTCAAGAAATCGTGCACTAATGTGTGAGTGTGAGGGCTAGACGATTTCAAGGAGTGTTCAAGTTTCTCTCAAGTTATTCCAAGTGTATTTGGTGTTGTGTGAACCATTTGAGGTGTCACACTTGGGGCACTAGGCACTCAAGCTTCATGAAGACATTCTACATCAAAGAGGTATGTATTCTATCTTGTTATATTTATTATTTTGTATGCTAGATTAGGATAATACCTTGGATGTTCATAATTGTATGTATAATAGAGAAAACATAGATCCAAGGTATTTAGGGTTACATGTACACTTAAGAGTGTTAGAATGCTCATAACCCAACAGTGGTATCAAAGCCTAGGCTTGTTTTCTTGTTATACTTGCAAAAGTAGCTGAAAAATCGAGTTGGATGCATATATTCGATTGTTTTGGCTGGAATTGGACTAGGAACATTACCCTAAGATGTTTTTGGACTTATAAACTTGTTTTTGATGTGGTAATGTTCATGCTAATCCAATTTCTAAGATAATTGTCATAATTTCAAGATTTGTATTAGTTTGTATGTTCATGCTAATTTCTTGAAGATTGATGATTTGAATTATCTTGTTCTTATGAGGTTCTTAGATTAATAAAAAAGTTGTGTGAAATAGTTGTTTTCAATCCATTTTAATCTAAGAGTTGATTCCAAAGTGTGTTTTTGTAACTTGTCCTCAAGTTATATGAAAAGTCACATTTAAGAATCATAAAACTCATAAAAGTTGGCAAAGGTTACAAAATGAAGAGTCTAGTTCTAATTAAATGGTTTTATGACTCCATAACTTGTCCTCAAGTTATGGAGGTTCAAGAGTCTCTTCATTAAATTAAAAAAAAAAGTGTAACCTTAATTAGTTCCATAAGTTACAATAAAAAAAAGTTATTTTTTTTTATTAATTAGTTTAAAGTCTTCCATAACTTGTCCTCAAGTTATGGAACTTGAAGAGTTTTAATTAAAAAAAACTACTTTAAACTCATAAGTTATGGAATTAATTAGTTTTGAATAGTTTCAAAACTTGCCCTCAAGTTTTGGAATTTGAAAAGTTTTCACTTATGAATACTTTAATTCCAAGTTAGCCCTTAGAATTTTAAAAGTTAAAATTCAACCCTTATACTTTATAATATTATAAGTTAATAATATTTATATATATGTATAAGAGTAAAGTCAGTCTTACCGTTAGTAGGCCTCATTCACGAAGTCGGTCTATAAGGGGGGTATAAGGTTACTGCCTATAAAATTGTAGTTTAATGGGTGTCCACTCTCACCCACCGCTTCCTTGACTGGTGGAGGGTCGTTAGCCGAACGGGTAGGACAAGGACTATAATTCTCCTTTCATTAAAAGTATTAATGATAAATACTAAGTAACTAAACTCTTATTAATACCCAATCTTAGTTACTTAGGAAAATGTGAATTTGGTGCTAACCCATGAAATTACACTTTGCACTTTGCTTAAGTCGTTAGTGGAGCGTGTGTGGTTAACCGGCACACTAACCTGGACTTAACAAGGTAGGCAAAGGGTAACTTAATATTTATCATAGTATCGGTGGAGCGTGTGTGGTTAACCGGCACACTGATTAAGGGGTAAATATTAAGGGTACCAAGTATATTTGCATGGTTATTCACACCTTGTTTTGTGATCCTCGGCATCCCAGTCACAAAACCTGAAGGGCACACTCGAGATTGAAACATGCCTTTGAACAGTTCAATGAATCTCAAAGATCTAGGACTTTCAAATCCAATTAAAACCTAATAAATTATTTCGTTTTTCATGGTGGAAATTGGTGAATCGTCATTCACCTACCTTCAAATATTTTATAACTTGGATTACGACATCCCTCTTCTAAGTTATAAAATAGTTTGTTGGGTCCTAGCCTTAATACTTCATATTGGGTGTCATATTAAGGACTTTAAATCAACTATCTTGAATATCTCCTAAAAAGATGTCTGGTCTAGACATTTATAATCTTCCCAAATCTCTTGAAACAAGCTTTCCTAAATGAAGATGATGTCCCATGGATATCATACTTCTTTCACCTCCTCCAATTATTCTCCCTAACCCACAAGTTCCTAAAAAGTTTAAGGTCACTCAAGCCCTATTGGCAAGGCAAGGTCTAGGTGTGATCACATCTTGGAGATGTAGTCACATATTGACAAGCCGGGAGAGTTGGGTGTCAAAGTCTTGAGAAAGTTGGTGGCTCAACTACTTTCTAAGTCACATAGTGAGTTCTTTTGGGAATCCTATGAAACAGACTAAGACAAGACCCTTAATGATCTTATCTATTTGCTAAGATCAACTTCCTAAAACGCTATGGACATTGACAATGATGACATTGGATATCCAGTAAAGCTCTCTCTTCCCAATGGAAAGGGATCGGCCATAGTCAACTCGGTTGACCCAATGGTAAAGAGAGAGGCGAAGTCTGAGATAGTCCCATTATCAAGGGTCCATAGGTAACTATTGCCAAAGGAAGGGGCAATGGTTACGAAGCTGCCAAATTTACCTAAGGATGTTAAAGTCAATAAGTTTGGCTCTACTTCAGGTAAAGTCCATTGTCTAACTCTATTAAGTGCATGCTGATTCTGATCGCGAAGATGGATTTCAATCGCATGGTTCGGTGATCAGAATTTTGGGCTATTACTTAAGAGTTATGATATTTATATTGCTTAGGAATAGATAACAACAAGGTTTTCATATGGATTGTAAGGATAAGTTTTTCCGCAAAGTTTTAAAATAAAAGAAAAAGGTTTTGATTTTATTTATTTTAAGTATCCTTACAATGGCATTTTTGAAAAGTTGTTGCTTATAAGATTCCATTGATAGCAATATTGGAAAAATGGATTTGATTCTTTCGGTTGTGGTAGTGTCTAATATTACCAAATAAGGAAAGATTCTCATCACCCAAGGTTCAATTGGACCGAAACTTGGAATCATGCAAGTTGTATATTATGATGAATGAGAACTTTCAGCTTGGAAAATTAAGACTAATTCCTTATGTGAATAAGGAAAGGACTAAGGGATCGAGTACACATTCTTGTGCACTGGTCAAGTCCACCACAAAAGATCAAGAAGACTATTCGTCATGATTTACTTAAGTTCAGTAAATATGATTATACTTATAAGTTTAAGTATAAGTCTGTAGCATTGGAGAAGTTTCAATGTGAGACAGAACGAATAAGAAGAATCAAAGTATGGCAGAAAGATAAAAGTTTCTCAAATCTGAAAAGATGGGAGAGTACTTTAGTATCATGTTTATGATCATCTTAATGATTAAGATATCATATCACAATTGGTCCTCTAAAGTCATCTTAGTGCATTCTTATGACTAAGAAGAGGAGTCATGAATTGTTGAAATGGTTAAATCAAAAAGATGAGTCATACTTCGTTCCAAAACAATTCTTAGAGTCATACTCCAAGATTGTAACTTGAGTGACATATCTTAAAGAGGGTTTGTTAACACTAGTCAAATGTAAGAGTAAAAGGTTATCTACTCTTGTACATTTGAAATTGGTAAGTTGTGATGTTTTGGATAAAACAGAGACCAACTTAGGCCAATTGTGTAAAGTGTTAGTCTTGATAAAGAATCCACACTATCTCTTGAATATTTGACGAGGGAGTCTTATATGTCAAGAGGACAGTGGGAGTCTTAAAGCTCTTGAAAGTTTCAAGACTTAATCAAGAATAAAACCTAAAGTCCTTCACTAGCACACGACTTGAGGTTTATAACCTATCGTGTTGAAATTTTTGTGCCTATTCAAGTTGGCTTTGCATAGGAGTTATGAGAGTTCTCAATTGGTTGCACAACTACTTGGAAGCAATGGCAGGCACCTGAGCTGCCAAATGGCAAGAATTTAAGATTGCACAAGTTTAATCAATATGAGTTTGGATTTGTCACTAACCTTGTCTTGTGTTTATGGTTTTGACAAATTCACATGGATAAGAACACATACACTATTAAATCTAAGTGTCATAAGGTTTCTCTCCGATTCATGAAAATGATGGTGAGGAAACACTTTCACTAAGTAGATTTTAGCTAGATAGCAATTGTGATATTTGCATTCTCAAAGTCGTTAGTGGAGCGTGTGTGGTTTACCGGCACACTAACATGGATTTGTGAGAAGTGGCAAAGGTCTAAACAATTGAGACTATGATTACGGCATCCCTTTTCATAGTTCTAAAATTGTTTAGACACACATGTGAGCTATCTAAGAGAGGTGTATGATTTTGATAAAGTTTTATCAAAACAATCTAGTATCAGAAATCTGAACTTTGGTAAGAAAGTTAGCTGATTTCTGAGTACATGTCAAAGCTAGTGGGAGCATAAGTGTTATGCTAATAATCATCATGTTAGTGGGAGCATGATAATTATGACAAAGGTTGCAAGTTAGCAATGTTAATTATAGAAAACAAAAGTTTCAATTCGTGAGGTTGCAGGGGTTGAAAAAGTTGTTTTGCTATAATTAAGGGAGAGGAAATTATACTTCATTTCAATTCTAAAAGCTTAGATTGAGATTTTAATCGTATTTAATCAAGGATATATATATGAATTTCATGTTGGAATGGCTCAACATAAGGAAATTCTATATATGGGTCCATTATTTGCATTCTAAAATTCGATTATGATTACGGCATCCCTTTTCATAATCTGAATTTTGAGAACTTGGCAAATTGAAATGGAAATATTATAGCAAAAGACTGGTTTAGTCTTTATGTGAGACATCATGAATCGTGTCCCATATGCTTCGGATATAGGATCGATTACATGTGTTATATTCATCCTTTCTAAAATTTTCCAAATGCCTGGGGCATTATGAAGGGAAAAGGTCTAGAATTGGATATGACTAAAATGATTAAGCAATTGTCGAGGACAATCTAAGGTTTACCAAAGATTGGTTGCTCAAGGACAGTTGGAAGTATAATGTTAATTCTGGAAGGACCATATTGACATAATCTGTAAGGAGGCAACTCTTGTTCAGAAGTGATAGTCAAAATGGAATATGGAAATGTTTCAAAGTTAGAAATTATTCAATCTGTGTAAGATTAGGAAACTTAATGAAAGAAGGATGTTTCCAAGGAGCTGATCTCCTTTGGAATGCTCTGTAATGATTGTTGTCAAGTCTTTCTGACTTTGTGCATAATCATTAAGAGGATCAATGCATATAGGTTTAGAATCTAACAGATTTCAGTAAATGGCATGAATTTGGAATTCTTGCATTTGCAGTAAGGATTTGGGACTGTGAAAAGAGGATCATTGGAGTGATGTTCAATTGATCTATTTTACAAAGTAAAGATCATAGACAAACATAGTATGCATACTTGGTGTATGGCATGACTAGTGTTTAGAAAACATAGTGTACATGCTTGGAGCATGGGACAACTATTGTTTTAAATTCAAGTATAAAGTTGATAAAACCGAAACAATGAATAATGAGTAATCAGTATGGTGATAAATAAAAGTGTTTATTTATATTCATAGGGTTTGATACCATATTTGATTCATTTATTCTTGTGTTTCACTTTGCATGTTTTGACTTCCAGAATAACTAAGTCGCTCTTCCTGAATGATTAAGTTATTCAAACCATCCACAGTCGATCATATGTTGGAAGTAGATATGAATCAAGACTATCATGGGTTGGTTTGTAGAGGTCCAAGTTGGTGGACAAAGTGGTGTTACAACACTCATGAGTGCTCATAAGTTCTAAGTATTGGATTCAACCCGCGCTCATTTGAATCACTTCATGGATTTTATCACGAGTGATCATGAGACGATAATATCTTATATTCTTCAAACCTAGAGATATGAGTTGTTACTATGAGTTGGTTATACATTGATTGCACGAAAACGCATTGGTAACTCGATGTTATAAAACGTGCCTTTGTGTATGATTCAACAAGTAGTAGAACAAGCCATATGAGTCGAAGTTTATCCATTCCTTTTACCTTCGGGATAAAAGCGATATCTGTGGGCCCCTCGATGATTTAAAGATGATACATGTGAGTGCTTGGCCAAGCCAGGACTGATTTGATTTGTTCAATTAGTCAGTCATCATGAATCGGAAATCGGGAAACAACAAATGGACAGAGAGAATGATTGATAATCCATGTCTCAGTCCATATGATATCTAGAATGGAGGAATATATGATCCCTTATCTAATGGACAAGTCATTGACAAAGGTCAGAGTTCATCGACAAGGTCAGAGTTCGACAGAAGCTTTTGAGAGCTACGATTGCTGATCGGTTCCTGAAGTCATACGCAATAATAGTTTTAGACTTATCCAAGTGGGAGACTGTTGGATTAATGTCTAAGTCCATAACTATAATTGGTAAGACTTGACCCGACCCGGCATGGTCCATTTGGGTTGCATGGCATCATGCATTTGGATAGACTATAATGAGAGAAATAACACTTAAGGTTGGTTAATATATTATAAGTTCTAATATATTAATAAGGTTATTTAATTAGTATTGATCAAGAATTAATTTGGAATTAATTAAGTGATCAAAAGGAGACTAATTAAATATATGGGTTGATTGTGTAAATCATTCATTCTTATATATGTGGGCTTGTGATCCAAGATTCCTTATGTTGGACTAAGTCCATGGGGGTGACCCATGGATACTCCATGGAGGTTAAAATCCATGGAGCATAAGGAATGGGTAAAGTTATGAGTTACATGGTGTAACCCTAATAGCCACCATATAAAAGAATCCCATGGCTCAAGAAATCGTGCACTAATGTGTGAGTGTGAGGGCTAGACGATTTCAAGGAGTGTTCAAGTTTCTCTCAAGTTATTCCAAGTGTATTTGGTGTTGTGTGAACCATTTGAGATGTCACACTTGGGGCACTAGGCACTCAAGCTTCATGAAGACATTCTACATCAAAGAGGTATGTATTCTATCTTGTTATATTTATTATTTTGTATGCTAGATTAGGATAATACCTTGGATGTTCATAATTGTATGTATAATAGAGAAAACATAGATCCAAGGTATTTAGGGTTACATGTACACTTAGGAGTGTTAGAATGCTCATAACCCAACAGTATTTCAGAGACATCATGGTTGGGACACGCCACAGAGCAGAGGCCAGCGGCGTAAGTGACGAGGAGCTTCGTCAGATGATCCACGATGAGGTGGCTGCGGCTATCCGCGCAGAGATACCAGAGATGTTTGGGTCTATTAAGACCACTCTGATTGAGACGTTTGACGAGAGATACGCAACTGTTACTGAGGCTGCAGCCGCTGCAGCTACTGCAGCTGTTGCTGCTGCTAGACCTCAGGGGGGTGACTCGTTGCTGTTCCGGGAGTTCAGCAACACGAAGCCACCAGAGTTTGATGGGACGTAGGATCCGATTGCTGCGATGAGATGGATTTCTGAGATTGAGGGATGCTTCTACACCTGCTCGTGTCCGGAGCATCTGAGGGTACGGTTCGCGCTGAACCAACTTCGTTTGGGGGCGAAGGACTGGTGGAAGTTTGTGTCGGCGGATTTCACCCCTGCTGAGCTTACTGTGGTGACCTGGGAGAGGTTCACCACTATGTTTCGTGATGAATACGTTCCCCCGGTGGAAAGGGAACGGCTGGCCCAGGCGTTCTTGTCCCTCAAGCAGGGTACTGATTCTGTTACTGTGATTACCAGGAAGTTTCATGAGATGGCGATTTTTTGCCCTGAGCATGTGTCTACCGAGCAGGCACGCATGAGCCGGTATCTGAGCATACTGAGGAGAGAAATTCGCTAGTTCGTGGCGAACTCGACGTACCAGACGTTTTCCGAGCTTCAGGCAAATGCCCGGAAGAGGGAGATTGAGCTAGAGACTCAGGCCAGGGAGGAGGCCGAGTCTCAGAGGAGTGACAGGCGACCGGTACATGTACAGCCGGCAGCCAAGCGGGCTAAGCCTGCTGATACGAGATCTGGAGGCCAGAAGGGCCGCACTTGTGGGAAGTGCGGCAAGGGACATGATGGAGTGTGTCGGGCGGGTGCTTGATACAAATGTGGCAAGGAGGGGCATATAGCCAAGGACTGCCCCAAGGGATTTATGGTTTGCTTTCATTACAACCAGACGGGTCACCGGAGGGTCGAGTGCCCACAGCTGTCACAAGGATCAGCGCAGGGATCTGCCCCTGCTACTGCACGAGCTACTGAGGGTCGGCCAGTTAAGGCCGAGGCACCGAAGGCTCGCGGGAGAGCCTTCCAGCTGACAGCGGAGGAGGTCCGCGCAGCGCCTGATGTCGTGGCTGGTATGTATTCATTCTTTTGTTTATGCTGAGTTGAGATATTGTGCTTATATTATGATATGCGTAGGTACTTTTCTTGTGAGTTCTGTACCTGCTTTGGTGTTATTTGACTCGGGTGCGAATCGATCATTTGTGTCGTTAGCATTTAGTCAGCACATCAGTATTCGACGAGAGGCGTTGAGTCGACCTCTACGAGTTTCCATAGCTGACGAGCGAGCGGTGTATGCTACTGACGTGATTCGAGGATGTGTACTCGAGATCTTCGGTGTTGAGTTCCCGATAGATCTGGTCCCGATTGCGATGGGGGACGTTTGCTTTATAGTGGGTATGGATTGGTTGAGCCGATTTGGGGAGGTTATAGACTGCGAGCGGCAGACGGTGACGATATGAGACCCTAGTGGGGGAGTGCTGACTGTATATGGCGAGGGTACCCGATGTGGGTAAGCATTTTGTTCGGCTGCCAGAGCAAGACAGAGTTTACAGCGGGGCTGCAGCGGGTTTGTAGCTTATGTGATGGATACACGAGTGGCCGCAGAGAGATCGAGTTCGATTGATGATGTTCCGATAGTACGTGAGTTCCCAAATGTTTTTCCCGAGGAGTTGTCGGGTGTGCCTCCCGAGAAGCAGGTGGAGTTCCGTATCGATTTGGTTCCGGTGGCAGCGCCTATCGCCAACGCGCCTTATCACCTTGCGCCGCCAGAGATGCAGGAGTTATCCTCGCAGCTTCAGGAGCTGCTGGGGAAGGGGTTTATTCGACCGAGTAGCTCGCCGTGGGGAGCACCGATCCTTTTTGTCAAGAAAAAGGATGGTTCACACCGGATGTGCATTGATTACCGGGAGCTGAACAAGTTGACGGTCAAGAACCGTCACCCCTTACCAAGGATCGATGATATGTTCGATCAATTACAGGGAGAGTCTTGGTTCTCCAAGATAGATTTGAGGTCTGGATATCACCAGATGAGAGTGCGAGATGAGGATATCCAGAAGACGGCATTCAGGACTCGTTATGGGCATTACGAGTTCGTGGTGATGCCTTTTGGGCTCACCAATGCACCGACAGCGTTCATGGATCTCATGAACAGGGTGTGCAGGCCGATGTTGGATCGATCGGTGATCGTGTTCATCGACGATATTCTGGTGTATTCGAGATCTCGAGAGCAGCATGAGGAGCATTTGAGGGAGATCCTCGGGGTTTTGAGATCGGAGAGACTTTACGCCAAATTCTCCAAGTGTGATTTCTGGTTACGAGAGGTCCAGTTCTTGGGGCATCTCGTTAATCAGAATGGGATATTGGTCGATCCGGCCAAGATTGAGGCAGTGATGAGTTGGGAGGTGCCGAGATCCCTCACCGAGATCAGGAGTTTTCTGGGGTTGGCTGGCTACTATCGGAGATTTATCAAGGATTTCTCCAAGATTATCGTGCCACTCACTAGGTTGACCCGTAAGGGCGTTGCTTTTACGTGGGGTCCAGAGCAGCAGACCTCGTTTGAGACTCTTCGTCAGAAGCTGTGCGAAGCCCCGGTGTTAGCCCTTCCAGAGGGAATGGAGGATTTCGTGGTGTATTGTGACGCAACGATATCAGGGTTGGGTGTGGTGCTTATGCAGAGAGGGCATGTGATAGCGTACGCATCGAGGCAGCTGAAGCCTCACGAGGTGAGGTATCCCACCCACGATTTGGAGTTGGGGGACGTGGTGTTCGCCTACAAGATATGGCGTCAGTATTTGTATGGGGTTCGGTGTATCATATACACGGACCACAAGAGTTTGAAGTACTTGATGGATCAGCCCAACCTGAACATACGCCAGAGGAGATGGTTGGATGTGGTAAAGGATTATGACTGCGAGATCCTGTACCACCCGGGCAAGGCTAACGTTGTAGCCGATGCCCTGAGTCGTAGGGCGGAGAGTGCTCCGATACGAGATATTTGTATGAGGATGACGGTGATGACTCCGGTGTTGGATGTCATCCGAGAGGCCCAGGCAGAGGCTGTGAGACCGGAGAACCACAAGAGAGAGCGGGTGATTGGGCAGGTATCTGAGTTTGTTACAGATAGCCAAGGGCTTATGACCTTTCAGGGTCGGATTTGGGTGCCGTTTACGGGCGAGGCACGTACCATCCTGATGGAGGAGGCGCACAGATCGAGGTTCTCGATCCATCCCGGGGCCACTAAGATGTATTTGGACCTGAAGAGAGAGTATTGGTGGCCCTGTAAGAAGAGGGATGTGGCGTGGTTTGTTGAGAGGTGCTTGACCTGTCGCATGGTTAAGGCCAAGCACCAACGTCCGCATGGCAAGTTGCAGCCACTTGAGGTTCCCCAGTGGAAGTGGGAACAGATTCCCATGGATTTTATCACCAAATTGCCGAGGACCGCGAGGGGTGTCGATGCAATTTGGGTGATTGTTGACCGGCTGACGAAGAGCGCCCACTTCCTTGCTATTAGTGAGAGCTCTTCCGCTGGCAGAGATGTATGTGAGAGAGGTGGTATCGCGGCATGGAGTACCGATCTCGATTGTGTCAGATCGAGATGTACGTTTCACTTCCAAATTCTGGAAGAAATTCCATGAGGAGTTGGGTACGAGGTTGCATTTCAGCACCGCTTACCACCCACAGACGGACGGACAGAGTGAGCGGACGATTCAGACGCTCGAGGACATGCTTCGATCATGTGTGTTGGACTTCGGAGGGAGTTGGGACACGTACTTACCATTGGCTGAGTTTTCCTATAACAACAGCCACCATTCGAGTATTGGTATGCCTCCCTTCGAGTTGTTGTATGGGAGGAGGTGTCAGACTCCCATCTGCTGGGGAGAGGTAGGGCAGCGAGTGATGGGTAGCACTGAGATAGTGCTTCAGACGACTGAGCAGATACATCAGGTCAGACAAAGGTTGCTGACAGCTCAGAGTCGCCAGAAAAGTTATGCGGATAAGCGACGATCCGAGCTCGAGTTTCAGGTTGGTGACTTCGTACTCCTGAAGGTGTCTCGGTGGAAAGGAGTGATCCGATTTAGGAAGAGGGGCAAGCTGGGGCCCCGGTACATTGGTCCTTTTAGGGTGACCGCGAGGGTGGGCAGGGTAGCGTATCGTTTAGAGCTACCTGCGGAGTTGAGCCAGATACATGATACATTCCACGTGTCTCAGTTGAGGAAGTGTATAGCCAACGAGTCGGCGGTAATACCACTAGAAGATATTCAGGTGGATGCGAGTCTGAATTATGTTGAGAAGCCGATCGCGATCTTGGATCGGAGGATCAAGGTTCTGAGGAACAAGGAGGTGTCCATGGTTCAGGTCCAATGGCAACATCGGAAAGGGTCCGAGCTGACTTGGGAGTCGGAGTTGGAGATGCGGGAACAGCATCCAGAGCTGTTTGCAGAACGAGACTTCGAGGGCGAAGTCTGATTCTAGTGGGGGAGAATTGTAACACCCGGATTTCCAGGTATATTATTTTAATTATTTATTTTTATGAATCATTGACTTACTCGACGAGTTGGTGCTATAACTCGTCGAATAGAAGCGGGGCGGCCACGTGAGTTTAATGAACTACTCGACGAGTCCAAGAGTAGACTCGCCGAGTAGGCGTTGTGGGTGGAAACCCTAAATCCTCGGGCCCGTGCCCTATTTAAGGAACCTTATGGCCCTCATTTGCGGCTACCAGTCCAGAGAGAGAAACCCTAGTGAGCTTGAGTGGGTGGTGTGAAGAGAAGGGCTATTTTAATCCTTGTTGGTGTGGTTTTTGCAAAGAAGAAGGAGATTCCAGCAAAAGAAGGTCAAGGGGGTTGCTATTCTGTGATTTCAAGCAAGGAAACTCCATCTTTGAGGTATTAAATCAAACCCTTTTCTGTTTTGGTGAAGAACCCTTGAATCTAGGGTTTTCTCTATCCTTTATTGGCTTGGATATGATGCTTATGATGTCCCTTTGAGTGTTAAACTCTGGATCTGGACCTTGAGTGGTCCAGAGAGCCCCAACCTCCCTGCTTTATGCTACTTCCTTAGAGATATGAGCCTAGGTTGCCATTTTAGAGGCTATTTCACCAAAAGAAGCATATTGAACGTTGCATGAGTGTAAAGGTCGGACCTTTACGTGATTATTGAGTATGGTAAGGTCAGATCTATAGATTAGAGAAACAGATCTGACCTCAGAAGGTCATTTGAGTGTTGCCATGGAAGGAACTCGCCGAGTCCATAAGGGGACTCGACGAGTCGAGTCGGGTTGCCCCGCGATTCATGACCGGTAGTAACCCGTCGAGTGAAAGGTTAACTCGATGAGTCGAGTGAGGATCTATGAGGATTCGGAAGACGCCTGGACTCGCCGAGTCACACGAGTGCACTCGACGAGTCTGGTCAAAGTTTGACCGTTGACTTCAGTTGACCGTAGGGTTTTGGTCAAGCTGGTTCTAGAGAGATACCTGGTAGGGGTAGAATGGTCTTCTACCCACTCCTTAGAAATGAGGACAAGAGAAAGTATTAATTAGAGATGTTATTGTGTTGATAGGAAGAGGCTAGGTCGGGTTATCGAGCACGAGAGGTTATCCGACATCATACGAGGTGAGTCTTCTCACTATACTTTACCTAGAGTGGTAATATGTGTGACCGGAAGGTCTTATGTGAGGAGTATGTGATGTATGTTGTTATTTAATATGTATGTGCTATGTTATGTTATGAGTAGTATGTTATGGACCGGAAGGTCATTATGATATGGACCGGAAGGTCATTATGGGTAGGACCGGAAGGTCTACCAGGATTGTGGGACGGAAGTCCCCTGAGACACATGGATCGGAAGGTCTTGTAGAGCTATAGCCTTGAGTGGCGTATGTGCGTATGTGGTATTTTGGGGAACTCACTAAGCATTTATGCTTACAGTGTTTGTGTGATGTGTTTCAGGTACCAGTGAGGATCGCGGGAAGGCGCCGACATGATCTGTACACACTGATGGGATTTATGTATTAGAGATCTTGGGATTTGTTTTATTATGATGACATGTGATACAATGGATTCTTATGATATCTTATGAATGAAATTATGTTTTAAAAATGAAAATTTGTTTTGAAAATTTACTTTGTTACAAAAGATAATTTTTTAATTATAAATAGAGCAATTATGATAATGTAACATCCCGAAAATCAGGTATATTTATTATCTCTTGAATCTTTATCAAAAATGGCATATTTGGTCCCTTGAAGAAAAATACTCGCAGAAGTGGTCGTACGTAGGGCGTACATATGAGTATGTGCAGCGTACTCATGCAGTATGCATGATCGTGGATGGCCAGCTGGTACGCTGGGCGTACATGGGGTACGTCGGGCGTACTAGCCCAGATGTCAAACCCTAATTTTAAGGGTTGCCCCTATTTAAAGAACATTATGTCTTCATTTTGAGCACCTTTATCAGCCTGCAAACCCTCTCTAAAACCCTAATCCCGAGTTGTGTTGCTTGTGTGAGCTTTTACAAGTCTTTTAGTGTTCTTGGTGCTTGTAGTGGAGGAATGAAGCTTGAGAAGAAGGTGTGGGTGCTAGCAAGCTTGTAGATCCAAAAATCTTCCCTCTTTGTGCATCATTTTTAGGTATAAAGTTTATACATTGGCAAGCCTTTCTTTAGATCTTCGTGGTTGAAGTTTTATGCACTTTTGTCCCCAAGTTTGGGCCTTTATGAGTTTGGAGCACTCCAGGGAATTGTAGCTGTCCTTTCATGCATTTTAGGACCTATAGATTCATAAAAATGGTTCCTTGACCATTCTCTTTGGTTCATGCATGAGTAAAGTATATTAGAGTGCATTAGAAGCTAAAGATTGTTGCATTGAGTCCTTCCTAGCCATGCAAAGGCTTAAAGCCAACGAATTTATGGATTAAGTCGTCTTACATTAGTCGGATCTGTAGTTGGGTTAGTTGTCTTAAAGGATTAAGACACTAACTTGGTCCAAATAGAGGCAGACGGAGTACGCCAGGCGTACTCCTGGCTATGCGCAGCGTAGCTTGATCCTACCTGATGAAATTTGGCCTCGTTGTACGCCCCACGTAAATATTGGTACGCTCAGCGTACTCGCTAAGCTTTGACTTTTGTTGACTTTGACCCTTGTTCAAGATTTAGGGTTTTTAGACCATGAGAAGGGCAAAATGGTCCTTTTGCCCTTAGAAGTTTTAGCCGTGGGATTTGGACTCACGAGTGAGTTTTTGGACCTTAATTATTAATTAGGGTTAAATATTTTGTTGACTAGGCAGAGTCTAGATCCGATAGTTCGGGTGCTAGGTTTTCGTGTCGTCAATATCAGGTGAGTCACCTCACTTATTATTACATGTGTGGTAGAATAGTTGTATTTATGATGACCAGTTGGGTCTATCTGTTATGGTTATGTTTTGCTATTTATATGTGACTGATGCTGCTGATAGCCAACCAGGGTTGCTATAACCCACAGGACGTTTTGTTAGCTCATTGTGACTGCTGATAATCCCCAATGTTTTTGATAACTCATAGTTGTTATTTTATGTTGTGTTGTATGTGGTATCTTGGAGAACTCACTAAGTTTCGTGATTACAGTTTTTGATTTATATGTGACAGGTACTTCATAGGACTGCGGGAAGGCGAATGTCTGATTATACACACACGCTGGGTGATTTACTACTGTGACATGTTTATGAACTCTGATAATTATGATATTGGTTGTTTTGGGATAATTATGTAATTGATAACTTGGTTGTGAAACTCTGATTTTGGTAAATTAGAAATGAAAAATTTGGTCTAAAATTTAAGGTGTTACATTTAAGTTAAGTATTTGAATATATATATATATATATATATATATATATATATATATATATATATATATATATATATATATATATATATATATATATATAGGAGTTGGATCAAATGAGAACACCTAAAAGGTTGAGAACGCGAGAACAGATCTAGAGCATTTAAATATTCAAATCTAAGGCTATTATCAAATGGACCATTTATGTAAATTCTAAAAATGTTGGTATTAAAGTGTAACTTTAAAAAGGTGATAAGGGTATGATGGTAATTACAACTTTAGTTGGTTCCTATAATTCCTCACTCACTCCCATATTTCCTTTCAAATTTCTCATATCCTTGTTCATATCTAGGGTTTAATCAAAAAAACCGCCTCTGCACACCACGATCTCCTTCTTCTCTCAAACTCTCTCCATCACACCATCGATTATCACAGTCTTGCAGCCATAATTTGAGCATCACAACTCGACAACTCAAGGTGTTTATGTTTAGCCGACGTTTCTAGGTCGGGAATCGTATCTCCGAACAACCACCACCACCCAAGACGCCGTTGTTCACGTCTGTCAAAACATTGGTCCACCTTTTCCGCCTCCAGATCGATCTTCAAAAGCACGATCGACATCCCCTTTTAAGGTGATTTTGTCGACTTTCTATCACCATCGTTTTTCATCTTAATCCTCATTATTTTTCTGAAAATTGGGTTTTCTTAACCATCGATGGGCTATTAAGGATTTTCTAAATCGCTTTTATCATCAATGGGTTAAGGAAGAGCTCCATCATAAGTTGTCTAATCATCCCCTACAGGTATTTTCCTTCCTTTAATTGAATACTATCTCTTATTAGTTTTAATTGATAACTTTGGTTTTAATTTAAATTTTGGTTTGATAAATTAAAGTTGTTTTAAAAAGTTTCATGCAATTCGAAAGTACGAATTGATTTGTCTGTAATGATTTCATATATATTCACTATTTGATTTCCTTTGTGCTTGTAATTTTCTAAATAATATGTCATTTGTTCACAGAGAGTAGGATTAGCACATGATACTATATTGGTTTGTATTTTTTCTTTTTAAAAAAAATATTGACATCGTATATATCGTCTTGAATTGTCACCATTTGAAATTTGGTTCATATAAAAAGCTTACATTTCGAATTATACTGCAATTAAAATAACTATGGAAATGTCTTCTATAAGTTTAAGAATTTAAATGGTCATGCTTTAATAACTTAATTGAATTTGTCCGTATCTTATCATTCTTGAATCAATTGGGGAAAATTTATTTTAGAACCAAATATAATTTATACTATGTGTTGAGAGAAAAAACTTTGAGACACACTTGAACAAACGTTAGAACAAGTTGTATTGCGGAATAGTTAATCTCGAAGGATCTAAAAGCTCAACAATAATATTAATAAGTTAGATAGTTAGAGAGTTAGTTGCGGAAAAAGTAAAGAAATAGAAATGACAACAATTGTTATATCAAGTATACACTTAAGCTGATTCATAACAAGGAATGCATTCAAACCGAGTTAATAAGGAAGATCAAACTTAGTGATAAAGTCATAGAAGACTTGCTCCGGAGAGAGGTTATAATCAGTTATGTTCTAGTAAGAAGTAGGAGTAAGAAGTGATGCTCAGATAGAGAGATAGAAAAGATAACTTCAGAGATGTGTATTCAGAAATAATAGATGCGTATTTGAATACGAGAGAATGAGCTCTATTTATAGATACTCACGAAGTACACTAGATTACATCTCTAAGAGTAGCCATGCAAGGCATACTGGACAATAGAGAGTGTTACAATAAAGGACAAGTAAAGTAATCTAGTAAACAGACTGCGGTAGGGGAGACTCCGGATGCGGTTGCTGATGAAGGAGCTTGACTGCGGGTGAGAGCTGGCTGCGGTAGCTGAAGTTCAAGAGGGTCACTTTTTATGATTCAACAATTTCCCCCTAAGTGACCTCTTTAACTTTTGTTCAGCTATCAAGTTTAAGAAATTTGATCAGGATCCACCAAAACTTCCTAACGTTTTCCAACCAAGTGATTCTCCTTAAAATCTCGAACTTGACTTCGGCAGTTGTATTCTTCGATCTTTCGACTCCGGTTCGACAGATTTCAAGTTGCTTCCTGGTGAGGCGATTCATGGAAGTCATAGGAATAAAGTATTTGACTTTATCGGTTTTCCTTTTGAAGATGACTCCGAGCTCAGGAAAGTTGGTTGCACCTAAGGATCTTTCTTGATAGCCTTCGGTAAGCATTGGTGCGGGATCGAGTGGTGGTAGATCAAATTTCTTGGCAATGGTGGGGTAGATGTCTGCGTCGATTTTAGCAAAATCGCAAACAGTTTCCTTCAAAAAGGTATTAGCTCTTTCAAGCGCAATCTTCATCTTCGAGTGCTTCTCCGACTTGTTCTGAAACACCCTAGCTATGAGGAAGACTTCTTCTGGATTCATGCAAGGGAATTCAGCTTGGGTGCGGACATAGTCGTGTTCCCTTCTAGTGAGGGTGTACTGGATGAAGTCAGCCTTCATGAACTTCCTAATCTTGTAGTTCTTGACTGTGGATGGTCTGTCGTTAGACCATATTTTCTCAATGGGAGAGGCATGCTTAGCATAGAAATGACTAAGTCTCTCAAATTCCATTGGCAGTCTTTTGTGGTCTGGAAGGCTGCGGTCGAATGGCTCAAAAACTGTGAAGTACTTGGCATTTGGGGAGATTGGAACATCCCAGTAGCCATCCGAAGGGGGTTCAGCATATGTGAGGTGAGGTCTGTAATCTTCATCCAGTAATCTGCGGTGAGGATTGATCCAAGAATTTATCAAGGATTCGTCCATGATAGTATCGAAACCGCATTCTCTCCAAATAAGCTCTGCAAGTTTGGCTGCCTTCCAGCCTTTTTTCCTTTGGGTGGTGGCAGGGGAGTCATTCGAGCTTGGAGAGGACATGTGCTCTACCAGGTTTTTGAAGTGAGGGGGAGTCTCTGGTTTCTTAGGAGTGATCTCCTCTTGCGTTGGAGTGTTGAGAGGTGGGTTATGATGAGATGGTTGCGGTGCGGGGTTGCGATGTAGGTTGCGGTGTAGGAGTTTTGTCTGTAATGATGGGGGGACTCTGATGTTGTGAGATGGAGTGATTGGAGTGATGGACTTCTTCTTCTTCTTCACTTCCCCCTCTTGAGGAATTTAACGCAGGGGATTCCTCAAGCCATTTTTTAGGGCCATCAACCTTGGCATAGACTTCTTGAAATTGAGCTTTGAGGGCTTCTGCCAGTTGTTGGTTGTTGGGGATGGAGGAGTCGAAGAGCAGCCTGTGAATCTCCTTGGTAAGTTGAAGGATTTCAGGACCGTGGAATTTGGAGGACAGAGATCATTGCAGTCTATTGATTGTGGCTTGATGAACTGAGATAGTGGACTCATACGCAGTGTGAGTCTCATCTATCAGTTTTTGAGACTGTGTGGCTTGATCCGCAATGGCCGCTTGAAGATCTTTCTTGATTGCGGTCACCTCAGAGATGAGGCGTTCCGCAGCAGCCATAAAGTCCTTGTGATCTGCCTTTCGATTATTGTCGAGGGACCGGATTCCCATTTCGACTTTGAGAGAGATTCTCTCAGCAGCCAAGCGCTCTTGCGTTTCCAAGCGCTCTATCCGATCTATCAGTGACTGCGGTCCGGGGGTGTCTTCTGGTTGCGGTTGGGTTGGCTTGACCGCAGCAAGGATTTGGTCAACTTTAGCTTGGAGTCTCAAAAACTCCTTTCTTGTGACGACATTCTTCTTCTTTTTCTTCTTCTCTTTGGGTTTTGAAGTTGAATGGTGAGAGCCACTGGATTCCTTTTCTTCATCAAACATCATAAAGTCATCATCAGAGGGAGAGGGTTTGTTTACCTCTTGTAGTTCAACATCATCAAGACCGAAGGTGGGAGCAGAACTGACTTCTATTGCGGTTCCTTCGTCTTGTGATTCATGAACTGTTGGAGTGGGAATTGGATTTGGAGTTGGAGTAGCTTTGGATGTGCCTGCACCTTCACCAGTTGCTTGAGCTTTGAGAATTGTCTCAGCCATCTCGGTCATCCAGTCTTGAACCTTCTGAATGATGGCTACGGTATTGGCATTATTGATTGCATCTGCCCAATACTTTGCCACTGACTGGATTTCTTGCTCCTTTTGTTGTTGTTGCTTGATCTGTTGTTCCTTGCGTGCTTGGAATGCCCTTCTGAAACCGACATATTTCTTTCTGTCTGACTCAGTTACAGGAGTGTAACGTAACCATGAGTCGTTTGATTTATCGCCGTCAAATCCTTGAAAACGCACCGAAGTGTCCTTCGTGTCCACAGATCCTGGCACATTTGTGCTCACCGTGCCTAAACCACCTGCTGCGGATGTAAGCAGAGTAGGATTTCCTGAGCTTCCTTGGTCTCCTTGACCCGTAGTCATGTTTGGCCTCGGCTCAGTTCTGGCTAGGGCGGAAGAAGTGCGCTGCTGTTGGGGAGGTGTTTGAAGTGTATGGGTGACATTCAAAAGGATGGAGTTCAACTCCTCAGGGGAAAAGAAATGCAGTCGGGAAGCCCTGGAGACCTTAGGGCGTGAACCGGTGTCATCCTCTTGGGAGTGAACTGGGGGGGAGTCTCCACGATGTGGTGAATCAGACTCACTTTCTGAGTCTAATTGGAAAATGATAGTGGTTGCGAATGGGTCTGCGGCCACCCCAAGGACTACCGGAGCCTTTTGAGAGGCTTCAGTGTCGGTCCGGTCACGCATATGGCCAGAGGTATCGGTTTTTCTTTTCTTGAGGATGGCAATTGGTTGCGCATCCTCATCAGAATCACTGACTTGGGTGGGTGTGGTTGGCGTGACTTTACGTTCCTTTGTGGGTGCGGTTGGTTTGGGTGCATCCTTCTTTGGTGTTCTTTGTTTCTTCTTGGTGGCCAATTGCTTTCTTCTTTGAGAAAGATTGGAGAGGGTAGTGGAAGAAGGGACTGAGGTACCTTCTGGGTTAACAATTGCAGAGGGGTTTTGAAGAGGCGGGGTAGGAGGGTATGGGGCAATACCTTCCGTAGCCTCAATGTGATCTGAGACATCAACAGTCTCAAGACCAAGAGTAGAAAGAATATGGGTAGGGAGTCTTCGAATTGGTCCAAAAAGAGATTGATCAGAAGAGGGATTGTACCTTTTTAAATCCTTGGTGACAAAGGAATTGATGTCACTGCCCATGTCAATCCCTGCATCCGCATGAAGGTCTGAAATGCAGAGGGACCAAAACCTAGCAAATGTGAGTTCGGTTGGGTTCTCCTTGGGAATATATTGAAGAAAGTCATCCCATAGGATCTGCCCGTAGTTCACGTCATGACCTGTAAATATGCTCCACACCAGCTCGAGAAGCTTTAATCCCATGTTGTATGTGCCTCCGGTTCTGCCGGATAGACTGCGGATAACGAAGTGGCAAACAAATTGCCAGACCGCAGGCAATTGGTTTTTCTTGAATTCCCCAATTCCTCTAATTTTCTTCTGATATCCCATTTTGTATAGAGCAGTAGTGACGTCCGCCATGGATGGGCTGAAAATTTTGATGGAGGGATGAACAAGGAGGTTAATGGCAGAAAGAAACTTTTCTTTGGACAGAATGACCAAAGAATCGTCAATCAGATTAAGATGAACTTCTTGTAGGTTTTCGATTGGGCGATAGGCTGAGAAGGCACATTTGAATAGGGTTGAGAGAGGGACAACATCTGTGAAAGCATCGAAGGGGCCAAACAAGGGATGATTCTTCAGAAACTTGATCATTAGCTTGATTGGAGCATTGTAGGATGAATGATCTTCGAATATTGCTCTGAATTTGCTTGAAGCGATCGTGGGTGTGAGTTGTCGTGAAGCAGATTCTGAACCAGTGGGGTTCACTGACCCAGATGCCTTTGATGGTTTCTTGGAGATGCCGGATTTCACCATTGTTGAAGATTGAGAGAATGAGTAGAAAGCAAAATGCGAAAATGGAGAGAAGATTCAATGTTCTGAGAGCGTAAAGTGTTCTTGGGGAAGAAGAAAGGTTTATATAGGGATGAGTTTGAGCAGTAACTGTTTTTACCCTAGGTAAAAGAAAGGATAAGGTAAAAAGACGTTTGGGGGGAAATCGATTTTGGAGATTAAATCTCAGCCACATAAGATGAAACGGTTTTAAAACGATTTTTGAGATTTGCCAAAAGGGGGTTTGCATTTAATGAAAAGTCTGACGTACATCATCACGTCAGGTGATCGTGTGGATGGGGAAAGAAGTTGTAACTGATGGGACGTGTTGGGTAAGAGGAAAAGACAGATTAAGGATTTGTATATGGAAAATCGTTCTTTTTGTCATCATTCCTAAAATAGGTCTGACACAAGGTTTATTCAGAAAGAGACAGACAGTTTCTCAAAGAATGTTTTTTTTATTTAATGTTTTATTTAATGAAGGATCATTAAATAGCACACCATGATTTTGATGAAACAGTTGAGAATTTATTAATGTGATCGCGGATCGAAACTTCATTGCGGATGGACAGATGTCATTGCGGATGGACAAATGTCATTGCAGATGGAAACTTCATTGTGGATGGACAGATGTCATTGCAGATGGACAAATGTCATTGCGGATGGACAGATGAATGTCTGTAGTATAGGAACTGAGGAGAGCACTTGTACACAAAGTTAGTAATAACAAACGATAAGGACCCTTGAAAGATAAGTATGATATATGGTTGCGGTACATAGATTGCGGTACCAAAACTATCTATCATAAGTAACTTTCAGTTAGAACCGCAACGGAGACCAAGGATGGTCTGCGGTATCTAATAATTCAAAAAGAATTGCGGGTCTGGATTCATCATTCCTAACATTTGTAGGAAGGTGTTAAGTTTTGTGGAGTCGAGCGCTTTTGTGAACACATCAGCAATCTCTTCATGAGTATGGACAAAGATGAGTTCAATGTTACCTTTCAAGATGTGGTCTTTGATGAAATGATATCGTAGTTCAATATGCTTAGTCTTGGAGTGCTGAATAGGATTATGAGAAATCGCTATGGCACTTTCAGAGTCACAATAGATCGGTATCCGCAACATTCTGTATCCGTAGTCCATGAGTTGAGTTTTCATCCAAAGGACTTGAGAACAACAGTTGGCTGCGGCCACATATTTAGCTTATGCGGTAGACAGAGATACACAACTTTGTTTCCTTGAGGACCAGCTGACGAGTCTTCCGCCCAAAAATTGACATCCTCCTGAGGTACTTTTGCGGTCTAATCTGCATCCGGCGTGATCCGCATCTGTGAATGCTTGAAGGCTGAAGTCATTGCCTGTCGGGTACCATAGACCAAGAGATTTGCTTCCTTTCAGGTACCGTAGTATCTGTTTGGCTGCGGTCATATGTGACACTTTTGGTTCAGCCTGATACCTTGCACATACACCTGTTGCAAAGACAATGTCTGGCCTGCTTGCGGTGAGATACATCAAAGAGCCTATGATGCCTCTATAAGTTTTGTGATCTACAGATTCGCCTGAGGGATCAACAGAGATCTTATCTCCGAAGGCCATGGGGACCTTAGCCTAAGAACAATTGTCCATAGAATATTTCTTTAACAGTTCAGTGGTGTATTTCTCTTGATGAATGAATATCCCTTGCGGAACTTGTTTCACTTGAAGTCCTAGAAAGAAGTTAATCTCTCTATTCATGCTCATTTTGAACTTGTTGGTCATGAGCTTAGCAAATTCATCCACCATTCCTTGATCAGTTGATCCGAAGATGATATCATCCACATATATTTGTACAAGCATAAGGTGGTCACCATTTGCTTTTCTAAATAATGTGGGGTCAATCACTCCTCTCTTGTACCCGGATGAGACAAGGAATTCAGAAAGAGTCTCATACCATGCTCTTGGGGCTTGCTTCAGACCGTATACTGCTTTTTCAAGTTTGTAGCAGTGGTATGGGAATTCAATACTTTCAAAGCCTGGAGGTTGCTGAAGATAAACCTCTTCTTTTAATTCCCCATTGAGAAATGCACTCTTAACGTCCATTTGGTGTACCTTGACGTTTTTGTGGGCTGCGTATGCTAAGAAGATTCGGATGGCTTCCATTCGTGCCACCGGAGCATACGTTTCATCATTGTCAACACCTTCAAGTTGACTGTAGCCCTTTGCAACTAGCCTTGCCTTATTTCTGACTACCGCACCAGATTCATCCAGCTTGTTTTTGAATACCCATCTAGTGCCAACAATGGTGTGACCACGTGGCTTCGGAATGAGTTGCCACACCTTGTTTCTTTTGAATTCTTCTAGCTCTTCTTGCATTGCGGATATCCAATCAGGTTCTAGTAATGCTTCTTTGATAGTTCGAGGCTCAACTGAGGACATAAATGCTGCGTAGTGACAGTGATCAGATAAGTCCTTGGAAGATCGAGTCTGGATACCTGCAGATGGATTGCCAATGATTTGACCTGGTGGGTGGTCCTTCGTCCATACGTGTAGACGGGGTTGCAGATGATCAGCAGTTGCGGTAGAGGGAATGTCTTCAATATCAGAAGATTTTGCGGTTGGAGATGGCAGTTCCCCCTGGACTTGAGAACATCCTGCGGAATCATCTTGGTTTATTGGAACGAGAATGGAATTTTCTTGAGTAGTTGGATGAGGTTCCCCCTGGATTGCTGATGGGAGTTCCTCTGGAACCTGAGAAGGTTCCCCCTGGACTGCGGATGGGAGAGTGATGATCCTTGGGTCTGTTCTTGTGTCAATGTTCTCTATGTGTTCATCATCCGAATCAGAAGAGACGTTTGATGGTAATGCTTCTCTGCGGATGGGAACTTGAGCGACATCAAGTACTGGAACCTCGACGGTTGTTGCCTGATCCGGAGTAGAGCTTTCCCCCTCAACCAGAGAGGTGGAAGTATTGAGAGATGCTACTTCGGATAGAGAAGGACCAGATACATCAGCGTGCTGCTGTTGAGCTTCTTCAGACACAAGAACTTCGGATAACTTGGTTGTTTCTACTGGGTCGAAAAAATCGTCATAATTGACTTCAACAAGATTTAATGGACCCAAAGAGGCAGGAATATCGCTTTCCATGATTGTTGTGGTTTCAGTGGATGGAGGGGCGTTGCGGATGTGAGAATCATCAAATTTCATATCGAAGCTTTCAATGATTAACCTTGTGCGTCTAATGAGAACTCGATAAGCAACCTTGTTGGTGGAGTAGCCAAGGAAGATGCCTTCATCAGACTTTGGTGCAAACTTGTTAAGCTGATCTCGGTTGTTGATCACAAAACATCGACACCCAAAGAAATGAAAGAAGCGAACATTTGGCTTGTGGTTGTTGAGGCCCTCATACGGTGTTTTATTGAGGCGTTTGCACACAATGCTTCGGTTCTGTACAAAGCAAGCGGTTGCTACAGCTTCAGCCTAGAAGTAGAGAGGAAGGTGTGCGAAGTTGAGCATGGATCTGGCTGCTTCTACTAGAGTGCGGTTCCTTCTCTCTACTACCCCCATTTTGTTGCGGTATGTAGGGAGCTGAGAAGTTGTGAGAGATGCCTTTGGAAACCAAGAAACTATTGAGAAGATGATTAGTAAACTCGGTTCCATTATCACTGCGGATACGTCTGACTGGAAGCTTGATCTGAAGTTCGATCTCTTTGATGAAATTAATGAAGATCTGCGGTGTTTCTGACTTGAGTCTAAGGAAGAAGACCCATGTGAAGCGTGTAAAGTCATCTACAATAACCAGTATGTATTTTTTATGATGGAGACTGGCTACGGTAGATGGACCGCAGAGATCAATGTGCAAGAGCTCCAGTGGTTCAGAAATTGAAGAGTCCATTACCATAGGGTGACTTGCTTTGGACTGCTTACCACATTTACAAGCCGGACAGAGAGTATCGTTGCTGAATTTGAGAATAGGGAGACCTCTGACTAGTTCCCCTGTGACCAAGTTGTTGATGTACCTGAAGTTGAGATGAGCTAGCTTGCGGTGCCATAGCCAGCTAACTTTGGATACGGCTTTGGAGAGGAAACACAACTGCGGTCTGCCAATGATCAGAGAGACATCCAAAGGATACATGGTACCTTCAGATCTGGATTTGATCAGACACGTGTTCCTATCACTTGTCATTACGTAGCAAAATTGATCATCAAACTCAACTCGATGTCCTGCCTTACATAGTTGGCCAACACTGATGAGATTGTGTTTAAGGCTTTCTACATAGGCAACCTTCTGAATAGAGAAATTCCCCGTAGTGAGAACACCGTAACCTCGGATGATCCCATTCGCATTGTTGCCGAATGTGAAATTTCCACCATTGCATATTGGCCTGAAATCCCGAAGGTATTCTAACCTTCCGGTCATGTGCAAGGAGCAAGCACTGTCAATTAACCATTCATCTTCTTGTTCCTCCTTGCACAAAGCCTGAGAATTACACGGTTAGTTTAGGCATCCAAACTAGTTTGGGGCCTGGGGTAATGGGTAAATTACTGAATGATGCATGGACCGAGGTTGCAGGGACGGGTCTCTTGTCAACTTTTACACCTAGTCCTGGGTGTTTGTGCAGAATTGGAGTGTGGTGAGTTTTTGAAAAAGTACGAGGTTTCTGACTCCAACTAGATTTGACATAGGATGAATCTTTTTGACAACTACACTGACATTTACAAAAAGAGATTTTGTCTTTTGATCTGACACTATGCTTGGTCAGCGGTCTATAGGATGAATTGGACTTGTTACCGGTCCGAGGTTGGTAATCCCTGACATGAGTGGTGTTGGGTTTTGAAAAATTGGGTTTTTGAAAAGGTTTAGCACATGCAAATCTTTGAGTCCTTTTTGGTGGATTTGGTAGAATACCCTTCCATTTGTTGAAATTTTGACGTGACTTTAAAAGTGTTGGAGTGGGTAAAATACCTTTCCATTTAGGATCATTTGAGGAATAGACCTGAAAAACATTGTTTCGAAAAGACTGAACACCCTTTTGGGTTGTGTCAGATGAAGTAGGAATGACTTTTGAAGCTGGACATTCCTTTTTGTAGGTTTTCTTGATGGGAGAGTTTTTTGAAAAGTAGTGTGAGAAAACAAATTTTTCTGGACTCTTGGACTTTGGAAATCTGACATGCTTCTTATTTTTTGAAAAAGTTTGTCTATTTGTGCCTCGAGATCTAATTTCCTCTTTGAAGGCCTTTTTGGCCAAGGATTTTGGTGAACCGCAATCATTGTTGTTCAACTGCGGTTTCCTGGAATTCTTAGAATGATTTTGAAAACGTGGGCTTGAGTCATCCGAACTTGAAGATTCTGGGGTCTGTGAGCATTGACCTACTTCAAAGTTCTCTATAGGTAAATCATGATGAATTGCCTGAAGAGTCACATTTCCTTTTACTGAGGACTGCGGTAGTGACTTTTGGACTATTGCAGAGTAAGTCTGAGTTGGGACTTCAGTGGGACTTTTGTGGGACTTTTGACTACAGTGTGAAACACTGCGGTCTGAGAGTAGAGATGGAAAGTCTTTTGAGACTTTGGGGCCCTGAATGACAATTTCTTCATCAACTACGAATGAGGTTTGAGAATTTGGGTAAATAGTGCCACATACAGGAATTTGATCACATGTGTGACCTGAAACCTCAGGCATGATTTCCTCAATGACACAATTATTGCTTAGATTATGGAGTCTACCGAAGTGAGTTTTGATGTCTTCGGGAAATGTCTTGTCATTGACTGGGAAATAAAATTCTCGGTCTGGAGGGACATACAGTCTGTCTTTGTTGAACCAGGGTGAGGAATCCATTGCGGTAGGATATCCATTAGACCAACCCCAATTGTATGTATTGTCCATGGTTCTATTATTTACTAAATTTTCAATAGCTTCACTTTCATTGAACAATTTTTCGATTAAAAGATTTAAGCGTACAATTTCACTCTGAGCTAAATCTCTCTGGTTCAAAGCTATCTCTAATTGTGTTTCACTTAACATTCTTGCATCTTTCTCTAACTCTAGGTCCTTTTCTAACATAGCCATTTTGAGTCTTTTGTTATCCAGTCGTCCTCTCACATGAAACATCTCTTGGGACGCAATGTTCTTCTCATCTAAGGCTTTGTTATAGTCTGTAAGGACGGCAGCACAAGTGTCATTAAGATCATCTATGTAGGGTTGACAGTCATGCATGCTATAGTTTAGAGTTTGGATCATGAGTTTTACCTGTTCGACGATGCTTAGAGTTCCATCCTTTGCCATGTAGCAGTAGTTCTTTTCCGGCTTTGTAGACTCATCATCATCCGCAGTTGTCAGCATGCATATTTTCCCTTTTTCCTTTGACACTGCTGATGGCTTCATCTTCGTCTCCGGATGACCAAACTTGATGGGCTCTTTTGACATGGGCTACGTATGCCCTTGCCTTTTCCTTATCTTCCAATTCTTAAGCCATTCTAAGGTAGAATGCTCTGTCTTTTACTACATTGGCCTTACAATCTCTTGCAAAGTGATTCTCTTTGTTGCATTTGTGACAAATTACAACATCAGTCTTCTCTTCAGAGGTAGTACCGGAGTCAGTGGTTGGATTAGACTGCGGTACTTTCTTTGGTTGAGTATTTTGAGATTGCGGTGGTGGATGAGAATTTTTTGGATAACGAGAATGATTATTTTGTGGACTGAAGTTACGGTTGAATGGAGGTTTGTTGAAATGTTGATTCTTGCGGAAGGAAGGAGGTGGTAGACGGTTGAACTGTTGGCTAACCAGAGCAATGGTCTTCTGAAATTCTTCTTCATCATCATACTCTGAATCAGCTTCGTATGACTGCGGTGGATTGTCATACGAGGGAGAGTAGGATTGATTGAGTGGGGCTTGTGCTATGAGAGCAAGTGGTCCTCCGAAGTCAGCACAATCTTTGAGTACGGTGGATTCTTGTGCTTGCAGTTCTCCATAGAGCTTGTAGAGTGACAAAGAGTGAATCTTTCTATCACCTTGGACTATCATTTTGGCCGTAGTCCAATGTCTTCCCAAACCATTGAGCAATTGAAGATTTGTTTCATGGTTATTGCGGATGGTGCCCGCATTGGATAACTTGGTGACTATCAGGTTGAACCTTTTGAAGGAGTCTTCCAAACTTTCGCCAGTATGAGCTTTGAAGTTGTTGAACTCATTGAGTGCGGTAGTAAGCTTCTTGTCTTGTGCTTGTTCTGAGCCTTCGTACAGATTCTTGAGAACTTCCCAGATCTCTTTTGCTGATTTGCAATTTATGATAATATCGAAGTTGTCAGGAGCAACTCCATAGGAGATTTCATAAAAAGCAACAGCATCATTTTCCATTTTATCGAGATCATCCTTGGTGGGACGGTTCATGACTGGTTGACCTCCTCCTAGTCTGGTTGTAGCGCCGTCGGTTTGAACTGGTGTAAGGACTGGGACATGTGGTCCTTCTTCTACGGATCGCCATACATCTCTACCAAGTCTCCTTAAGTATCTTTCCATTCTTTGTGACCAGTGATGATATTCATTTGCTACCAGTATTGGGGCTCGATTAGAACCACCAACACTGTTGGAAACATTCAAAGATAATGATTGTGCCATTTTTTGAAGTTTTTTTGTTTTAAGAAATGAGCTTCAGTGGTATAGAAGGCCCTTTGAAAAATCAGAGTTCCGTTTTTCAAAAAGCAACCACTATGGCTCTGATACCAATTGTTGAGAGAAAAAACTTTGAGACACACTTGAACAAACGTTAGAACAAGTTGTATTGCGGAATAGTTAATCTCGAAGGATCTAAAAGCTCAACAATAATATTAATAAGTTAGATAGTTAGAGAGTTAGTTGCGGAAAAAGTAAAGAAATAGAAATGACAACAATTGTTATATCAAGTATACACTTAAGCTGATTCATAACAAGGAATGCATTCAAACCGAGTTAATAAGGAAGATCAAACTTAGTGATAAAGTCATAGAAGACTTGCTCCGGAGAGAGGTTATAATCAGTTATGTTCTAGTAAGAAGTAGGAGTAAGAAGTGATGCTCAGATAGAGAGATAGAAAAGATAACTTCAGAGATGTGTATTCAGAAATAATAGATGCGTATTTGAATACGAGAGAATGAGCTCTATTTATAGATACTCACGAAGTACACTAGATTACATCTCTAAGAGTAGCCATGCAAGGCATACTGGACAATAGAGAGTGTTACAATAAAGGACAAGTAAAGTAATCTAGTAAACAGACTGCGGTAGGGGAGACTCCGGATGCGGTTGCTGATGAAGGAGCTTGACTGCGGGTGAGAGCTGGCTGCGGTAGCTGAAGTTCAAGAGGGTCACTTTTTATGATTCAACAATTTCCCCCTAAGTGACCTCTTTAACTTTTGTTCAGCTATCAAGTTTAAGAAATTTGATCAGGATCCACCAAAACTTCCTAACGTTTTCCAACCAAGTGATTCTCCTTAAAATCTCGAACTTGACTTCGGCAGTTGTATTCTTCGATCTTTCGACTCCGGTTCGACAGATTTCAAGTTGCTTCCTGGTGAGGCGATTCATGGAAGTCATAGGAATAAAGTATTTGACTTTATCGGTTTTCCTTTTGAAGATGACTCCGAGCTCAGGAAAGTTGGTTGCACCTAAGGATCTTTCTTGATAGCCTTCGGTAAGCATTGGTGCGGGATCGAGTGGTGGTAGATGTATAATCTAGATATATATATCCAGTATGTTTTATTTATTTATGATTATAGTCGTGTTGTAATTTTTCTATAAATTGTATTATATTCGTTTATTATTATAACTTGATTCAACTATTCATTCACGATTACAAAGGATTCATATATGATTAAAAATATGTTTTGTTTTTTGTATGATTACACATATTCAATTCAAATGATTAATTCATCAATTTTTTTTGATATATTGGTAAAATAAATAATAAATAAATAACATTTTCTATTCATAGTAAAAACGTTTTTTTAATAATCTTGTTGATTAAAAATAGATTGCATTCATTTCTAGTATTTAAGTAAAAAATCAATTAATTAGATAACATCCCATAATTGTAGGAATTAATTAATTAGCCATATTTAATTACGTTGTAAAATTCCTTTTACGCCCTTATGAAATGATTGGTCTACAATTGTTCTCGCGTTCTCAACCTTTTAGGTGTTCTCATTTGATCATCTCCATATATATATATATATATATATATATATATATATATATATATATATATATATATATATATATATATATATATATATATATATATATATATATGAATTTATAGGTTTTATAAGGATATAATGTAATTTGAAGTTTTACAAAAATATGTGCATAATTATGAATGTTTACAAAGATATAGACGAAATACTTCCAAAAAAATGAGAGGTTTTATGTCGATGGAATTGTTATAATGATATTAACAAAAATAAATTTAAAAAACATAAACATTTTAAAAAACAAATTTAAAACAATCTCGTCTGCAACCGAATGACAAACTATTTATAAGTCGTGTCTAAAATTTTATAAATAGTTCTAACCTACAGAAAAATCTCTTATGACTATAGATAATTAGTTGTTACTTATTTTTGTACGGATTTTTGTTATGTAATATTTAAAATTAAAAAAAAATGATGAAGATTTGTTTAGAATTTATTTTTTTATAATATTATTATATTTTTTTTAACAATCAATGATATTAGGATTATGGAAATGGAAAAAAATGTAATAAAAATAAGTATTATTATTATTATTACTATTAAAGTTAGTAATATAAAATATAATTACTAAATAATAAAGCTTTAATGATTAGGTTCTAATAAAGTAAGAATAAAAGTTGGTCAAATGTTAATAATACGGTATGAAAAGTAAATCTAAAATAATATATATATATATATATATATATATATATATATATATATATGACATTTTCATAAGTGTATGGTGGGAAAGTGATAGTGATATATCAATAAAATGACAATATTTATAGAGTAATCAAGTGTTGACAACTCTTATAGCCTTATAAAATTAGTTTGTGCTCAGGTAAAACAACTAATAATATTTTGATAAACAAACTTATAACACAATAATTAAATATGATATCAAGGGTTGCGTCTTCAAGTTTTTGAATAATCAATAAAAGCTTAAAAGAATATAGTGAATGGACTTACAAGTTACAACTCATCTAAAATTCAAACCAAACTCGTCAAAAAAGACAAAATTCCATGAATTTCCATACCCTTCTTCGTATATGATAACCAAGCATTGGAATCACGTTTTCTAGTGAAATTATTCCTGTTTGACCCTAAAAAATATAGCAATATAGCATACATTTATATGAACAAAATGATACTTAAAATAGTAAAGTATGAAAACATATATAATATATATTTGCTTTTTTATCAGTTTAAATTTTCCAAACTTGTTGAATTAATATTAAATAAGATTGAGGGAACTTTCCTTGTCCACATATCATGAGGTGTTTTGGCAACCTTTTTAGTAGGGACAAGATTGAGGATATAAACGGATGTATCTAAGGCATACCCCCAAAAGGAAATGGGAAAAGTGGCTCGACTCATCATGGAATGAACCATGTCCAACAAGGTCTGATTGCGCCTCTCAGTCACACCATTAAGTTGTGGTGTCCTAGGAGGATTCAATTGTGAAACTATGTCACATTCCTTGAGGTAGTCGTGGAACTCGATACTAAGATACTCTACTCCTCTATCAAATTGGAACATCTTTATCTTTCTATATAATTGATTCCTGACTTCATGTTTAAACTCTTTGAACTTTTCAAAGGTCTTTGATTTATGTTTGATCAAGTAGATATAACCATATCTGCTATAACCATCTGTAAATGTTACATAAAACTGATTAGCATCTCTTGTGGTGGATCTGAAGGGTCCACACATATCTGTATGTATGAGGTCCAACAAACATTCACCTCTTTCACAAGATCCAATGAAAGGATATTTTTTCATCTTGCTCAAAAGACAAGATTCACATTCATCATTTGGCCTTAGGTCAAATGATTCCAAGACTCCATCCTTTTGGAGTTGGGCTATGCATTTTTTGTTAATGTGCCCAAGACAACAATGCTATAAGCATGCCTTGTCTAAACCATTAGACGGATCAATGTGAAATACTATTGCCTAAGCTATCAACATAAGTCACAGTTTCATATACACCATTACAAGGTAAAGCTTCAAATATAAAAACACCATTTTTATAAACCAAAATTGAACCATTAAAATCATTAAACGTGTAACGAAAACCTTGTCTAAACAATGCATGAAATGAAATAATGTTTCTCGTCATTTATGACGAATAAACTAACTTCACTACTAAACACAGGATGATAAGTCCCTATCTTGGTAACATGAGAAGATCACCTATTTCCCATGATCAGATTCATCCTCCCATGCTCCACCTCTTCACTTTCTCTTAGCCCCTGTAATTCAGAACAAATGTGAAAAACCACATCTTGTATCAAGGACTCAAGAACGAGTAGATTGTGAGTTATTAATTTGAATACAATATATACCTGCTGACGATGGCTTCACCTTGCCATCTTTGATGTCTTGCAAGTACTTGGGGCAACTCCTCTTCCAATGTCCCTTGTCATTGCAATAGTAACAAGTGGCCTCTTTGGGGCCACTAACAGCTGGAATGTCTGAGTTAGACTTTTCCTTTGGTTCATTGCTAGATGACCCAACATGGGCCTTGTTCTTCCAGTTAGCTTTGGAAGCAGCCTTCCTTTTCTTCCCTTTGCCTTGTCCAATTGCGACAACGGGAGCATTAGTAGAAGGGGCCGCATTCTTTCCCTTCATTCCTGACTCAACAGTCTGTAGCAAGTTATGAAGTTGGGCCAATATGGTTTATGTGATGTTTAAATGATAAACCAATATGAACTGATCATAACAACTTGTCAAGGAGTTCAAAACCATGTCAATGGCCAACTCCTCGTCAAAATGCACATTAAGCCTAACAAGGCGTTCCATGTATCTTTGCATTCTCTGCACGTGGTTGCACATAGACTCTCCCTCTTTCATCGTGCAAGCCATGAGGGACATGGTCATTCCATATTTCTCTTGACGAGCTCTCTTGTGGTACTTTTCCACAAGGCCATTGTTCATCTCATATGGCTAATAGTCCTCATTAAACCTTTGCAATTCAGGAGCCATTGTAGCGACCATGATGCAGACAACTTTTGTTGCATCATCGTAGTGTTTCTTGTAGGAGGCTAGTTGTTCAGGAGTAGCTTTGGCTTCATCGATTTCAATGAGTTTTTCTTCAAGGACATATTCTTTTCCCTCAAATCGAAGAGCCTTCTTGATGTTGCGTATCCAATCATCGTAGTTGGTCCCATCAAAGTTCACTTTAGACACGATAGAGAGTAGGGAGAAACCTGAGTGGTAGGTAGATGATGAAGGAGCAAAAGCATCACCAGGAGTAGACATCTATAGAGAAAAATAATAGATTTAGTTAGATGACTATAACCCTTAATATTGTAACCTATAATAAATAAGTAAGGCTAGGATCCAATTCACAACAAATAAGAGGGATGCTGTAATATTATTGAGAATTTATAGTAAAAGCAATCTAACAATTTCTAACAATGAAATTCCTAGATCTTTTGAGATCCATTAAATCTATCAATGGAATGTTTAATATCAGATTATGCTCTACTATTTGTGACAGGGATACCGAAGATCACAAACAAGATGTGAATAACCATACAAATATGTTTGGCACTCTCGATGTCATTTATCATCTCATATTAATATGCCAGTTAACCACACACACTCCATTAATCAATGATAATTTAAGAGATGCCCATTATTACTCTTTATAGTCACTGTTAGTGTGTCGATTTACCACACGCGCTCCACTAACTACTAATAAAGTATAATGTGCAGTTTTATGGATTAGCTTATTTTTCACAATTTTCTTAAAGTAAGTACGAGTAGAATTTTATAAAAGAGTTTAGTTACTTTTATAGCATTATACTTATTAAACAGATCATGTCCCATCAAATCCGTTCGGATAACGACCATCCACCAAACAAGGAAGCGGTAGGTGAGAGTGGACACCCATTCAACTACCATTTTATAGGAAGTTTTCTTATACCCCCCTTATAGTTCAGCTTCGTGAATGAGGCATACTAGTGACTTGACTAACTTTGTCTTATACATATAATATATATTAAACTTTTAATTATATATATATAGTATAAGGTGTATTTTAAAACATTTTCAAAATACTAGGTTTAAATTAAATTTTCGAAATTAAAAATTTTAATTTAATTTAAAATAAACTAATTAAGATTTAATATTTATCTTTTAAGCTAATTAAATTAGTTTAAATATTGTGAGGATTAAATAATTATTTACTATTAACTATTAATCAAATAATTTAAATTTAATCATAATCCCTTCCCATCTAGGTTTTTCGAAAATCAAGGGATAAGGGTTATGCAATTTTATTTAATTATCCTATTTTAAACAATTTAAAAGCAATAATTATCAAATAAGGAAACCCTAGAAATTTCGAAAATTAGGGTGGAGGCTAGGGTTTCAAGAACCATAGCCTAAGTCGAAATTTTAATCCCCTGGGGTTTAATTTCTATAAACCCTAAACTTCATCTATTCAACTATTAAGCAATTCAATTGAAAACATACGCTCTGATACAACTCATGGGTTTTATATGTTACAAAAAACTATTTTTGGCGGGAGAACATAAACCATAAATTCACATACACCCTAAGGATCTAATTTTTCACTATTGAATGCAATAACCAATTGAATATCACGAACCCTAGGATTTTCAAAAATCTTAAAAGGGTTATGAAAACATTCATGTTGATTGTACTAGTAGATAATCAAATAAAAATCCTTCTTTAAATTGTTTGGAAGTTAGCACCAAAAATCTCATGTCTCTGATGGTTCACACCTAACCCTAGCAACAAGGATGCTTAAAGAGAGAGGAGAGGGGAGATGTAACGTCCCAAAAATTAAAACTAAAAATTTTGATTTTTAAATTAATGAAACCATCAACCAACACAATATCATGAAAACCATAGAAAATCAGAGTATAACAAATAACATCCAAAAACATCAGAGTCACGTAAAATGTGGAACAATGTGGTGTGTGCACTACAATCATCCCACGCTCTTCCCCATCGAATCAGAAGTACCTGAAACATAAACTGAAAACTGTAAGCACAAAGCTTAGTGAGTTCCCCAAAATACCACATACCATACATATCAAACATATAGTGGGCCCCGCTCGTTATCGGGCCCCGCACGACATCAGGCCCGCCCGACGTCGATCCCTGCTTGGAACAGATCTGTCAGTCATCAGGCCCCGCATGGTATACATACAACTGATAAACACATGCATAAAAACCACAAAAATAACTAGCATACAATATAATCATCCGACCCCGCTCGATATTGGGCCCTGCCCGACATCGGTCCCCGTACGGTAAACATATAAACACAAAACACACGCAAGAGTCATACACATTAATAGCATCCTAAACATAACAACCATGGGCTGACGTTGGTGCCTTCGACCCGCTAAACACAGTGAGGAAACTCACCTCAAGCTGTTGAGTCTCTCAGATAAAATCTTGATCTGCTGATCCGAAAAATCCCCACGCTAATATCTTCAATAATATCCAATTAATAATTAAATATCGACCCATAATCAAGAATCTAAATTACTTGTCCAACCTCCAGGGTAAAAGATCATTTTACCCTTTTTCCTACTTGGCCCAAAATCAAGGCCCAACCTAATTACTTAAGAGGCCCAAATTCCTTAATGGCATCCCAAGGCCCATTATGGCCCATCATCCTAGTTGGGCCCAAGATCATCATGAACATAATCCCAAGAAGGCCCATAATCTATCCATGGACCAAGGTCAGAAGTCCAATGCCCCAACAAGGCCCAAATCCTAAAAGCCCAAAATAACCTCGAGTCCAAAAGGCCCAAACGAATAAGCCCACTGCACCGAGTACACTAGGTGTACGAGTGTTGACTCAGAATCAGGCAGCTGACCCAGTACGAATAAGCCCACTGCTTCTAGATCTAAGCTCCTTGTCCTTTTTTCTTCATGTTGTGGAAGTTTGGGTGGAAGGATTCCATAAAGTTGGAAACTTTATGGGTCCTAGAGGTCCCTTGAGTGTTATATATGTTTGATCTGAATTTTGGCTAAGTTTTGAAGACATTTATGTGACCGTGGGTTCATTTTTCATCATTTTGACCTAATAAGAGATCAAGACATGCATTGTGTAACGCTTGGTCCAGGTAATATTTATTTTCTTTTCAAGTTTTAGGGTTTTGGACTGGAACTCGACGAGTTGGGGAGCTCCAACTCGTCGTGTAGAGATTTTTATGGACGCAGGTTAAGGATCCTACTCGACGAGTTGGGACCCCCAACTCGACGAGTAGGCGCTGGGAAGGAAAACCCTAATTTTTCGGGTTTCGCACCCTATATAAAGAACTTATAATGCATTTGTGGCCTCCCTCGTCGTCTTTACAGTCCAGAAGCAAACCCTAATCGAGATATCCCTCCATAATGAGTGTGTGTAAGGTTAAAGAGTGTGTGTTTGGTACTTTTCTTGAAGAACTCAAGGATTTAAGAGCTTGGAACGCGAAGGAGTCTATAGATCCAACATCTACCCAGTTGTAGCAACCATTTGAAGGTAAAAAGCTATTACCTTGATCTTTCTTTGGTTAGATCTCTCCATTCCAAGGATTAGGGTCTTTTTAGCCCATTTTGGACCTATTTTTAGAAGTTGGGAATGGATTGAAGTTGTAACTTCAGATCTGAACTCTTCTAGGCCCCTATAGCCATAAAGGTATCAACTTTACCAAGCTTCAGCCCTTCTTCATTCCTTAAATCTATTATCAATTTTGGTTTTAGCATTTTAGCCTCTTGAAGCCTTGCATGCACGTAAAGTTGACAACTTTACGTGGAAACTACACCCTAGGGGACTGGATCTGAAGGTTGGAGCTTTAGATTCGACTAAAAAAGGCTGAACAGGTTTAGATTGGGGGAAACTCGGCGAGTTGCCCTGGAAACTCGGCGAGTTGCCCTGGAAACTCGACGAGTTAGATCGAGTTACCCCGCTTTTTGGATACCGAATGAACTCGACGAGTTGATGAGACAACTTGGCGAGTTGGCTAGGGATTTTCCCAGATCTTTAGAACACTAAAGGGACTCGACGAGTTGCTAGATGCACTCAACGAGTTGGAGTCAACATGGACTGTTGACCTTGACTGTTGACTTTGACGTTGACCAAGGTTGATCAAGTTGACTTTGAGGATATTTTTTATATTTCGAGATTTTGACAAAGTTAATCACATGATGGTTGTAGACATTTGGGTTGGAGCTGCAAGTTGGGACTTATCTTGTAACACCCATAAAATTCAAGCCAAATTTAAACTTTTAATACATTTTAAAACCATTAAGTTATTATAGTTTGTTTTCAAAATAGTTTAGACATCTGAGTATCCCCAGAATCAATCTTGAAAATATAAGGAGGTGCACGATCACGCCTTCGCCTTCCCGCAATCATCAGAAGTGCCTGAAACAAAATCAACAATTGTAAGCCCGAAGCTTAGTGAGTTTCCCCAAAATACCAACGTCATACAAACATAACCATATCATATAACCAATACATAACAACATGCATAATGAGTCGTCAGCCTGACTGGACCGCCTCACAGGCCTTCAGTCTATCTGGACTGCTCTCCGTGCCTTCGGTATGTCTGGACCGCCTCTCAGGGCCTACAGCCTATCCGGACCGCTCCCCGGGCCTTCGGTCTGACTGAATCCCTTTGCAGGGCCTTCAGTTTGTCTGGACCGCCCTGGGTATGTTGGCCTCCAGCACAAAGCAGGACCGCCTCAACCCAACCCCAAATCAAACAAGCATGTGTACATAAAATCATACACTTGCATATATATAACAGTCATACCAATCTAACAGATCACCAATCATAGCAACATCGTATAACTAGGATACCGATCTAACAGATCATAATAGCATACAACATCCTATCTACCAGGATACCGATCTAACATATCATAACAGCATACAAGCATACCATAACCAGGATACCGATCTAACATATCATAATAGCATACAACATCCTATCTACCAGGATACCGATCTAACAGATCATAACAGCATACAAGCATACCATAACCAGGATACCGATCTATCAGATCATAATAGCATGACAACACCCTAACTACCAGGGTACCATTCTAGCAGAGCATAACAGCATAACAACACTCTAACTACCAGGTCATTAAACATATCACCATCCTAATTACCAGGATGGAAATCAATAAGCATATCATGCAATAAACTCGAATACAAATCTGATAAGGGCCGGCATTGGTGCCTTAGACCCTGCTGATATAGTGAGGAGAACTCACCTGGCACTGCTGAAGTCTCGCAGGTAAAACTCCAGTTGCTGGTTGACAGCTTCCCGAACTGTCAACATCAAAAAATACCCAATTAATAATTGGTTCCAAGTCCAAAGTCTAACTCACACACCAAAGGCCCAAAAAGTCAAGTAATGGGCCAAAGCCCAACATATGGCCCAATTTTCCAAATTGGGCCCAAGCCTATACATGGTCTTATTCTGAGGCCCAATATTATGTAATCATTAAGGCCCAAACTATGGCCCATCTATGGCCTAATTTTCCAAATTGGGCCCAACTCTCATATGGGCCTTACCCTAAAGCCCAACAACATATTCTAATCCATATGATTATTCTTGGATGACCCATTAGTAATCCCATCACCAAGGCCCAATGGGAAAAGCCCAACTCAAGGCCCAACATAAAATGACAATTATGGTTAAGTGTTTCTACTTAACCCATTAAGGACTTAATCCCTTAAGTCCATTATTTCCTTAAGTTAATTTGCCAATAATTATTATTTAATATTTCAAGTTTGCATGTCCCGAACCAATTCCCGTAAATTAGAGTTTTATGCCATTAGGGTTTTCCAAACCCTAATTAGGGTTTCCTACCCAATCTCAGTCCATACTAATAAACACGCACTCACACATACTAATAAACACACACTCACACATACTAATTAGGGTTTCCATTATTCCATTTTGTTACAATTTACAACACCATCTAATTAACACGCACTCACACATACTAATAAACACACACGCACAAACATAGCCACCTAATGGCGGCAGGTAGCTGTTTATAGTGGCAGCCACCACCTCACGGTGGTGGCAGCAACTTTTCTGTGAACTCCAACCATACACGACCAACATCAAAAGCTGAAGAGCCCTATACTTGCATCTTGCTCAAACAACAAACCCACACCCTCCTGTGGTGGGCGGCGACGGTGAGAGTGAACAACCGGCAAGAGCGAAACAATCCGGTAGCAGAATCAGCTTACGGCGGCAAAGGCCAACCCCTCCTCACTTTCTTCGTCCCACCGCCGATCTTCCCCATCAGCCACGACAGAAGCAGCGACAGCAACAGAACGGAGAGTAAAGGAGATGCGACTCTCCACCGAGGGCAATGACTGAAACCAACGTGTTTCTTCCGTCCCGACAGCGGCCAGCGATGGCGGAGCTAGGTGGCGACGCAACCCGTCAGCGAGAACGACAGCAGGACGAACGACAAGTCGGAGGGACGAGGGAACGCTGGTCGGGAAAGCAACAGCAGCAGCCACACTATCGAGATTCAACCCCATCGCTGGAGTTGTGATGGCAGCCGATCGGTGGTTCAAGGCAGCGACGAAGTGGTCGGCGGCGGCTGGGAGAGGGGGGTATAAGGATGGTGAAGTTGGCGGCTGGAGGTTTTGGGGAATCTAGGGTTAGGTTACCGGGTGGGTAACGTTTAAATACCCCGCCCTTCATAGGCATTTTCCCATAATTACAAGATCAGCCCCTCCAACCTCCTTTCTTTCAAATTTAATCCAAATGTTACCATTTTAACCCAGGCTTCAAGAATCTTTTCCAAATCTAATCCGTAATTTACACAACAGCCCCTCACTCAACAAATCCTTTCAACATAGGTCCAGAATTTACTCTTTTAACCCCAATCATTCAAGATCCTTTCAAATTAAGTCCAATATTATTCTTTAACCCCCAAAACCAACATTCCAATAATTATTAATTGATTTTTGAACTATAATAGTATAAAATAATCATAATAATTACTTCACAGGGTTCTTACTTAAAACGGGATGTTACAACTCTCCCACACTTAAATTTTGATTTCGTCCTCGAAATCGTTTCTTATCATCCTTTACATGCCACAACTTGAACTACTTGGCTACAATCCCGAGCATAACCCTAGCCTTTCCAAGGCAGCCCTATCCAACCCTCGCAGGGTTCTAAAACCAGGAAAATAACAATCCCTTATAATATGATCACATTTACCCAATCCGAATCTGGAGTCTCGGTATGGTCTGGTTTCCTGACAGACTACCCACACTGGTTCATTGTCGAATGTATTGCACTTAACTCTCAATCGGCTACTTAACTTCTGATAACCTGAGGTTCCCACTAGAAAACAGAATCACAAGCCCCACACTGCTAACTATGATCCCCTATTTAGATCAACAAGACAATGTTTCCTTTAGTTCCCGAACCACATACATATAATAATCGACTCATAAGCACAAATACTCATACTTGGCCCAATCAGCCTCGAGCTGGAATACCAGGCGTGTCTACGACGGGTCCAGTCATCCCTAGGATGGAATACCCTCGTATCACACACATGTTTGGTCCAATCAACCCTCGGGTTGGAATACCAAACACGTCAGGTCCACTCAATCGTAGGGTCCGGTCATCCTCACGATGGAATACACTAGATTGGAATACCACTATATACATAACTCGGGTCTAATCCATAACTTATACTCCAAGGACCTATCCTTGCATCTCATCCAAAAATCCTCTGATTCGCCACAACCGAGTAACACTCATCTGAAATACCGGGTCCCGGCCCGGTCGCGGAGCTAAAGGACTCCCACATAGTTGCCTCACACGACTTTCGAACAAAATTCTTCCCTGGAACTAGTTGCCACTAGTTATCATGCCACTGCGACTCTAACAACCTCCTGATCCAACCGATTGGATCCATGCGCGTATCCCGTCGTTACCAAATCCACGACTAAAAGCGATTGCTACCTGACCAATGGTAGCCTTACATCATAAGCAATCTTAAGCAATTCATTGCTTCCTTGATCTTATAACTGTAGTGACGTTCCTACAGTCTTATCAATGGCTTAATCAGGTCTAATCCCTCTGGGAAAACCCATAAACCCATCTGTGGATTTCCATATCCTTACTTATACATCCGAAGTGGTGGTACTACTGCCCCTTCCGCGTCCTAACAACGCGCTCATGCTATCTACCAACCTAGTGAATGTTGCGGTTACCCCCACAGTCTTACAACACTTCCCATACTACCTGATTGCTAGTGAATGCTACGGCCACCCCCGTAGTCTTACAACACCTTCCATATTGGTCGAACACACACTCGTCCTAACATCCAACTGAGCTTAATTCATGGCTAGAATCCCAACCTAATTCCCCAAATTCTGCTATCAAGCACCGAGAAAACGCGATTCCCATGTTGGTGAGTTTTACCGAACTCCCATCTCACACAACCTTCAAACCAAACAACCATTTGGGTTGTTTTTCCCTCCTGACAACGATGCGAAACTTATCCCATTTTTAAAACCGTTCATGTTTCTGAATCTCGGGATAATTCTCCCCCACTTAGATTCAACTAAGTTTTCACAACACATGAAAATTGGAGAATTCCTAGTTCTTCTCATTTTCCAATGAGCGATCCGATGACAACCAACTAGTGTTCCATTACTAGCCATTCCCAAATGATCACACTCTTCTAACAGCTAGATGAACATTTCCATAATCCCAGGGAAACCAACAGTCCCTAATACTCGAATGATCCAACACCCAATTTTGAAGTCCAAAGATAGACGCTCCAACTAATATCTCAACAATGAGCTACTCCTTTGGCGCATTCACCCGCCAATCAATAACGGTTACTAAACCGCTGGATTCTGACATTGTTGAATACCCACCATGGGGAACCCTGTCCGCAAACCTCTCTCATAATTCCCTTCTTTCCAATGTGCTCCAAACAATTTCCCGCCATCGGCTCTAAAAATCATATCATTCAGGGTCTCCCACCCTGACTCACTCACCAGCTCGATCATCCATAGATGAACTGCAGTAGATGAAACAACTTCTGCCCTTCCGATACAAGAGATCCAATCCGAACCGGACCTCACAAGATTCTCATGCCACATCGACCCACCAGCGCTCACCAGCGCTAAACTACTGTCGCCAATCCCGACGACCAACTGACCTCGAGCTAGAATACAACCTGATCCTGGGGTCACAAGCCTGCTCAATCCTTCGAGCTCGTAAACTGAAAGGGCACATTCCTTGCCCTAGAAAACAACATTCCAATCCTATCAATTACCCATTCTACTTTCAACTGCATAACCCCAGCAGAACAGAATCATCACTCCCTTTCCGGAGTCCCTGCGACTCGAAACCCGGCCTCAGACAAATTCCCCGAAGCCTCAATTCAGGAAACTTATATACCAACCTCTCCCGCTCAATCCGCGGAGTGCCACGAGTACGAAACATTTCCCTGATCCCAAGTAACTGCAGCTCTCTGCTCATCAGAATACGTCCCAATAACAAGTCCCGATACTGGTAAGCTCGACCAGTTCCTTCCCTTTGCCGTCGTTACAGCTGCTATTACTGCCGCGGCAACCGTCTCGGCAATGGCTACATAGCGCTCGTTGAAATACTCAACCATGACGGTCTTGATAGACCTAAACATGTCCGACAACTGTTCCCTGACAACCCCGATCACCTCCTCCGGGATGATCTCACTAACACGGTCCTCTGACAATGCTGGCCTATCCTGGCTGCCAGCTCCCGATCCTGACCCAGATCCGGTCTCAAGACGTCTCGTAACCACCATTCTGATAATATACCAGAGAGATCCCTGATAATCCATACAATAACAGGGAACCTACTCCCAACCAAACCCTAGGGGTTGTGACTTCCTTGCTACGCGTATGGGTCCTGTGCTTTCAGTAGTACGGGCCCATACTACCTTCCACACCTACCCATATTTGTCTCAAGTATCATCACAACGCCCTAACAATATACATAAATATAGCGAGCGCACAATCCTCACTCCTAGACGAATGCTAAATGTCCTATAAATGGCCTCTCGGCCTCACGTAACCCACCCATCCATGAAACTTCCACCAACCCTGCAGCACTAGTGTATGCTAGCCATACATAGCGCTGGACCCGATAGACTTTCGAATATCCGATCCTACCTTAAGCCCCCAATCAAACAAGAACATAACATAAGGCCAAATCAAACATTCTCAGGCTATAAGATCTTAATTATGTATAACCGTGATGCACACACTAAGCAACTACAGTAATGATGTCAATCTCATATAAAGGAAACCCTAGGCTAGCAGGCATCATGTAATCAGGCAATATCATGCAATTCCTGAAGATCCCTAGCCTAGCACTAGCATGTTGTTCTAACATATCACATAATCAAATAACTGTATGGTATTTTGGGGTCTACTTACTGGCTCCGGCTGATCGTACACTCTGCATCCTCCTTTACTTATTTTGAAAACCATTTTAGAAATCATTTTGAAAACCATTCCTTGATTTGAGACTGGATTCACACGAATGTTCTTCCAATTCACTTAAACCAAGGCTGTGATACCAACTTGTAACACCCATAAAATTCAAGCCAAATTTAAACTTTTAATACATTTTAAAACCATTATGTTATTATAGTTTGTTTTCAAAATAGTTTAGACATCAGAGTATCCCCAGAATCAATCTTGAAAATATAAGGAGGTGCACGATCACGCCTTCGCCTTCCCGCAATCATCAGAAGTGCCTGAAACAAAATCAACAACTTTAAGCCCGAAGCTTAGTGAGTTTCCCCAAAATACCAACGTCATACAAACATAACCATATCATATAACCAATACATAACAACATGCATAATGAGTCGTCAGCCTGACTGGACCGCCTCACAGGCCTTCATTCTATGTGGACTGCTCTCCGAGCCTTCGGCATGTCTGGACCGCCTCGCAGGGCCTACAGCCTATCCGGACCGCTCGCCGGGCCTTCGGTCTGACTGAATCCCTTTGCAGGGCCTTCAGTTTGTCTGGACCGCCCTGGGTATGTTGGCCTCCAGCACAAAGCAGGACCGCCTCAACCCAACCCCAAATCAAACAAGCATGTGTACATAAAATCATACACTTGCATATATGTAACAGTCATACCAATCTAACAGATCACCAATCATAGCAACATCCTATAACTAGGATACCGATCTAACAGATCATAATAGCATACAACATCCTATCTACCAGGATACCGATCTAACATATCATAACAGCATACAAGCATACCATAACCAGAATACCGATCTAACAGATCATAATAGCATACAACATCCTATCTACCAGGATACCGATCTAACAGATCATAACAACATACAAGAATACCTAACCAGGATACCGATCTATCAGATCATAATAGCATGACAACACCCTAACTACCAGGGTACCATTCTAGCAGAGCATAACAACATAACAACACTCTAACTACCAGGTCATTAAACATATCACCATCCTAATTACCATGATGGAAATCAATAAGCATATAATGCAATAAACTCGAATACAAATCCGATAAGGGCCGACATTGGTGCCTTAGACCCTGCTGATATAGTGAGGAGAACTCACCTGACACTGCTGAAGTCCCGCAGGTAAAACTTCAGTTGCTGGTTGACAGCTTCCCGAACTGTCAACATCAAACAATATCCAATTAATAATTGGTTCCAAGTCCAAAGTCTAACTCACACCACCAAATACTGTAGAACTTATCCACGACAGAATCGTCAGCCAAACAAAAACACCAACAATCGCAACAACCTTAACAACAACACCAATGATGAGACCAGTCACACCTGCTATGGGTGTGGAGGAACCGGTCACTTCAGGCGCAATTGCCCCAAGGCTAACAATCAAGGAGCTGAAGGATCAGGAAGGGTCCTGACCTTGGGTCAAGTCAAAGCAGTCCAAGACCCGACAGTTGTTACTGGTACGTTCCCACTTAACAACTCTTTTGCTTGCATCTTACTCGATAGTGGAGCTGAGCGAAGCTTCGTTAATAACAAATTCGAGCACTTACTAAAACAACAACCCCAGAAGCTAAACGAAGCCTTCACGGTGGAGATGGCTAATGGGAAAAATCGAATTAACCTAGGATATTTATGTAGGGTATACCTTAACACTAAACAACCATTCATTTCAAATAAATTTAATGCAAGTAAATATTAGGAGTTTTGATGTGATAATCAGCATGGTTAGGTTAAGCCCCCACCGTGCTGATACTATGTGTCGCGAGAAGGTCGTTTGCCTTCACCTCCCCAATCACGAAACTCTAATGGTCTATGGTGATAAACCTGGTGCCAATCCTCGTCTTATCTCGTGCATTAAGGCACAGAAGTGCCTGAACAAGAAGAACTATGTTTTCCTCGCTCACGTTGTGGACAAGACCAAGGAAGAAGTAAGCATACAAGGTATTCTAGTAGCATGCGATTTTCCGGAGGTATTTCCCGAAGAACTTCCGGGAATACCCCAGAGAGACAGGTCGAATTTCGAATCGACCTCATACCGGGAACCACATCAATTGCCAATTCACCCTATAGGTTGATTTCCGCCGAAATTCAGAAGTAATCCGGTCAATTAAGAAAAATTTTGAGCAAAGGATCCATCAGACCAAGCTTCTCACCCTGGGAGCTCCGGTCTCATTCGTCAAGAAGACGGATCCTTCAGAATGTGCAACGATTTTAGGGAATTGAATAAGCTCACTATCAAAAACCGATACCCACTTCCTCGAATTGACGTCCTATTTGACCAGCTTTAAGGAGCTAGTTACTTCTCCAAATAGAGCTAAGATTCGGATATCATCAGCTCCGAGTCCGAGAAGAGGACATTCCAAAAACTACCTTTCGAACTCGATACAGCCAATTCAAATTCGTTGTGATACCCTCCGGTCTAACGAATGCCCCCGCGGTATTCATGGACCCTACGAACCGAGTTCTCCCAAGCATTCCTAGTCAACCTTTTTAATTATTTTCATCGATAACATACTCATCTGCTCACGAAGCAAGAACTAAACACTATCAACATCTACGACCAGCCTTGAAGGCATCAAAGCCGAAGAATATCGCAAAGAAAGCACTACATGGATGGATAAAACTCTCGAAGTCGAAGGACGAAGCTTATTGTTATAAGAGTTGAGTTGGGCATTATCTAGGTGGTCGTTGATAGGTTAACCCAATCTGCCCATTTCCTGCTAATACATAAATCAAACAAGACGAAAAGATTAGCTTGGATCTATATCAAGGAGATTGTGAGACTCCATGAAATATCGGTATCTACTATCTCGGATCGAGATAACGGCATTACTTCAATACTTTGACAGTCATTTCAGAAGGCTATGGGAACATAGCTAGATATGAGTGTTGCTTACCACCCTCAAATCAATAGCCAAAGCGAACGAACCATTCAACCATTCGAAGTCATGCTCCGAGTCTGGGTGTTTGAATTCAGCAAGTCATGGGATACCCAGTTGCCCTTGATTGAATTCTCATACAATAACGGCTATCGCACGAGCATCAAGTTACCCCTTTCGAGGCTCTTTATGGTCGTAAATGCAGATCACTCGTCAGTACTCTCACGGGACCAGAAAACCATTCGAGAAACGACACAGAATATAATCCAAATCAGAACTCGACTTTAGGCATCACGAGACAGACAGAAGAGTTATGCTGACAAATGACGAAAACCTCTGGAATTCCAAGTCGAAGGCCGGGTACTATCAAAAGTCTTTCCCTAGAAAGGAATGATTCGCTTTAGGAAACGGAAAACTAAACCCGCGATACATTGGACCGTTCATGAAAAAGCTGCAGCTACCTGCCGAACTCAGCGACGTACACTCCGTGTTCAGCGTCTCGAATCTGAAAAAGTGCCTATCGGGCAAAACTCTTATCATTCCTTTAGAAGAGATCGAAATAAACAAGAATCTCCTGTTCGTCGAAGAACCATTCGAGATAATGGATAGGGAAGTGAAGCGTACGAAGCAAAGTCGTATTCCAATTGTGAAGGTTCGATGGAACACAAAGCATGGACCAGAATTCACATGGGAACGCGAAGATCAGATGAAGCAGAAGTACCCTCACCTTTCCCTCATTCATGATCCTACCTTTTGAAAGAATTTCAGGACGAAATTCCCTCTAACGGGGGGATGATGTCACAACTGGCATTTTGCTAGGAAATTCTACTCTTAGGTAATCATTCACCTAGTGTAATAACTTGTACTCTGAGTGAATATCATACCCTGTGTTCAATCAACGTCATCCATTTAAATCCAAACTTTTGAATGAAGGTCAAAACCTAATACAATACATCGCATATGTTCAACTATTAGTTGAAAACCCTAGACATCCCGGTTCAAGTTCACTATGGAATAGGATTCTCATATTGGGCCTAATGGACCAATAAACCTTCAACTTGAACTACTTTGGGCCTAGAAACCCTAATTGGGTTCTAATTGGACCCACACTCATAAAACTTAACATTTTGGGCCATAATGAACCTAAAATGGATTAGTTTACCCTAATGGGCCTTATTGGACCATAAGTAATTCCAATTAACCTTAATAGACCATAAAACCCATTTTTTATGCCATTTGGGCCGTGAACTACCTTAAAAGCCCAATGGGCCGAAAATTTTCTCTATGGGCCTCATGATTTCAAACAAGCCAAGAGATTGAGCCCAATGCTATTTTCTTTCGCTTCATTTGGCCCATTTTCGGCCAATGTGTGTGTAAAAAAAATATATAATAAAAACAATGAAAGGATGATGAAATAAGGGGATGACAACACATTAATATCTAGCAAATAACTAGATAAACATGTGTATCAAGAAACTCATTATCCATCATGCAAAAATTCATTTCCTCCCTCTCTTCTTAATGGTCTCGGCCAAGCTTCATCACACCATCCTTCATCTTTTCAAACACTTTCATAAACTCATTCAAGAACTCTTCCCCTTTTCTCTAAAAAATTTCGAGATTGTGGACATTTCCAAGAAGTTTTTCACTAAGATCGTCATTTTTGGTAAGTTCATACTTGGATCTATGGTTTAGTTTCTTGATTACTTCAAAAATCTCCTCTTACACCCATATTTTTGTGGATCATGTTCTTAGAACCATCTAAGTTCAAGATCTACTCAAGAAAGCTTGCTAGGATCAAAAATCTTCTTCCACTTCTTCATCAAAACCGATCCATCACCCCAAGGTGAGTTCATACCCCTATTTTCGATTTTTACTTTGTTTTGGGGGAGAATACAAGTTGTGTTGTGTAGATCTATGTGTGTATGCATTAATATGTGTGTTTTTCATGATTTATTTGGTGGTTATGTGTTATTTACTTCATAAATCTAAAAATATGTTAAGAATATTAAGTTTATCACTTGGATCTACATGAAAACCTTGAGAAAATTATGTGTTATCACATATAATACATGTAAACTAGTAGATCTGCGATTTATACACTTAAAATAGTAAAAACGAGTGTTGTGTTTCAAGATCTATAAACTAAACTCAAAAATCAGCCCTTCACAGAAAAGTTTTGGTCCAATCTCGAACTGTTTTGACCACCTAAATGATAATATTTTTCAAAACTGTTTTACATGCAAAAAGTTCAGGTTTATACCTTTAAAATGAATACTCTCACGTTTTCATACGATTTTTCTACAATTTTAGGCGAATTTTACAAAACTGCCTATCAGATTTGAAATAATTTCGGACCAACCTGTGAAGGTGAGCAATTTCACACTTGTTAGAAGCCATTAAAAATTATGAGAAAATTTGTGAACAAAGTAAACAAAATTTTCAAACTTCCAGAATTTACGGATCCAAATTTCGACTTACGATGATTTTTCTACAAATTTTCCAACAACTAGGTCAGAAAAGCCCAAAACCAGAAAAATGTGTGTTTTCACAAAAAATCAAGCCAAAAATGATATTTTTGACAAAAATGGGTTTAAAATGTTATTTTTACAACAAACTAGTCATAAACACAAGTTTTGAACAAAATGGAGACTAAAGTGTTATTCTTACAAAAATTAGGCCTTACTTGTAAATTTTTGGCTTATTGGGCCAAGAACGTCATTTTTACAAAAAGTGGACTTTTATGCTATTTTAGTGAATACTGGAACCAAAACCAACGATAAACTAACAAACGGATTAATTTGATCATTTTCTAGGTTATTGGGCCTTAGTGGCCCATTTATATGTTTGATAGGTCCTGTATACTATTTATATGTTTATTGGGCCTCATTGACCCATTAACATGTGCGACGGACCGTGGATACTATTTGTGTGCTATTTGGGCCTGTAAATACCTTACATGTGAAATGGGCCTTAGTTGTACTTTCATATATATTTCGGGCCCATGTTATATAATCTCATTCCAATTGGGCCTTGAAATGATTTACATGTTTAGCGATGCCTTAGTGGTTCACTTACATGGTTCATTGGGCCTGGAATGAGTTTATACTTTTCTTCGCGTAAATTCGATTAAGGATCTAGTGAGTTTTGTCGGTTGGCACCTATTAAGTGTACGATCGTAGCCTGTAGTTATAACCAGAGTCTCTTGGAGGGAGAGCGGGGATTTGTGTATAGATCTATACGGGGATGACACCGCACACCTGAGTTGTTCGCTACAGTTAGACTAACTCCGTCTAGGGTGACGAAAACCTTATAATCAAAATCGGCGTCCAACAACGCCAAGACAGGCGAAATTGTCATTATTTAGTATGGTTATGACGGCTCACTTAGAGGAACTAACGTTATGAAGTTTACGGAAGACCATTACCTTTTCTCTTGGATTACTCGGAAACATACTCGTACTGGTACTCAACCTCGGGGGTTGGTATGGCATCATTCTCTTTTACAGACAACATCGGGTTGTCTCGGGACATTCTCTTTACATTCTCTTTACCCTTTTTCAAATAAACAATAACATACATGCATTAATACAAGATCTGACACAAACATACTAAACAGTTTTCAGAAAATATAGGATTTTCTGGTGGATTCAAAGTTATACAAATCATTTTCACAAACATGCTTATGAACTCACCAACATTTTTATGTTGAACTTTTTAAATTAACTTGTATTCTCAGGAAACCGTTGAAGCAGGATGAGTGGAACAAACTAATGGATATTTTGTTATATTTTGTTTCATCATACTCTGACTATTTTGGCATGTAATATTCAAATACAATACTCGATGTAAACAATAAATGTTGTTATATTACATGTGTGATGATGATGATGTTATGTTTCATTTATATACTCTGTAATGATACTACAATGTTGAGAGTCACACCAAGCCCCCGTACGTTTCCGCCGTCTGGTTCGGGGGTGTGACAGATTGGTATCAGAGCATTGTTTATAGTGAACTAGCATATCTAATCATACCGGATATGCAACTATAAATACAATGGGACTAAACTACTCTGAACATAATAATTAAAATACATACTTATGTGTGCATTTTAGATTAATAACACAACAAGAACAGTAAAAGTCTTTAGAGGATTTGAACATCGCTATTAAACCCGGACAATTATGTAGTCGTATTGGGGGTGAATGTAGCCTGATCAACTACATTCATTCAAAATACGACCAACATGTGTTCGGGAGTAATCTTGATGGCCAATGAATCAAAAACTTACCATTTAATTATCCAAAGAGCTTATAGAACCAAACCTAAACAAAATTAAAATACTATAGGAGTATTTGGTGTGCTATTTGTTTCTAGTAATTATACCCCTTCGTGCACTACACTATGGACGGGCATCATTAGCCAGGAGACCCCTATTTCCCTAGTTAGGGGAATGCAGGGTGGCTTGACCCAGAAAAAGACTCAAAGGAAGAACCAGAGGAGGAACATGAGGTACAACTTACAGATGAACCCGCCGAGCCAGTAGTGAACCTCGAAGAGGAAGAGCTCGAGGGCGATGATGATGATGACTCAGATGCAGAATCCGATGTCATCAATCCTCCATACAGAGCCAGAGTACCGGCTTATCGTATGGGCCCCGATGGCCCCACTCCCCATGGGCACACAATATTTGGAGATGGAGTCACCAGCAGGGGATACGACCACACTACAGTAGGAACTGAGGTCTCTTCGATCTTAGTCATAGAGGACCAGCTGACCGGGCCCTCCCAGTCATGGTTCGGCGCACCCGAGACGTTAAAAACCAAGCTCAGGACACCCCAAATCGAACGGACCAAATGTGGTTGCTGTTGAGCGAGATGAGAGACAAACACAGGAAGTGAGCGAAGATTCCCGAGCAAGACAGTTAGTTTGGGAGGTACGACTACGAGATACCGAGCGACAAGTAGCTCGTCTCCAAGGTGCATCCACTTCATCAGAACCACCACCAGACACTTTCCGCCACGATTAGGATCAACTCCCCCCCCCCACTACCATTTGTTATGATTCTCTTTCGCGTGCTAAAATGGTATTTACTAATGAAGCAATTATGTGTTTTCCTTATTTCATGTTATCGCACAAATTCACTTATATGCACAACCGCAATTTGGAGGAAGAGATGAAGCTAAGTGGTGTGAGAAGTGTAAAAAGAAACACTTCGGGAAGTGTAGCGAGGAGACGACCTGCTACAAATGTGGGAAGACAGGGCATTTCGCCAACAAATGCGCAGCTAACAAAAAGGTATGCTACGGATGTAACGAAGAAAGGCATATTTCTAGAGACTGCCCAAAGAAAAACGCACCGCCACAGCCAAGGGCATTCCACATGCTCCTCGACGAAGCAGAAAATGATGGGAGGATTAAAAGATGAAGACTTCATATCAATATATAAAGTCTGTATCAGCAAGTGTAGCCTATTAGTGGTATAGTATAGGGTGAACTTGAACCTTTGTGTAATCGTTTCAAGAAATAATATAAACCCTGGTTTTGTTATCTGATGTGTTGAATGATTATATGATTTATGTATGGTGACTTGGTTGACTGCGAGACAATACTTGGGACGAGTATGAGTAGGTGTGAATGGTAGTAGAGATCTATACTACCGGAAGCACAAGACTCGCACTTGGATCAGGGAAAGTCACAAGTTTACCAAGAAGCTAGTAATTGATTCCTTTTTATTCAAGTATGTCATTTCCCTTGTTTCGGTAATGGCTAGTAGGATGATGGTTATTCCGACCCTAGTGGTCATATTAAATTGAGTTCGACTTCGATGAGTTGGTTACATGGTCCAGAGGACCAAGTTCGATGTAACATCTGACTTAAGTCAGAAGATTGGAATCATTTTACAAGCCCTATTTCGTTGATGATTCCGGGACGTAATCATCCTAAGGGGGTGATAATTGTAACGCCCGTAGATCAGGGCTAGTCAATTTAGAGATGATAAGCGTCAAAAATGACTTTTGATGGAAGATTATTTAGAAGGAGTAATCTTAACTAAGTTGTAGTATATGTTACAAGGATTCCGTACATATAAAGAACACCGAAATCCGAGTTATAACGAAGAAGTTATGACCTGTCGAAGTTTCGCGACGGAACCGGCACGACGCTGAGTGACGTAAAATGTGAATTTACGTTAGAGCGATTTCTAGCCTTAGTGATATAAACGAAAGTCGTAGAGTTCGTTAAACCGAGAGCGTGCATAAAAAGAACGTCCAAATCTGACTTCGTATGAGGAAGTTATGATTTTTCTAAATTTCGACTTAGCAGTATGCAGCCCGAAACTCGAATTCGAGGTCGAGTGATTTCTAGCCGAAACAATCTAAACGAGAATCGAAGATCTCGTTGATAGTAGTTCAACGGTAAAAAGACAGACGAAAACGGACGTCGGATGAAGAAGTTATGAATTTTTAACGGACGTTTCTTGTCCCGGCCTGTTAAAAATAATATAATAAAAATAAAGTCGAAATCAGCCGACGGAGTCTAAACGAAAGTTGTAGAGCATAGTCTCACCTACGCATAGATATAAAGAACGTAAAAAACGGAGCTCGTATGAGGAATATACAAATTTTTGAAGTTTATTAAATAATTAAAATATATAATTTAAATATAAAATCCGATATTATCTGAAGGAGTCACCGGTCTGATCCTAGTTACGCCCCGCGTAACCTTTAAGTACGCCCAGCGTACTTCGGTCTTATGCGGTCCGAGAGAGAGCCACGACTCACCACCCGAAGGTCGCCACGTAGCAGTCTGATCTGAAGCGTACGCCCAGCGTAGGGCTTAGTACGCCCAGCGTACTCCGAGATTACACCCAGCGTAGATCGGAAGATCATCCCCTATAAATACCTTGCGAGGGCAGCCGATTCCCTTGCTCATTTTCTCTTCTCTCTCCCGTTTTGCCTCGATTTTCATGCAAGAAATATCCCGAAGGCCCGGTATCATTCCCGAGCCCCGAAGCAAGCCCCGAAGATCCCGAGGAGTGCAATTCCCGAGCCGAAGCTCTGCCCGCGAGAAGCCAATTTTTGTGAAGATCTTCCAGATCTACCGAAGAATACTACTTCTACAAGCCGTAGTGTTGTCTGATCATCTTCTGATCAAGTGAGTGTATAGTTACTTTCTTCTAACACATAAATGTAAAGTATTAGCTATGAAATACGTGCTATGTGTTATATATTATTTGTCTATTTGAGATGGGCTTGGAATTGATGTTTTTATACGGGTGTTAAATGATTTAAACTGTATATGTATTTTATATCTACAAATATGTTGGGTAGAACATGGGTAGATGAAATAGTGGTGACTATGAGACGTAGTGCCCATTGAGTAAGCCTTGGTGACGATGCGACTTCGTGCCTATTGTGTAAACCCTGGTGACTATGAGACGTAGTGCCTATTGTGTAAACCCTGGTGACTATGAGACGTAGTGCCTATTGTGTAAACCCTGGTGACTATGAGACGTAGTGCCTATTGTGTAAACCCTGGTGACTATGAGACATAGTGCCTATTGTGTAAACCCTTGTGACTATGAGACGTAGTGCCTATTGTATAAACCTTGGCGACGATGTGACTTCGTGCCTATTTGATGAACCTTGGCGACTATGGAGTTAGCGCACGTTGAGTAAACCTTGGCGACTATGGAGCTAGCGTTTGTTGAGTAAACCTTGGTGACTATGGAGTTAGCGCCTGATAGCTATGGATTTAGTATCTGATAGATAAATTTTGGCAGCAATGGACTTCGTGCCAATTCCTTAGGTAAATCCTTAGGAATGAATGAATGAAGGATAATCGGTTCTTAGGGTAAAACCTTAAGAAATAAAGGAGATAATAGGGATGGGTATTTGGGTTGATTGTTTGATGATTGAATAATAAATGTATTATTGTGGGTTGAAAACCCTATATGCTCACCAGGCTCCCAAGCCTGACCCACTCAGTTTTCTTTGTATCACAATATCAATACGAAGACATATTTCACTAAGAGATTAAAGGAGATGTAAATCATTAGTGTAAATAAATGTAAGTTCTGTTTATGCTTATGTGTCTGTATCAGAACATGACATCCCGAGATTTTGTTATATAATGAAAATACTTTTCTTTAAGAAATGCTTTGATAAATTCTTATCATATTTTGTTTTGGGGACAAATTCCGCAACAGTTTTCTTTAAACGATTAGTCTGATTTTAAAAACAAAGCATAAACAAATCGGTCTTTTCTGGCCGTGAAATTGGGGATGTCACACTTATGTGCTAGATCTATGTATTTGTGCATGTTTATGTGTGTTTTCTATGTTATGTGTTGTGACTTTGTGATTAAACTCCATAAAGCTCGAGAACTCTAACAAAAACTTGATGATATTTGTGAACTAAACCACCTTATATAACTTACCTTGAAGATGAAAGTATTATACATGTTAAAGATGTTGAAAGACTAAACTAGATCTTGTAAAGGGACCATTTTTGATAAATAAACAAAAAGGAATGAAATTTTTATGATACTTACGGTTTTACAAGGACTAAAAGAATCATATTTATATAAAATGGTTCTTTATAATAATCATAGTTTTAAAAGGGCCAAAAGTGTTAAATTTCGCATAATGGGCCTTAATATGGGCCTTCACGGTTTCATTTGGCTTAATTTGTAAATTTATGATTTTTATGGATTAAATTGTCATTTAACACAAATTTGAGCCAAAAATGTAAATTTACGGTTTTGTGGGCTGAAATTGTCACTTTATTGGGATTTGGGCCTAAAATGTTATTTTCACAAAAATTGGGCCGAAAATGTCATTTTTATCAAAAATGGGCTGAAAATGTAAATTATACATATAAATAGGCCAAAAATGTAAATTTTTATAATGATGGGCCGAAAACATCAATTTATATATATAAATGGGCCGAAGATGTCAATTGTTATGATAATGGGCCAAAAATGTTATTTTTAACCAAAGTGGGCTAAAAATGTCATTTTATTTGAAATGAGCCCATAAAGGTAAATTTTTGGTCTTGAAGGACCTAAAGTGTCAATTTCATAAAAAATATGGCTAACTTGTAAATTTTTGGCTTAATGGGCCAAAACTGTCATCATTACACAAACTGGGCTTTTTATGCAATTTTAGAAAACAATCAAGCTAAAACAAACAATGCAATAACAAACGAACTAAATTCATCGATTACATGTTTATTGGGTCTAATACTTACAATCCATGTTATTGGGCCTTAGTGGCTCATTTACATTGTAACATCCGGATTTCCAGGTATATTATTTTTATTATTTATTTTGATAATTTTTTGAAGGACTCGACGAGTTGGTGCCTCAACTCGTCGAGTAGGGTCGCGACTTGGTGACGTGGATAATGAATGGACTCGACGAGTCGGGGAGATGACTCGTTGAGTCAGAGCTGTTGACAGAAACCCTAATTCTCTCGGGCCTAGGCCTATTTAAAGGCACTTATAGCCTCCATATCACCTCCATCAGTGTCCATTCGCCCCCTGAGAGAAACCCTAGCGTTTATTGTGAGCAAGAGAGGGAGGGAGACTCATTGAAGTCACTTTCTTAAGAAGAAGAGCAAGGTGCTTCAAGGATCAAGGAGGAGAGCTTGTGGATCTGCTTCATCTCCATTTCAAGCTTCAGATCTAGGTATAAGCTCTTACCTTCTTTGTTGATTTATTAGAACCCTTGGTTGTATATCACTTATTGATGGGGTTTTGGGTGCATCAAACCCCCTTTTGCGAGTCACTCTATAGATCTGGACCTTGTAAGGTCCAGAGAGTCATAAAGTAGGAGGCCATGGTTGAGCAACCATGGAGCTTTGAAGTTAGGAAGCTTTAGTGGAGTCTTAATGGCATATAGAGCAAAATATACCATGCATGGACATCAAAATCGAACCTTTACGTGACTTTTGAGTATTAGGAGGTTAGATTTATGAGCTAGAGTTACAGATCTGACCTCAGGTGGCTGAATGAGAAATCCGATGGAGCCAACTCGCCGAGTCCATGGGATGACTCGACGAGTCGTAGCGGGTTTGACCTAGTAGCCTTGACCCAGTGTTAACTCATCGAGTTGGGAGTCAACTCGACGAGTTGAGTGAACCCTAGGGAGGATTGGAGAATACGAGTAGACTTGGCGAGTCACAGGAGTGCACTCGGCGAGTCAGGTCAACCTTGACTGTTGACCCAGGTTGGCTTCTGTTGACTTCATGGGTGGGTCAATAAGGAGCAGGAGGGACCAAGGAGGGGTAAAATGGTCTTTTACCCATTCCGAGGGTTAAAAGGGAAAAAGAGGACTTAAGGTGTAAATGAGTAATAAGGCGGATAATGATTGAGATGGTTGTATAATGTGTTAGGCGGAGGCTAGTCCAGGATTCCGAGTGCTTGTCTGTTACCTACTAGCCACGAGGTGAGTCTTCTCACTATACCTTACCTAGAGTGGTAATTATGTGTGACCGGAAGGTCTTATGTGTTTATAAGGGTTATGTGATATATGATTTTATCTATGTGATATGTATATGCTATATCCTGAGCTTGCATGGGTTGGACCGGAAGGTCAACAGGGTTTGGACCGGAAGGTCAACAGAGTAGGACCGGAAGGTCTACAGAGTTAGGACCGGAAGGTCATCATTGGTAGGACCGGAAGGTCTACCCGAGTTGTGGGACCGGAAGGCCCTACTGAGACACATTGACCGGAAGGTCTCTTATAGCTATAGCCTCGAGTGGCTAATTATATGTACGTGGTATTTTGGGAAACTCACTAAGCATGCGTGCTTACCGTGTTATGTGATATGTGTTTTAGGTACTTCAGAGGATCGCGGGAAGGCACCGGCATGATTGTACATACACACACCGTTGAGATGGAGTTATATTGTGGATCCTGGATTCGATATAATGTTTTGAAAACTTTGTTGACTGATATTTGGTGTTTTAATAATATGATATGTGTTTTATGAAATTAAAAATGAAAATTTTGGTTTGATCTTTCTTGTCGTTTCATACATGCTTATTGGGCCTAGATTATACATTACATGTTTATTGGGCCTTAGTGGTCCATTTACATGCTTATTGGGCCTGGATTATACATTACATGTTTATTGGGCCTTAGTGGTCCATTTACATGCTTATTGGGCCTGGACTATACATTACATGTTTATTGGGCCTTAGTGGTCCTTCTACATGTCTGTTGGGCCTCGTACATTCACATACATACTCGTTGGACTTTTCAAACGTGAAGCGTACACGAAAAACATTATACATAACATAGTACAATATTCGCGTAAACTCAGTTAAGGATTCTAGTGAGACATGTCGGTTGACACCTCTCGAGTGTACAGTCGTAGCATGTAGTTATAACCAGAGTCTCCTGGAGGGAGAGCGAGAGTTTGTGTATAGATCTATACGGGGTGACACTTGTTCCTGGCCGGAGCATTTGAGGGTACGGTTCGCACAGAACCAACTTCGCTTGGGAGCGAAGGACTGGTGGAAGTTTGTGACAGCTGATTTCACTCCTGCAGAGCTTACCACGGTGACTTGGGAGAGGTTCACCATGATGTTTCGAGACGAGTATGTTCCCCCGGTGGAGAAGGAACGGTTGGCCCAGGAGTTCTTGTCCCTCAAGCAGGGGACTGAGTCTGTGACGGTGATTACGAGGATGTTTCATGAGAGGGCATTGTTTTGCACTGAGCACGTGTCTACCGAGCAGGCACGTATGAGTCGGTACTTGAGCATACTGAGGAGGGATATTCGTGAGTTCGTGGCGAACTCGTCATACCGGACATTTGCTGAGCTCCAGGAAAATGCCCGGAAGAGGGAGATTGAGCTAGAGACTCAGGCCAGGGAGGAGGTGGAGTCTCAGAGGAGGGATAGGTAAAGCCCGCTGATTCGAGATTTGGGGGCCAGAAGGGCAACACTTGTGGGAGGTGCAGCAAGGGACATGAGGCGATCTGTCGAGCAGGCGCTTGCTACAAATGTGGCAAGGAGGGGCATATAGCCAAGGATTGCCCCAAGGGGTTCATGGTCTGTTTTCACTGCAACCAGACTGGCTACTGAAAGGCCGAGTGCCCGCAGCTGTTACACGGATCGGCACAGGGATCTGCCCCTGCTACTGCACGAGCTACTGAGAGTCGGCCAGTAAAGGCAGAGGTACCGAGGGCTCGCGTGAGAGCCTTCCAGCTGACAGCGGAGGAGGTTCGCGCAACACCTGATGTTGTGGCTGGTATGTATTCTTTTACTTATTCTATTGTTGAGATACGTCGTGCTTATATTGTGATATGTGTAGGTACTTTTTTTGTGAGTTATGTACCTTTTTTAGTGTTATTTGACTCGGGTGCGAGGCGATCTTTCGTGTCGTTAGCGTTTAGCCGTCACATCAGCATCCGACGGGAGGCGTTGAGTAGACCTCTGCGAGTTTCCATATCCGACGAGCGCACGGTTTTTGCTACTGATGTGATTCGGGGATGTATACTTGAGATTTTCGGTGTTGAGTTTCCGATAGATCTGGTACCGATTGCGATGGGGGATGTATGTGTCATTGTGGGCATGGACTGATTGAGTCGATTCAGAGCTGTTATAGATTGCGAGCGTCAGTTGGTGACCATACGATACCCTAGTGGGGGAGTGCTTATAGTGTATGGCGAGGGTACCCGATCTGGATCATCATTTTGCTCGGCTGCCAGGGTGAGACAGAGTCTACAGCAGGGCTGTAGGGGTTTTGTAGCGTATGTGATGGATACGCGAGTTGCTGCGGAGAGAACGAGTTCTGTCACTGATGTTCCGATAGTGAGTGAGTTCCCGGATGTTTTCCCCGAGGAGTGGCCGGGTGTGCCTCCCGAGAGGCAGGTGGAGTTCCGTATTGATTTGATTCCGGGGGCGGCGCCTATCGCCAAGGCACCCTACCACCTTGCGCCGCCAGAGATGCAGGAGTTATCCTTACAGCTCCAGGAGTTGTTGGGGAAGGGTTTTATCCGGACGAGTAGCTCGCCGTGGGGAGCACCGATCCTTTTTGTCAAGAAAAAGGATGGTTCACACCGGATGTGCATTGATTACCGGGAGTTGAACAAGCTGACGATCAAGAACCGTTATCCACTACCGAGGATTGACGATCTGTTCGATTAGTTGCAGGGTGCGTCTTGGTTTTCCAAGATTGACTTGAGATCTGGGTATCATCAGATGAGGGTGCGAGATGAGGATATTCAAAAGACGGCATTTAGGACTCGTTACGGGCATTACGAGTTCGTGGTGATGCCTTTTGGGCTCACCAATGCACCGAGAGCGTTCATGGATCTCATGAACCGGGTGTGCAGGCCTATGTTGGATCGATCGGTGATCGTATTCATCGACGATATCTTGGTGTATTCGAGATCCAGAGAGAGCATGAGGAGCATTTGAGAGAGATCCTTGGAGTATTGAGATCGGAGAGGCTTTATGCCAAATTCTCCAAGTGTGACTTCTGGTTACGAGAGGTCCAGTTCTTGGGGCACCTCGTTAATCAGAATGAGATTTTGGTCGATCCGGCCAAGATTGAGGATGTTATGAGTTGGGAGGTGCCGAGATCCCCCACCTAGATCAGGAGTTTTCTGGGATTGGCCAGCTACTATCGGAGATTTATCAGAGATTTCTCCAAGATTGTCGTTCCTCTCACCAGATTGACCCGGAAGGGAGTTACTTTTACTTGGGGTCCCGAGCAGCAGGCCTCGTTTGAGACTCTTCGCCAGAGATTGTGCGAAGCCCCGGTGTTAGCCCTTCCTAAGGGGATGGAGGACTTTTGTGGTTTACTGCGATGTGTCTATATCTGGGTTGGGTGCGGCGCTTATGCAGTGACGGCACGTGATAACATATGCATCGAGGCAGCTGAAGCCTAATGAAACGAGGTATCCCACCCACGATTTAGAGTTGGGGGCAGTGGTATTCGCCCTCAAGATTCGACGCCACTATTTGTATGGGGTTTGGTGTACCATATACACGGACCACAAGAGCTTGAAGTATCAGATGGATCATCCCAACCTGAATGTGCGTCAGAGGAGATGGTTGGATGTGGTAAAAGATTACGACTGTGAGATCCTGTATCATCCGGGCAAGGCTAACGTGGTAGCCGATGCCCTGAGCCGCAGGGCGGAGAGTGCCCCGATTCGAGATGTGTGCATAAGGATGACAGTGATGACTCCGGTGTTGGATACCATTCGAGAGGCCCAGGCGGAGGCCGTGAGACCGGAGAACCGCAAGAGGGAGCGGGTGATTGGGCAGGTATCCGAGTTTGTGACGGATAGCAAGGGATTATGTCCTTTAGAGGGTGAATTTGGGTGCCCTATACGGGAGGAGCACGTAGCATACTGATGGAGGATGCGCACAGATCGAGATTTTCGATCCATCCCGGGGCTACTAAGATGTATTCGGACCTGAAGAGAGATTACCGGTGGCCTTGTATGAAGAGGGATGTTGCGTGGGTAGTCGAGAGGTGCTTGACCTGCCGTCGGGTCAAGGCAGAGCATCAGCGTCCACACGGTCCATTGCAGCCTTTGGAGATTCCCCAGTGGAAGTGGGAACAGATCTCTATGGACTTCATCACCAAGTTACCAAGGACTGCGCGTGGAGTTGACGCGATTTGGGTGATTGTGGACCGATTGAAGAAGAGTACTCATTTTCTTGCTATTAATGAGAGCTCCTCTGCAAAGAAATTGGCCGAGATTTATGTGAGAGAGGTGGTATCTCGGCACGGGGTGCCGGTCTCGATAATGTCAGATCGGGATGTGCGCTTTACTTCCAGGTTCTGGAAGAAGTTTCACGAGGAGTTAGGTACGCGATTGCACTTCAGTACAACCTATCACCCACAGACAGATGGGCAGAGTGAGCGGACGATCCAGACGCTCGAGGACATGCTTCGAGCATGTGTTATGGATTTCGGTGGGAGTTGGGAACCCGGTACATCGGTCCCTTCAGAGTGACCGCCAGAGTAGGAAAGCTAGCCTACCGTTTGGAGTTGCCTGAAGAGTTGAGCCAGATTCATAACAGCTTCCACGTATCCCAGTTGAGGAAGTGTGTGGTCGATGAGACGACAATAGTGCCACTAGAGGACATTCAGGTTGTGCGAGCCTGAATTATGTTGAGAGGCCGATCGCAATTTTAGATCGAAAAGTGAAGGTTTTGAGGAACAAGGAAGTGCCCTTGATACAGGTCTAGTGGCAACATTAGAGGGGGTCTGATCTGACTTGGGAGCCGGAGTCGGACATGCGGAAGCAGCATCCTGAGCTATTTGTGGAGCATGACTTCGAGGGCGAAGTCTGATTTTAGTGGGCGGGGGGGGGGGGGGGGGGAATTATAACATCCGGATTTCCAGGTATATTATTTTTATTATTTATTTTGATAATTTTTTGAAGGACTCGACGAGTTGGTGCCTCAACTCGTCGAGTAGGGTCGCGACTTGGTGACGTGGATAACGAATGGACTCGACGAGTCGGGGAGATGACTCGTTGAGTCAGCGATGTTAACAAAAACCCTAATTCTCTCGGGCCTAGGCCTATTTAAAGGAACTTATAGCCTCCATATCACCTCCATCAGTGTCCATTCGCCTCCTGAGAGAAACCCTAGCGTTTATTGTGAGCAAGAGAGGGAGGGAGACTCATTGAAGTCACTTTCTTAAGAAGAAGAGCAAGGTGCTTCAAGGATCAAGGAGGAGAGCTTGTGGATCTGCTTCATCTCCATTTCAAGCTTCAGATCTAGGTATAAATTCTTACATTCTTTGTTGATTTATTAGAACTGTTGGTTGTGAAATTAGGGCTTGTATCACTTATTGATGGGGTTTTGGGTGCATCAAACCCCCTTTTGCGAGTCACTCTATAGATCTGGACCTTGTAAGGTCCAGAGAGTCATAAAGTAGGAGGCCATGGTTGAGCAACCATGGAGCTTTGAAGTTAGGAAGCTTTAGTGGAGTCTTAATGGCATATAGAGCAAAATATACCATGCATGGACATCAAAATCGAACCTTTACGTGACTTTTGAGTATTAGGAGGTTAGATTTATGAGCTAGAGTTACAGATCTGACCTCAGGTGGCTGAATGAGAAATCCGATGGAGCCAACTCGCCGAGTCCATGGGATGACTCGACGAGTCGTAGCGGGTTTGACCTAGTAGCCTTGACCCAGTGTTAACTCATCGAGTTGGGAGTCAACTCGACGAGTTGAGTGAACCCTAGGGAGGATTGGAGAATACGAGTAGACTTGGCGAGTCACAGGAGTGCACTCGGCGAGTCAGGTCAACCTTGACTGTTGACCCAGGTTGGCTTCTGTTGACTTCATGGGTGGGTCAATAAGGAGCAGGAGGGACCAAGGAGGGGTAAAATGGTCTTTTACCCATTCCGAGGGTTAAAAGGGAAAAAGAGGACTTAAGGTGTAAATGAGTAATAAGGCGGATAATGATTGAGATGGTTGTATAATGTGTTAGGCGGAGGCTAGTCCAGGATTCCGAGTGCTTGTCTGTTACCTACTAGCCACGAGGTGAGTCTTCTCACTATACCTTACCTAGAGTGGTAATTATGTGTGACCGGAAGGTCTTATGTGTTTATAAGGGTTATGTGATATATGATTTTATCTATGTGATATGTATATGCTATATCCTGAGCTTGCATGGGTTGGACCGGAAGGTCAACAGGGTTTGGACCGGAAGGTCAACAGAGTAGGACCGGAAGGTCTACAGAGTTAGGACCGGAAGGTCATCATTGGTAGGACCGGAAGGTCTACCCGAGTTGTGGGACCGGAAGGCCCTACTGAGACACATTGACCGGAAGGTCTCTTATAGCTATAGCCTCGAGTGGCTAATTATATGTACGTGGTATTTTGGGAAACTCACTAAGCATGCGTGCTTACCGTGTTATGTGATATGTGTTTTAGGTACTTCAGAGGATCGTGGGAAGGCACCGGCATGATTGTACATACACACACCGTTGAGATGGAGTTATATTGTGGATCCTGGATTCGATATAATGTTTTGAAAACTTTGTTGACTGATATTTGGTGTTTTAATAATATGATATGTGTTTTATGAAATTAAAAATGAAAATTTTGGTTTGATCTTTCTTGTCGTTTCATACATGCTTATTGGGCCTAGATTATACATTACATGTTTATTGGGCCTTAGTGGTCCATTTACATGCTTATTGGGCCTGGATTATACATTACATGTTTATTGGGCCTTAGTGGTCCATTTACATGCTTATTGGGCCTGGACTATACATTACATGTTTATTGGGCTTTAGTGGTCCTTCTACATGTCTGTTGGGCCTCGTACATTCACATACATACTCGTTGGACTTTTCGAACGTAAAGCGTACACGAAAAACATTATACATAACATAGTACAATATTCGCGTAAACTCAGTTAAGGATTCTAGTGAGACATGTCGGTTGACACCTCTCGAGTGTACGATCGTAGCATGTAGTTATAATCAGAGTCTCCTGGAGGGAGAGCGAGAGTTTGTGTATAGATCTATACGGGGTGACACCCCACACCTGAGCTGTTCGCTACAGTTAGGCTAGGCCAGTCTAGGGTGACAAACCTTACCTTAAACAAGTCGGCGCCTGAAAATGCCACGACAGGCGAATTCGTCATAATCAAGTATTTTTAAAACGACTTACATAGATATTCTCTCCATCATAATTTTACGGAATACATATAGAATCTTGTTGATACAAAAGCATACATACACTGATATTCGGTCTTAGGGTTTTGAGACCACGACACTTTTATAAACAAAAAATATAGGATTTTCTGGGGAAACATACAGTTAAACAATACCTTCTACTTACAACAGAAAAATTACAGAATTTTTCCGGATTACATTTTTATATACATTCCAAAAACAGAAAACACACATGCATTAGTACTTGATTTTGACACAACACTTTTAAACCATTTTTCAGAAAATATCGGATTTTCTGGCGTTTTACGAACCATACAAAATTTTTCATTCAAATATGCTTATGAACTCACCAACATTATATATGTTGACATTTTCAAAATAACTTGTATTCTCAGGGAATCGTTAAGCGGAAAGGTCTACAAAAACATGTGGAATTTGTCATATTTTGTTATCATCACACATTGAATATTATGGCATGTAATTTATGATACTATACTTGATGTAAACAATGTTGGTTGTATTTTGATATGTATGATGATGGTGTTTTCTTGTTTCAATTATATGCATTGTGATGATATTACAAGATGAAGTCACGCACAAGCCCCTGGACGTTTCCGTTGTCTGGTTCGGGGGTGTGACACGCTATATGGTATGCTAGTTGTCTGTGATACTTGAATGAAAGACCTCGGGGGTTCTTGAGGCACTTGGGTGTAAGACCTTGGAGGGTTTCCAAGGCATCCTAAGTAAAGACCTCGGAGGGTGGGGGGGGGGGGTCCCGAGGCACTAGGGTATAAGACCATGGAGGGTTTCCTTGGCATCTCTAGTCAAGACCCCGGGGGGTTCCCGAGGCATTGGGATAAGACCATGTGGGGGTTCCCATGGCTCCTGGAGTAAGACCCTGGAGGGTTTCCAGGGCATCCTTATATGTTTATTTGCATGACTTATGTTGCTTATGGGATTGTTATGACTTATGCGATTTATGTGGCTCATATAGCTAATATGGATTATGTCATTATATGGATTGTGTGGGGTATGCTCTGGGGAAATCACTAAGCATTAGCTTACAGTTTGTTGGTTGTTTCAGGTACTTCAGAGCCTAAGGGCAAGGGCAAGGCTTGATGGCGCGGCGTGCACTCTCCGACATTTTATATGGGGACACTCTGATATTTGAAATAAAATGTTGATGTTATGGATTTTGAAAACAGTTGTCATTGATATTTCATATTTCATGGGAATGTTTTGATAAATTAAAAATGAAAATTTTATTTGAAAAAATTGGGTCGTTACAAGTTGGTATCAGAGCTTTGGTTTGAGGATTCGGGCACACTCTTGGGTGTGTCAGGACTCAAACTAAGGAAATGGTAAAATTGTTTTCAAAAAAAATTCAAAAGTTAAAAACTTCTTAAAATGGAAAAAGGGGAGAGTGCAATGCGCGTGATCGACCGAGCTCAAGTAAGTGGTTCCCCAATATGTTAGCCATGTTATACTGATATTTGGATTATGATAGTCGGATGGAGTTTGCTATGTGTATGCTTTAAAAATTGTATACGGTTAGGATCTTATAGCCTTAGAATGAATGATTTGGCCTTATTTCTTGTTCCTTGTATGGTTGTGGTCTTAGGGTAGCGTCTGTTATTCGAAAGTCTATTTGATCTTGTTATGTGTATAATTTGCATGCATAAGGCAACCTGATATGATTGAGCAAATCTTAGGATAGCCTAGGATTTGAGCTATGCGGTAGCCTGTAAGATATGTTTTATTCTGGGACGAATTGGAGTTATCAGGTAGAGCCTTGGGGAAGGTACAGGTAGGTGTGGAAGGTAGTATTGGGCCCGTACTACTGAAAGCATAGGACCTGCACTCGAACGGATGTTAGATCTAGAAGCTCTAAGGAGGACCGGTGTGGAAGGATTCCCTTTTTGTACATCCTGATAATTATGTATTATGATATTTCAGTGCAGTATGGTGATGACACGACACGGAGCAGGGGGATTGGGATCAGGGTCTGGGTCGGGCTATACTACTGAGCCCATTGATGAGAGGTTGCACGAGCTTATTGCAGTCGAGGTTACGAGGGGAATCCTTGACGCTACCCCAATGATTTTTGGGATGGTCAAGGAAGGGATGATGGAGATCATGGAGGAGCGACTCAGGTCCTTCCGATTCGAGATTGCTGCAGACCAGGTCAGGGCATGAACTCCCTCGTTCAAGGAGTTTAAGGCGTGCAGAGTGCTTGAGTTCTTTGGGGTCCGGGACCCCATAGTTAGCTGACGCTGGGTAGCTGACATGGAGAACGCCCAACGCATGAGCTCTTTCCCCGAAGCAGCAAATATGGGATTTGCTTCGTGTATGTTGAGGGATCGAGCCAAGGATTGGTGGGAGGAGGTGACCCGTCAGGTGGGGTCAGCCGGAGTCACTGAGATGTCTTGGGAGGAGTTTGTCAGGCGTTTTGAGTTGGAGTTTGCACCGTCCATCGAGGTGCAACAGATTGTGAGGGAGTTCCAAGAGTTACAACAGACCACCAAGACTGTGGCGGAGATCACCGCCAAGTTTCGGGAACAAGCACTATTGATCCCGCAGTACGCTGTGGATGAGGATATGAGGAGGACAAGGTATCATTCCATGCTGAGGGATGATATCCAAGAGTTTGTGAGCTTCTCGGGGTGCAAAACCCTGAATGATATGGTGGAGAAGACCCAAGAACGGGAGATGGAGTTGGAGTTTTGCACCAAGCAGAAGCCAAAGCAGGTTCAGACAGCTGTAGGTCAGGCTAAAAAGCCTAAGACCTCTAATTCTTCAGGTAAGGGCCAGCAGGTTCGTGGCCAGTGTGCCAAGTACGGGAGGTCACATGGAGGAGTTTGTCGGGTGACGGGCACAATGTGTTATACCTGTGGTCATCCCGACCACGTGAGTAGGGATTGCCCCAAGAAGGGATTGATCTGTTTCCACTGCAACCTGAGCGGCCATAAAAGGGCCGATTGTCCAAAGTTGCAGGGAGGAGGAGGAGCGGTGGTGGCGCCTGCACCCGCCACCATGAGGATCACTGATGGCCGCCCTGCCAAGGCGGAGGCTCCTGCGGTGAAGAGTCGTGCATTTCAGCTGACCACGGAGGAGGCTCGAGCTACACCAGACGTCGTGGCTGGTATGTACTCTATTTTCTTTTCTTGTTTGATATTATTTGATTGTGCTTATATGTATACACATGTGCACTTGTATAGGGACCTTTTTGGTCAATGATATGTCAGCCCATGTTCTTTTTTATTCGGGAGCTACCGATCATTCGTATCTCTTGCGCTTAGCAAGAAGTTCCGGGATGCACCGGGGACTTTGGATTCCCCATTGGAGGTTAAGATCGCTGAAGACCGCACTGTGAGTATTGTGAGGGTATTTCGGGGTTGTGTCCTGAATGTGTATGGGGAAAGGTTCCGGGTTGATTTGGTTCCGATACCGTTACGAGGGTTGAAGGTGATTGTTGGGATGGACTGGTTGGGGGCCAAGATAGATTGCGAGTGTCAGCTGGTGAGAGTTCGAACCCCAAGCGGGGGAGAACTGGTTATTCATGGAGAGAGGGCCTCGCAGGGGACAACCCTCTGTTCAGCTGCAAGGGCTAGGAGACTTCTTCATCAGGGTTGTTTCGGGATTTTTTGCGTATATTGCGGATACGAGGGTTGAGACCACGACATATTTGGGAAGTGTGTCGGTCGTACGGGATTATCGGTATGTCTTTCCTAAGGAGTTTCCTGGAGTGCCTCTGGAGAGGCAAGTAGAATTTCGCACTGATTTAGTGTTGGGTGCCGCTCCGATAGCTAAGGCACCATACCGGCTTGCTCCGTCTGAGATGCAGGAGTTGTATACGCAGGAGCTGCTAGACCGAGGGTTTATTCATCCGAGCAGTTCCCCGTGGGGAGCACCGATCATGTTCGTGAAAAAGAAGGACAGGTCGCACAGGATGTGTATTGATTATCGGGAGCTGAACAAGTTAACGATGAAAAAACGTTATCCGCTCCCGAGGATCGATGATTTGTTCGATCAACTACAGGGTGCATATTGGTTTTCCAAGATTGATCTTCGGTCGGGGTACCATCAGATGATGATTCGGGAGGAGGATATACCGAAGATGGCTTTCAGGACCCAGTACGGGCACTACGAGTTTGTGGTGATGCCATTCGGGCTCACCAATGCCCCAGAAGCGTTCATGGATGTCATGAACAGGGTGTGTAGGCTGATGTTGGATCGGTCGGTAATCGTTTTTATGAATGATATCTTGGTCTATTCTAAGACCAAGAAGCAGCACGAGCAGAATCTACGGGGGGTATTGGAGACGCTGAGGACGGAAAGGCTTTATGCCAAGTTCTCGAAGTGTGATTTCTGGTTGTGAGAGGTGCAGTTTCGGGGCACATTATCAAACAAGAGGGTATTCTGGTTGATCCAGCCAAGATTGAGGTTGTGATGCAGTGGGAAGTGCCGAAGAATGTATTAGAGATACGTAGCTTCTTGGGTTTATGTGACATCCCCATTTTCACGGCCAGAAAAGACCGATTTTGTTTATGCTTTATTAAAATCAGAGTACCTCTTTTAATAAAATTGTTGCGGAATTTGTTCCCAGAAAAACATGATAAATACGTTATCAAATCATTTCCGAAGAAATGTATTTTATTCATTTTAAAACATTTGGGATGTCATCGTCAATACAGAAACATAAGCATAAACAGAACTTGCATTTATTTACACTAGTGATCTACATCTCTTTAATCTCTCAGTGTAATGTAACTTCATATCGACACCTGCGATACAAATAAGCTTGATTTCTAACGCCCGCAGATTCGGGCTAGTCTGTTTTGAGACAATAAGCGTCAAAAAAATGAATTTTTGATAGAAGATTATCTAAAATAAATAATCTTAACTAAGTTTTAGTATATGTCACAAGGTTTCCGTACATATAAAGAATGCTGAAATCCGAGTTATAACGAAGAAGTTATGACCTGTCGAACTTTCGCGACAAAACCGGCATGAGACCGGGAATCATAAAAAGTGAGTTTATGATAGAGTAATTTTTAGCCTTAGGATTATAAATTAAAGTTGTAGAGTATGTCTCCACCTTCGCGTGGATATAAAGAACGTCAAAAACGGAGCTCGTATGCAAAAGTTATGGCCTTCCGAAGTTGTAGCTGTCTGAGAGCATGACACGTGTCAGAAACCCTAATCTGACTGGTCTCACGACGTGAGCACTAATTCTGACGACGTGAGGAGTCAAAATGCCACTTTTCAAGGCTAGAATGCAGATGACAAGTCTACGGAACGGGCTCACGACGTGAGGAGTCAAACGGACACTATGCAAGCCGAGAACGCAGGTGACGAAGCTACGAGGTGATCAGGCATGGCTCACGACGTGAGCAATTAATTATCACGACGTGAGGGGCCAAAAATCACCCTATAAATAGCAAGTTCAGCCCATGCTCTTCTTACACCAATTTCTTCTCTCTCTCTCTCTCTCTCTCTCGTTTGCTCAAGGCGTTTCTGCATTCCGAGCCGGACGATCACGAACCGCCGAATGTTTCTAGTTAGATTCTATCAACTCACGCTACTAAAGTGAGTGCATATTACTTTCATCTTACACATAGATACGAAGTATTTTATATAAAATCACGTGCTATGTGTGCATATTATCTGAATACTTGTTGTCTATGTTGGATGATCGATTTTATATACGTTTTAAATAATTTAAACAGTATATGTATTTTATATCTACAAATATGTTGGGGTAAAATATGGGTAGATAAAATAGTTGGTGTGTGATGAAAAATGAGTTGGAAGATGAGATGAAAGGCGATATAGATCATGAGATGAGGGTGAGAGGTGAGAAGTGAGAAAAGCCTTTACCCAAACGTTGGCCCCGTCATCTAGCAGAGTATGGATGACAACCATGGACTATTCTAGACGGTCTGTGGAACACTAACAGGCTCGCAACTTGTAGGTGTTGTGAACGATATGTTCAGCGATGTACTCTAAACCCTGGCGACTATGCAGACTTAGTGCAACCCTGGCAATCATGCAAACTTGGTGCCTAAACCCTGGCGACTATGCAGACTTAGTGCCTAAACCCTGGCGATCATGCAAACTTGGTGCCTAAAACCCTGGCGACTATGAGACGTAGTGCGTGTTGAGTAAACCATGTCAACGATGTGACTTTGTGCCTATTAGATAAACCCTGGCAACTATGGACTTAGTGCCTGTTGTATAAACCTTGGCGACGATGTGACTTCGTGCCTATTAGATAAACCCTGACGACGATGTGACTTCGTGCCTATTCCTTAGGATGAATCCTTAGGAACGAGTGATAGATAATTCTTAGGGTAAATCCGTAAGAGATAAAGAAGATAATGAGGATGGGTAATTGGGTTGATTGTTTGATGTTTAAACATAATAATTATATTATTGTGGGTTGAAAACCCTATGTACTCACCAGGTTTCCCAACCTGACCCACTCAAGTTTATTTGTATCACATGTATCGATATGAAGCTACTTTACACTGAGAGATTTAAAGGAGATGTAGATCACTAGTGTAAATAAATGTAAGGTCTGTTTATGCTTATGTTTCAGTATTGACGATGACATCCCAAAGTTTTAATATGAACAAAATACATTTTTTCGGAAATGCTTTGATAATATATTTATCATGTTTTTCTGGGAACAAATTCCGCAATATATTTATTTAAAAATATACTCTGATTTTCAAATAAAGCATAAACAAAATCGGTCTTTTCGGGCCGTGAAATTGGGGATGTCACAAGGTGGCTTACCGTTTGGATCTGCCAGACGACCTTAGCCAGATTCACAACACCTTCCACGTGTCTCAGCTCCGGAAGTGTGTTACTGACGAGCCTGCGATCATATCTCTGGATGACATTCAGGTGGATGAGAGCCTAAACTACATTGAGAGGACCGTTGCGGTCTTTGATAGGAAAACTAAGGTCCTTCGTAATAAAGAGGTGAAACTAGTGAAGGTGCAATGGCAACACCGGACGGGCTCAGAATAGACATGGGAGTCGGATGATGAGATGTAGGAGCACTATCTGGACTTGTTCGCATCAGCAGACTTCGAGGACGAAGTCTAGCTCAAGTGGGGGAGATTTGTAACGCTTGGTCCATGTAATATTTGATTTCTTTTCAAGTTTTAGGATTTTGGACTGGAACTCGACGAGTTGGGGAGCTCTAACTCGTCGTATAGAGATTTTTATGGACGCAAGTTAAGGACCCTACTCGAAGAGTTGGGAGCCCAACTCGACGAGTAGGTGTTGGGAAGGAAAACCCTAATTTTCCCGGTTTTGCACCCTATATAAAGAACTTATGATCCATTTGTGGCCTCTCTCGTTGTCTTTACAGTTCAGAAGCAAACTTTAATCGAGATATCCCTCCATATTGAGTGTGTGTAAGGTTGAAGAGTGTGTGCTTGGTACTTTTCTTGAAGAACTCAAGGATTTAAGAGCTTGGAACGCGAAGGAGTCTATAGATCCAGCATCTACATAGTTGTAGCAACCATTTGAAGGTAAAAAGCTATTACCTTGATCTTTCTTTGGTTAGATCTCTCCATTCCATGGATTAGGGTCTTTTTATCCCATTTTGGACCTATTTTTGGAAGTTGGGAATGGATTGAAGTTGTAACTTCATATCTGAACTCTTCTAGGCCCCTATAGTCATAAAGGTATCAACTTTACCAAGATTCGGCCCTTATTCATGCCCTAAACCTATTATCAAGTTTGGTTTTAGCATTTTAGCCTCTTGAAGCCTTGCATGCACGTAAAGTTGACAACTTTACGTGGAAACTACACCCTAGGGGATTGAATATGCAGTTTGGAGCTTTAGATTCGACTAAAAAGGGCTGAATAGGTTTAGATTGGGGGAAACTCGACGAGTTGCCATGGAAACTCGACAAGTTGGATCGAGTTACCCTGCTTTTTGGATACTGAACGAACTCGACGAGTTGATGAGACAACTCGACGAATTGGCTAGCGATTTTCCCAGATCTTCTAAACACTGAAGGGACTCGACGAGTTGCTAGATGCACTCGATGAGTTGGGGTTAATATGGATTGTTGACCTTGACTGTTGACTGTTGATTTTGACCAAGGTTAATCGAGTTGACTTTGAGGATATTTTTGATATTTCGAGATTTTGACAAAGTTAATCACATGATGGTTGTAGACATTTTGGTTGGAGCTGCAAGTTGGGACTTATCTTATCAGTTCAGCATTTCTTGAGAGGTGAGTCTCCTTACCATACCAATGGGTCGAAGGTACCAAGGCCGACCTATTTTGTGATATGTGATACACTAGTGATGTAGTGTTATGTGTTATATTAGTTGGTTATATGTTATATGATATGCTAGTTGTTTGTGATACTTGCATGAAAGACCTCGGGGCTTCCCGAGGCACTTGGGTGTAAGACCTTGGAGGGTTTCCAAGGCATCCTAAGTAAAGACCTCGGGGGGGGGGGGGGGGAGGGAGGGTTCTTGAGGCACTAGGGTATAAGACCTTAGAGGGTTTCCTTGGCATCTCTAGTCAAGACCCCGGGGGTTCCCACGGCATTGGGATAAGACCATGTGGGGGTTCCCATGGCACCCAGAGTAAGACCCTGAAGGGTTTCCAGGGCATCCATATATGTTTATTTGTATGACTTATGTTGCTTATGGGATTGATATGACTTATGCGGTTTATGTGGCTCATATAACTAATACAGATTATGTGATTATATGGATTGTATGGGGTATGCTTTAGGGAACTCACTAAACATTAGCTTACAGTTTGTTGGTTGTTTCAGGTACTTCAGAGCCTAAGGGCAAGGGTAATGTTTGATGGCGCGGCGTGCACTCTCCGACATTTTATATGGGGACACTCTGATATTTGAAATAAAATGTTGATGTTATGGATTTTGAAAACAGTTGTCATTGATATTTCATATTTTATGGGAATGTTTTGATTAATTAAAAATGAAAAATTTATTTGGAAAAATTGGGCCGTTACACATTCGAAATGCATGTCTATAAAACATCGATTTTAGAATGTTTTTGAAGTAAGAAGGCCCTTTGGAAAGTTAGAATGGATAGCTTAAAGGATTAAGGGTTGAATGCATTAAGTTGACCCAAATTATTTTAGTCACTACGTCACCATATGGAGGTCACGATGTGACGACGAGATCTCCTTATTGTTTTGGATGGATTTTCCCACGACGTGGTGGTATGGCCATCACGACGTCACAATGGTTTTGATCGCGACTGATTTGTTCAAATCTTGAATCTTGGATCGGGGTTGAGTTTGTTAGCCACGACGTGACCATTGGTTGGTCACAACGTGAGAATCAGCTGTTAGTGATGTTGACTGTTAACTTTGACCTTGACCGTTAACTTTTGGCATGGGTTGACTTTTGGTCAAATATCTAGTTTCAGAAGGTAGACTAAGGGTTTACCTTGTGTGGTTTATTAGGAGGTGTATAGAACCCGTGTGTTGGCTGTGTGACATGTTAGTTGTTGATTACGCCGGAAAGGTAAGTCTTCTCACTATACTATGTAGGATGCTAGCTGTCTTTGTGACTCTTGCATTGGTATGTTAGGTTGAGCCTGTTTGTAGGATGGGCATGTTTGATATGTGGGCGGGGCCAGATGTTATGTATGGTATGTGGTATTTTGGGAAACTTACTAAGCTTTGTGCTTACGATTGTGTGGTTTAAGCACTTTTAGGTACTTCCATATTCAAGGGGAAGGGCCCGACTTAACTGCACATCATCCCCTTATGGCTTTTTCCTCAATTATTATTACTATTTTACTCTGATGTTTTAAATATACCTTTTACTCTGATTGGTTTTGGAACAAATGGTTGTATGGATTTGATGGATTAAAAACGAAAATTTTATTGGTATTTTTGGGATGTTACATGTTGGTATCAGAGCCTTATTTTGAGGGATTCGGGCAGAGTCTTGGGTGTGTCTGAACTCAAACTGAGGAATTGGTAATCTTTTTGAAAGAAAATAATTTTTATAAGAATATTTTTACAAAGAAAGGGGTGCGATGTGTGCAATCAGACGGGCTTAAGTAAGTGATTCCCAAAATACCCATAAATGTTGATATATTATATGAGTTATAGAATGTTTTGCATGCTAGAAGTTAGCATAAGGATCTATTCAGGGTTGTATGGTGGAATTCCTATTTGGAGAGATGCCTATTAGGAAGGATGCATTTTGATGTTTGTTACTTATAAAGTTTTACTGCTCGAATGATACTTTCTTTGTGCTTTGTATGGATCATAGTGATATGAGTGAACTATTAGTTGAATACGTTAAGTTACATGTTGAAAATGTTAAAAAATTTTAGAATGATTGATTTGGCCCTATTGTGCAGCTCTTATCTGAGTCCAACCGTTGTAGGGTTGGGCCTTTTAGTCGAAAGATTATCTAAGATTTGTTGCATGTAATTGTATTCATGAAGTAGTTAGTTGACATTGGTAGGAGTTTTTCAGTAGCTGATGGCATGGTGACGTGGGAACCCTAGGAGAGCCTAGGAAGTGCTTTAGTGTGAGTGGTGCATTGTTTAACGGGTTTTGGGAGTTTCATTATGAGAAGGTGACTTATAGGATTCAATATGATTCTTGAGGAAAGTATGGATATGTGTGGAAGGTAGTATTGGGGCCGTACTATTGAAAGCACATGATCCATACTCGAATCAAGGGAAGTCGTGAGGATTCTAATAAACATGTGGAATGAGGAATTATTTGAGTATGTTTTGATCATTTGTATGGTTGTCTTTTAGTATGGTGATGAATACTCGAGGAGGAGGTTCTGGTTCATGTTCAGGCTTAGGCTCTGGTGTTGAACCGATTGATGAGAGGATATGTGAGTTCGTTATGTCTAGAATCGCTCGCGGTATTTTGAATGTGACTCCTGTGATGTTTGGTACCATCAAGGAGGGGGTCATGGAGCTATTGGATGATTGAGTTAGGGCTTTCGTGCAGAGATTGTGGCTGGTCAGATCGGGGTACGAACTCTCTCTTTTCGAGAGTTCAAGGCTTGCGAAGCCCTAAAGTTCTTCGGGAATAAGGACCTTATTGCCAGTAGACGGTGGATTGCTGACATGGAGAATGCTTAACGGACGAGTTTCTTCCATGAGGGATCAAATGTGGGATTTGCATCTTGCCTTCCGAGGCATGGAGCCCGCGAGTCGTGGGAGGAGGTTGGTCATTCCTTTGGAACTGAGGCCAAGGCAACCATGACTTGGATCTATTTTTTTGATGAGATTAAGGGTGAAGTTTGCACATGCCATTGAGGGGAAACAGTTGGCGAGGGAGTTTCAGGACCTTCCCCAGACGACAGACACCGTGACGGAGATCACCGCCAAGTTCAGGGAGAGGGATTTACTGGTTCGACAGTATGTTGCAGACCAGGAGATGAAGAAGACGAGGTACCGTGATGTGTTAAGGGATGATATTTGTGGCATTTGTGATTCTGTAGAGTTGTAATATCTTGGAGGATATGATAGCCAGAGTCTGGGAGCAGGAGATTGAGACAAAGCTTCGATCGAAGTGGAAGTCAGTTTCAGTTCGGTCAACAGAGGGTTCAATGAAGAAGCCCAATACTATCAATTCACGAGCTAGAGGCCATCAAGGTCGGGGCCATTACGGCAAGTACGGGAAACCGTATGATGGTGTATGTCGGTCAGGAGGTATGGGCTGCTTCAAGTGTGGTGATATTGGTCATAGCAGCAGGGGCTGCCCATGGGGATCGAGCTCGGTTTGTTTTCACTGCAACCAGATGTCACAACTGGCATTTTGCTAGGAAATTCTATTCCCATGTAAACATCATCCATTGTAAAAGCATGTACTCTAAGTGAATACTATACTTTATTCTCATTCAAATATATCTCATATGTTCAAATAAGGGTTGGAAACCCTAGAAATCCCAGCTCAAGTTCATTATGGACTACGACTCTCTTATTGGGTCTAATGGACCAATAAATCTCCAACTTCACCATTTTGGGCCTAGGAACCCTAATTGGGCTCTAAATGGACCACATTCATAAAACTTTAGCATTTTGGGCCATGTGGACCTAAAAGGGCTCTTTTATCCCAAATGGGCCTTGTTGGGCCATAAATGTTTCCATTAGTACTAATGGGCCGAAAAAAATATCAATTGGGCTTCATAAATTCGAACTAAGCCAAGGAAGCCCAAAGCATTTCCTCTTCATTCTCTTTAGCCCATTCTTGGCCCATATAGTTACTTACACACAAAAAAAGGAAAAAGAGGGATTATCCTCCCTTGACACCTCATTGTTGCATGGTGGATTTCCATGCAACATCACCTCAAATCTCTCTCCTCTTCCCCCCCCCCCCTTCTTCTACTCACGGCCAAGACACCCACCACCCACCTCCATTCTCATTTCAAGCTACTTCAAAACACTCTCTAGAACTCCTCCTTCTTCCATCAAAATTTCGAGATTTGTGGGTGCTTTCAAGAGGATTCTTCACCAAAATCATCATCCTTGGTAAGTTTTTGCTTAGATCCATGGTTTAGTTTCTTGATTACTTCAAAATCTCCTCTTAACTCATGCAATTTCGTGATCTTGTTCTTAGAACCATCTAAGTTCAAGATCTACTCAAGAAAGCTTGCTAGGATAAAAAATCTTCTTCCACTTCTTCATCAAAACCGATCCATCACCCCAAGGTGAGTTCATACCCCCTATTTTCTATTTTTACTTGGTTTTGGGGGAGAATACAAGTTGCTTTATGTAGATCTATGTGTCTATGCATGAATATGTGTGTTTTTCATGACTTATTTGTTGATTATGTGCTATTTACTTCATAAATCTAAAAATATGTTAAGAATATTAAGTTTATCACTTGGATCTACATGGAAAACCTTGAGAAAAGTATGTGTTATCACATATAATACATGTAAACTAGTAGATCTGGGATTTATACACTTAAAATAGCAAAAATGAGTGTTGTGTTCAAAGATCTATAAACTAAACTCAAAATTCAGCCCTTGACAGAAGAGTTTTGGTCCAATCTCGAACTGTTTTGACCACCTAAATGATAATATTTTTCAAAACTGTTTTACATGAAAAAAGTTCAGGTTTATACCTTTAAAATTATTACTCTCACGTTTTCATACGATTTTTCTACAATTTTTTGGCGAATTTTACAAAACTGCCTATCAGATTTGAAATAATTTCGTACCAGTCTGTGAAGGTGAGCAATTTCACACTCGTTAGAGGCCATTAAAAATTATGAGAAAAATTGTGAGCAAAGTAGACAAAATTTCCAAACTTCAAGAATTTACGGATCCAAATTTCGACTTACGATGATTTTTCTACAAATTTTCCAACAACTAGGTCAGAAAAGCCCAAAACCAGAAGAATGTGTGTTTTCACAAAAATCAAGCCAAAAATGATATTTTTGACAATAATGGGTTTAAAATGTTATTTTTACCACAAACTAGTCATAAACACAAGTTTTGAACAAAATGGGGACTAAGGTGTTATTTTTACAAAAATTGGGCATTAATTGTAAATTTTTGGCTTATTGGGCCAAGAACATCATTTTTACAAAAAGTGGGCCTTTTATGCTATTTTAGTGAATATTGGAACCAAAATCAACAATAAACTAACAAACGGATTAATTTTGATCATTTTCTAGGTTATTGGGCCTTAGTGGCCCGTTTATATGTTTGATAAGTTTCGTATACTATTTGCGTGCTATTTGGGCCTATAATTACCTTACATGTGAAATGGGCCTTAGTTGTCCTTTTATATATATTTTGGGCCCATGTTATATAATCTCATTCATATTAGGTTTTGAAACGACTCACATGTTTAGCGATGCCCTAGTGGCTCACTTACATGGTTCGTTGGGCCTGGAATGAGTTTTATACGTTTATCTTCGCGTAAATTCGATTAAGGATCTAGTGAGTTTTTGTCGGTCGACACCTATTAAGTGTATGATCGTAGCATGTAGTTATAATCAGAGTCTCTTTGAGGGAGAGCGGGGTTTTGTGTATAGATCTATACGGGGGTGACACCTCACACCTGAGCTGTTCGCTACAGCTAGACTACATCAGTCTAGGGTGACTATAACCTTATTCTATTTTTCAGTCGGCGTTCACAAACGCCAGGACAGGTGAAATTTTCATTATTTAGTATGGTTATAACGGCTCACTTAGAGGAATTAACGTTATGAAGTTTGCGGAAGACTATTTTATTTTATGTTAGATTACTAGGAAACTTACTCACACTGGTACCCCACCTCGGTGTTGGTACGACAACATTATCTATTTTTTGTTATGATTGGATCACTCGGTAACTTTCTCACACTAGTACCCACCTCGGTGTTGGTACGACAACATTAACTATTCTTCTTTTACGGGCAACATCGGGTTGTCCGGGAACATTCTATATACATTTTCTTCAATCACTTTTGACATTCTATTAAACAATAACACACATGCATTAATACAAGATCTGACATAAACATACCAAACTATTTTAAGAAAATACATGATTTTCTTGTGATTACAAAGCTATACAAATCATTTTCTCAAATATACTTATGAACTCACCAACATTATATATGTTGACCTTTTCAAAATAACTTGTATTTTCAGGGACTCGTTAAGCAGAAGAATCAACAAGAATAGGGGATTTTGTTTTGTGTACTGTCAAACATCATACATTGAATGTTTTGGTCATGTTATTTAAAAGATTGTACTTGATGTAAACAATGGCAGTTGTATCATATTATGCATGGTAATGATGATGTTATGTTTCATTTATATTCATTGTGATGATTATTCAATTGTTAGTCACACGAGCCCCCAGACGTTTCCGCCGTCTGGTTCGGGGGTGTGACACCAGATGGGCCACAAGAAGGCCGAATGCCCGAGATTGACGAGTGGAGCAGCGAGGGAACCTGCTCAAGTAACTAAGGATTACTGATGGTTGTGAGGGCAGTGTGGAAGCTCCGATGGTGAGGAACCGAGCGTTTCATCTGACTGCCGAGGAGACCCGAGTTCCGTCAGATGTTGCTGTTGGTACATATCGTATTTATTTCTTTCATGATTTTATTATTTATTCTTATGATTATGTGATTATGTGTGTGAGACGTAACGTTCGAGGTGTTTAAGTCTCCACCTAAGGTTCAAAGTTTCTTTATGATTGTTTGGTCATCATTCGGGAAATTATCATATGCCCTTCTGCATACCGAAGGTCATGATGGGAGTGTATCAAGTTGATCCAGTCTTAGGCTTCGATGTGGAAGACGTCAACCAATGATAGTTTGAACCCTAAGTATGGGAGAGTTGGGTATTCTGATTGGAGGATCAATAGTGGGGTTTTTTTATGGTTTCAGTGCAATGGATCCGAAGAGGTTGCGGTGCAAGTATGTTGGATTTTTGGATCCGGGATTTGTCGAAATATTTCTTGATTGCGAAGTAATGAAGGAATAGTCAGACCATGAGGGTAGAGTTAATTGTTGTTAGGTTAATGTCTTCATTAATGTATGTGTTGTCCTCGCATCGGAAGCTTTTAGGTAAAGATCTCGTTGTGGTTAGTTGTTCCTTGTTGGAACACCGAAGATTAGGCTAAAAGGGTGCTTAAGCAGCTCATGTCGAATGTTAGTTGAAGGGTTGGTTAGCTCGTTGTACCAACCACTATCTTCGGTAAGGGACAAACTATTGTGGAACATTTCCCATAAAACAATCAAAAGAGGGCATTAAGAGAAATAATTAGTGGATTCAAAATGTAATTATTTTGTATGAGTAGGAAGATGAGTAGAAAAAAAATAAAAGGATATTTAATTTCTTTTTTATGAATATTAGCAACGAATTCCAATCAGTTTCAAACCTTTAGAACTGGAAATGACCAAAGTAAATGGGTTTCGTATATACAAAATTGCAAAAATTGGTCTCTGTGGTTGGTAAAATTCTATGGTTTTGGTCCAAATTTTTTTTGGTGGTGCACCAATGGTCCAAAATTGGATCTTTTTATTAGTCTTGGTCCCTATCAACTTAAAAAGACTATTATACCACTTAATTTTGTTTATTAATTTTTTAATTTATGATACTATTTTTTATTAATTAAAAATTAAAAAATGACCCACCCCCTCTCTATCTCTATCTGGCTTATTCTTCAGAACACACACACACACACATACACACTTATGAGTGTACATATTCACAAAAACACACCTCACTCATTTTCTTCTCCTCCATATACAACGCAGGATATTTAAGAATATGCCAATGTTTTTTCAAAGCTCCAAATGCTCGTTCAACATCCTTTCTCGTCCGCTCTTGAGCTCTCTTAAACTTCAACCTTTTCCGATCATTTGGACAAGACAATGACTTCACAAAACAAGCGCGCTCCGGATAGATCCCATCCACCAGATAATACCCGTTCCTATACGATGTTCCATCTACTTGAAAATAGGAGTCTGGTGCAGTCCCGTTGTACATGTCGTCAAGTAACGAATACATGTTAAGAACATTGATGCCATTAAGGGAGCCAACTGAGCCAAAGAATGCATGCCATATCCACATATCTTGTGACGCCACCACTTTAAGTATAACGGTTGGATAACCATGATCGCCTCGGGTGTATTGCCCTTTATGGGCATTCAGACAACAACCCCATGCACAACGGAGGCAATCTAGGCTTCCTAACATTCCAGGAAAGTCGTGCATGTTTGAGTGATGAACATACAATTGTTGGATGCCACTACAAGGAGGTTTGCGTATATATCGTGGACCATATAATCTCATGACATACTTGCAAAATTTGTGAAGGCTAGTTCGTGCAACACGTCCGGACATCCTAGAGTTCTCCTCTAGTGCATCGGGGCAATTGGCATACGCTGATTGATGAAGTGCAGCGGTGCATTTTTGTATAGGAGTAAAACCAACTATATCTCTAGCATCTCGACGTTGTTGAAAAAATGGACTCGCTGCCATGACGTTGTTGACTATACACAAAAGCAGAGATTTATGTATACGGAACTGACGACGAAAATAATATCCTATAAATTTGGGTCATCCACAAAGTAATCTTGCATGAGTCGATCATTAGCCGCCTCACGAAATCTTTGTATGTATATTTTCTTCCTCCGCCGTGCATTCTCCGCATTTTCTTCTTGTAGTTGTTCGATCATCTGCTCCGCCTCCTGAGTAACCTTTATAGTTGTTTCAAGCAAGACATCAAACATGTCCGATGAAGATGACGAAGACGACATTTTGAGAGAGTGTATTTGAGTTGTAAGTTGATGTTGATGAGTTAAAATGGTTTGAAGTTGTAGTATTTATAGGAGGCTTTTTTTAAAGAAAAATTAAATGGAAGTAGTCGTTGCTAGCTACCCCACTTTCCCATTGGTCAACAAAACTCGGCATATATTAACCGAGATACCGAGCCGAGCTCGGTAAGCCGAGGGGTCGGCCCGGTGTGCGCCGAGATTGCCGAGCCCCTCGCCGAGCCCACACTCACCAGCCTAAGGACCAAAACCACAAGGTATTCAAAATTGGATCACTAATACACCACCAAACTTTTTTGAACCAAAAACACATAATTTTGACGACCACATGGACATATTTGCAATTTTGTCTTTGGTATATGAACCTACTAGTTCTCAAATCAAATCTAAGGTGCTGTTTGTTTTTTGTAAAAAACTTTTTCAGACCTCTTATTGTTGCACGACGCAGCACACGCGCAACACTTTTAATCTCGCAGTTGTTTGTTTTTTAGAAGTCTTCAGAGTAAAAAACCTCTGCGTGTGTTCTGTTTCGCGCATCACTTGTATTGCCTCTTCCAACCTCTTCTTCTTCTTCTTTTTTCTTGCTGAAATCTTGATTATATGTTGCTGAAATCTTATTTTACATTTTTTTTGTTTTTTTTTTGTTTATTCTTGTTGATTTTTTTCGTTTTTTTATATTAGATAATAATAATTTCTTGATGAAATATCATTATTTTTTGCTAAAATATATTTATTTTTTGTTGAATATCATTATTTTTTTGCTGAAATATAATAAATTATTGCTGAAATGCCATACATTATTAAATTTTCGGTATTAAAAAACTATTTCAGTTTATAAAATCAGTTTATTTTAATTTTTTAATATCTGCAACAACATGCGGATGTTAAAAAAACAAACACGCTTCTTATTACAGTTTGCGGTCGTTTGGTCTACCTCTTCTACTACAGAGGGTTACAGAGGAGATCCACAGACTTTATGAATCTTTTCAAAAAAACAAACAACCCTTAAGAGCATCTCCAATGATTAGCTTATAACATGACTTATTATTATTGACATCTCATCATTCATTAATTTTAACCTCTATTTAAATGATCTCTCCAATGGTTAACTTCTTTTCATAGCTTTTTCTTTAACTTTAACTGATATATCTTTATCTATTTAAAATGTTCTTGTAACATATACATTTTGAAATCGTGTTATGTAATTTAAAAAGTTAAAAATATTATGAAATATTATGTGAAATTGAGTGTTGAGTTCTAACAGATAGTTTTTACTAGAAATAAAGTAAAACTATGTTTAGAATCACTCATAAAATATTGGAAGTCTTATGAGATTCCAATTAAAAACCAAATAGTAAAATTTAGCGAAAATATAAAATTTGAAATAAGTAAAATTTTATTATTGAAAGTTGTAGATAATCTCGTTAGAAACATGTAGGCGAAAACCTCGTCGAAATCCGAGTTATAACGAAGAAGTTATGACCAATCGAAGATCCGCGACAAAACCGGCACGGTGCCGAATGACGTAAAAAGTGAGTTTTTGATAAACTACTTTTTGGCCTTAGTGATCTAAATGAAAGTCGTAGTATTCGTAAAACAGAGAAGTTCGATAAGAAGAACGCCAAAATCTGACTTCGTATGAGGAAGTTATGATTTTTACAAGTTTCAGCTTAGCAGTAGACAGCTAAAAACTCGAATTTTAGATCGAGTGATTTTTAGCCAACACAACCTAAACGAGAATCGAAGGTCTCGTCATTAGCAGTACAACGGTAAAAAGTCTGACGAAAACGGACGTCGAATGAAGAAGTTATGAATTTTTAACAAATTTACCAGTCCCGATCTGTTAAAAATAATAATATAAAAATAAAGTCAAAATTTTCCGACGAAGTCTAAACGAAAGTTGTAGAGAATAATTTTATCTACACGTGCATATAAAGAACGTAAAAAACGGAGTCCGTATGAGAAAGTTATGGATTTTACAAGATTGGGCACATTTTTCGAGAAAATTTCGCATGAATAGTGCTGCCACGTCACCCTCGCTCGGAGCTGGCCACGTGTCCGAAGCTGCTGCATGGCATGTCCGAGAAGCGACGCGTGTCGCACAGGTGTCCGAAGCCACGTGATCTCGCATGCGCCCCACGTGATCCGACCCGCGTGTAGCCTCCTGATTCGACCGAGGATGTGGCCCAATCCGAAGCGCACGCCTGTCCGAACCGAGCCTCGCCCTGCTGCCACCTGGTCCGAACCTCGCATACACTTGCCCTCACTCCCTCGCTTCGGATCCGAGGCTCGCACCTATATAAGGGGTGCGAGACCTCCCGGGTAAAAGTTACAAATTTGGCAATTTTCACCCCTAAACTTATATTTCCTCTTCTTCCACTTCCCCCGAAGCCCCAATATTAATTCCAATGCCCGAAACACGCCCCGAAGTTCCCGAGAAGCCCGAAAAATTTATCTTTTCGGTTTCGAAGCCCAACCCTCGCAGGGCCCGGTTTTCAACAAATAAAGTCATATTTAGAGCCGAAATGCTGCACAAATTATTATTTTGACCCCCGGTTATTTCAAGGTGAGTTTAATATATAGGAACAATTGTATGTCATGTGTTATATGTGCTATGTGCTTTTCCATGTTATCATCTCGAGTTATTATTTCCGTTATTTTTATAGCAAGGCTGTACCTTTGACTTGAAGTGTATGACATAAGCATCACTTAGGTATTGGTATGAACCGTTGACCATGAAGTGTATGACACATGCATCACTTTGGCTTCGGTAGTATTCTAAGATAAGGCTGAAAGCCTAAGTATTCTAGCAAAATAATATTCCTGAGTATCTTCCGTGTTATTTTTATTCGTTATTTATTCTTTTTAATAGCAAAAGAAATACCTTTGACCATGTGATCAGTGAAAGGACTTAGATTCATCTTGGTACTGGTATGTAGCCTCTGGCCATGTAGAACATGTCTCCGTAAGAGAATGATTTCTATTCTATGGTATTGGCAAAAGATTAGACAATGTTATAAGCCTGAAATCTACCAAAATGTTAATCCGAAGTTGTATGGCTTCTGTGCCATTTGGGCCAAAACTTTATTGATTATATATATCAAGTATGAAATTTGTTATGTCTCATATGCCTTTGTTGTTCCTTGTTCCCCTTTGCTTCTGCCATATTGAAGTATATATATGACATAACGTTATATTGTATCTATTATTGAATTCACTAAGCGTCACCGCTTACCCTCTCAATGTTTAACAAACTTGCAGGGATTAAGTAACCAGTATAGTCATATACTGTTGGAAGGTTTAGAATAGTTGTAATAGTATTTTTTGTATTTTGGTTTATGTTTGTATAGATTTACAATATCTTGGGTAGTTATGTAAAATATTAAAACATAGTCGGTTTGTATCCAATCTTTTGTAATGACTTTATCAATGTAAAATATTATTTTATAAATATGCATGTAGCATGTTTTGGAGTAACTATATTGTCAAATATGAAAGTTTGGGTCTTTCAGAAATATGAAAATATAGAAAGGGGTTCTTTCAGTTCTATATAAACCTTACCTTTAATTTGTTATTTTTAACCACATATCATATTTTAATACAAACTATTCTAATAAATATTATCATTATAAATTTATATTTTATAAATAAAATGTTATTAATTATTTTATAGAATTAATTAACTAGTCAATAAATAAATAAAGTTAAAACTAAAATATAATTAAGGGAAAAAATAAAATATAGTTAGAAGATAAGGGGTAATTTGTACAAATGATTAAACTATATTGACCACTCAATATATATTGAATGGTCACAATATATATTGAGTGGTCAATAAAAATAAACAAAAATGTTTTACACTCCAATAATAATAAGTGGTCAGTATAACATAAATTAATAGTAATAAACTTAAAAAAAAAAAAAAAGCTAGCATTGTAGATGCTCTAAATCTCACTTCAAGTCCTAGGGTTCACTCTTCTAGATTATGTAGTCGTGGCTCCATTAATCAGTAGAATCTTTAGGTCATAAACTAGAATCAAAGTTGTTGACCTTTTGATTAACTTTGTGTGGGTAGAAGAGTATAATCTGAATAGTAGCATCCAAAAACTATCAAGGAGTGATGATGTCCTTTGGTGTAAACATACGGTCAGATTACATGTGTCCACCCTGCGTCCATTTCACATCCATGAAGTAAACATCAACCAGGAACAAGCTTTGTAAAAGAGAGATAGAGCCGCGGGTGGCTCCAACTTTCCTTCCATTTTATCTTCACATCCCTCATTCTCTCCCATTCTCCACACGATCTTCCCTCCCCATCTTTCTCTCTCTTTTGTCACACTTCATACTTACAACTACATGCTCTTGTTCTTCTAGCTTTTGCGTCTGGTATTAGCATGTCTCTTCAGTCTGTAGCCCACGTTAATGGCTACTATCTAAAACCCACTTCTGTTTTCGCCACCAAAAGAGACTTTCTGTTTCTAGATTTTGTGGGTTTGGGCGCTAAACGAAGTAATCGGAGATTACTTGGAGCTGGTGCGAGTGCTCTCAAGAGTGTTGGAGGGTTCCCGAAGAAAAGGAACTGGTCGTGTTCGATCAAATCGGTTCTCGATTTTGATCGTGTTGATCATGTGGACGCCCAGCAACCTTCTGATTCCAAACGGAAGGTGTGATTTCGTTTTTTTCAATTTCGTTGATTGTTTAAATCGGTAATCCAACTCATTATTCCCTTTAGTTTCAGTAAGTTCTATAGCAGATCGATATTTCTTCTAATAAAAAAAGGGTGAGTAGAGTCGACGACCAATACACCATTATACTGACAGAAACTGAACCTTATACGTCTCTTCAAAATCGAGAGTTGACTAAATTGAGCATCTGAACATGTTGAGTGATTTGTTTTTGTAGGTTGCAAATTTGGAAGAAATATTAGCAGAAAAGGGGGAGTGTGGAGTTGGGTTTATAGCTAATTTGGACAACAAGGGTTCGCATCAGATAGTTGAAGATGCACTCACAGCTCTTGGCTGCATGGAACATCGGGGAGGTTGTGGGGCAGATAATGATTCTGGTGATGGTTCGGGGTTGATGACTTCAATTCCATGGGAGTTTTTTAATGATTGGGCTGAAAAACAAGGGATTTCACCCTTTGATCAATTGCATACAGGAGTTGGAATGGTTTTCCTTCCAACTGATGAAGCCCTTATGGAACAAGCCAAATCCAGTAAGTTTTCAGTACCATTTGCCTGACTTTCTCAATTAAGTGAAAAGAAACACTACCTAAATCTCCTGTCCTTTAAATGTAAATTTCTTCAAGTTTTTTCACATGTTGCTTATGATTTCTTTTGAAATGCTTGTGTAGTTATTGTAAATATCTTCAATCAAGAGGGCCTTGAGGTGCTTGCATGGAGGTCTGTTCCCATAAATGCCCCTATTGTTGGTTTCTACGCAAGAGAAACCATGCCAAACATACAACAAGTTTTTGTTAAAATCAACAAAGAAGATGACATTGATGATATCGAAAGAGAACTTTATATATGTCGCAAGTTGATTGAAAGGGCAGTTAGTTCAGAAACATGGGGAAGTGAACTTTATTTCTGTTCATTATCAAATCGAACCATAGTTTATAAAGGAATGCTTCGCTCAGAGGTTCTTGGAAAATTTTACTATGATCTCCAAAGTGATATTTATAAATCCCCTTTTGCCATTTATCACCGAAGGTACAGCACAAATACAAGTCCTAGGTGGCCTCTTGCTCAACCCATGAGGCTTTTGGGTCATAATGGAGAGATCAACACCATACAGGTACAAATTACAATGCCTTGAAATCTCCTTCATAATACAAGTTTACAACATTTTACTTTGAAAAATGTACCTAGGTTGCTATTTTGTTAATGGGAACTTAAAAAACTTATGATGCAGGGAAACTTAAACTGGATGCAATCTAGAGAGAACTCATTGAAGTCACCTGTTTGGAGAGGTCGAGAAAATGAAATTAGGCCTTTTGGAAATCCCAAGGCATCTGACTCTGCAAATCTTGATAGTGCAGCAGAAGTAAAGCATATTTCTTTTTGTATAATACATCAACATGCTTGTGATTATGTTGTTTTTTTAGCTAATTAACTGATAAAACATTTATAATTAGTTGTTTATACGAAGTGGGCGTAACCCTGAAGAAGCTATGATGATTCTTGTCCCTGAGGCATACAAGAATCACCCAACTTTGTCAATCAAATATCCCGAGGTATTTATGTTTCTTAAACTTGTAGTTAGAGATGATATTATAAGTTATAACTAACTATTATGTATGTCTCTTTTAGGTTCTTGATTTCTACAACTACTACAAGGGCCAAATGGAGGCTTGGGATGGACCTGCATTACTCCTATTTAGGTAGAATCTCTAATTGCTGTTTACTATCAACTCTTTTAGGCCACATTGTCTTTATACAACATATACGAATGACTTTAAAAACTTGTATTGATAAACAGTGATGGGAAAACAGTTGGAGCTTGTCTTGATCGTAATGGACTTCGCCCTGCTAGATATTGGAGAACTGTAGACAATGTTGTCTATGTTGCATCTGAGGTGTGTGTGTGTGTGTGTGTTCTTTTCATATCAGCTTCTCTTTTCACCATGTTTGTTTTACAACTATTAGAGCTTGTTATCTTAATATAGGTTGGAGTTCTACCAATTGATGATTCAAAAGTTACAATGAAAGGGCGTCTAGGTCCAGGGATGATGATAACTGTTGACCTAGTCAATGGCCAGGTATGTACAAAATTATAATCTTTGTAAAATGCATATAGGAACTGAATATTTGCTGATATTGAAACAGGTTTATGAGAACACAGAGGTTAAAAAAAGAGTTGCTTTATCGAATCCTTATGGAAAGTGGATATCTGAAAACATGCGAAAGTTGGAGTCTGCAAGTTACCTCTCCGCCCCAACCATGGAGAATGAAACAACATTACGCCGCCAACAGTAAGAAGGGCATTCACGTCTTTTTGCACAGACAATATTTTGTCCTATTGTGAAATCTAATGATGATCATTTTGACATGAACAGGGCGTATGGTTACTCGAGTGAGGATGTGCAAATGGTTATTGAAACCATGGCTTCAGAAGGAAAGGAGCCTACTTTTTGCATGGGAGATGATATTCCTTTGGCTGTATTATCTCAGAAGTCACATATGCTTTATGATTATTTCAAGCAACGGTTTGCTCAGGTTTCTTTTTCATCTATCTCATTTGATTCTTCCTATTTTGTAGCATCTTTTAAAATGAAATTAACTTCATTATGCATTATCATTTATGATTTATCATATCCAGGTTACAAATCCTGCAATTGATCCACTTAGAGAAGGATTAGTTATGTCTCTTGAAGTCAATCTTGGTAAGCGTGGGAACATATTAGAGGTTGGACCCGAAAATGCCTCTCAGGTAAATTATCCATTCAGGACATCACTAATTTCTCATTCCATGTTATATTATTTTCTTTTCTACAAGTTATTTTCCTCTATTATACACAACAAATAGTAATGCACTTCCATTTACTTAACCCTTATTCTTTTGCCCAGGTGACTTTGTCCAATCCTGTACTTAATGAAGGGGAGCTTGAATTATTATTTAAAGATCCATATTTGAAAGCTCAAATTATACCAACATTTTTTGACATACGAAAGGGTCTTGATGGGTCCTTGGAAAAGACACTGAATAAGCTCTGTGAAGCAGCTGATGAAGCTGTTAGAAATGGTTGCCAGCTACTTGTTCTCTCTGACAGATCTGATGAAATAGTAAGCATTATATATATGTATATACACACACATTTTACAAGTATGTATCATACACATTATGCCTGAATGTATCCGAGTCTGATACCTATATATCATGCACATTGTGCATGATACATAGTTAGGCATACATTGTGCCTAATACATTCAGGCACAGTGAGTGTGTGTGCCTGAATGTTTCAGGCACACTGTGCCTCATACATTCAGGCATAATATATGTATCAGACACAGTGTGCCTCATACATACAAGTATGTATCATGCACAATGTGTCTCATACTAATAAACATGTGTGTGTGTGTGTGTGTGTGTGGCAGGAAGCCACACGTCCTGCTATTCCAATACTGCTTGCAGTAGGTGCAGTCCACCAACATTTGATACAGAATGGACTGCGGATGTCTGCTTCTATTGTTGCTGACACTGCTCAATGCTTCAGTACACATCACTTTGCTTGTTTGATTGGATATGGTGCAAGGTATTTATATTTTTTCTTCTATTTTTCTTACATTTTCATTGCAAGCCCAGATGATTAATTTGTTTATTATCGAATCAATTTTGTTGTAGTGCTGTGTGTCCTTACTTGGCATTAGAGACATGTAGACAGTGGCGATTGAGCAAGAAAACTTTAAACCTTATGAGGAATGGAAAGATGCAAATGGTTACAATCGAAAAAGCTCAAAATAACTTCCGCAAGGCAGTTAATTCCGGTTTAATGAAAATTTTATCCAAAATGGGAATATCTTTGTTGTCAAGTTATTGTGGTGCACAGATATTTGAGATTTATGGATTGGGACAAGATGTCGTTGATTTTGCGTTTTCTGGGAGTGTCTCAAAGATCGGTGGATTAACTTTTGATGAGGTACATACATACATACATACATGATGCCTAAAAACAGATATTTTGTCACGTATTACCATGTTATCATGAACTTAAACCTAATTAATAATCATTAAAAGATCATCATTTTTTCAACTTTACATAAGTTTTAAACCGAAGTTTGGTTTCCTTCTCCTAACAGCTTGCAAGAGAGAGTCTATCATTTTGGGTAAAGGCTTTTTCTGAGGACACAGCTAAAAGACTTGAAAATTTTGGATTTATACAAATGAGACCAGGAGGTACTTACTCAAAGACACTGATTTTTCCATTTGGTTTGGTTTATTTCAATAAACACATACATAAAAGATAAAACTTGCAGAATAATTTTGTAATTTTGTTTTGTTGTCTAATAAATTAAAAGGTGAATATCACGGTAACAACCCGGAGATGTCAAAACTCCTTCATAAAGCAGTTCGTGAAAAGCGTGAGAGTGCATATTCAGTCTACCAACAGCATCTTGCAAACAGACCTGTCAATGTAAGTATAAATATATTAAATAATAAATGATAATATATATCTGTTTGTAAGAATGTAAATATGAAGGACAACATATAACTGACAGCTGTGATTCCAATTTGTGACCTACCACAGGTGATTCGTGATCTTTTTGAATTTAAAAGTGAGCGATCCCCGATTCCAGTCGGAAAGGTGGAATCCGCTGCTTCAATCGTTGAGCGTTTCTGTACAGGTGGCATGTCTCTCGGGGCTATATCCCGTGAAACCCATGAAGCAATCGCCATTGCAATGAACCGAATAGGCGGAAAGTCCAATTCCGGTGAAGGTGGTGAGGTAGGTTATTCAATAAAAATTGATCTCCTAAAAGAAGAACATTTGATATACATATATATTTGGTAAATGATTCAGGATCCGATTCGGTGGACCCCACTTTCGGATGTGGTTGATGGATACTCACCCACACTGCCACATCTTAAAGGTCTTCAGAACGGGGATACGGCTACAAGTGCCATTAAACAGGTGGCATCAGGGCGATTTGGTGTGACTCCAACTTTTTTGGTGAATGCTGATCAGATTGAAATTAAAATTGCTCAAGGTGCAAAACCGGGTGAAGGTGGTCAATTACCAGGGAAGAAAGTCAGTGCGTATATTGCAAGATTGAGAAATTCGAAACCGGGGGTTCCGCTTATTTCTCCCCCTCCACATCATGATATTTACTCTATTGAAGATCTTGCTCAATTGATTTTTGACCTTCATCAGGTGTGAAAACATGTTAAATATTATTCACACGACTTTTGTTGATACGAATGAATTGAGAATAACTGAGTTTTGAGATTTTCTGTTGTGACCAGATTAATCCAAAGGCTAAGGTTTCGGTCAAGCTGGTGGCAGAAGCAGGAATTGGCACGGTGGCTTCTGGAGTTGCAAAGGGTAATGCTGATGTTATTCAGGTATGGAAGCAAGAAATAGCAATGTATTAACAGAAATTACTAAAATGCCTTTCTAACTGATTTTAACAGAAATTCAACTAATTTTAACTAACATCTAAACATATTGAAATACATGATTTCCGTTTGCAGATATCAGGACATGATGGTGGAACTGGAGCCAGCCCAATAAGTTCAATCAAGCATGCTGGTGGGCCTTGGGAACTTGGACTCACAGAAACACACCAGGTTTTATTTTTTTCTATTTTAAAATTTGAATGATTGTTGTTTGTTAATTGTTAAGTAAAATGATGTGATGTGATATTTTGCAAATGCAATGCAGACTCTGATATCAAATGGTCTAAGAGAAAGAGTGATTCTTAGAGTTGATGGTGGGTTTAAAAGTGGAGTAGATGTTCTTATGGCTGCTGCAATGGGTGCAGATGAGTATGGATTTGGTTCAGTTGCAATGATTGCAACCGGATGTGTCATGGCCCGCATTTGCCACACCAATAACTGTCCAGTTGGCGTTGCCAGTCAGGTACTGGGATTCAAAAAAAAAATTAAAAACATATTTTACTCTTTTAACCAATATATTGTTGGCAAACTACTTTAACTTTTTTCAATTTCCCTTAAAAATTCCACTTGTTATATCTCTCAGCGAGAAGAACTACGTGCTCGTTTTCCTGGTGTACCCGGTGATCTTGTGAACTACTTTTTGTATGTTGCTGAGGAGGTAATTTATTTCTTTCAAATCTAATCTCTTTGTTTTTTTATATTATTATTAAAAAAATTTATATCGTATTTACTTGCAGGTTAGAAGCACATTGGCTCAACTGGGATACGAAAAGCTTGATGACATTATCGGACACACAGAGCTATTAAGACCTCGAGATATCTCCTTAGTCAAAACTCAGCATCTTGATCTTAGCTATATGCTTTCTGTATGTCTCTTCGCATTTCTTTTTTGATTGAAAAAAAATAAAATAAAAACGGTAATATTTAATTTTTCATTTCTCAGAATGTTGGGTTCCCAAAATGGAGCAGCACCACCATCAGAAAGCAGGAGGTTCATAGTAACGGCCCTGTTCTTGATGACATTATTCTTTCTGACATTGAGGTAAGTCACTAATTCTTTCTTTACTACAATTCCTGTTTTCAAGATTTTACATTTTTTTTTATTGGTTTTGTGTGTACAGATATCAGATGCAATTGAAAATGAAAAAGTGGTAAACAAAACCTTCAAGATATACAATGTGGATCGTGCTGTTTGTGGGCGTCTAGCAGGTGCTGTTGCAAAAAAATATGGAGATACCGGTTTTGCTGGGCAGCTCAACATAACGTATGACATTAAATTTAATATAAACTATTTATAACTAACATTAATATCACTACTTATTTAATTAATCATATTTTTCCATTATTCTAGATTTGAAGGGAGTGCAGGACAATCATTTGGATGTTTCCTTACACCAGGAATGAACATTCTACTAGTAGGAGAAGCAAATGACTACGTGGGAAAGGTCTGATTCTCAAATTCAAATATATATATATATGCATTAACTTAAAAAAAAAAAGATTTGAATTTTTTTACATTGGGAGGTTGTGCTGTGGGGTGTTAGGGTATGGCTGGAGGTGAACTGGTTGTGAAGCCTGTTGAAAATACCGGTTTTGTCCCTGAGGAAGCTGCAATTGTAGGGAACACATGCTTATATGGAGCCACAGGTGGTCAACTTTTTGTCAGAGGCAAAACCGGGGAGCGGTTTGCAGTCAGAAACTCACTTGCTCAGGCGGTGGTGGAAGGGACCGGTGATCATTGTTGTGAGTACATGACAGGCGGTTGTGTTGTTGTCCTTGGAAAGTAAGAACATCTTTTACCTTTCTTTTTTATTTTTTTGAGAAAAGGGCAAATACGTAAATAGTTAGGACTTACCTGTTTGGTTCTTGTTTTGTAGAGTTGGAAGAAATGTGGCAGCTGGAATGACTGGAGGTTTGGCATATATTCTTGATGACGATGATACCCTCATTCCCAAGGTTTCTTTTCTATCTAACATAACATTTTCTCCATTTAGATTTTGGAATATAATTAAATCAATTGTTATTATATAACTACAATAACAGATAAATAAAGAGATTGTGAAGATTCAGAGAGTGGTTGCACCCGTGGGCCAGATGCAGCTCAAAAGCCTTATCGAAGCACATGTTGTAAGTACAAACAAAATATCAAATACAACTTTATGGATTATTAAGTCCTTCTTTCTTTCTGCATTAAGTCAAAAAGAAACTATCATGAGTTGTTTTATTTATTCCATGTAGGAAAAAACCGGGAGCACTAAAGGTGCTACTATCTTGAAAGAATGGGACAAATATTTGCCCCTGTTTTGGCAGTTGGTGCCACCAAGTGAGGAAGACACTCCCGAGGCTTGTGCTGAGTATGAGCAAACAGCCACTGGCCAGGTGACAAGTGTCCAGTCTGCATAAGATAAGACCAAAAAAAAAAAGGATTCTTTCAAATCGATTTGACTGGAGTAGATGACACTGAGTGATACAGGCTTCACCTTCACTAGTGGAAGATTAAAATGGAATGAAATGGAGGTCTGGTTTGTTAAAAAAACATGCCATTTGAATTGAAGGTGAAAATGTATAGACCATACAGATGGTGCAAAAAGTGTAAATTCCTAGGTACAATATTGAATAAATCTACTTTTTTTGTGGAAGGATATGGGAACAGAACACCATGTCCATAAGCATTTACTTCTATTTGCATAATTTTATCCTTTCACATGAAGCTTTCAAATTCGATATGCTAAAATTCTTCTTCTTTCATATAATATACTACAAGCGTGCTTAGTGTTGATTGTAATGCACACAATGATGTATACTTGTACAATCATAGAATATGGATTGAAGAGCTAAAAAACCATGACTCGGTTCAAATCAATTTTGAACATTTTGGAGCTTAGCTAACTTTATTAGAACATAAAGGATTTAGGTCCAATAGTTAGGATTCATGATGATTATATTATTAACATATGTAGGAATTCATATAGTTGATAGGAAGTTTACATTTGTCTCATGGTTATTCGTGTTTTCATATGGACTAAATGGACCGTAATGCTAATGTGTTAGCTTGTAATTGTTGTTCTTAACCACTTATTAACAATTACAAAAGATGATAAATAGTGATTTTTTTATTATAAATGATGATAAATAGTGATTTTTTCATCATAATGATTAAAAACGATTTTTAATATAAGTTACTATATTATAAAATATTACAACAATATTATTTTATAAACGACTATAGAAAAAACATTAAAATTAGCTTTTCTGACGGACGTAAGTTTGCTAAAAATAACTAAATTGTTGCAATATAAAGTTTCATATAATTTTTACTATGAGAATTATTCATATTTTTTTAGGCTAAATGAAATGTTATTAACGCACACATTCACTAATTTTGCCAACCAAAGACAACTAAACCAACTCAATCTGGGAACACCAACTAATAGTTAATTTGAGTTGAGTCCCTTTGATGTATATATAAAACTCCTAAGCTTTATATAACTTGTAATATTGTACATGTTTACTATTTTATCTACGTATGATCACATAATTTGTTGTATTATATATAGTGTAGCAGACCTCAAAAGTATCGAGTTAGGCAATACTATAATTAATTAATAATATTATTATAACTTTATAATCTAATCTAACTCTTCTAATAAATGAAACCTAAAAATGACACGTGTCAGTTTTTTAGAATGTCTCTTTGACACGTGACATTTTTCTATGATTTTATTATTTCATTTTTTGTAACAAATCAAATTCAATTCAAATTTTCAAAATACAAAATCATATCCCAATAATATTATTATTTTTATTTTGCTTAACAAATTATTTCATAATTACTTACAATCGATAATATCTTGTTTTTTTTGACATTTATTATTTTTTTATCTATATAAAATTTTAAATATACCGACCGTGGTTTTCACGGGTTATAACTTAGTAGAGATAATATAGTTGAGTTGAGTAAGGTTTGAAAATGTCGCTTGATTTTTTATAGTATAATTAAACTATTTTTATGATATTTATCTATGTATAAGCACATACACATACATACATATACATATGCACAATGACATACACATATACAATTATACATACACATAGCTGCACACATACACACACAATTACAAACACATACATATATACACATTATCAAATTTGGAAAATGAAAACTGATAGAAAATACATATACAAACACATTTTTAATTTACTAAAATGGAAAATGAAAACTTAATTAGTTTTTTCAACCAAATGTGGTTTCTAAGTTTTTTATAAAAAACTGGAAATGAAAACTCTATAACTTTTTCTGATTTTTTTCCAAGAAACTGAAAACACATTTCTACAAAGACACAAATGCATTCGGGAATATAAGCCTAACCCGGCTAAATGGCAATGGACAAATTTGGAGCATAAACAAAAAAAGAAAATCTATTTTTAGCTAAGACTATTAATGAGGTGTAAAATTAAGGGCTTTGTGGCATTTCCCTCATTTTTTACATATAAAAACATAATTAGTGGTATCATGCAAGGTTGTCAAGATCGGGATCCTACCTATGATCGTTTTTGGGTTTGCAAGATCGGGATCGAGATCCTAAGATCCCACAAAATAAAATATAATTTTAATTTATAATATTTAATCATGAAAAATATTTCAAACATTTAATTTTTCGTTCAAAAGTTATAAAAACTTCAAAATATTAGTCATAAGTCACAATAAAAAATGATAAATGGTAGATTGGTAAAGGGTAAAAGATATAAAATGGTAAAAAAAAATAAAAAAAAATAAAGGGAAGGTAGGATCGGATCGGATCTCGATCCTACGATCCTACCTACGATCTTACGATCCTACCTGCGATCCTACCCCAAATACGATCCTTTTACGATCCGGATCGTTTTTCATACCTAGGATCGTAGGATCGTACGATCCTACGATCAGGATCGCGATTTTGACAACCATGGTATCATGTAATAGAATCGAGCCGACCTCAAAAATATCAAGCCAAAAAAATACTCAACCGATAAATATTGTTATTATAGCTTCTTAATATAAATAACCAAGTCGTGTCGAGTGAGTTTTGAAAATATCATTCCATATATGTTATAATAAAGCTACTTGTATGTTATCGTTATAATAAAGTTGTTTAGGATCTTGTTATTTTTTCACAACAAAAGAATTTGATAAATTGTAGTTAGATTTCGTCCCTTCTAATAACCTAATTTGGATATTAGATAAACCATGTCATTAACTCAAAACAAAATGTAGTCTACAGACGGAATTTTGTGGATGACTTTCTTGTATAATTTAGTATCTTTTATTTACTTTTATAAGTTTTCTTTTATTTCCTTTTTTCAGTTTCTCATATTCTTGTATATAAAGTAGTTATTTTAATAGAATTTTTTTGTGGGAAAGATTGTTGTTGTAGCACCTGGTTCTTGGTATGCATTTTTATTTAAATATTTTGCATTTTTGGCCTTGGACTCGGCGAGTTGAAGGACCGACTCGCCGAGTAGAAGCGGGATGAGCCGCGGGATTTAAGTGATGGACTCGTCGAGTCGGGTCCCGGACTCGATGAGTAGGCTCTGACTGGACAAAACCCTAATCTGAGGGTTTGTACCCTATTTAAACAACCTTATGCAGCCTCCATCGCCCTTTATGCTCCCAGAAACCCTCCATAGCAAACCCTAAGTGTTTTGGTGCAAGATCTAAGGCTTTTGAGTGATTTTTGTGGGTTTTGACCTCAAGGAAGAAGGAAGAGCATAGAAGGATCAAGAGGAGACTGAAAGATTCGAGTTTGGTTCATCATTTGCAGTCTTTGAGAGGTATAACGTCTGTACCTTGCTCTTTCATTTGATAGATCCCTTTTTGGGGAGATTTAGGGCTTTTATAAGCCATTTTTGGTAACCAACCATGATTGCAAACATGGTTGGGGGATGAGGATTTGGAATCAGGTCTTTATAGGGGTCACAAGGCAGATTTGGGTTGCTTTTGCACCCAAGGAAGGCCCTATGCAACACTAGAGCTTATCTTATGTCCTTTTGAGCTCAAAGTCCCATGCATGCACGTAAAGTTTGTAACTTTACGTGCTAGAACGATTGAAGGAGCTTAGATCTATCTTTTGGTCAAGTGTTGTACATCAGAAATCGAGGATTTAGGGTGTGGATGTTATCGACTCGGCGAGTCCGTTCTTGGGACTCGACGAGTCCGAGGCTTTGGGTCCCATATCTGTTGAGGGTCAAAAGGACCCAGTTGGGTGTTAGAAGGGTTGTAGCAGGACAGAAAGAGTGACCCAACGCATTGGACTTAATTTTAGACCTGGAGTTCATGGGACTCGACTAGTGCTAGAACAGACTCGGCGAGTCCAAGGCAATCTCCTTAGGTTTGAAGATGAACTCGACGAGTTGTTTATACAACTCGGCGAGTCAAGGTCAGGACTTGTTCATCAGTTGAAGGTGAACTCGGCGAGTGTTCATCCGACTCGGCAAGTCGGATGAAGGTCCATTCGATGTTCATAACGAAGTAGAACTCGTCGAGTCGTCGCTAAACTCGACGAGTAGAGTCGTGGATAAGGACGAGTAAAGGGAAGGGACTCGACGAGTTGACGGCCCAACTCGGCGTGTCCGGTCAATTGGAAGTTGACTTTTGACTTGGACTTGGTTGGGGGTAAAATGGTCATTTTACCCTAAGAGTAAATATCGGATTCTGACTGAGTGTTTTGTGGGGATTGTGGTCGGAGGATTTCCAGAGCAGTAGCAAACAGAAGTTCCCGCACAGATTATCAGCAGCTACTCGTACGAGGTGAGTTACCTTCCAGTAGCGGTGGGTCCACGGCCACAATGCCGGCCCACCAGTAGGAGTTGTATGTTAGATGATTGTCTTTGTGATATCATCTAGGTTTGCTACTACCTGATATGTTATATGCTGGCATGATATGTTATATGTGATAGTAGTAGAGTTCGGTTGTTAGGACCGAAGGGTAGGTCAGACACCCCAGATATGTCTGACAGTATGTGATGATATGTTTATATGCTGGCATGATATGTTATATGTGATAGTGGTAGTAGTAGGGGAATAGTCCCCAAGTTCGGTTGTTAGGACTGAAGGGTAGTTCGGACACCCCAGATATGTCTGATAATATGTTTATGTTATGATATATGTGATAGTAGCAGTAGGGGTGGAATAGTCCCCGAGGGTCGGTTGTTAGGACCGACGGGTAGGTCAGCACCCCAGAATGGCTCGACACGGGTAGGTCAGCACCCCAGAATGGCTCGACACGGGTAGGTCAGCACCCCAGAATGTCTTGACACGGGTAGGTCAGCACCCCAAAATGGCTTGACACGGGTAGGACGGCACCCCAGAATGGCCGTACAGGGTAGGTCGGGCACCCAAGAATTGTCCGACAGTATGTATGCTTTGTGATTGTATGATATGTGGTATGATGGGGGGACTCACTAAGCTTTGTGCTTACAGTTGTAGTTTTGGTTTCAGGTACCTCTTCGTCTAAGGGGAAGGAGCCGGCAGTGTAGCAGCTCATCACACACACACACATGATTTCCGCATAGAGTTTTCTAGGATTGTACTCTGACATGTTGTTATTTATGACTTGGGCTTTCAAACATGATACATTGTTTTATAGGTTGATGTGTTGGCACAGTATTTCCTTATGAATGTTTTTATGAGTCAGTTCATTTAAAAGAATTTTTTTTTTGGGCTTGAAAATTGGGATGTTACAGTTGCATCACATCAAAGTACTCCTCAAAAAATCATACTTTTATAAATATATGGTAAGAAGAATAGATGTAAAATTTCTAAAAAAAAGAATGGTTTAATTTCAAATTTTATAGTATTTCTTAGGGCAGACGGAGTCATCATTGGGTTCGCCAGTGGTTTAGGAATTTACCAGCGGTATCGCCGACACATGTCTCCTCCACAAGCAGGTTATAACGGTTTGAAGTATTTATTGTATTCAAACGGGTTGATTAAGACCTAATATGAAGATAGATTAGTCAATGACATAATTGATTCCTGTCATTTTTCTTTTTCATTCAAATATTCAATGCACGATGATGTGCTTTTTTTTCTTTTAATTAAACAAATTATGTACAACATTTATTGTTTTTTTTCTTTTAATAAAACAAATTATTTTAGATTTTTTTTAGTTTTAAATGAGCAAAACTTTATTTTTAAAGAAAAAAATATTATGTTTTATTTTATTTTATAATTTCTAATTTAATTAAATAAAAAAAATGAAATGAGTTGGAAAAAATAGGGTTTTCATGTGTTGTGAATTGAGATAGAAAATAGAAAAACCAACATGACAACGAGTTGAATGAGTTGGGAAAGAATAATTCCCTCCACCCTTCAAAAAGAATTGTAGTTCCTAAAGAAGAAAGGTTAATTCAATTTTTATCACATAAAATATTGACAACACTCTATTAAAATAAGTAAGGATGTATTTTACTACAATATGATCGTAACCAGTTAATTAGTGATGATAAAGTAATAATTATAATATTATATGAAAAATAATACTCTGTATGAATTCTTTTGTAGGTTAGAGTTTTTGTTAACACTAATTCTATCGAGTTTGTTTTTGGTATTCTATCACAATAACGAAGATGTGTGTTTTTTGGGGGGATTTTTGCTCACCATTATGGCAGATGTCATCTCGAAGAGGTGAATAAATGAAAACGTACAACATGATATAAACTAACAATCTTCTTAGAAAAGCTACTATAGTAAGCTACATAAAACTTTAAAACTTTAAAAAACTAATCAGTCCAAAATCCTTGAATGATGAATAACTGTTTAGGCCATTCGGTATATCTATCATTAATCCAAATATGATGGGATGTCATGTCACTGTTGTCTTATCACTACATTTAAATCATACAATTATAAAATAATCACCACTCCACATCACTATATTTTTCTTACTTTTTTATTATTTAAATGAAAAAATTATATTTAAATTTATTAAAAGATAAAAAGGAGATAGAGAAAATATGATTAGATGTAGTCAATTATGACGGTGACAATATTTCACCACATTATACACCACCACATTGCACTTGTGTAGTGTTCACATAAAACAATTACAATTTTTATTTGTTATACATAAAAAAAGCATTCTAATTAACCATTTTATTTTGTTCCCAATATTTTTTTTAGGGAAGAGCAATGGTTTTGGAACAAAAAAGAGAACGTATAATAGGATACTCGCACCCCATTTTCTTTCATCATAAACCGTACCCAGAATGTGGTGTTCCTATTTAACACCATAGCATAATAGTTTATATGTTAGTAATGAAGCAAAGGTCCAAGTCGCAATTTTTTTGAGTTATTATTTAATGTTAAGGTGCCAATTTCTTTCATGTTTTATTTATTTATCTTGAATGCCACAAATCGTGATATGGCCGAGTGACTTTATAGGGATAATGACTTAAAAGGGTAATATATTTTTCGATTTGTACACATTTGGTCATTGAGTTTTTTTTTCGTCCACATTTACCCCTTCAACTTGTTAAACTGTATACATTCAATCCTTATGACCGGCTACTCCAGGTTACCTGGTAAAAATGACTTAATAGGGTAATATATTTCTCACTTTGTACACATTTAGTCCTTAATATTTTTGTACACATTTAGTCCTTTTTTTTTTTGCAAAATAAGTCATTTTTTTGTACTCATTCAGTACTTATGAATGATTTTTTAGTTTTTTCTCACGAAATCTTACGTGGGACATTCATTAATGAGGTGTATGGGGCTTTTGATGCTTATATCCATCGCGATCTCGACTACTTGGTTGCTTAGGTCATGTGTTCTGAACGTCATAACTTCTTCATATGATCTCGGATTTTAACGATCTTTATATCCATGCGTTCGTATTTTAGTCTACTACAACTTTCATTTAGATTACTCTCATTAAAAGATAATATATTTTTACTTACGATTTTTATATCCATACGCAGTGGCGGATTTAGTATGGTCCCGGTGTTGCATCGGCAACACCTGTTTTTTCTGTTCGCAGTGGAAAATTTTTCGCTTTTTTTTTCGTTTATACCTATTTTCCATGTATCAGCAACACCTATTTCATCCCGGCAACACCTACTATGTATTATTGCGTCTTCCCCTATCCATACGTTTTTTATGAATGCATGTATGTATGTTTATTTTATAAAATCGTTAATAAAAATATATTACATTTTAACGGGAGTAATCTTAATGAAAGTTGTAGTAGACTCAAAAAATGAACACCTGGATAAAGATCCTTAAAATCTGATATAGTATGAAGAAGTTACGATGTTCAAAATACAAGACCTAAACCAAACCACAAGACTTACGCAAACAAGCAGTCGAGATCGCATTGGACATAAGCATCAACAACCCCAAGCACCTTATCAATGATTGTCTCACGTAAGATGTCGTGAAAAAAACCTAAAGAAATCATTTATAAGTACTGAATGAGTACAAAAAAAGAACTTATTTTGAAACAAAAAAATGTTAAGGACTAAATATGTACAAAAATATTAAGGACTAAATATGTACAAAATGAAAAATATATCACCCTATCAAGTCATTTTTCCCGGCTAACCTGGAGTAACAGGTCATAAGGACTGAATGTGTACAGTTTAACAAGTTTAAGGGGTAAATGTGGACGAAAAAAAAACTCAGTGACCAAATGTGTACAAATCGAATAATATGTTACCCTTTTAAGTCATTATCATGCCCGGCCCTGAGGGTGTGCAAAGTGTGCACCGCACAGGGCCCCGAAAAAAAACGGGCCCGAGTTTTAGCTAACTTATATAGTAAAGATCTTAATATATAGTACATTACGCAAGAAAAATGTCAAAATGTTCTATCGTTCAACTGGAAAACGGCGCTGGGTGTATTTCCACATTTTGAGTTGGGCCTATGTTCGATCCTTGGCCGCTGCAAGGTTTTGTCTTTTTTATTAATAATAATAGTTGTTATTAGTAATAAATAAATTTTACCTGTAAATCTTCATAAAAGAGTTATAGTTTCCTTTTACATGGGCAAAGTATAATTCTTGTTACCCCCACCTTCAATCCTGTTTTTTATTAATCAGTTTTTAATTAGTTTTTTTTATTTATTTTTTATTTTTTTTATTTTTTTATTTTTTATTCCACATTTATGTTGTAATTGTTTACTTTATTTTTTTTTTCTAATTGTCCTCACTCGCCTTAATTGACCAATTTTTCAATTAATTTGATTTGTTTTGTTTTTCAACTTCATCCTCACCATATTAATCGATTAAACCATAGTAGTATTAGCGAATTATATATATATATATATATATATATATATATATATATATATATATATATATATATATATATATATATATATATATATATATAGAGAGAGAGAGAGCTAGGTTCAAATGTTTTTAGCAACTATTGTGTGCCTAAATGCACCAATGAGAATTCAAGAAATAATAAATAATTAAATAAATCATTAAAGGGTATTTTGGACCTTTTGTACTTTTAATTAAGGAAATCATTTAATTGAAATCCTACAATTATGGAAATAAAGCAAATATATTTGACCTACTCCTTCACCTTGTTTCCTGCCTGGAACATCACCACTACAGAGAAGAAATTCAGCGACTTCCCACCGCCGATTGTAGCCCTTCCTTGCGATCGATTAAGAGTCATCGGCCATTTTCTAACCGTTTTTGTGTTTCTTTCTTCTCCGATCAACTGAGGATTGAAGTCTTTGCCTCCCTGCGTGATTGTTGTCGGATAGAAGAAGGAGCAGTCGTCGCTGCCACTTGACGGCAACACTGCTGCCTCCGTTCCTTTCCTTTCCACGATTGGTGGCTGACGAAGACGGAGATAGTGAACCAAGGGAAGCTTGCCGGAGATTAGATCTCCCTTCCTTGCGATCTGTTCAACCACCGGTGAACCCATTGGAGCTGCCTTCAGGGGGTTTTTCATGGAAGTTGTTCTAACACTATATGTAAGTGTTTGATTTTTCCTAATTTTATTTACCCATTTGATACTATATTCTTGATTTTTTGAGATCCATCATATAAAGATGGTGAAGTCTTCAGTCAATGATTCACTTGCCCAACCTGGATTTTACCAGTACATCAAAAAATCAGATGGTGAAGTCATCCGACTTCAGGCACATAGAATTTTAGAATAGTTTCAGATAACATATAAAACAATTACTTTATCATGTTTGTATTCTATCTTGTATGTTGGTTTGATAAAATGTTCACTTCAAATTATTCTACTTATTCTAATGTATGTTGTATAAAATCATTCTTATGTTTATCTCCTTTTTGCAGCTCATTGTATAAAATCATTCTCATGCAATACAATTCTGACAGAATGCCAATCTCACAAAATGTCAATCTCATAGAATGCTAGCATATTTTGAAGTGGCTTAGAGATCAAACATACACAAAATGTCAATCTCACAACAAGTATATTTGTTTAACTGGTAATGAATTTGTGATACTTTATGGTTGACTTTATAGTCTCTACTACATTCTGTCAGAATTTATAGTTTTTATTTTCTACTATATTCTGCCAAACTTTATAGTCTTTAATACATTCTGTCAGAATTTATAGTTTTTATTATTCTATTAGAATGCATTGAATTGTTTAATTTTTGAAACTTGATTATGTTTTCTTTGTGGATTTAGGTTTTGAAGAGGTTAACATTGATGTGGAGAAGGAAGAAAACATATAGAACGAGAGTGTATTATACCAGAATGTGTTATGCTACAATGTATAAAGTGTTGCTTAAAAATAATATTCTTTCAGAATAGATTAGTGTTTTTGTTAGATTTTGATGTTTTTTTTTCTTTCAGAATGTTGTTATTATTCAATGAATCACAATCATACAATGTAATTATTTGTTATATTATTAGTTCAAGAATTGATTTTGTGTATTCTTTCAGAATGTATTTACTAGTTTATGGTTGACATTCTGTCATTCTGACAGAATAAAATCGAAAAATATATTTACTAGTTTATGGTTGGCATTCTATCACTCTGACAGAATAAAATCGGATTTTTAAATTTGAATTAATTTAAAATATTCATATTTTTAAAAAAGAAAGGAATTAATTATCCCTAAAAATCCGAAAATTTCTTTTTTTAATATAGGTTAATTGACTAAAATGCCCTTATGCTGAAATTTGTGTGATTATATGGTACATGTTATCCTATTCTACTATCATAGACCCTCAGATCATGAACTTTGATTATATTCCATCCGATGGTCTAGATTTGTGCATTCTGACACACAATAGTTAGTAAAAACAAAATAACCTAATCCTATATATATATATATATATATATATATATATATATATATATATATATATATTAGGGCCCATCTTTTAATTTCGGCACAGGGCACTCAAAATTAGCGGACCGGCCCTGGTCATTATCCCGACTTTATAACACGAATTGACTTTTTGAGGGGCTGTACATTTTTAAAAGTTTAAACATTGAGTATAAAAAAACAAAAATGCCATCAAACAAGTCGTTAATATTGTTGTGGACTATAAATATTATTATATTTGACGTGTTTAAAATTCTTTTATCGTGAGAAAATACACAAACTCAATAATTCTGATTTTTAAAAAACTGAAAAAAAAAAATAGATAAAAACAATGTGTATTTGTGTATATATAATAAAATAAAAGTTTAAACAAAATCGAGTCATGGCCGACTAGACCCAAACCCAACCAAGAAACGACCATATCAACCACCACCAATATGATTTTCCTCCTCCTATTTGCCTTTTCCTCTTCCGCCGCCTCCGCCGTTAACATTCAAACATCATTGAATAAATTACAAGCGCTGCAGATTTTGTAATAAGGCTCTCGAAAATCAACCCCCACATCCGAATTAAGGCGATTGTTGAAGATTGCATCGTGATTTTATTTGGTCGAGATTTACGTGATTCATCCAGATCTGATTCGGAATAGGTATACCTTTAACCCTCTAATGATTGATCATCATATATGTAGTAAATCATTGAATCACGTATATAGGTTTTGATGGTTTATGTGTGGTCGTGTGATTGTATTGGTATTTTGTTATCTTTCCATTTGTGGTTTTCGTACGATTAGGGTTTTTTTTTTCCTCTTGTTTATTTTGACGGATGATTACGTTGCTGTTATCGCTTGTTGGTTGCGTGTGTGTGGGGGGTTGATTGGGTTTCATGAGTTTTTGGAATGGCTATCGTTGTTTATGCATGTTGAGGAATGACGTCATCTGATTTTCAAGCGCGAATGTGAGATTCTCTTCGGTGATAACCTTCATACTTCTGGCGATCAGAAGCGGCTAGGTTGTTGTGTAATATTCTGCAAAGTTTTTAGGTTTCAAGAATCTTGATGGTGGTGGTGAAACCACAAATTGAATATCTTCTTTTGAATCTTTTAATATCCAGCGTAGTTGCATCTAGTTCTTGATTGCAATTAGCATATCCTAGAAGTATGTGGATGAATTTTTTGACAGATTAACTGAATGGGGCTTTTGAATGGCTTGAGAATTTATAGTATGCAACATTTAGATATGCATTTCTTAAAAAAACATTACAGATTGTTAGGCAACCAAATATTTTTGTTTCAAAACAGTAGGTGTAGGATTCAGGCTATTGTAAGTCATTTTAAAGATTATATACTATTCATTGATTTTTCTTCTTTTATGCGACATACACATAGAAACCGTTTTTTTATTGTGTCTCGTTTCGTATGCATCATGTACCATTATTGCATGTTACATCCAATTGAAAGTTTGGATATGAAGTCATAATCAAATGGTGCAGTAGTGCTTTCGTCATCATTTTTTTCAAAGTAAAATATGTGTACTTTTGCACACGTTGTTTTGAAACATTTTCTGTAAAGCAAGTCAAATATTTCTTTAAGACCACAAAGTATTTAGGGAGTAACTGTATACATATTTTACATATTAAGGTTTGTGGGAAGTTGGCATTATTGACTTGATGAAGTTATCATGTGTGATGCAGTTAATTTGTGAGTAAATGTTGAATGTAGCTGTTCAGATCAGATCTTTTGGAGCCAAGTCTTGTCACACTTGTTTGATGGACAATGACTATTCCAATGAATAACACTGTGAGTAGTTTGTCAAGGGAGCGAGCTCAACTTCTTTACAACAAGGTATTCTATCCATGATCATTAGCATTATGTTACTAATATGAAGTTAACAAACACAATTATGATATTTTCTTGATTGGTGATCTCATTTGTTGTTTCCTTGTAGAATGTTGAGTTGGAAAGTAAGCGTAGAAAAGCAGCACAAGCAAAAATCCCATCAGATCCAAATGCATGGCAACAAATGCGAGAAAATTACGAATCTATCCTTCTTGAAGACCATGCCTTCTCCGAACAACATGACATTGAATATGCTCTATGGCAGTTGCATTACAAACGCATTGAGGAGTTGCGGGCACACTACAGTGCTGCCCAAGCACAAAACGCAAAAGGTCCTGCCCCTGCCCCTGCCCCTGCCCCTGCTCCTGCCCGACCAGGGCCTGCCCGAATCACTAAAATCCGTTCCCAATTCAAGACCTTTCTTTCTGAAGCTACTGGATTTTACCATGATTTGATGGTGAAAATTAGGGCAAAATACGGGTTATCTTTAGGTCATATTTCAGATGATCCACTAAATGATGTTGACATGAAGAAAGGCTTGATATCATGCCATAGATGCTTTATTTACCTTGGAGACCTTGCTCGATATAAAGGGTTATATGGTGAAGGTGATTCAAAAACACGTGATTTTGCTGCAGCTTCAAGTTACTATAAGCAAGCTGCTACTCTTTGGCCTTCAAGTGGCAATCCTCATCATCAGGTCTGTTTACTTTTAATCATTTTTTTTTATAGAATAATAATAATAATCTGTTTGTTGTAATGTATTCTCAGCTTGCTATTCTTGCATCCTATTCTGGAGATGAACTTTTGGCTGTTTACCGTTATTTTCGAAGTTTAGCAGTTGATACCCCTTTTACTACTGCAAGAGACAATTTAATTATTGCATTTGAGAAGGTATTTTAATTTCTTACAATTTGGGACATTGATAAATAAGTTATGTTTATAAATTACAACCTTAGTAATCAAAGAAAGTTGTATGGAATTTTTGGCAGAATCGTCAAAGCTACTGCCAGCTTCTTGGAGATTCAAAAGCTGCCCCTAACAAGAAAGCACCTGCCCGAGTGACCGGGAAAGGAAGAAACAAAGGTGAAACATGGGTATCATCAAAAGATAGGAAAACAGAACCAAATCTTGTTGTTGAAAGAGAATCTGCTACAATGCCTGAAACTCTTAAAGCCTTCAGTATTCGATTTGTCAGACTAAATGGCATCCTTTTTACTCGCACAAGGTATATAAGTATAAATATTAATTTCAGTTTTAGTTTTCTTTTCCAATAAAGCTTAATCAACTTATTCCATATTACCATCTTTCTACAGTTTGGAGACTTTTTTGGAAGTTTTCTCAGTGGCGAGGAGTGATTTTCTTCAGCTACTATCATCTGGACAAGATGAGGTGTTCAATTTTGGTTCAGATTATGGGGAGTGTAAACTCTTCATAACCAGATTCATAGCAATCATGATATTCACTGTCTACAATGTAAACAAAAAAGAAACAGAACACCAATCATACGCAGAGATTCTTCAACGATCTGTTGTCCTTCAAAACGCATTTGCTGCAATATTCGATTTCATGGCACTCATACTTGAAAGATGCATCCAATTAAATGACCCATGTGCAAGTTTTTTACTCCCTGGAATCATGATTTTTGTTGAATGGCTTGTTTCTTGTAAAGAGGATTTAGCATTAGCATCCACAAATGAAATGGAAGAGAAACAAGTGGCTGCTAGATCCTTATTTTGGAACCAATTTGTTTCTTTTCTCAACAAGCTTTTGATTGTGTCTCAAGTGGTTAATGAAAGTGGAGATGAAACACGTCTCGCATTGCCTGAAGATATGGAATTGAGGGGCTTCCTTCCACTTGTTTCTGGTCAACTCATTCTTGACTTTACAAGAACAAATTATCTGGATGGAAATAAGGAAAAGAAGGCATGCGTACAACGGATTGTAGCTGCTGGAAAGGCTCTTACTAATAGCAAGACTGTTGGTGTTAGGCAGCAAGCATTCTTTTTTGATTCCAAATCCAAACAGTTTCTCTTTGGCGTTGAGCCAGAAAATAACAACCAAGTTTCCACTGAAAACATTGGAGAAAAATTAGAATGTGAAGAGGAGGAAGATGATGAGGTTATTGTCTTCAAACCCTCTGTACCCGAGAAACATACACATACACATACAGATGGTTTGGTGTTTCCTTCAAAACTTATTGACAATCCTGCCCCTGTGCCTATCTCAATGCCACCACATGAAGCATGCGCATCTTCTGTGAATGAAAACATGGTGCAGTATTCGCAACTTGAACAACCAGAAGAATTTATTGAAAATGGTTTGTTTTCAAATCTCAACTTGTTGGGAGGAAAAGAATTTGAAAAACATTCAGGAGGAATGTCATCTGTTGGTTTCCAGGATTCTGAACGTATTATTATACCATCCAAGTTTGATTCGGTGATGACATCAGCAGCACCTAGTTTTGGCAGCGTTCCTTCAAAGACAAAGCCCATTAAGAGTCCAGTGAGCCGGCCCATACGACATTATGGGCCACCACCTGGATTCAATAACACTGTTGGTCCTAAATATACTGTGGATGAGCCTCAGCCTCAGCCTCAGCCACAGCCACTGTTTGGTGTTAACCTAAGGAATGGAATTGGAAATGAAAATCAACCTGTGGATGATTATAGCTGGCTAGATGGGTACCAGTTACCTTATTCCGGATACAACAATGGAATTGGAATCGGTAATTCCTGGAGGTGCTTGCCGCAACCGAACAAGCTTTTGAACACAAGGAAGATGTCGTTGGGAATGGAAAGCTTTCCATTCCCTGGTAAACAAGTTTCCTCCGTGGCTGAGGCTGACAATGGAATACAGAAACAACAGAATGGTAATGGTGGATGGGTTGGTGGTTATCAGATTCCAACAGAACGTGGGAATGGGAATCTCTATGAACAACAAGAAGCAATGCAGCAGCAGCATCAAGTTAAAAAAGGAAATGAAGAGTTCATTGCACTGCCTCAGCAATACCAGGGACAATCGTTGTGGGAAGGTCGTTTCTTTGTGTGATGATGTTATGGAGCATAGATGGTATGTATGTATGTATGTATGATGTTTTTTTTTTTTGGGTTAAAGGTTTCTAATAAAAGGTTATGTAGGTGTTGAACAATCTACTAAGGTGGATGTGGAGTGAAGTGGAGTGTCCTGGTACGACCAGTTCAGCCATCAGATATGCAATCAATGTGAAATGTGATTTTTAAAAAAGCTTTAGTGGAGGAAGCATGGATTGGATGGTATTGGTTTGGTTTGGTTTGGATTACTGCAGGCATCTGCTGGTTAATAGGTTTCTCTTGTTCATATTTTTGCATTTACTTCTTTCTATCTTTTCATGTCATGTTATATATTAATTTATTTATGCAGGTGCCGAGTTTTCCAGATTGGATGAATGGTAAGTCTGTGGGAAGAATCTGAAAACTTTTGTGGGTATGATATGATATGATGAAATCAGTGTTTTTGGAGATGTATGTATGAGTATCACAAACAATGGGAGGATTGATTGAAGCTTTTATCCTCCTGCTTATCAATCATATAAGGTATTATTATTATGTGTCTGTCTAATGGAAGGGGATATCTTAGAAGAAATCAACAACAGTAACACTCTGTTGATCCACGTCTTTTTTTAAACTTTGTTTTCTTGGGTTTTTGTTTTAGTTAAAAAGATTTGTTATAAGCGACTATGGAACGCTTGTATTGTGGGTCGTGATGATTGAAGTTGATGTGTTATTATTATTATTATTATTATGTTTTCAACTTTTTTTTTTGTTTGCTCGAGCGATATACTTCAAGATCTTGTGGCACACTGCCAAGTGTCTGGTCTGCTTGGAATGTAACATCAAGAAGCAACCTAATGGAACATTTTACAAACATCAAATTTAGTGTTAGTTTAATAAACACAAGTACAACCTGATCTTGCATGAACTTAAGCCAACACTCTCACCATATTCATAGAGCTTAATCCCATTCCATAAATCTATTTAGTAGATATAACTTGTTAAACTCCATGAATAACTTGTCTATGTCTTAATCGATCAAGACATAAGTTCAATTTCATTTATACAAATCATGCAATCTAAGGTTCATGATTATCATTTTCAATTTCAAGTAAACAACCGTAGTTAGACATGTAATGCTTGAAAACATAATCATTATGCTTACTACAACACTATCATTGAGATTCATAAAATAACTAGGGTTTCATCACCCTTTTCAATTTCACCATTAAAGCTTAGTTAAGCTTACAAGAAGATGGTACCTCTTTATCTAAGTAGTAGTGTTTGATGTTTGATTTCCTTGAAACTCCCTTGGATTTAGCTTCAATCGTAGGTGCAAGGCTCTTAAGTCTTAAGTTCGCCCTTCCTTATCTCTCTAGAAGTGTCCGAGTGAAATGAGAAGCATAAGTATTATACTCATTTTTGGACTTTGAATTAGTTAGACGGTTGTGTAACTCATTACACGATCGTGTAAATGCACATTTAGAGTGGTACTTCTATTAACTTAAGCCTCCAACTTCAAATGTGCACATCTTTCTCTTGTAGATTTTGTTTTAGCCGATTCTTTTGCTCACACGTTCTATTTTGTCGTGGATCCATTTTATGATCAACAATTAATCATTTGATTTCATTAAGTCATGATTTCATGGTCTCAAACATCAGATGTCGACTAACAACTTATTAATACGAAATCAACAAATCTTTTCAAAACAACACAAGTTTTCATTGGATTATTTTACCAACTAACTCTTATGCATTATTTTGCACCAATTTTTAGGAAACCTATGCATAAGGCCACAATATCGATTGAGAAAATTGACCTACACGATCCTCAAAATATACAAAAACATTGATTATTAACGCATCATTTTCCTCCCATATTTCCAACAATATGACTCTAGAAGAACAATAGCCCACAAGGCCAATGTTCTTTAGTCAATGTTGAACTGAAATATACCAAAACTCCACCATATTTTAGGAACCTATGCATAAGGCCAAAATATCCATTGAGGAAATTGACCTACACAATCCTCAAAATATTGATTATTAATGCATCCTTTTCCTCCCATATTTCCAACAATACGACTCTAGAAGAACAATAACCCACAAGGCCAAGGTTCTCTAGTCATTAAGAAACATTGTATAATGTTGAACTGAAATATAGCAAAACTCCATCATAAACTATATTCTAGTTGCTAAAAGACATTTCGTCTTAAGGAAACATGGACATAAAATCCTTTTTTGGAGAGTTGCATTAGCTACAAGTAAATGTCAACCTAGAGGTGAGATAAACTAACACAACATGGTAACCTTATATGATCTCGACACGAAATAAACAGATTTAGGTAAAAAATTTAAAATCATTTAATTAAACGGATTGACACAACACAACACAAAAATTAAACGACTTATGAGTTGTTTGATAGTTGCTGATTGAATTAGATTTGATTGAGTCATGTTAAGAGACATCAAACTGCCCCTTAGCCGCCTAGGTCAAGACTTGATTTTTAGTTTTTCCGTTCTCTCCTGTACTTCACAGTCCCCTCGATCACTCCCTCCTCATAATCTTACCCCTCCATATCCTGTACTCATACTCTTTCCACTTTTCCCTCTAAACTTACTATGGATTTTGTCATTTCACCTCCCAACTCTAACTCTTTTAACTTGTTTAGTGTTTCGACCCGACGCATTTACAAGATCTAAACCCTAACCCGCAACCCGACACGGAAATAGAAATAAACAGGTTGACACGACATAGTAGTTAGACGGGTCGAATTAAGGTCAAAGTATCTCAACCCTTTTAATGTTTCGACTTAACACGAACCTGACGTGACACAACATGTTTTCCAGGTCTATGTCAATCCTTATCACATTTTTATCGGCAATGCTGTGTTGGTTGATTTTTCTATCATCATTTTCGGATGATAAGAAGTAGCTAATACAAGAACGCAAATCAAGAAACATTTTATACAATCATGAAACAATAACGGCTTTTCAGAAACGCCAAGACTCTCGACGATCCCTTGAGCCTCCCAGCAACTGGGATTAGAGTTCCTATATACAGAAGAAGACTAGTGAAATAGCACATTCTTATCAAATGTAATCGATGTATCTCTACTCGTCCTCTATAAAAATTTTGAGTATGAAATCACGAAAACGTCTAGAATAATTTCGAGGATCAACGGCTGATATGGATGTTGGGTCGTATTGGAAGGACTTGTAAGCATGCTCGAGTTTCTTGGTGATGTCATAGTCTTGAAGTATGTCTATGATACCAAAAAACATTACAACATCATAACACACCCCCGTTGGTTCACCTATTAGCTCCATTTCGTTCTTTCTCTCCATCTTTTCAACTCGTGTGTGCATGCTGATTCCTAACTTCGACCTGCAATCATATTGTAGCAACAAAAAAAGAAAACAATTTCTCAAATCTCACCCCGAAACATACATTTATCATCGAAGTTGTCACCATAATATTTCGTTATAAGAATGGTGGTATATATATTACCCTCCAGTGTCTGAAACATGGTATGCCGAATCATCTGTGCCACCATTAAGATTAACATATATTAGAACTTTCAATCCATATTTGACACCAGCGTTCATGCGTGTATATATATAAATTAAGGAAATTACAAGGAGAGATTAGCAACTGAGGTACCTAAGTCGCTATTTGTGTCTTTGAAGTGAAGACCAACCAAGAGGCTGTAATCCATGATTCTCTCCTGCTCGAGAAAATCACAATCCCTATCGATTTGCCTGGACATGATTTAAACAAATTCTTAAGCACCCTTTTGAAAGAAAGAGCAAACTGAAGTTTTACCTTCTAAATTCTTCGATCCAAGTTTTCTCCAATCGAAACATGAAGTTGAGATCAAGGTCTTTAAGTATAGTGGTGGTCTGGATTTCTGACTCGGGTTTATCCGTGATCCGACCAAGGGAAGACCCTTTTAAGTCGAATCGTCTGTGAATGACGTGATCGGTGCAGAAAAGGTTCCCCATGATGATAAATCGTACCTAAATCATGCACTAACAAATTGATCAAATCTTCTTTTGTGATACAGCTAAAGAATGGATGGATGCTATATATATGATGAAATTAATCAAACCTTCTTTTGTGCAGGACCAGTTAACTTCACACAGTGTAATCCGTAGAACTTGGTGAGTAGGGTATGCTCAAATGAGCGAAAATGGTTGTAGTATGCCGATAGCATCCTTAGTATAGCCTAAATAATGATCAACCATTGATTCAAACAAAACAAATTAACCCCATGAAACTCAACTACGTAAAGATTCGGAACGTTTTTTTGATTAATTAAGATTCAAAATCTTACTTTGACTTCAGCTTTTTTGATGGTTTTGATCATGTAGCGATCATCATGCGTGAGGTAAAAGAAGCTTCCGCTCTTTCCAGGGGAAGACAGCTCTCGAAGAGCATCGTTCCCACATATTGATAACATGTAATCAGCTGCATCCACCTTGAACAACATCCTTAATGTCCTATACACATGTTCATGAAATCATGCATCATATATTCATCGTCTAATTACATCTTTTTTTTTTTCCCTATGTTTCTGGTAATCAAATCAAAGGACAGCCAATGCTAAGGGTATTAAGCTCCTGTTTTTCTGTCACAGCTGGATTGCATCCGTGTACATTATGATGTGAAAAGCAAATTAATTGAACAAAATATTTTAATTACTAATATAGCATATTATACGATGGAAAACCTGCATGAAGGGAAATTGACTTGTTCATGCAAGAAATGATAGATCTATTGGCATGACATGTGGAGATATGGGCAGAAGACAAAGATTGAAATTTTGCCATTTATTCATATTTAAAGACAGCTAAAGAAATACCAAATGTCATTTTAATTTGCAATGATCCCCAATGCGCATCATGTTGTAAAACTAATGAAAATATCACTTATCTACCATAAAAATAAAGTGAAAAGGATAAATGAGACCAATCTTATTCTTCCCTTTTCAAAATTCAAACGAATTCTAATTTCCCAAAATAATCATCAATTTCATAGATACATTTACGAAATTCAAAATTCAAACAAATTCTAATTTTCAAAAATAGTCATCAATGAGACTAATCTTATTTATCACTTTTCAAAATTCAAACAAATTCTAATTTTCAAAATAGTCATCAATTTCGTAGATGACATTTATGAAATTGGTGATGTCGTTCGGGAAGTTAACATTTTAATTTTTTTAAAAAATTTGTGACCGATTCAAAGATGAAATTTCCAAAACAATACCTACAATATACGAAAATCTCATATTCTAACCATTACACATATGACATCTATAAACCGACAACTTTCATATGCAAATGATTAGTTAAGGTGACATTTTTTTTAGTATAATTACACAATAGTTACTTTCCACATACCACTTTATTTGTAAATTCATCTAACAATATTTATTTGAATACTAACATTATCTTATTCACTATAAAATGAGTTCATATGAATATGGTTTTTGACATTATAAAAACAAAGATTGTTATATTTGTTTCGATATCAACCTATTTCCTAATGGTTGATTGAACCACTACCAACCAAAGGGACCCATGATAGTCAGATACTTAATGAATATACAAACGTTCTCATGTAGAGGTGCAAGAAAGTTATAATGAATAACAATTACTGAAAAGAAATTTAAAGAGGCAAAAAAGTGGATTGATGATGAGGATGCAAAGATTGACACGCTTACGGAAAAGTGGATCATCTTACAAGATCTTGTCAGAGTTAGAGTTGGTTTTATTGACCACGAAAAAATAATGTATATGTTATAATTTCCCGATGTGTGGCCCGAAAATTAAGTTCGTAACAAATATAATCACAGTTTATAGGTTTTGTAAAGTTATTCTATCGTTTTGTATCATTTTGGTTTAAGTAATGAAAATGAAAAATATTGTTATTCATGATTTTTTTCCTAGGTTTTTGTTACGCAAAATATGAAAAGTAGTCGATGCAAGTAAATATTACACATAAGTGTTACACATTTATAAATGTTAGACACAGTCTATAGTAAAATAAGATTCACAAGGTCCCTAAAACATAGAAGTAATTCTAAAACAAAAAGCCATAGTTGCTACTTGTACGAAGTTGTTATAATCAAAGGATGACCCGAAACCAACTACTCTAAAGCATGCAACATAAGACAATAAAATATCCCTTGACGACCTTTTGTTGAAGCAAACCCCCAACCGAAACAAAACACATAAACAAAGGCCATTGTGGTATGTCAACATTCCTCCAATAGTAGATGTGATGTAAAAGTGTGGAGACTTGATTTTAAGAGTTCAAGAATTTATTTTCACCCTTAAGGTACTCAAAACTGCCTCTAGCACCAAGACTTCCGCATATATTTACAGTCATATTCTCGAACCATAGTTCATCGTCTAATTACATCTTTTTTTTTTTAATAAAAAAGGTGGACAAATGTTGTAAAGTGTTACCTGAAAACTAAGGGGCAATAATCCTTCCATCTGAATTCACAAGATTGGTGAGGAGGGGTGTATTTAGATCCCTCTGGTGGGAATCTTGTCCAAACTTTCTCTTTTGGATTAAAAGCAGATGATTTCAAGTCTAAGGAGGGAACTGGACCTGGTCTTCCTACAGAATGCCTACACACAACTGGATTTCATTAGAATAATTCAAAGCAGAAAAAGTTTTAAACAAGATAATGAAACAAAAAGATTGGAACTATATAACCTGATCCCTAGTTGCAAATTAAGCATAAGTTCATAATTCTTATGCCCTTTAGATATGGTCTCGCCTTGTTTCTTGACAACTTTTGGAAGCCGAATTGGACTTCCTTCAGATAATGCATTACCAGATATTAACGATGCATCATCCCTAGCTTTCATGGTCCTTTCTGTGTCATCCAACATCCGCATTCTAGCAAGGTCTTTGTCCATACTTGCATCCAATCTCCCATCAACAGACATCCTCCTTGGTCTAACCGAGGGTTCAGTTCCTTTAGAAGATCTCCAAATCGCTAGTTTCTTTTGTGATGGCAAGATTGGAACTTTATCTTGAGGGGAAATAAAACAATCCTTGAGATAAACATCAAAAACTTCTTGTGGATCATGTTTAACATCATCAGATGAAGGATTAAATGTCAAGTCTTGCTCTCCTGAATCTGTACTCCAATTTCCGACATAAGAACTCCCATCTGCCCATTGAAACGTTCCATTTCCTTTTGGTAAACATTCTTCCCATTCCCCTTCGTACATGCTTCCATCAGGCCAGACCAATTTACCCTTCCCAGACATGGTTCCGTTTTTCCATTCACCATCGTAATGACTCCCACCTTTCCAATTGTACTTTCCATTACCTTCTTGTAATCCTCTACACCACTCGCCTTCATACGTATCTCCGTTGGTGTATTCCTTCACCCCATGTCCATGTTTCAAGTTCATGACCCAATGCCCTCTGTATGTGTCTCCGTTGGGGCCTGTGTAGGTGCCCTCTCCATCCATATACCCACTCTTGAATTCGCCATCATAAGAGGCTCCTGAAGGCCAACTGAATGTGCCTCTTCCCATGGTTTTTCCACGACACCAGTCACCTACATACATGCAGCCATCGGTCCACCAATACTTACCGAAACCATGAGGGAAGTTTTCCGACCAGTTTCCTGTGTAGTAGTCTCCGTTTGATAGGAATCTTTCAGCGTGGTAGACCTCCCCAGCAGCATGGTTCTCAAGTTGATCGGTGTCTTCATCGTCTACGTGGGCCACATGGGCTGACCCAAAGATGTTGGTGGCTTGTTTCTTCGCTTGTTGTGTTTTCCGGATTGTTGCCTCCCATGCCTTCATGACGTGTTGATATCAATTTGATCATGAATTTTTTGTTCTGAATATTTAAGCATCCAATCCTAATTATGATGCTTATCAGGATGGATCTCGTTTATTGAAACAAAATATCATGAATTCCATGAAATAGAACATGATTTATTTCCCCGACAATAATCATAAACATAGATATTACGATGAAAACAAGAATCAAACCCTCGAAACAGCATGCAAGATTGGTAATGGCCTCTCTTTCTCTCTCTATTTTTCTTTCTGTTCTCTCTATCTTTCTCTTTCTCTCTCTCTCTGGTTTATTTTCCCTATGTTTCTGGTAATCAAATCAAAGGACAGCCAATGCTAAGGGTATTAAGCTCCTGTTTTTCTGTCACAGCTGGATTGCATCCGTGTACATTATGATGTGAAAAGCAAATTAATTGCACAAAATATTTTAATTACTAATATAGCATATTATAAGATGGAAAACCTGCATGAAGGGAAATTGACTTGTTCATGCAAGAAATGATAGATCTATTGGCATGACATGTGGAGATATGGGCAGAAGACAAAGATTGAAATTTTGCCATTTATTCATATTTAAAGACAGCTAAAGAAATACCAAATGTCATTTTAATTTGCAATGATCCCCAATGCGCATCATGTTGTAAGACTAATGAAAATATCACTTATCTACCATAAAAATAAAGTGAAAAGGATAAATGAGACCAATCTTATTCTTCCCTTTTCAAAATTCAAACGAATTCTAATTTCCCAAAATAATCATCAATTTCATAGATACATTTACGAAATTCAAAATTCAAACAAATTCTAATTTTCAAAAATAGTCATCAATGAGACTAATCTTATTTATCACTTTTCAAAATTCAAACAAATTCTAATTTTCAAAATAGTCATCAATTTCGTAGATGACATTTATGAAATTGGTGATGTCGTTCGGGAAGTTAACATTTCAATTTGTTTAAAAAATTTGTGACCGATTCAAAGATGAAATTTCCAAAACAATACCTACAATATACGAAAATCTCATATTCTGACCATTACACATATGACATCTATAAACCGACAACTTTCATATGCAAATGGTTAGTTAAGGTGACAATTTTTTAGTATAATTACACAATAGTTACTTTCCACATACCACTTTATTTGTAAATTTATCTAACAATATTTATTTGAATACTAACATTATCTTATTCACTATAAAATGAGGTCATCCGAATATGCTTTTTGACATTATAAAAACAAAGATTGTTATATTTGTTTGGATATCAACCTATTTCCTAATGGTTGATTGAACCACTACCAACCAAAGGGACCCATGATAGTCAGATACTTAATGAATATACAAACGTTCTCATGTAGAGGTGCAAGAAAGTTATAATGAATAACAATTACTGAAAAGAAATTTAAAGAGGCAAAAAAGTGGATTGATGATGAGGATGCAAAGATTGACACGCTTACGGAAAAGTGGATCATCTTACAAGATCTTGTCAGAGTTAGAGTTGGTTTTATTGACCACGAAAAAATAATGTATATGTTATAATTTCCCGATGTGTGGCCCGAAAATTAAGTTCGTAACAAATATAATCACAGTTTATAGGTTTTGTAAAGTTATTCTATCGTTTTGTATCATTTTGGTTTAAGTAATGAAAATGAAAAATATTGTTATTCATGATTTTTTTCCTAGGTTTTTGTTACGCAAAATATGAAAAGTAGTCGATGCAAGTAAATATTACACATAAGTGTTACACATTTATAAATGTTAGACACAGTCTATAGTAAAATGAGATTCACAAGGTCCCTAAAACATAGAAGTAATTCTAAAACAAAAAGCCATAGTTGCTACTTGTACGAAGTTGTTATAATCAAAGGATGACCCGAAACCAACTACTCTAAAGCATGCAACATAAGACAATAAAATATCCCTTGACGACCTTTTGTTGAAGCAAACCCCCAACTGAAACAAAACACATAAACAAAGGCCATTGTGGTATGTCAACATTCCTCCAATAGTAGATGTGATGTAAAAGTGCGGAGACTTGATTTTAAGAGTTCAAGAATTTATTTTCACCCTTAAGGTACTCAAAACTGCCTCTAGCACCAAGACTTCCGCATATATTTACAGTCATATTCTCGATCCATAGTTCTCCTAACAACTAATGATGCTTGTGTATATTTATAGAAAAATATACCTATGTAACATTAATAGATACAAACATTGTTGGGTTTTTATTCAAAATAGTATAAAAGAATAGTTAAAACTACGAGTTTAGCAATAGAAACATTTTTGTTTGAATAAACTAAAACCATTTTAACCCACCAAGAATCATTTTGCAAAAACTTAGAAGGATTAAAACAACCACAAAAAGTTAAGTGTTACAACCTTTAAAGACTTTGATTCTCATGAGAGATTGAAAGTTGATGAAATGTGGCATGAAACTTCAAGATAGAAGTTCTCTATAATGTATCCACCAAACAAGAATATAACCACTAGTAGGTGCTATTTTTTCACTTGTATTAAGTTGTTCTTAAGCTTTAAGACTTATACCAAATAAGTGCTTAAAGAGAAGCAACTTTCTGAACCAAGAATTAGCACCAAAATTGCAAGAGATCCATATGGGAAATCTCTTCATATTTTCGACAATTGAGAGAGAAAAAAGAGAAGAGAAGTGCATAAAAACTAAATAATTTTAATCACTATGTCTTCTTTGGAAAACACACTTTACTGTTTACTTTAAGGTCTATATTTAATTACAGGCTTATCCAAGTATGAGACTATTGATTTAGGTGTCTAAGTCAATAACTAAATTGTTATATTCTTGAAATAAAAGCAAATTCATTTTTGGGTTGCCCTCAAAACTAGAAACCGAAAAGAATTACATTTGGAGAGAGAGGATAATTTATTTATATATTATATGATTAATATATTAATTATAAATAGTAATTATTAATTTAGTATTAATCAGAAATTAATTGGAATTAATTTTGGGATTAATTAAATTAATTGGAAGTGTTGGGACCAAAGGTGATATTGTTCAAAAGTTGAGCAATGAAGAGTTCTAGAACCTTCCTCATGGGGACGGTTTTTGTAGAGCTTCCTAAGGCTTCTACGAAGCCTTGGAGGATAAGTAAATGATTTGGATAACTACATATTTTGAAATATTACTATTATATTCAATTGAGTGTTATCCAAGGATTATTTTTCACCTATAAATAGGAACTTAAGGGTCATTAGTTTCGTCCATGATCGCAAGCCTTCCATAGCCAAAATTTTGCTATACTATCCTCTCTCCTCTTGTGTTCTTGTTGCTAAGGTTTGGGTACAAACCATTAGAGACATCATCTCTTTGGTGCTAGTCTTTCCAAGCTTCATAACTACAAGGATTGGTTTGATTTGTTTGCTATAACAAATCAAAAGGTATGTAACCTAAACTTTGTAATTTTTGATTTACACTAGGGTTAGGATAGTTTAGTTGTTCATTGTATTTTGCTATCTAGCTGTATGACATAGATCTTTTATAGGATGCATGTACCCTATTAATTGTTAATTGTTTTTCGCATTGCACATAGTTGCTATCTATAAAACCCATCAGAATAAGGCTAAGGATCCCTTCAGGAATTACATGATAGAATTGTCTGATATTTGTGATGCCTTATAGCCTATGGAATTGTTTGTTATGTGCTACTTGGAGTCTAGATTAACAACGTTAATTTCTAAGTGTATGTTTTAGAATTGTACACGGTTAAGACTGTATAGACTTTTCATGTTCCTTGTTTGGTTGTGGTCTTAGGATAGAATCATTTACAAATAAAATGACATTTAGTGTCATAGAAATAGGGCCACTGAAAACAAAAAAAGTGCCACTAAAAGCAGCTTTAGGAATCGGCAACATAAAAAAAGGTGCCACTAGAAGCGCTGCCACTAAAGGCCATTAGTAGCACTTTTGGGTTGTGTCGTTGCAGACTTATGGAGTTTTAGTGGCACTTTTTTTATTATTCCACTAAAACACTATTGTGTTTTAGTGGCATTTTTTGTGCCACTAATATAGTTGCTAGTACAAATATTATTTTCATGCTTTTAGTGACACATTTCTTCACAAAAATAAAATTATATTCAAAAACTAGATCATGCATACACAATGAGTTGTTATTGTATAAAATAAAAAGAAGAGTTACACACAGTGAATTGTTCTTTGCATTAAAAAATAATCAAGTATTCAAAAAAAAATCATAAATTGCTACTTGTGTTTCATTCCCTATTATGTTTTTGCTTACAACAAACATAACAATTTCTGGACCTCTCACTGCCCCTATCATGTTTGCTAAACAAGGTGTAGACGTAAAGGGCAAAGATGGAGCTTTTTACACTTATTATGTGCATTCACAACTTGTGCCATTTTTCAGTATCCATCTCTTATTTTACAAGCATCTCACAACATCATGATCAATGCGAGATTTGGTATAGAATCCTCCTCGTTGCCTATAAATCCAACATTTCTACATTCCTGTGAAAAGTTATTTGCATATTTAAAATACAACAACAATTACATTTATATAATATTGCATAGTAGTATAGCCTTAGGCTAGCCCGATTCAGGGCCAGTTAGTCAGGGGTAGGTTGTGCTACCAAACAATGTTATCATGTGATGTTGCCATGTTGTGTTGACAAACATTGTTTTCATGTTGTTTAGGTTATATCAATAAACCTAACATTATCACTCACAGAAACATACTAACAATGTGGTTGGATCGTAAGACAAAAAAACAAACAATATCAACAAGAATTCATAAAGCTTAATTATAAACTTATTTTGATTAAGGGTTTTCAATAACTCTCACAAAGAGAGAATACACAAAGTAGCTTACAATAAGGTTAACCCTAGCATAACATATATACGAGGTAAAACGATAATAATGGAAATCCCTACAAATCAGGGATATATATATATATATATATATATATATATATATATATATATATATATATATATATATATACACAAAGATACAATCCTAATCACTAAGATTACAGATAAGATCCTTGGAGCATAAGAAACACTTCACCTTGATACTAAAAAATTTGGCAGTGTGATGTCACGCTGCAACATGATACAAATTAAAAAGAGTTTTATAATCATCAGATTCTTAGTTGTAGCCTAACAAACATAGATACAAAAAATAAAGTACACAAACCTCTAAAGCGCACACAATCTAAAATAATTTTTTAGGTAACGCATTGTTTTTTGTTCACATTTAATAACCATGTTTTTTTGTACAGGTTTAACTAGTAAACGTGTTTGATTTGCTCATAATAGGGTAATATCAGTAGTAATTACCGATGATATTATCCTATTATGTACAAATCAAAAAATTTATTGATCAAATATGTACGAAAAAATATGATTACCGGACAAAAGTCAAACTTCGTTACCATTCTAGGTCATTAACCTATAAAAAAAAAAAAAAAAAACCAAACTCTTGTGCTCGACTCACCAAAAGACAATTAGCCAAGGGCTATTCTGCAATTTAATTTGTTCAGGGAAACTGATATGTATGAATACATATAATCAAGCGAAGTGTTCCGTGTTCGATCGGTTGTGCTATATAAGTTGGAATCTTGTGCTATTTACTTTATCAATCAAACCTGTTCTAGAATTAAGATATACGGAACTCGGCACTGAGAGAATCTTTGTACTAGGGTTTCTAATTTATGGAGAACATCAGGAGAGCATCGCACGCAGGTTCTTGGTACTCCAGTAATTGTAAGTCCCGTATAATCCTCAAGTTTCATATGCATTCCCATTAATTGAAAACCAATTTGATCATCAGTGTCATATCTTGCTAAATTTTGGGGGTTCGATCGAGATATAGAGTTAATCTTGACTGATTGAAGGTTTCAGTTGGTAGGAAGTGTGCGATTTTTTTTTCCCGATTATCCCTTTTCGTGTCATGACTCATGAGTGATTAAGATTGCTGCTTTTTGAAGTATTAACGATACGGTTGTTGAAAAAATATACGAATAATTAAAGTTTTACACTATACTGTCTGTGATTAAGGAGCAATTAGATGATTCTGAGTTTGCACCCAAATAAAATAAATTGAGAAATTCTGATGATTTTATGTTCATCAGCTCAAACATTAGAAGCAGAGCTTGATGGATGGCTTAGGGAATGTGGTTTGCCCAAATCTCCAGATGTCAGAGGTGTAATTGCTCCGTAAGTAAAATCTCCATTTTCAATCTTTCTCATATTTTCCATTGAATTTTCTAATACATTTGTCATTTTATCCACTAGACATGCAGGTTATTCTTATTCTGGACGTGCAGCTGCTTTTGCATTTGGAAACATTGATCCAACTAACATGTAAACCTCATTCCCCAAAATTATACATTCATACACACATCCAGTTTTTTTTTTTTTTTTTTTTTTTTTTTTTTGGGTTATATTTGTTTCTAATTATGTAGATGTTTACATTTTTCAGTACTCGGATATTTCTTCTTGGTCCTTCTCATCACCATTACACCCCTAAATGTGCTCTTTCAAGAGCAACAATTTACAAGACACCAATAGGCGACCTCCCTATAGATCTTGAAGGTATCCTTGCATCATTTGTGTACTTATATGTGTCAGACACAATATAAGTAATGTATCAGGTACAATGTGTAGACACATTGTACCTGATGATACATACACAGTATGTATACAAATGTGGCTGATACATACATTATGTACGTATCAGCCACATTAATCTGACAACATATCTCCTAAATTTTGTTGAAATCAGTCATTGATGAGCTAAAAGCTACTGGAAAATTTGACATGATGGATATTGAAGTTGATGAGGCTGAACATAGCATGGAAATGCACTTACCGTATCTTGCCAAAGTATTTCGTGGGTAAGTCTTTTTTTTTTTTAAAATCAAAGTTCTTATTCCGACTTATAACATTCCGATTCCGGTTTGCATGATTCCAGCCATTCGGTTAAAGTTGTTCCTATTATGGTTGGGGCTGTAAGCACAGAAAATGAAGCAATGTATGGACGATTGCTCTCCAAATATATTGATGACCCAAAAAATTTCTTTTCAGTTTCATCAGATTTTTGTCACTGGGGTTCTCGGTATGTTAAGAATCAAGATCATGTTCCTTTTCTTTAATTGTATAAAATGTCTATAAAAATTCATATAATTTGTTTTTATCATTTATATAGGTTCAATTACATGCACTATGACAAGAAACATGGGGCTATTCATAAATCTATTGAGGCATTGGACAAGATGGGAATGGAAATTATAGAAACCGGAGATCCTGATGAATTTAAACGCTACTTGATGGAGACTGATAATACCATTTGTGGACGTCATCCCATCAGTGTATTTCTTCATGTAAGTCCTAACTTTTTACAAATTTGCCCTTTTTTTATTTTTTTACATATAAAGTTATAAATGGGTTTGTTGACAAACAGATGTCGAAGAACTGCTCAACAAAGATTAAGATAAAGTTTCTTCGATACGAGCAGTCAAGTCATTGCAAAAGCATGAGAGACAGCAGTGTGAGCTATGCATCCGCAGTGGCAAAGTCGGAATAACTGATTCCGGTTTTGGATTCATTGCATTATGTAATTCCGAACCTTGTTTTTCTTAATTTGAACCGTGTCTCTCTCTCGTTTTTGTTTCTTGTCAATAATATGACATTTCTGATTCCGTATCATTGAAACTAACATTTTAGCTTCTGATAACCCTCGTAAATCGTTTCCATTAATGTAAAGTTTATGTAAAAATTACAAGTCTTTTGCATTCATTATGTGCGACAATACTAAAAATCCCTCAAAAGAATCAACCAAATAACAACATGATATGAATATGACAATGACACGGTTGTTGTGATTCCGATTCCGATGATCATATCTTGTTAAGTTTTGCAAGGAGGAATACAGAGGCGGAAGTGACGGCCGGAATGAATACGTCATTGGGAATGGCATTTGGAGCTGTGCGCTGTTTGATAAATGTGGTTATGACTGGGATTCCGAAGATGAAGAGGAGTATGTCTTTGATTCCCATTCCGGTAACTCCGGAATCCAGGATTATATCCTGCAAGATCTTCTGAAACTCGTCCTTGCTCAAGGACTTCTCTTTTCCTTTATGGTGCTTCTGCAATTCATTCCCATGATTCCATTCCAAAGATCTCATCAAGATTTGTATCACATTTATTTGCCCAAAATAACACATCTGGATTGCATTCTTGTATCACATTTAACTCCCAAGAGCCACATTCCCGATTTAACTTTAATTCATTAATTTTAGAACAAAGATACAGAGGAGATGAACAACTTAACTGAGAAGATGTTAATAGTGTCAATTGTTACTCATGATTTACGTTATGAATTTATTATGATTTGTATTATTAAATTATAAATGTGTTATTATCAGATGTTTTTATTCGAATAAAAAGATACAAAACTTACGTTGTAGGCTTGTTCAAGAGTAGAACTCTTTGGGACATGAAACTGTGTGCTCCCAAGCATCTTGTTCATTTCTCTGTCAAATCAGCATAATGTAAGTATTGCATAAAAGCACTTTAAACCTTAAACAAAAAAAAACAACAACATTGATATTTGATAAACATAGAATGCGAAAATTACTCGACTGTCTCACAAACTGCATGATAAAACTCAGCTGAGTTCCATTTCTTGTTTGGATCTGCAAAATATTTGTCATAGCATTTCCCCACCAAAGGACCAATATCTTTATTTTCCTCTTTTCCTATAACAAAATCATGATTAATTATATGTATGTGTGTGAAGACAGAAGGAAATCAATGAAGGGAAATCATATAAAAACAGACAGAAAAATAAAATTTTGAAAGAGAAAGATACCAAAAGTTTGTCCCATGTTTTTAGGCTTCTTGCAAAGGCTTAACTAAGTTGAAAGAATTGAATTGAATTGTGTGTATGATATATATGAATAATATTGGATTTATATAATGATTCTTGCTGATGAAGAAGGGTATACTTGCATTTCTAATCTTAATGGTAAGGAAAAGTTGAACACTGATTGACTCATTGAAGGAAAGAATAGTACGGATTGGCCCATGTTCTTTCTAATATATTACACAATTAGGTCCTCTAGTTTAATAAATTGCATTTTTCACACCACCTAAACTTTCACATGTAGCAAATGGACCGAGTACTGGATAACAAATGGAAAAAAATTGAGGATGGCTAAAACATATTTAATATATTGACCAATTTTTTGTCATTTTTTATGAGTTTACAAATATTTAATATATTAAATATTATTTTAGATTTTATGATCGATTTTGTTTGCAAGAAAACAATGGCTAATACGGATTCTTTCTGGAAGAAAATTCCTTCATAAAAAAGCTCGACTCATAAAATACTTGAATTGTTTTGTAATTTCATTCATTTCAAAAGAAAAACAACTCGAAACAGATTTAACCGATTTAATGGATTACTATTGTTTATGTGACCTCCATCTTGTACAAAAATACTTAGATGATGTATAACTTGTTTTAAAAAGTTGATATGGCTTGCAAGTCGTATAAACGTGAATTTTTAATTTTATATGAATTGTTAAAATCGATGGCTTTGAAGATGATATGCCTAACTAAAATTCTGTAGATGGTTAGAAAGACAAAAACTACACAACTCATTGATCCCTTTTAAAGTCAACGTCTCAAGTCAAAATCCACCTATCACCTCTAAAGGTCAATACCTCATTTACACCCCAAGCCCACGAATCAAATACTTGTATTCGATCCGACCCGTTTGCAATCCTAACATTTGATACAGATAACATGATTACCTCAAAAGTCAAAAAAAGAACCCACAGAGTTGACTTTTTAACATAATCTCCACTTGCCATAGTTGACTTGACTTGGTCTATACCAAATTAGAAAAGCATCTCCATATACACACATATATATATTTCCATTTTCACAATAGAAAGAGATCTAAAAGCAATGGAATACAAGCATTTCGGCCATGAGCACAACCTCTCGATGTACCAAGTGCAGCCAGGGCAACAACTTCGTTGCTCTGGCTGCGACAAATTCTGTGATAAAACCATTTACGCTTGTTGGCACTGCAAATTTTTTCTTCATGAGCATTGTGGAAACGCCACTCGATACATACGACACCCTTTTCACACTACTCATCCTCTCATTCTTAGCCCATACCCAACTTACCCTTCAAATTGCTTCTTATGTAACGCCTGTGGAACCACTGGAACAAGGTTTTCATATTGTTGTGCATTATGTGAAGTCGATCTCCATGTCAATTGTGCTTTCCTCCCCCCGAAGGTACTTTCAAGTTTCAATCGCCTTTTCATTCAATTGGGTTCCTTCATTATAATGGAAAAAGAGCAAATTGTTAATTAAGTGTGTTTGTGTTGTGTGTATACATACAGGTAACACATAAGGCTCATCCACATGAGCTACTTCTTAACGTTAGCAATCGAGCCCAAGATCAGAATGCAACAAACCAAGTGTGCAAGATATGTAGAAAGTCGTTGGATTGTAAGCATTGGTCGTATGAATGTGGTGTATGTGTAAACTATGGTGTTCATACATTGTGTGCGACAGCTGAGGTAAAAATGGGTCTGTATCAGATGGATGATGGGTCGGATACTGAATCTGACCAGGGGCAGGGTGCACCGAAGCCTCAACAGGCTGCACCAACGGCTCAGCAGGGTCCAAGTGAGGGTCAGGTTCAGGTGGAACTAACACCACAGGAAGCTCTTGCATTTCTTCATCTCATGGGACTTACTAATGGTGCTTCTTATGTATAAGCTTTGTATTGAAGTTGTATGCGTAATTGAGATTAATTAATTAACCCGGTTTTAATTTATTTGTAAATGATTGTGGGTTCGTGGCTTACTGTTAATAAGGAATGTGAACTTGCGTCTTCTAAAAAAAGTGAGAGTTCAACGCAAGACACTTTCTTTATATTGGTACAATAAATATGTTTCTTTCATTCACTAATTTGTAGAACCAGAAAATGAAGGACTAATCTTTCCTTAAGCACTTCTCTGAAAAATAGTTTGATATTGAATTGCTTTGTTTTCCGGTGGAAAACAAGATATTATCAGAAATGGAAATTGGATCTTGATTATCAACAAATTACATCCTTCTTGCCTTAATTAGATTAAAGTCCACCAGTAGTTTTGTTAACCACAAGGCTTGATTTACAGTAGCACTAGCTGCAGTAAATTCAGCTTTTACCACCAAACTCCCTTTTATTTTTAACCTTTTAGTCCAAAACAGAAAACCAATAGCCACGTCCTCTTGTGAGCCTTTAACTTATTCTTTAACTAACCTATTCCAAAACACTTATCCTTTTGACTTTCTCCTAAATGTTATGTTGGATGGAATCAAGATCTATTCGAGTAGCAAACAATTCACGCCATGTGCAATACCCACCAACTTCTATCTTACCCTATATGCAATTATTATATACATCCCCACTCACTAACTCATTTAAAATTCCATTACTTTATAAAACAGATTCGAATTTAGAAAATCTTGCACTAAATATTTATCAATACAAAACAAGATATCCCCACAAAAAGACGTGTTAAACACCATCACTACCTTTTTCTTGTTACAACTTCATCTAATTGATTCTGATACCAACCCAAACCAAGAATATCCAATTCTTCACGAAAATACATACATCCCATTTTAAATCAATTACTTCTTCTATCTAATAACAGTTTGCAACAAAAACAAGCAAAGAAAACATTATTAGATTTTTGTTAATTAGATTTAGATGCCTTCCTAGGGCATGATATAAGTTCAGTTCACAAACCATAAGTCTTCCTTCTACTCTTACTCTATCTACAAAAAGCCCTTATGCTGTTACTAAATGACTAGCTCCCTTAAGTGGAAGCATGCAAGAGTAGGTCACATACTTAACACTGTCTAATAAAACAACAACAAATATCCTCGAAAACGACTTGGGCCCACCCATCATCCCCTCCACATCACCACCACCATCGCCGCCCTCTCGAGGGTCAAACAACACCGAAACCACCATCGATGAAACCGAATTGTTTTTGTGATGTTCTTCATGCTTTGAGCTGTTACCCGCCACTTGTTCTTTTGTGATGTTGGTGGTGGTGGTGGTTGCCGAAAGGGGAATTGGGAGGCTGTGGAGGATCCGCCGGTTTTTCACGGTGGTGATGTAGGTGGAGTTATGGCGGTCTTCGGCGGTGATGTTGGCAGTGGATGTCGCCGGAACTAAAGCTCCGGAAGCAGAAGCCACCGAGACATCAAACTGAAATACTTCTGTGCACATACCAGAACTTAACATAGGCCCTGTGTAACAAAAAAAATATATATTCGAGTTATGAAACATCCACCCAATTATAGCAATGATTAAGATCTAACAGGGGATGACTAAAAACAATGGATCAAAGAAACAGAAGTAAGCAAGAATATGTGTTTGATGAAAGTGTTCTAGTGATACAAAATTGAGAAATATTTACCAGCAAGACCTTCACGAAACCATTGTTGCAGTTTTCCATCAGCATGTTTTGACTTCAACTTCTCTTTGTCTGATGAGAGAACCCTTTGATGATCACTTGAAGACCTGTAAATATGGGGTTGTCTTCCACTGTTTCTTCCCACTGTTGGAATGGAGATAGCAGGGACTAAATCTAGAGCAACTGCCAAACCAGTATCCTCCTTTTTAGTCATTCCTTGTTCTTCCATTGAAGCCATGGCTTTCTCACTTGCTAGAACAGAATGGATTATCAAATTCCCATCGATTTTCACAAGCTTATCGTTTCTTGGGACATAAAGAGATGCAACGAGAGGCTCACTGGCGTTATGCTCGTGTGCTCTTCCACTACTTATACCTGTTCTATGGTTAGTTCCATTAACATGATCATCACCCATCAACACCCTCCCTGGTTGCTGCTGTTGTCCGTAGAACATATAATCTTTAGATACACCAGAAAAGCCACCATCTGTTACTCCACTGAATTTCACATTTATAATTGGAACTAACCCACCGAAGAGCACGATAAATAACAACAACCCGAGGAAGCTAATGCTAGCAACCTTTTTGGTTTTGGTTTTTGTTTTGGTTGTAGCTTCCGTTTTCTTCACTTCAACCTTCTTGGATTTCTGTGAGGATGTAGGTTGTTGGGGTTTCAATCTGGGAATTGGAACTAATGGTACCTGAGAACCCTGTGATTTGACTACATAAGGTGGACATGGCATCCAAGGATATCCCATAGGCGGCATTCCAGGGTGTGGTGGGTACATTACAGGAGGCGGGCATACAACACCACCACCGCCGGCAACCATTTGTTGCCTTAAAGTTGCGTTCTCTGCTGCAAAGTAAGTTATTCTAGCATTCAAATCTTGGATAGTTGAATGCATTGCCCTGACCTTATCCTCTAACTCCTCGACATAATGTTTCTTCCTCTGTCGTGAAAGTTGTGCGCTCTCCCGGTTCCTTATCAGCCTCGCCTTCTTCTTCTCGTCTTTTCCGTCAATTTCATTCGAATTCTCAGTCGTTGTCGAAGTTCCATTTGACCTTTGGTACTTGATTGTCCTGGATTCCGAGTTCCCCTCAGGCGTCTCTTTCTTTCTCTTTAACATGAAATTACTCCCTGATTCCCGCTTCACCTTCTGATCAACAACGGAATTTCCAGAATCAGGTGACGGACAATTCATAGCAGCTTCCGATCCGGCAGAGCCGCAATTTCCGGAACCCTGAGACGAAACTGGATTCTCAGTTCTCGATTCCGGCGAGAGACTATCCAAAACCATGATAGTTTCCCCAATAAAATCTTTACCGGAATTATCCGGTGACGGAATGTTGAGAAATCCAGAAACATCCGATCCTTGATGTTCCGACAAATTACCGGACTCCGCAACGACGGTTTCGGGGTCAGACACGAAGTCATTGAATTCAGGATCAGAAGATGATAGATCAATCGGATTGGTAGGATTGAAGGCGGAGTTGAAAAAGTCTTCGGTATCTGAAGGGAGGTGTAAATCGTCAAAGGTGATGTCGAAGTCTCCATCGTCGTAGGGGAGAAAATCGTCGGGTAATGTGAGGTCATCGGAGAATATGGAGGAGCTGAGAGGGGGAATTGGTAGAGAGGCTAACGGATCGGCGACGGCCTGCACTTCTTCGGCCATTGTTAGGGTTTTTCGTCGGAGACGAAGACTCTAGAGTCTTGAGAGAGATTTGTTAGGCATTGACAGCTTCCGTTTGAATGACGTTACTCGGTTCCACGCATTTACAAAGAGCGTTCCACGCACTAAAACAAAGAGATCCATTAATTATTAAATATGAATAGATGAATAGACTAGTCTTATGATTTTATCCGAATATAAAATATTATTTTAAAAATCTCTGAATAAAATATTTATAATAATAAAAAATAATAATATATGGTTCATAGATCATAATAAAAGTTCTTTAAGTGATGTACCAAATATCAAGGGATAAAAAACTGAGATTGAAAAGTTTATATAAGATGTTTCATTTTTGTAAGGTTAAAAATAAGAAAAAGTGAAAATTGTAATAAAGTCTCTGCATATTGGCCTCGATTTAGTCTCTATATATTTTTTTATTCAATTAAGTCCCAAATACCGATAATCGTATTCAATTTAACCCTTTCACCCGGTCAACAGGTCATCCAACTTTCAAAAACTACATTTTTGGCCCAGATTTCAAAGTTTATAATAAATTTGGTCCAAAATTTACACTTTTGGCCCAAATTTTAAATTTTGTTACAAATTTGGTCCAAACTTTACCCTTTTTGCCCAAATTTTAGATTTTTATTAAAAATTCATCATAACTTTAGTTTTTTTTACAACTTTTTTTCTCAAAGAATTGTTTCTAATATGTTTTTCTTTATAAAATCATATTTATACAAAAAAAAAACGAATTTTCACATAAAAAACTTATATTTTCTATATAAAAACTTTTTTGTATATGAAATATCTAGTTTTTTAAAAATAGATTTTTATAAAAATATGAGATTTTTATTTGAAAATATGTTTTTTTGTATAAATATGATTTTATAAGGAAAAAACATATTAGAAACAGTTTTTTGAGAAAAAAAAGTTGTAAAAAAACTAAAGTTAGGATGAATTCATAAAAAATTCTAAAATTTGGGCAAAAAGGGTAAAGTTTGGACCAAATTTGTAACAAAGTTTAAAATCTGGGCCAAAAGTGTAAATTTTGGACCAAATTTGTAATAATTTTGAAATCTGGGCCAAAAATGTAATTTTTGAAAGTTGGATGACCTGTTGACCGGGTCAAAGGGTTAAATTGAATACGATTACCGGTATTTGGGACTTAATTGAAATAAAAATATATATATAGGGACTAAATCGATTATGAGGCAAATATGTAGGGACTTTATTGCAATTTTCCCTAAGAAAAATGCTATTGTTTCTAACATGTTTGGATTTTATCTCAATTGCATCTCCCTTTTGGAATAATATGAAGTTTTAGCTTTATTTATACAATGATATTTTTTAATTTATTTAATGAAAGTAGTTTTTCTAATTGAAAATCTTCCTATGACACCAGAATCTACCCTTCTCTACCTCGATCTTCCATCTAGTGTTATAAACTTCTAATGGCTGAAGTGGTTCGGCCATCAAGCTAAACAGTTCGTTGATGTTCGTTACAAAGACATAACCAAGTCAGTTTTTTGTATATCTCTTGTTTTTTCTTGATTTGGTAAATAACTCACACACCAGGCTACTCAAAGACTTGGAACTTGCAACTTGAACGTTGGTATGAACTATGAAGGATTTTTTCAGTTTTCAAATTTAGTTAATTAAGTATGGGGTTAAATTCAACAAATAGCAAGATACTTTTATTTATTTTCGAAAGTAAGATGTTATGATAAACAAATAGTGAAAATATGTTCCTACTTTGTTGCATTTAGTCCTTAAGGGGGTGTTTGGTACAGGGAAATGAGACGAGAGAAATGGAATTGTTTATATTTCTCTTGTTTGTTTAAAGCTGAGAAATCTAAAAATGAGAAATAAATGATTTCCCATTCCACCATTTTCTTTCTCTATAAAAAGCGGAGAAATGTAGAGAAAAGAAAAATATGTCAAAACCAAGAACTGAACAAAAAGGCGGAGAATTGGAAAAGCGAAGGGACGCCTTTAATTTACACTTTAAATAATCCTACCGTCATATATTATTTATTTTTCATAAAGTATTAATTTATTTTTGTTATGCAATAGTATAACGTTTTCTTAAATTATTTGTTTATGGTTTTATAGGAATTTGTTATGCAAGCTGTTGAGCTATTCATAATTTTGAACAAGTCAATTGAAACTGAAATGACAGAATTTTTTTTTTGGAACATAATAAATAAAATATTGGTAAAAAGTAATTACGAAAACAACTTAGAAAATGAATTGATTTGTAAATTAAAAAAAATAAAACCAACTATTAAGAATTAATTAAGAAAATGAAAAATTGGTATTTAAAAGCCTATAATTTGATATATTAATATATAAATTATAATGATATTATTCCAAAAAAAAATGTTTTTTTGAAAAAGATATGTATTGTAAAAAATCATTTCCACTTCATTGTTTAATACAACCAAACAAGAGAATTGATTCTCTTGTGTATTTCTTCAGTTAATTCTTTCTTATACCAAACAATAGAATCGATTCTTTTTCTCTAGTTTAATTCTCTTTCTCTTCATTTCCATTTTTTGATTCAATTCCATTTCTCTATACCAAACGCACCGTTTTGTTGATTCCTATAGAAATGGAATTGAGATTCTATACATTGGAGTGTCATTTCCATCAGAATCCTTAGAACTTTTTATTTTTAATGTAGTTTAAGGCAAAAAGATTGGAAAAGTCTTTTTTTATCATAATCTTTACATTGGTATTATTATGTATTTTTTTATGATACCTAGATTTTGTTATAAACATAATGAATTTAATTATTACAACCTTTTGCATTAACCCTTTAAATCTTTACCTTTTATCTGGACCATCCATGAAAAAACACGAGGGGACTTGACTCCATTGTTGATGCATGAGAAGGCTAGAAGGCATATTGAAAAGCGGCAATAAAACATCCTTCTGATAAGGTCTAAATTTTATAAAAAAATTATACAAAAGTTTGTTAAAATGTTATACATTTATTATTTTCATGATGTAGGCTGACAAATGGAGATCATGAAGTGTGGAAGAGAATATCTAATAATATCTATAAAATAGCCAAAATAGACATTTTCAAAACAAACTACGGTGTTGTTTGTTTTTTGTAAAAAAATATTTTCAGACTTTTTATTGTTGTGCAGCGCAGCACACACGCAACTTTTTTCATCTCGCAGCTGTTTGTTTTTTAAAAGTCTTCGGAGTAAAAAACCTATGTGCGTGTTCTATTTGACGCAACACTTGTATTGTCTATTCCAACCTTTTTTTCTTGCTGAAATCTTGATGAATCTTGATTATATGTTGTTGAATTCTTGTTTTACCTTTTTTTCGTTTTTTTTGTTTATTCTTGCAAAATGATTTTTTTTTGTTTTTTATATTGAATAATGATAATGTCTTGCTGAAATATCATTATTTTTTGTTGAAATATCATTAATTTTTTGTTGAAATATCATAAATTCTTGCTAAAATGTCATATATTATTAAATTTTCGGTATTAAAAAACTATTTATATTATATATAATCAGTTTATTTTATTTTTTTAATATCTACAACAACATGCAAATGTTAAAAAACAAACACGCATTTATTACAGTCTGCAGCTGTTTGGTCCACCTCATCTACTGCAGAGGGTTGTAAAGATGGTCCGGAGATTTCATGAATTTTTGCTTCAAAAAGACAAACAACACCTAAGAATTATCTACACCCTTTACGGAGCAAAGGCTTAGCCTCTAGTTAATTATTAAATATGATTAGATTAGTCGTATGATTTTATCCCAATATAAAATATTATTTTAAAAATCTCTTAAAAAAATATTTATAATAAAAAAATTAATAATATATGGTTCGTAGATCATAATAAAAGTTCTTAAGTGATGTACCAAATATTAAGGGATAAAAAAACCGAGATTGATTTTTATAAGGTTAAAAATAAGAAAAATGCTATTGTTTCTAACATGTTTGGATTTTATACCTACTGCATCTCCCTTTTGGAATAATATGAAGTTTTAGCTCTATTTATACAATGATATTTTTTAATTTATTTAATTAAGCTAGTTTTTCACTTTTTCTAATTAAAGATATATATAATGAACTTCATTTTAAAATCATAATATGAGGTTATCTAATAACACGACACTGGTTAAATTTTTATTTATAGATAATATTTACTTTTTTTTTATTAATTTATGTATTAATGTTTTATAGTTTACTACTTTATTTAACTATGTCTCATTATTAATTAATTTATATAATTGATTTGAATTATACAACTATATTTCAATATATGAATACACTATGGGTGTTCGGCAAAAACGTGTAAAATTATAAAAAATCACTTACCTAAAACAAACTATTAATTTTAAAAAGAGAAAATGACAAAAATAGCCAATTATCCTAATCACTTTGCGGAAAATAGCCAAAAAAAATCGAATTTGTAAAAATGGCCACGAAAATCGCAGATGGGAATGGTCCATCTGCGATTTGCACATTCCATCTGCGAATGTACAAGTACCTAAAGCACAACTGTGCTTTAGGTACTTATACATTCGCAGGTGGAAAAGTCCATCTGCGATTTACACTGTTCACCTACGATTTTCGTGATGAAATTCTATAAAACGATTTTTTTCCCTCATTTTTCACTCTTTAATATAGAAAAACTCTCTCTCTCTCTCTCTCTCGGGGATTCCTTTTGACGATTTTTGAAGAAAATGGACGATTACTTCAACAATCCCGAAAATACGGTTAGATTTTAACTCTTTTTAAGTTTTAATTAACATTTATTTAGTATATGTCTTTATTATTTTATTATTTATTGTATTAGTTAATGTAAAAAAAGAAATTATATTGTTTGTGATAGGGTAATTTTGTTGTATTTGATAGTTATAATATCTGTTATTACTAAACTTGAAGTTTAAATGCTATTTTGTTAGTGGTTGTATGAATGTACAAGTAGAGACTGCGTAGAGTGTGCATCAGGTAGTTGTACATTTAGTAAAATGGTTAGAATATGCTTATTTTTTTAAGTTATTAGTTAAATAAATTGTTAGAATAATGTTTACAATATGTTTGGTTAGTTGTTTACAATATGTTTGGTTAGAATATGTTATTTTATATAATTTGAAACTTAAAAATTGTTTGTATATTTGTCGTATAAGTTGAAAAATTGTTAATTTAGTTGTCGTTTTAGTTGAAAAATTGTTTGTTTATATGGTTAGAAAATGTTATTTGATATAATTAGAAAGATAAAAATCGTTTGTATATTTGTCGTATAACTTGGAAAATTGTTTATATAGTTGCCGTTTAAGTTGAAAAATTGTTATAGTATGTTATTGTTTTTGAACGTAAATATATAAATTATTTATTAAATATTTGTATTTGCATTGTTATTATTGTTTATGTTATTATTGTATTTAATCTCTAATAATATATTTTAAAATGAAATAGTTGTTTAGTTTTCTAATATGTTATTGTGTTTTTTGCAGCATAATTATAATAACTTCGATGTGAAAGTTATTGTAAACTTAAAGGGATCGGAGTGTAACATATGTGAAGTATTTGAAGTGTTAGATGGTGTGAGACGTGATATATTTAGAGATACAGTATTTGGTTACTTGTTGGACGTCCCTCGTTTACAAGGGGATGGATTGCTGTTCCACAAAATGTTCATTCATCAGATACGACCGGACGGTGTTTTATCTCCAGATGGAATAAAACGGTTATATTTTAGAGTAGGCGATACGAAAATGGTTTATGGGCCGGAAGAGTTTTGTTTGATAACCGGGTTGAAATTTGTGGAATATCCAAAAAAGTATCGGGAAAAAAGTGTCAGAAAAAATAGTTAGTAGTAAAAAAAGATGTTTATTGCGTGAGCGGCTATTTTCGAACCATACAAATAGTTCGGTGAAAATCGGTGACCTGAAAAGTTTTATTTTAAATCAACCATTCTTAGAAGTTGACAATGCGGATGCAGTTAGAGTATGTTTGATTTACATTTTATGTGAAGGTTTTTTGGGAAAAGAAATAAATGATCGCGTGCCACAAGATTGGTTTTTTTTGGCGGAGAATTTGGACGTTTGGAACAGGTATTTTTTGTTTACTTTGAAAGTTTTATATTATTAATGTTAATTTATATTATAACTAAAATTTTTTTGTTTTGTTAGTTTCGGTTGGGGTAGCTATTTATGGGATTTTACGTATGATGATCTTGAGGATACATGGAACAAGATAAATAAATATTTATCACTTCCTGAGCGTCGTCAAACTTTAAAATACACCGTCTCAGGATTTACGGCTCCAATTAGGGTATAAAAATTTACTTATATTTAAATGATTTTATTGTTATGTTAGTTATTTTAATTTTAACTTTTATTACTATAATTGTAAAAATTGTAGATATGGATATATGAGATGCTTCCGGTTGTTCGTGCCTGTGGATTTGTATTGAGAAAAAAATAGAGACATGCCTCGGATGAAACCATGGAGTGGGACAAAAAAATTGAAATGGGTTGATGTGAACAAGATTTTTTCAAAGATACAGGTTTATAAATTTTTTTAATTATTAATAAAACTCATTATTATACTTTTATATGCATTTTTAATATGTTCAATTTTTTAGGAGGGACAACCACCAAAAAATAAAATGTCACCGAGTGATGATGATATGCCATCTTTTTATTATATGTCATTTCAAGAGTATGTATATGGTGAACGAAAATCACTTCCATCCCCAGTACGGGACCATTTTAGGAGACAAGACGAATCTTCGTCTAGTATGTCGTCTAGTGGTCGCTCTCATGGTAGAGGTGGGCGCAGTGGAAAATCCAACCTAGAGGAGGTGTTGAAACGGCTACATGCACTGGAGCAACATGTGTTTACGAACCGAGAACCTACAGAGGTGTTTGTTGAAGAAGTGAATAATGAAGATCTATGGAATAACATCGATTTTGAGGAGCCTGCAGTATTCCAAACAAATTTTGATGAACGGGTTAGTTACACGCTACATTATTTTTTTTAATTTATTAACATATATTAATATTTGTGTTCATATTTTATATTTGCAAATTTAGGTTGTAGAAGATGAAGTGATGAATAAAAATAATACAAATGAAAATATTTTTGGTGATATTGAAGACGACAAGGTTATTATAGATATTACATTTAAAATTTTAATAATTAATTTTTAATGTGTCTTTCGTTAATAACTATAATGTGTTAATTTTAATGTAGGAGTTGAAGGAGAGAAATGAAAATGCGGGTTGTAGTAGGAACAAATTTGATGATGATGTGTTTGATGTAAATGATAATGAAGCTAAAGAGGTTGTTATACTTACATTTATTTAAATTTTTATTTAGTAGATTGAAACATGTTTTAATTAGAGATTTTTGCTTATTAATTTAGGTGTCGGAGGAAGATGAAATACAAATTACAGGAAATGTAAATTATTATGATGCTTATGGTTTTGATGGCAAAGAAGTTACACCTGATAGACCGAGGGCTCGAAATCCATCAAAGTATTTGTGCCCTCCGTACACCGAGGTATTCGTTTAATTTAAAAACTTATATCGTAATAATAGAATATTTTTTATGTGAATTATTTGAATAATAGAGATCTAAACATTTCAATATTGTTTTAGCTGCACACAACACCGAAGCAAAAAAGAAGAGCAAAAAGGAAGGTTGATATGAAATCAACAAGCCCCGTTCCTCCTCCAGCATTTGCTGTTGCTCACGACTTCTCCGTGTTGCGCCTGCAACCTTACGTAGCAGGCGGTGAGGTTGTGATCCAGAATTATTTATTTTATTCATATGACGTGCAGCATCGTTTGTTTAATTTGGTGTTAGATAGAGAATTTTGGAGCGCCTTGTTTGGGCATACACACGATGGATCGTTGGAGGCAACGGTAAAATAATACTTAATTTATTTTTTTAAAAGTATTTTCTTTTTTAGTTATTAACAAAAGTATCATAATTTTGTGCAGCATATCACCCTTTGGTATAGACTACTGATGGAGAGACGTTTTGATAGCGACCGACATACAATAATGCCGCCAAATTTTTTTGTTTGCCATGCTCTGGAGGAAGTGCAGGATTGGAGGGCGTTTATGGCTGGTATTGCTAAATACCCCAACTTCATGGTTGCTTGGTGGGATGTCGATAAGGTAAACTAAATTTTATTTTTTGAAAATATTATCGTTATTGTCGTTATGTTTTTGTATTCTTATTTCTAAACAAAAATTATTTCTTTTTTATCCTTATACAGGTCCTATTTCCGATTCATTCAGCCCCTAATCACTGATTATTTGGGGAACTACGATTGGCAAATATGGAAGTCCATATTTATGACAGTCTCGGTAGAGGGGCTTATGAAAAATTCAACTCTGATGGAACCTTTACCAAATTTGAGGCTCGGGTGGCAGATTATTTAGACAAGATTAGATATTGGGCCCGGAGGAACATCCCAAGGATTCCATTGAATATGCAATTCATATTCGAAACAAATGTTCCCCAACAAAGTAGCCATTTGGGAGATTGCGGTGTTTTTGTTTGTATGTTTATGGAACAATTAGTTTCAGACCAACCAATACGTGAACTTATTGACCCAAGGAACGCAGCTTAAGAGTTTCGCCAACGGATGACAAAAATTTATTGGGGGTCGAGTCTTGGTCCTATGTAGTTGGATTATATATTTGTATATGTAATTGTATGTTGGATTTAATGACCTAGTAATAACTTAAATACTTACAACATAAGAACGACGCCACCGTTTGTTTTAAAGTAACAAGTACAATGCTCTAAACATAACAACAAATACAACAATTTATTGATGTAACAACCTAAAAACTATCAAAACAATACTAAAAAGCTTACAACTTGTAAATAATAATAGCAAAAAACAACACCCAACTACAAACCAAGGCTATCTTTAACTGCTTATTTTCTGATTGAAAGAGCTTGTTACTGTTAGCTATTTTAGCTATTATGATAGATGATTGGTCCTTCTCTTCATCAACCCAACTGATAAACCCGCATTTTGGTCCCTGTAAATTTAAACATTGACAATAAGAATTGTTGCTATATAATGATTAGGGTGTAAATATGAATGAGGTTAAGAACATGATACCATATATGGGCAAGCGTAAAATAATCTTCCTGGGTTTTTAGTTGTACCCGAAATCCTAATGATGCGTTCACCTCCGCAATTACAATATGCCATTCGCCTTTTTTAGTCTATCTAATATGAATTAATTTCACATATAAATTTAATGGAGTTACATTACACCCATTTATAGAAGAAATTTTATTACAAACAAGTATCTTTGACTATGAAATGAACTGGTTTGACTACGAATTTATAAAGTTGAACTATTAACTGCATACAAGTACATTGTCTTGTCTTGTCGGTCAGTGATGTTTGACTATGAAATGAGCTGGTTTCACTTGGAAAAGTCCATCAAAATTTTTAATTGCTTTTGCTCTTAGTAACCAAGAACAATTTTTCGAAACACACACAGCTTCATACCTTGATTTGGTGGATCTACTTGTCCTTGTCTGAAAACCTTCTCGAAGACATTTTTTACCAATACACCGCTTTAAAAGTTCTTTGTTCTTAAATATACTCTCACATTCAATCTTTTGAAGATTCATGTCTACCATCTGTGTTGGGATATATTCATTAATATCAACTGGGCATGCTGGTACATGGGGCATACCGTAAAAAAGGTTATCGGGAAACTTAGCTTTAACTTCATCACCCAACTCATCTCTATCTGAATTGCCTTGTAAGTCGGTTATATCTAAACGTACATCAACAACATCAACATAATCCCCGTAAACATGCTTTTTTCATTTTTTTGACTCGGATTTTTTTTTCTTTTTACTTTTATCTACTACACGCCTATTCATAACTTTAACTTCTTGTTCGACAACATCATCACAACGACCACCCACATCATTAAGATATGTACCAACATCATCATCACCAACATACTTGTAATTCTCAGGATCCACATAGTTAATATGTGAATAACTAACATTAACATTTGCAGCAACACTGTGAAACTGAGGTACAGTAGGAGTATTGAAAGTACCTATCAGATCGTTGCTCCCTTTATAGCTGCATAAATTACCAACCGGCTGATTTCCACTGTGACCAACCTCATTAACCTCATCTCCTTCATCAACCACCACAAACACTTTGACAGCCCTTCCTCCACTACATTTGATTACATTTATCAACATTCTAACATCCATGTCTTCAACTATAGCTATATAATAATTCAATTCGGGATGATGGAAACGAAGACTAATTCTATATTTGTCTAACAAACCAATTTTGCTTCTCACCAAAGATACAAAATCAATATAACTAATATACTCAGAAAATATCAAAGCGAATTCAGAAATACCTCCCTGTGGACATACGTAATCCAGATTTGTTTCAATAACTTGTCATTTCCCACCGGTTACAAGACAAACCAAATATTCAATCATTTTTTAGAGAGATTTTAGAGAAATTTCCTAAACAAATAACAACTAAACTGATAATTTTCTACAAAAGTTTATATATAGTAACATTATTTCGTAGTCAAACCAATTGATTTCATAGTCAAATTTAAAAAAAAAACGTAAAATCGCAGATGGAATACAGAGAAAATCGCAGATGGACTGATTTAAGCCTGAAATACCCTATATATACAGAAAAAAAAAATTTAAAAATTCAATCCACCTGCGAATGTACAAGTGGCTAAAGCACACTTGTGCTTTAGCCACTTGTACATTCGCAGATGGAATGTGCAAATCGCAGATGGACCATTCACATCTGCGATTTTCGTGGCCATTTTTGCAAATTCGATTTTTTTTTTGCTATTTTCCGCAAATTGATTAGGATAATTGGCTATTTTTGTCATTCTCTCTTTTAAAAATGGGTATATAACTCAATTTGCAAAACTATAAAATATGCTTTTTTGTAAGGCCGGACGGAGTGGACCGCGGGGAAACCGCGGGATCGGTTCCCGCATGAAGGCACTCCGCACCGTGGGTGCAGAAAAAGAGTAGTGGGAAGAGGGTGGGGGGAGAGAGTCCCGCTCTCTCTCTCTCTTCTAACCATTGGCTGTGCGATTTTTTTTTTTTATTCCAAACGGCTATATAGCCGTTATATATATATATATATATATATATATATATATATATATATATATATATATATATATATATTTTTTTTTTTTTTTTTTTTTTTTTTTCTTTTCTTTTTTCTTTCCCTTTTCTTAACCTATAAATACTCAAACATTCTATCATTTTTTTTAACCCATAACCTATATTTCTCTCTAAAAAATATTATTCAAAATGTCATCATCTTCATCATCCGATTCGACGGCTGTAGAGGAGGCTAAGTTTATCGGTTCCGTCATGGCGAAAACGGTTGCATACTATCAAAACCGACTAGGCGAAACATCACGTGCACGACCTAACCTAAGAAAGCCGCCGTTACGTAGAAATCACGAAGCCGGACACGATCGCCTTATAGAAGATTATTTTGCAGATGACGCCATCTACGCTGTAAAGTTTCGACGTCGGTTCCGGATGAGGAAGGAACTATTCTTACGTATTGTTGGCGATTTGGAAGGCCGCTTTCCATATTTCCAATGGAAAATGGATGCAAGGGGAAAAAAAGTTTCTCTCCCATTCAAAAATGCACGACTTCAATTCGTCAGCTAACATACGGCATGGGCCAGACAAATGAGACGAGTATTTTAGGATGTCAGAGCGTACCGTGCGGGAGTGTGTGTACAAGTTCTGCAAAGCGATCTGTTTGGTTTATGGGCAACGATATTTGCGCAAACCAACTATCAACGATATCCACCAATTGTATACGGTGCATGAAGGCAAGCATGGATTCCCTAGAATCAGGGGCGGAGCCAGAATTTATGAATAAGGGGGGCCGATAGTCTTACATCATAATAACATATTAAAATATAATATTATACCTGAATAAAGTCATAGGGTCTAAAATTTTAAAATAGAAATCAACAAGGAAAAACTCATCTATATAAAATCTACATCGATCATTATATTAATCGATCTTCAAAATTTAATCGACTATAAACATTGATTCATATTATCCAACATCATCTTTTCAATTCGTTTGAAAAGATGATATTGGATAATATGATTTTTTACTAATGATTTACTATATGATTATAAAAAAACCAAATTTTCAATCGTAATAATATAATTAATTATAAATTAAGAAATTATTAAAAATAAAATAACAATTAAAAATAACATTATTAATGTAGACTTGAAATGGAAACTGTAGCGAAGATGCTATCGCTGATTTCTAATTGAATAGGATCATGTATTTATGGGAATTTATGGGAGTGGGGTAATAAATAAGTAAAAGTTAAATCATTAGTAAAACTTTTAAGTCATATAAGAGAATTATAGGATGCACATTGAATATAAATAAAAATATAGGGGGTTATAATGTCTATACATACATTCCATGTGGGCTTGGTAACTATATTATTAATATATACAAAGTTTACACCATTTAGTTAAAATCGTTGAGGGGGGCCAAGCATCCGGCAGCCCCCCTACTAACTCCGCCATTGCCTGGAATGCTAGGTAGTATCGATTGCATGCATTGGAGTTGGTCATTATGCCCCAACGCATGGCGTGGTCAGTACATGAGAGGCGACCACAAAGAGCCAACGATCATTCTAGAGGCTATCGCATCACATGATCTTTGGATATGGCATGCATTGTTTGGTCCAGCTGGTGCAAACAATGACATCAATGTGCTAGACCAGTCGCCGGTATTCAACGATATCTACCTTGGAAAGTCACACGATGTACATTTTCAAGCAAATGGGGTAGCATATAAGCGTGGATACTATCTTACTGACGGTATATATCCTCCCTTGTCTGTTTTTGTGAAATCGTTTACATGTCCTAACGACCCGAAAAGGAAAAAGTTTAAAGAGGCGCAAGAGTCAGCTAGGAAGGATGTGGAGTGAGCATTTGGTGTACTTAAGAGACGTTGGCAAGTACTAACGGTCGGGACAAGGTCATATGAGGTGAAAAGGTTACAACACGTAATGTATGCATGTATCATATTGCATAATATGATTCTTGAAGACGAAGGAAGAGCGATATGCCGATACAACGAAAATGAAGTTTTGCCAAATGTCGAAGGAGTAGCCGTTGGTACACAAGAGTATAGGGTGAATAGAAGAGAAGTACACAATCGCGACATTCATCAGGCCCTTACTGCTGATTTGGTGGAGCACATTTATATGGCTCATATTCAGCCCCCGTACGAGTTATCTCACGATGATTTGTTTGACGAATCAGACGACGATTCTTATATGTTCGTCGAGAGTGAAGATTCCGACGACGAGAGTGACGATGGGGAGAATGATGCAGACGATCAAGGCGATGACGAAGACGATGATTCTGAGTGACGTATTTTGGTTTTAATAAAATTAGGATATTAATTATGTTTTCTATGTTGTAGGTTGTTTGATTTTTTTTTTTTTTGCGGTTTTTTTTTATTTTTCTACTTATTTAAATATTAGGGTTAATGTAATTTTTATTTTAATTAATGAAATTCTTTTTATTTTTAGTTAAATTTTATGTTTGATATTAATTTAAAAATTATAAATCAAAAAAAAAATTATTTTATTTAATATAAAAAAAAAGTGAGGGAAGGGCTTCCCACTCATTCCTTGGCTTTTAGGTGAGGGAAAGGAAAGTGAGGGAAATAAGGGTATGGCCCACCAAAAGTGAAGGAAGTTTCCCTCCCACACCCTCCGGTCTAAAATGCTACTTGTAGTAGCTTTTAGATTTTGAGTTTTTTGTTTTAGCTAAAATCTAAAAGGTCTCACCACCGAACGAAACTTTTTCTATAAGATAATATATTTCTAAAATCTAATAGAAGTATCAACTTACAAATAAAATGTATAATAAAATGTATAAGATGCATTATTATAAACAAATTAACGTTTACAATGAAAGTTACTAACTTAAACTTGAAAATTGGATATATGTTTGGGAAATTAAGTAGTCTAACCATTTTTTGGTGTTTTTTAAAAAATAACAAGTTTTACATATGCTTTGCAAAATAACATTTTTTCGGAATGAGCTATTCCATAGTCCACTTCATGTTATATGGATCAGACCCGACCCAATCAACTCATTCTAGAAGGCCCACTCTGACTTGTTCCGGAGGAAAAAGTACCTATCATTTATTGTAGATTTTATTTTGAAATATCTACACATTTCGGAGATCTACACATTTCGGAGTAAAGAAACAAAGAAGATATGACATATGATTATGATGATTTGGTAGTTTTATAGGTTATTTTTTCATTCATACACTTTTAGATGTTTAATTATAGGATTAGTAGTGTAAAATAGTGTAACACCCGATTCCTGAATTGAGTACTTGGCAGGTGCGCTTACCAAATTGTTTATTGGAAGATTTCACGTTCTGGGAGGTTTTTAATTGGAATGCTCGATTCCTGATTATGCTTTTCCCATATTTTGATTGGTGGTTTTATAATCCAAAGGAAATGGAAGGATAGGGCGAAGAAGGAAGCCATTAATCACATTTGTTACAAAAACTGAAAATTTGTTGAATTACGCCGAGAGCGCGGAGCGCCTCCGGCCCAATGGGTTGAACATGTTTTTAGGGTTTTAAGGTTATTTAAGGTGCATTAACTCCAATAGATTGTTATTTCTTAGCATCCATAACCTCTTGAATGATCCTTATGAAACCCTAGCTTCCATTGTAGGATTTTGAGCTCATTTTCTCTCATAAAATCAATTTTTGGTGCTCATTTAGTGATCTTTAGTGCTCTAGAGTGAAGTAAACAAGAAAGATTTATCAAAGGAGCTTTGCATCTAAATTATTCAACCTTCTTACCATTTCTGGACTCTTGTAAGTCATAAAGATACAAGTTTTATTGGTTTTCATCTTTAGATCTATGTGTATTTGGTGTTTTTGTCCATTTTGTTGAAGTTGTGGTCCCTTTATAGCTTGATCTATAGAGTTTGGATAACTCCATGAGCTTAGAGTCATGTTTGATATAGATCTGATCTTTTGGGTTTAGCTTTGAGTGTTTGCATGCTCTCTTTTGCTCCATGCATGAAGAAAGATTCATTCTTGGACATTTCTTGACTTATGACTTTAGATCTAGTGAGTTTGGAGTGTTTGAATGGATATAATTGGAAACTTTATCTATTAGGACATCATTTAGGTCTAGATATGAGACTTGGAAGCTTAGACTTAATGGATTAAGTCGTTCTTGTTGGGAAACATATGCATTAAATACACTCTATAACTAGGCAGCGGAATAATCGAAACAACAAAACGATTTACCTAAGTGTACATGCACCCTATGAATCTATGGCTTCATACTATTACTTCTACCCTAGGAAAACCGAAAATACAAGAAGAATACTAACCTCTTTAGCAGCCAATGATCTTCGAGCTTGACTCCTTGTGCGTGCCACCTTGTTTGGATGATGAGGATCCAAACCAGAATCCCTCTCTTGGCTCACACCCAATGAACTCAAAGGAGTAGAAACAAATATAAACTAGGAGGGATGAACTCACGAAAAGTTCTTCCACAATGAGGGAGAAAGAAGGTGGCGAATACTCAAGCCAAAAATGAGCAAGGAGAAATGAATCCCTAAGGCCCTATTTATAGCCTTGGATACTTCCTAGGGTTTTATCCTTCCACCCATGTGGGATGGAATATGCTAGGAACGAAATTCCCTTTATCCAAAGGGAATTTTCGTCCAACCCCCTTCATTCTAGGGTTCTGGAATGTTCCCTGATCAATCAACTATTGGTTAATTCACATTCAACCCTTCTATTAATTAAATTGTTAATTAATTCTCAAATTGTTTTCCAATTAGTTTCTAATTAATTATTAAACCATAATAATTAATAAACTAATTACTCCTATTATATATTCTACTCAATCTTGAGTCTTGAGGGCAACCCAAGAGGACCCTGCTATTATTAGAAACATCACCAACTAGTTAATGATCTTGGACACACTCCCAACAGTTCTGGAATTCTGAGTTTGGCTTGGGCGCAATGTGTTTTCATAAAAATATGATTCGTGTCTGTTTTCGACCAAAAATCCGACTGTTTTGTCTTGTTGTGAGCGCGAAGCGCCTAAAAGGAGGTGTGGCGCGCTTGTTGACTTGGGGTTTACTTTTTGACCATTTTGAATTCCAGTCGAATTTAGGGGTTTTGAGTTATAAACTAAGGTTTCGTCTTTTTTTGGTTCGGTAGTTCGTGTAGTTGATTCATTTGGCTTCGAGTAGCGGATTTCAGCTCCTTGACGAGGTGAGTTTTCTACTGTACTCTATATTGCACTATGTATCCTCTGTAGGATATGATGTGTTTATGTTGTAGTATGTTGTTAGGCAGGTAGACTAGATAGATAGTTGCATGTGGTATTGGATAGTATATGTATATTTTTGGTGTGTGTGTGTCTATATATATATATATATATATATATATATATATATATATATATATATATATATATGTTAACATATTATGTGTTGAGTTGATGGCAGTCCAAGTGTGTTGTAGGCCAAGATACTCAAGGCGGACCAGCTATGTGCTGAAGGCCAAAGGGGTGGACTAGCCATGTGTTGAAGGCCGGGACGGACCAACTTTATGCTGAAATCCAAAAGGGCAGGCCAACTATGTGCTAAAGGCTAGTGCATACCAACTTTGTGTTGAAGGCAAAAGGGGCAGGCCAGCTTCGTGCTGAAGGCCATGTTTGTATGCATGTATATTTATTGTTGTATTGTGTATTTTGGGGAACTAACTAAACTTTGTGCTTATAGTTGTAGATTAAATGTTTTTCAGGTGCTTATCGGTTTGTGGGAAGGTGAAGGAATGAATGTACACACATCAATGAATTTATGATTTGAGATTTCGCGTTGCTTTTCTTTATAACTCTGAATTTGAATATTGGTTAATGAATAAATGATATTTCCTTTAATATATATTTATGAAAATGGGTGTTTATTCTATATTGAAAATGAAAAAAAATTATTCTAAAAATCAAGATGTTACAAATAGTTACTTATAAGAAAATGTTGGCGGATGATTACTTAATTCAAACCTTTTGTGCAGCTTTACATCCATATAAATATACTGCATGCCCACTGGTTTTTGGGAGTTTTGGATTTCAATACATTCACAATAACTATATAAGATAGTCACTAGGTGGAAGACTATTTTTTAGAAGATGAATCTTGGTTTGTAGCTATGCGAACCCGTATCCACAAATTCCTAGGGGATAAGAACTATTAGGATACCAAAGCATTAATGTAACCCCCCTTGAGACTTTCAAAACCACCCTTGTAAAAGGCAGAGATGCACCACAACAGTCTGGCGGTAAAGAGGATTATGGAGTGTTCTGATGTTGGTTCCTAGAGATATTGATCGCTAGGAAGTCTTTGAGGATAGAGGGTTCAACCAAAACCTAGGCCATCTCATTTCGCAAGCGAATCGCGGAAATTATACGTGATACGAAGAAAAAATAAGGGTCAATTTGAACATTATAGTACTATTTAAAATATATTTAAATTTATGTAATTATTATCTTTTGCTTGTTATTTTTTGCAATAAAAAAGTTATTTTTCAAAAATATAAAAAAAAATGAACATACAAGTTTTAATTTCACAACAAGAAATGACCAAGCTTTAATTGCTCACTAAAAACAAAAAAAAATACACAAAAACATACTCTCCGGAATGCACAAAAGAAAAAGAAACAACACACAAAAAAAATACAAAAAAAATTCTCTCTGAAATGCTACTTCGATATCCCGGAGGTACCTCCGGAATGCACTATTCCGAATTAAGTACTCATTTTTAAAATATATAAGTTGTTATTTTTATTTAAAAAAAAGACATTTATATGAGTTAGATTACTCGAAATTTCCCTATATGTTATGGTTAATCCATATACCTTCTAAATCTCTTACCAATTCATGGAGACGCAAATTTAATTTTAACAAGAAAAATGGATATATTTCATTTTAATGTTGTTGGCAAAAATACCTTATAGTTCACTTATTGTTAAATACCATAGTGATAAACTTTCAATCAATGTTTTAAAAAACCAGTTTTGTTGAATCGGTCTGATGATCAGTTTTAGAGTCAACTCGTTTCTAGAATTTTTATGTATTTATTATTTTCTTGCATACATATGTATAAAATCAAGAATTTGATATCCATAAATTTAAACATTAAAAATATACACAACAAGTTGTAGATCAATTCAAGTACATTAAAAAAAACATATGATCATAAGTTTATATCGATCAAACTATTCAATTTATTTTGGATATGAGTTGTTTTTAAAGAACTAAATGAAATCAAATCTTTCTTTATTAAAACTCAGAAACAGCACACTCGTGTGATGGATAAAATGACCAACCCAATGCCATGATTAATTGTTTTTTTTTCAAGTTGTTATAATCCCTAATGTTGTAATAATGACTACATAGAAATAGCTATTTATTCAATATTCACATGACTACGAGCATGGTGTGTGTTAAGTCTATTGCTCCTTTTAGGTCCCCAAATTTAGTATAAGTTTGGCACCGCACATGTCCCTACAACCGTCCTATTATGAATCCATATGAATACCAAATTGAAACAAATAGAATTATTAGAAAGCTAGATAACGAAATATTAAATGATTTTACATAAATTTACAAAATAATTTTAAACCCACAATTTATAATATTGTGTGTAAATCCAAACATGTGATTGAGATTACCATGTGTATGCTCATGTGTTATACATAAGTAAAATTGTATTAGATATGAACTTAAAAAATACTATACCTAATCTAAATATGTGTCATCACAATAAATATTGTATACCAAAAATATTTGGTTAGAATAGAATAACTTATTCATATTTTTTTAAGTCATCAAACCTATTTACATAAATGATCTTAAAATTAAAAATTAAAAAAATAAAACATATCAACAATTATATAAAATCTACCTCTAACAAATGTATCAAGGTTGTCAAGATCTGAATCCTGCGTATGATCGTTTTTAAGTTTGCAAGATCGAGATCCTAAGATCTCACAAAATAAAACATAATTTTAACTTATAATTGTAAAACATGAAAAAGATCTCAAACATTCAGTTTTGATTTCAAAAACAATAAAAACTTCAAAACATTAGGCACAACTCACAACAAAAAATAACAAACAGTAAACTCGTAAAGGGTAAAAGACATGAAATTGTAAAAAAAAATTCTTTTATAGAAAAAAAACAACGAAAGGTAGGATCGGATCGGATCTACCTACGATCCTACCCCAAATGCAATTCATATACGATACGACTTATTTTTCATACCTATGATCATAGGATCGTACGATCCTACGATTAAGATCGATATTTTGGCAACTTTGAAATGTATGGTTATGGATCTTTTTTCCATGAGACTTATATATATATATATATATATATATATATATATATATATATATATATATATATATATATATATATATATTAAAGAAAAATTAATTAAAAAAATTAATAGTAAAAAAGTTGTGTAATTAAAATAATACTTCAATCCGGTTAACATTTATAATATTTTAAATTCTTTTTTTAAAATAAAAAAGAATGAAATAAATTTAAAAGTTAAAAGAATTAATCCAAAAATCTAAAATAAATTACAAATCTGGTTACCAAAATTTTAAATAATTTTTTTTATTGATAGATGTTTAATATAATAAATTTTGATTTAGATATAAATCACATTTTTGTAAAAAAAAATATGAATTTTTTTTAATAAATTTATTAGTAATAAAAATATTATTAAAAAAAATCATATGGTGAGACGGTGTTTGTTAGTGATTTTAAAGTTATTAATACTTTTTAGTGTAGTCGGAATAAATGAGACAAAATGAGTTTCTTGTAGCTATTTTTACGAAGTTGTAGTTGTAGCGTGCACACTCGGATAGTCAATAAGGACTCAGGAACATGAGGGGTCTGAGGGCAGCGCCCTTCGTGGGGTTCCAAGGGGAATAGTCTCCGGCAGGGTGTAACACTTGAGCCCTAGAGTTAGAAGATCTTGAAGTTGCTAAGCTTGGAGAAGGAAGTCTTGGATCCAGAACCACTACCCATTTTGCAAGAAGTTTGAGGTATCAAGTTCTTATCTTGGTTGTTAGATGCTTAGATCTCTTTTAGGTTAAATAGTTATGTTTTTAGCCATGGTTTGGATGGATGTTGGGATTAGGACGTCCTAAAGGATTATTCTTTCAAATCTAAGGTCTTCATGGGCTCCTTTGGCATAAAGGTGTCAACTTTATGGAGTTTAGGGGCCTCATGCATTCATTAAGTCCTTTTTGAGCTTTAGAACTTCTTATGGTCACGCATGGACGTAAAGTTAGCAACTTTACGTGATATTTCAGCTTAAGGAGGTTAGATCTGCACTTTGGGATGAAGTATTAACGAGTTAAGTGCTTAAAGTAGAAGGTGGCTAATTTGGTTGAGTACGATGGGCGTACAAGCCTATACGCGCATCGTATAATCCTTCGAGCCAGTACGCTTAACGTACCAGCTGAGTACGCCCAGCATACTCAGTCTGATGGCATGTCGATGTTGGGCCTTGGTTTAGACCTCGTCTTGGGCTTAGAAGGTTAGGGTTTAGTTGGGCCATCTGATTTTGGGAGTTTTGGGGCCAGGAATATTCGGGTTAAGGCTCATCTGAAGGGATTGGACCCAATTAGGAATTGGGCCATATCTTGGGCCTTGATGGATTGTTTAACGTTTGGGCCCATTGGATTGTGGTTATGGGCTTCATTCTTGGACCAAGCTAGGTTAGGGGTAAAATGGTCTTTTTACCCCAAGTAGAGATCTTTGGTTATGATGTAGATCCCAAATGTTAATTAGTTTTTATGTGGCAATTGATAGCTCGGGGAGCTGTAGAACCAGCAGTCAGGGATCATTCGTTTCATTCAACTTTTCAAGGTGAGTTTCCTCACTGGGTTTAGCGGGTCTAAGGCACCAAGGCCGAACCTCGTTTGGTTATGTTATTATACTTGTTGTCTATGTGATACTTATATGTGCTTGTATATGTATATTTATTGGGCGGGGCCCGTTATTCGAGTGTGGGCGGGGCCCAAATCTCAGTATTATTCGAGTGTGGGCGGGGCCCGTATTTCACTGGGTGGGGCCCATTATGCAAGTGTGGGCGGGGCCCGTTATATGATATGTATCGTATGTGGTATTTTGGGAACTCACTAAGCTTTGTGCTTACGCTTTTAGTTTGTGTTTCAGGTACTTTCAGTTTCAATGGGAAGGGCTCCGGTTGACTGCATCGCGCACACCATATGCATTTTGTTTATGGGACACACTTTGATTTTTATGTTGTTTGACATACTTATTCTATTGGGCTGTATGAACAATGTTTTCGAATACCGTTATTACTTAAATTAAAAATGAAATTTTTGGGTCATAATTTTTGGATGTTACAAGTTGGTATCAGAGCCTTGGTTTGAGGGATTCGGGCACACTCTCGGGTAGGGTCCGTTTGGTATACAGAGTATACTGTTTGAAAATCCCACTTTAAACACCTCACTAAATCCAACCTAGACATCATCCCCGTAGGTAGATCAATCAGTATAATGACTTGGAATTACTAATAAATCTTAATTATAGGTTCATAATAACGACCATGACTATAATTATAAGTTACACTTAAAGCAGAGTAAGTGTAGCTCAACTTACAGAGTATTTTGATGAAAATCAGGAATTATGCGGGAAGATCTTTGACCCAAGAGCTTCTATTCACCAGCTATCTAACACCGCAAGGCTTCGTAAAACTAATGAAACTTTCTACCAAAATTGAGAGAAATCGAGACAGAAACGTAGGGAATGTGTGGAATTTGAATGAGACAATGCAGGGTATTTATAACCACAATCGAAGTGCATGTCGTGCATTTGGTCAGTGTGCGCCGCACATTTGGTCGGACAGGGTGACGTGGCTTCATCAGTCGTGTGACACGTGGTGAATAACGGGTAGAGTGTCAACGCACATCGCGCATTCTATCATTGCGCGCGAGCGCACACGAGGATTTTTTGGTTTTTCAAAAATTCATATCTTCTTCATACGAACTCCATTTTTGACGTGTTTTATATCCACACATAGCTATCGATGATATCTACAACTTTCATTTAGACTTTGTCGGCTAATTTTGAATTTATTTTTAAAGTTATATTTTTTAACAGTCTTAGACTGTTAAAATTCGTTAAAAATTCATAACTCTCTCATATGATATTCGTTCTCAACTGTATTTATATCGATGGATAGGTAATGAAGAGAACTTCAACTCTCATTTAGATTGTCTTTCCTAAAAATCGACCGATTTCAATTTCGGTTTCTGTGCTAACACTGTTACGCTGAAATATTAGAAAAATCATAACTTCGTCTTATGAAGTCATATTTGAGCTTTAAGTTATATGTACGGAATCTTTGTCACATATACTATAACTTTGGTTAATATTATTTATCCTAAATAATCTTTTATCACAAAGTCATTTTTAACGCTTATAATATCTTAATTGACCAGTCAGAATTTGTGGGTGTTACAATTATCTCCCCGTTAGGATGATTATGTCCCAGAATCATCAGCAAGACAGGGCTTATATGATGACTCTGTACATTACCTTTCCATCCTATGTAATAACCGTAACTCTTACATCTTTTCTATTGAGTTTATAACTCTTAGACTTCTTGACTGTTGGTGGTGCTCAATCTTGCACCAGCTCTTAATTCTAAATTTGATCTTTATCGGAGACTCCTGCTCCATCTAGAATAGACTTAACCTATGATATGTTTTTTTTACAATCGTAACAGACCGAATGGTCATGTTCTACTGACTTTCCATTGCATGATGCAATGGCTAGGATCATGTCTCTCTGAGTTAGACTCCAACATGGGCGATACCTTCATTCATGTTCTAATGTGATCACATCATAACATGTAGCATTTCTAGCTACAAGATGCTTAATCTTAATGGTGACTGTGATACTTCTGTCGATCGCTTCGATTGTCTTTTCCTTCGATCTTTTGATTTAAGTCGAATGTGTAACGTTCCAAAATTTAAGACCAAAAATTTTGTTTTTATAATAAATAAACCATCGTCCAAAAAAGTTTCATAAAAACCATAAAGAAATAAAAGTATGTCAAAATCATCCAGTTACATCAAAGTCAAATAAAATGTGGAACAAGCATGGCGTGTGCGACACGATCACCCCGAGCTCTTCCATTTTGATCTGAAAGTACCTGAAACATAAACTGAAAAGCTTAAGCACGAAACTTAGTGAGTTCCCCAAAATACCACATAACATACATATCAAACACATAATGGGCCCCACCCATCATCGGGCCCTGCCCGACATCGAGCCCCGCTTGGAACGGATCTATCAGTAAATAATGGGCCCCGCCCGGTATACGTACAAACACATAAACACATGCAAGAATCACAAAGATAAATAGCATACAAGATAATCATCGGGCCCCGCCTGGCATCGAGCCCCGCCCGATATACATAACAGATATCATACATGCAGAGTCAAGGAGACAACTAGCATCGTAATCATAATAAACCACGGGCCGGCATTGGTGCCTTCGACCCGCCGAAAATAGTGAGGAAACTCACCTCAAGCTGCTGAATATCTCAGATAAAAGCTCGGACTGCTGATCCGGAAAAATCCCCGTGCTAACATCATCAATAATACCTAATTAATAATTGGTTCTTATCACGTGTCCAACATCCAAGGTAAAAGACCATTTTACCTTTTTTCCTACTTGGCCTAAACCAAGGAACAACTCATTTTCTCCAAAAGACCAAATTACTAAATGGCACCCAAAGCCCAATATGGCTCAATCTAAGAAGACCTATTGTCCAACAATAGCCCAAAGTCCAGAAATTCCCCATAGAAGTTAAAGGTCCAAGACCAATCGAAACATAGCCCAAATAACCCAAGCCCACAACTCATTCGGCCCACAGACTTACGTACGCTCGGCGTCCCAGGCTCGTACGCGATCGATTCGGAATTGGGGCTCGCACCCAGTACGCTCAGCGTACCCTAGAGTACGCCCCGTGTACTGGCCTGATTTCAAATCCTTGGCCAAACAACTTAAACACTTAAGAACTTATCATCCAACCCACAAAATAACATCATATTAAGGCCGTAACCCATAAAGTCGAAGACTTTAAGCCTTTGCATGGCTAAAAACACCCCAAGGTCCAATTCTAGCATCTTAACTCCATTAAGAGGAACATCAAACTTGCATGGTTGAACTAAACTCATCAAATTACCTTTTTTATGTACAAGGGACCTCAGAAAATCCTAGCTCTGTCATCCCAAGTTGCTGGAGTAGCCCATACTCCCAAACAAGGCTTAAAGGACCCAAAAATGCATAAACAAGGTATAAACTAGATCTAGCATAAGAAATCATCAAGTTGAGAGCTTTATACCTCAAATAGCTTGCAAAGTTGATGATGATTCTGGATCTATAAGCTTAAGCCACACCAAAGCAACCTCCAAGTGTTCTTCTTCCTTCAAAACACCAAAAACACCGCCAAAACTCACTTCCAAGCTCAAATCTCAAAAATAGCAATTAGTGTTTCATTCTTAGGGTTTAGAGGAGTGTAGGCTGACCAAAAGACACCACCAAGGCAACATAAGTTGTTTAAATAGGGAACATACCCTAAATTTTAGGCTTTGCCTCTGCTTAGCTACTCCCTGCATACTCCCATGTACGCTTAACGTACATGGGCGCCTTTGTGACCAACTATCGAGCCAGTACGCCCGGCGTACTCATAGAGTACACCCAGCGTACTCGGCTAGGGACTAAAATGAGAAGAATTACAATAAGGGTTAACATGGAACATACTACTAAATCTCGAATGTTACAATTCTCCCCCACTTGAATCAGACTTCGTCCTCGAAGTCTACTGCCACAAATAACTCCGGGTAATGCTCTTTCATCTTGTCCTCTGATTCTCACGTCCATTCTGAACCCTTGTGGTGCCGCCACTACAGTTTCACCAATTCAACAACCTTGTTCCTCAAGGTTTCCGTCTTCCTATCAAGAATCGTCACTGGGCTCTCGATATAATTCAGGCGATCATCCACCTGAATATCCTCCAATGGAACCACTGTGGAATCATCAACCAAACATTTCCGCAGCTGAGATACATGAAACGTGCTATGGATCTAAATAAGCTCCTTTGGAAGATCCAAGCGATAAGCAACCCGTCCCACCCGGGCCAAAACCCTGAAAGGACCGATGTACCTGGGGCCCAACTTGCCCCTCTTCCTTAATCGGATGACACATTTCCAAGGTGACGCCTTCAGGAAAACCATATCCCCAGCCTGGAACTCTAGTTCTGATTGACGCTTGTCGGCATAGCTCTTCTGCTAACTCTGTGTTGTCTGAAGCCTACCCCAAACCCGCTGAATCGACTCGGTAGTATTGAGTACCACCTCAGTACTCCCCATGACTCGCTGAACGACCTCACCCCTACATATCAGGGTCATGCATTTCTTCCCATAGAGCATCTCAAAAGGAGTTCGATCGATGCTGGCGTGATAAGTGTTGTTATACGAAAACTCAGCCAAAGGGAGATACGTATCCTAACTCCCACCGAAATCCAATACACATGCCCACAACATATCCTCTAAGGTCTGGATAGTCCTTTCACTATGTCTCTCAGTCTGCGGATGGAAAGCCATGCTGAAGTGCAAACGAGTACCCAGCTCCTCATGGAACCTCTTCTAAAACCTGGAAGTAAAGCGGACGTCCCTGTCTGAAACCGGAACCCCATGTCATGCGATAATCTCCCTGATGTATATGTCGGCCAACTTCTCCGCAGTGATACACTCCTAAATTGGAATAAAATGCCATCTCTTAGTTAATCGATCCACGATAACCCAAACTGAATCCACTATGCGCGTTGTCTGAGGCAACTTCGTGCTGAAATCCATGGTGATCTCCTACCATTTACAAATGGAAAGGTCTAACGGTTTCATCTTGTTGTGAGTCCGCTGATGCTCGGCCTTGACTTTCCTGCAATTCAAGCACTTCTCTACATACATGCTACATCCTGCTTCATACAGGGCCACGAATAATCAGGATGGAGATCTCTATACATCTTTGTCGCCCCGGGATGAATGGAGAATCTCGACTTGTACGCCTCCTCCATCAAAAGGTGATGTGCCCCACCCTAATAAGGAACCCACACCCACTGATGGAGAGTCAATAACCCCCGAATATCATAATCGAAGGAAGCTACTTAACCCACTATGTGCTCACTCTTCCGGTGCATCAGAACTACACCCAAACCTGTGATCGACGCATCACAATAAACTATGAAATCCTCAACATCCTCAGGCAGAGTCAGAATCGGCGCCTCACACAACCTTTGTCTCAGTGTAACATCCCAATGATGAGGTACTTCTAATTTTGACCCTATAATTGAATTATATTGCATTTTGGTCCTAAGTTTAAGAAAGAGTGCAAAAAGGGCCCATAATGGCATTTTGGTAAATTGGGACTTTAAGGAGTATGTTGTGTGTACGTTGCGCGTACTAGGGCGCGCCTTAGTATGCTGAGCGTACACCTCGTGCGCAGGGCGTACGTGGAAAGCATGCAAACCTTAATTTTTAGGGTTTTGGCTCATATTTGTGCATCCTTAAGGCCTCACATCTCATTCTTACCCAGCCTCCTTCTGTGACATCGACCCCTAAGCAAACCTAAGAGCAAGAGGGAAATTTTGGAGCCTTTAAGAGAGTCTTGAAGTGGTTTTAAAGAAAGAAGAAGGTGGCGAGAAGATCTTTGAGTAGAGTGCATTTTGGATCTAGGATTTCTACCTTGATTGCAACCTCCAGGAGGTATAAAGCTTGCAACTTTACCACTCCATCTTGTCGATCTAGGTTTTTGCTCTTTTAAGTCACTTTTTGGTCCCCAAATGGTGATTATTGAGCATGGACTGTTCTTGACCCATTAAGCCGTCCTTTCAGACCTTAGGAAGGGTCTTGAATCATAAAAATGGGGTCTTAATGGTTGGTTTTGCTCCATGCACTCTGTGAAAGGTCTTAATGTATTAAGATTAATACACCTTAAGTTAAGAACTTATTCAACATGCAATATCATAAAGTTGGAAACTTTATGACTCTTGAGGACGATTTATCCTTGGATCTGAAAATGGGACGTAAGAGCTTAAGGCATTAAGCTCTTAATGAAGTTTGAGAAATCTGGACGTACGCTTTGTGTAACCTGAGTACGCAGCGCATACGTGGTCAACTTACCCTACTGCGGTCAAGGATTTAGTACACTCAACGTAACTTCGTTGTATACCCCGCGTACGTGTTTTGTGTCGACTCGGCTGAGTTGACTCAGCTGGGTTGACTCGGCTGGGTTGACTCGGTTGACTTATGGATTGTGACCACTTTGACTTTGACTTTGACCAAGAGGTATTTTGGTTAATTTGAATGGTATTTGAGAAATTGGTCATTTAGGTTGATAGGTGACGGTTAGAGCTGAGATTCGGAGTCGAGACATGATCAGCTTTTGTCCAGACTGTAAGGAGAGTTTTCCTCACTGTACTTATGGGTCTAAGGCACCCAGGTCGGCCCGTTGGATTAGATATCCTGTTATGTTATAGTATGTTATCGTGTTGTAGTGATCTGTTAGATCTGTGTCCTGGTATATAGGATGATGTTATGCTTAGTAATTTATAAATCTGCCTGATTGTCTGTTGACTGATTTTATGTTCATCTATTATATGTGCACATATTTGGTTGCTGGTTGAGGCTTTACTGTTATGTGCATGGGCCAACAGATCGGGGGCATTCTAACCCGATGGTTGATTGGGCCCGAGGGTATTCCATCCCGAGGATGACTGGACCCGTTGTATATTGGCATTACAAACCGATGGTTGACTGGGCCTAGGTTATTCCAACCCGATGGTTGAATGGACCCATTATATATTGGCATTCCACCTAGGGTATTCCATCCCGAGGATGACTGGACCCGTAGGGTGACTAGGCCTGGGGTATTGGTTGATTGGACCCGACATGTTGTTGTATATGTTATCTGTTTATGTGTTGGTACCTTGGGGGAACTCACTAAGCTTTGGCTTACGGTTTTTAGTTATTGTTTCAAGTATTTATGATGATCGCGGGAAGGCGAAGGGGTGACCGTACACATCCTCTATTTTATGTACTTATGATCTATGGGATACTCTGATATGGAACATTACTTTGAAAACAATGATTTTGTAAACAATCTATGATTTGGGGTTGTTTTAAAAAGTTTAAATTTGTTGTGATTTTGATGTATGTTACACTCAGGGTCTCAAATGTTGCCTACTGCGTAGGCCCCCAACAAAAAGTGACAGTTTTATTCGTCAGTCGAGTCAAAGGAACCACTATCTTGGAGAAATCTTGAATGAATCTCCAATAGTAACCTGACAGAACAAGAAAACTACGAATCTTTGGAGACTTCAGAACCTCCCGTCTCATCACCGCCTCAACCTCGACCGGATCGACTAGAATACCATTCTGGTTGACAAGGTGCCTAGAAATTGCACTCGCGCAACCAGAACTCACACTTGGAGAACTTCACATAAAGTCTTTCCCTCCTCAAGGTCTCCAACACCTCTCTCAAATGCTCCACATGCAATTCTTGGGTCTTGGAATAGACCAGGATGTCATCAATAAATACAATCACAGACTGATCCAGCAACGGCCTGCATACACGATTCATGAGGTCCATGAACGCGGTTGGAGCATTGGTGAGCCCAAAGGGCATCACCACAAACTCATAATGACCATAACGAGTCCGGAAGGCCATCTTCTACACATCCTCCTCTCTGACCCTCATCTGATGATAACCCGAACGTAGATCAATCTTGGTAAACTAAGATATACACTGAAGTTGGTCAAACAAATCATCAATCCTCGGTAGTGGAGAATAGTTCTTCACCGTTTGCTTATTCAGCTCCTGGTAGTCAATACACATCTGATGCGACCCATCCTTCTTCTTCACAAACAGGATCGACGCTCCCCATGGCGAATTGCTCGGTCGAATTAACCGCTTGTCTAACAGCTCTTGCAGTTGTGTAGACAACTCATGCATCTCTGGAGGAGCTAACCTATACGGTTCTTTGGCTATCGGAGCCACACCCAAAACCAAGTCAATCCTAAACTGTTGGGTCAAAAATATGGTTTATACTTTGCTTTTCTTGGAAAATGTATTTTTATGTCTAGGACCATAAACAGGTCAGTGTTTACGGCCGTAAACAGGTTTACGGTCGTAAACCCATTTACGGCCGTAAACCCATTTACGGCCCATGTTTCTCATGTATATATATAGGGGTGAGGGGTGTGAGGAACAGATTGATGAATAGAAGAGAGTGTACGGCCAAGAGAGAGAGAGAAAGGAGCTTTAGTGTGTGTAAGTGTGTGAATCTTGTGTAAGGAACTTAATTCATATCATCAATACATTCAAGATTCATATTATTCTTCTTCTCCTTCTCTTCAATTTGACCTGACATCATCCGTTTGATTGGGATTCCGCACCATCAAACGGATCTGATTGATACTCAAGCATTTTGGGGACTTACAATTGGTATCAGAGCTTGGATTGTATCAGTCATTTTTGTCAGATCTGGAGCATATTTGATCTTATTTTTGAAAAATTCCTACGTTTTTGGATAGATCTCTGAAAATTAGGGGGGGTTTGTTCTTCGTGTTTTTGATAAAAACGGGGTTTTGATCGAGTTTTGGAGCAAAAAGAGGTGAAAAACGCTGTTTTTCACGTAATCTGCGAAGAGTTTACAGTCTTTGAAGGGTTTACGGTCGTCGGCGGCGGCGGTGTTTACGGCTAGGGTTTCCCGGAGTTTACGGCCGGAAACAGTTTACGGTCGCCGGAGTTTGCGGCTTGGAGGATGGCTCGGCTCGGCTCGGCAGCATCAGTAGACTACTTGCGCGCTTCAATAAAAAGGGGCGGATTTGGGGGTGCCAGGGATTGAACCCGGGACCTCTAGTTCCTAAACTCAGCGTGTTAGCCAACTCAACTACCTGATTCTTTGTTTCACTCCTTCGAAACTTAATTCAAAACAAGTCCTTCTCGGTTCCATCTTTCGAAATTTGACACTTTTAACCCAAAAACTCAATTTCTTTTAGTTTTAAATTCCTTTTTCATTCAAAATAAAAAAAAATAATAATAATAAATAATAATAATAATAATAATAATAATAATAATAAATTTTAGTTTTTAAAGTTTGACTTTTCTTTTTGATTTTTTACTTAAAAATTTTGACTTTGACTTTTAAAGTTTGACCTTTGACTTTAAACTTTGACTTTCTCGTTTAACTTTTAAATTTTCAAATTTAGCTTTTCGGTTTGACTTTTAAGTTTGACTTTTAAGCTTGACTCTTTAAATTTGACTTTTAATGGTTTTTGAGGTCTACAAGGGAATTGAAGACATGAAAGAGAGTCGTCAGGATATGTTAAGACAAAATTTCAACATGTTCGATTATATCCCTGGAGAAACCCTGGAAGCTCAGTTGCAGCGATTTACTACACTTACTACTGAGATGAATATAGTTGGGATATTCTTGACGAAATCTGAGATAAACAAAAAGCTGCTTAATGCACTTCCGAAATCGTGGGATATGAACGTGGCTGACATCAAGAAGACAAAAGATCTCAATCGTCTTAGTCTTGATGATATAATTGAAGAACTTGGCGCTTTGAAGTGTGGAAAAACAATGAGTTCCGCAAACCTTCCGGTCAATGAAGTTTCATGTTCTCAATCATGTGAAGTTCCATGTTCTCAATCATGTGAAGTTTCATGTTTTCAATCATGTGAAGCTACGATTAAACTTCTTCGTGAACATAATGATTTATTAAAAAGAGAAGTTGAGGACCTGAGATATGAAGGATATCAACTCCGGAAAGGAGAAAAACCCCTGAAGGTCCAGTTAGAAACAAAAATAAAGGATTTTAAGAGAATTCAGACAGAATACAGTGAAAAATGTGAGCTTTATGACTATATTAAGAGACAACTTGATGCTGTAACTGAAGAACTTGACGCTTTGAAAATTAAGTGTGGAAAAACAGATGTTAGTTTCAAAAATTATACTGCGTCAAGTAAGACAGTCGAGTCCTTATTTGAAACCCAATTAAAATTCAAAGATAATCAAAACAAGGGTCTAGGGTATGATAGTGTTCCTCCACCTTTCAATCATAACTACACATCCATCCCTACGACACAGGAAGAAATTGACAGGGAGACACATCTTCAATATGGCAAACCAGCTGGATTTGTGTCAGGAGGTATTCAGGTTGAACATACTAATGTTTCTACCTCATGTGCAGGTAAAGTAGCAGAAGATGAGAACAAAGAGAACACCACTGAACAAACCAACATCTCCTTGAGCTCTGAATATGTTGCTTCGAACTCAGCTGCTTCTGATCAACCTGCTGTTGAGAAATACAGGCCACCAATTCCAGTGAAACAGAGTGCCTGTTGTAATTGTGCTTGTGGGAACAATAAGAGACAAGGCAAGGACACGCCACCAGGGGCAGGAAGAATCAATTTCCCAGTGAAGAAAAAGACTTGCTTTCACTGTAGAACACCTGGACACATTGCCAGACATTGTCCAAATCGCGCATACGTTCCCTACTATGCACAAGGGTGGCAGAACGCGCCAAGAGGGAGATACTCCAAAAGAAACCCCTCAAGGTCACGTTCAGATAATGGCGACTGGAACGCGCAGAAGGCCAAGAATCAAACCCACAAGGCCAAGAATCCGAATCCCAAGGGCAAGAAGGGAATGTCGGCCAAGAAGCCAAATCCAAGAGATGCTCCCGTGAAGCCAAAATCAAAGTCATCTCAACGGCCGACATCAAGATCAAAAGCAAGTGCTGAGCCACCCATCAGATCGAAAAAGAAATGGGTTAAACCCAACTACAAATGGGTTCCAAAGGCTCACTCTCCCAAATCTTCTAACGATTCTAATATTTCTACATCTTCTGTTTGTGATAAACAGGACATGTCATGGGAGAATGTATCTTGCGTAGATGACAAAGGTCAACCCAGTTTCAAAATGGACTGGGTTCCAAAGACCAACTAATCCCGCTCTGTGTCGGAGCAGCTATGAAGGCATATCATCAGACTTCGGTTTGTTGGTAGTGGCTGTTCCAGGCACATGATAGGGGACATCTCTCAACTGTACAACATTCATAACTTTGTTTGGGAGTATGTGTCCTTTGCGGGAAAGGGAAGAAAGGAAGGGATCACTCATGGGGTTAGTGCTTAACGATGTGAAGAATTTTCGGATCTGTTCTGAGATTACGTGTGCTGCTCTCAGACCTTCTGGATGCAAATTCAATCGGTGACTTACGGTTTGAGTTTTCTTCTTTATACTCCTGAGTTTTTCGTAAGCTGATTTGCTTTAAAGACTAATTTTTGTTTTAGGATAGTTTAAATTTGCGCATTTACTTTCGTTTCTCTCTTATGCACAAATTTAGGAGGAGAAATAAAAACAAAACAAAAAATTAGAAAGTTTAAAAAAAAATCCAAAAACATTAAAAAAAATCAGAAAATCCAAAAATATGTTGTTAATGGAATGTGCTTGCATGAGATGTTTTGGGAAGTGATATAATCATGTGATAACAGGCAATCTGAATCTGTGTAAGGGACTGAATCTGAATTGTCTAGGCTCTGTGTTCGATGCGTTGGTAGGCACGAAAGATTCTAAATGGACTTGACTAGGCAGAGTTGAACTTTAGGAATTCAAAGACTTGACAAATCTTGAACTAGTTAAATCCGTTTAGCCTGACCATACGACACTCGGATAGGTTGAGCAGGGAGATATACATGATAATCCACCGGTCACATTAAAGTAATCCGTATCTAGAACTGTGGTTTAACTTTTCCTCGATGTACGGACTTTGTCCTTAATTCCGGTATTGATGGGGCGACTGGGGAATTCCGATAAAGTAGGTCTGTAGGAAATTATTTTCTTGCTTTCTTTCTGTTAGTCATATGTTGCCTCCTCTGCGTGATTGAAATACATCCGACCTGGACTGTAACATATGCAACTCTATCTCTATGCATCTTCTATCTATGCAATTCTTTCTATCTGTTAGCCATATATTGTCTCATTTGCGTGACTTACAATCCGACCTGGTACACAGCATATGCACCATTCTACTTCTCAATCCCTCTAAATCTGGTTAGTCATATGTTTCACCCTCTGCGAGATTGGAAGAGATCCGACCGGGGTGTATAGCATATGCATTCTAAATCTGACTTCTCTCATAATAATTGTCTGCTCACCTAAAGTAAGGAGTACTTTGGAAGTTCCTGATTATTGGGGTATGTCAGGAAGCGGGAAACATGTTCTAGTACATTTAAAATTGAACAATCACTAGGTTGTCTGTAGATCTCGGTGCTCAATTTAGGTGGACAACAATATCTTTGGTCGTCGTCAGCTGAATGGTCCTTAAGGAATATTATCTAGGAACTTAGGATCACTTTGTCTTGTAACTAATAGTATGTCCTAATTTTGTCACAATCTCTCGTGTTTAAGTGGACCACAATACCGGCGATTGACCAGATCTATTCATGAAGGGAGAGGTACTGATAAACGGATAAAGGTTGTCTAAAAACTTTGATCCCAAATCACTCTTAAAGTTAGATATCATTTTATTTTTGTTAAATTTGTTCATAGTTTCTTCTAATTTAAATATTAGGGGAGAATTAAAAAATTTAAAAACCAAACAAAAATCAGAAAATTAAAAAAAAAATCCAAAAATGGTGTTATTTCTGTTTTATTTCTTTTTCAGAAAATATGAAAAATCCAAAAATATTGTGTGCTAAATTTTTCGTTTAGTTTTGTTTTGTCTTGAAAAGTGAATTCAGGTGAAGATGAAACTCATGGAGTTTGTGTCGAAGATTTCTGAGCCAAGGCTTCATCCGTGATCATCGAAGAATTCTCATTCGAAGGAGCAAGAAATGAAGATTATTCTTTCGACATTCAATCTTTCAACCCCAGAAGCAAGGTGAAGCTGCACTTGAAGATTAGGTGACGGATTGCATTGAAGCCTCCTCAATCAGTCTGCTGCTATCTTGAACCTGCTGAAGTGATCCAAAAGATTTGTTCTCTCTGATGTTCTCTCTGAAGATTCTCAAGCTGAAAGCGCTATCTTTCAAGAATCAGTACGTCAAGCCTCCTCACCCAACGAACGTTCAAAGCCAAATTTTGAAGAAATGCCCAAGTGCTCAAGATGAAGTTGTTCATTGAAGATTCATCAAGTTCATCTTGAAGTTGTGAAGAATTTGAAGATAAATGCTGAAGCCAAGCTTACAATGAAGATGAACAAGAAAGCCAACTACTTTTTAGGGGGAGCTTGTTGGGTCATTTAAGAAAAGAAAAGAAAGCTATAAACCAAGGGGGAGATTGTTGGGTCAAAAATATGGTTTATACTTTGCTTTTCTTGGAAAATGTATTTTTATGTCTAGGACCGTAAACAGGTCAGTGTTTACGGCCGTAAACAGGTTTATGGCCGTAAACCCATTTACAGCCGTAAACCCATTTATGGCCGTAAACCCATTTACGGCCCATGTTTCTCATGTATATATATAGGGGTGAGGGGTGTGAGGAACATATTGATGAATAGAAGAGAGTGTACGGCCAAGAGAGAGAGAAAGGAGCTTTAGTGTGTGTAAGTGTGTGAATCTTGTGTAAGGAACTTAATTCATATCATCAATACATTCAAGATTCATATTATTCTTCTTCTCCTTCTCTTCAATTTGATCTGACATCATCCGTTTGATAGGGATTCCGCACCATCAAACGGATCTGATTGATACTCAAGCATTTTGGGGACTTACATAAACTCCACCGACCTCTCCGGAGGCACTCCAGGCAAGTCGTCTGGAAACACATCTGGGTATTCCCGGACAACCGGCACATCATCCACAGTCGCCTTACCCTTCTCTCGGTTATCCATAAAATAGGAAACATATCCAGAACAACCCTGCTGAAGATAGTGTCTAGCCCTAACTGCTGAACATAGAATCGGCCTACGCTGAGCACTCTCTCCATGAACCACTAACTCTTCCCCATTTGGGGTCAGAATGCGCACCATATGATGCTCGCAATCAATCACCGCCCCATTGGGGCCCAACCAGTCCATCCCTACAATAACCTTGTTCCCGCGCAAAGGATTAGGAACCTAATCAATCGGATACTGCCCGTTAAACATCTCTAGAACACAACCCTGATGAACCCTTGAAACCCGTATATATCGCTCATCCGTAATCTCAACCTCTAATGGACAATCCAGCTCCCCCGGAGCACCAACAAACCTCTTGTTGAGCACAAGAGATACAAAAGATCGGGTAGCCCCTGAATCGAACAATACCAAGGCATAGATACCTTTCATGAGGAACAATCCTAATGATGGGTTTTGAGCAAAAGAACATCCTATGTGCACATGCAAAACCGTAAAGCTTTGGATCTAGCTTTCTCTATTGTACATGCAAATTATCCAAAGCTTGTAAACCTAATCTAGCATACAACAAAACTAATTGAATATCAAATAAACAAGTTTGATGAATACCTTGATTGTTGATTGTAGATCTTGAAGCTTTGAGAACCTTAGCACCCCAAATGTTGTGCCTCTAATAAATCACAAACACCAAAAGCAATTGGATGAAGCAATATAGAGAGGGGAGAGGGAAAAATCGGCTCCAAGATTTCTAGGGTTTAAGTGTTAGCCGAATTTTCATGCCCTAGGGGTCTTTATATAGGTGTGGAAATTAGGGTTTCAGTCATTATCCTTATCTAGTTACTTAGCTACCAAGTAGCCCAAAGGATAATTCTAGAACCCCTCCTTTGGACGAATTCCTAAGGCCTTATCCTTAGAATTCGTCCACCCTATACTCTAAGGTTTCCTTACCCAACTTTGCAACTATCACATAATTACAAGCTCAGTCCCCTTAATTCAATTAACCTCTTTTGGACCACAAAATCAATTCTTAATTAATTCTTGACCAATGTTAATTAAATTAAATATGATTTCTCTTTAAATATATTATTCTTATAATATATTAATAAACATAATAACCTCTTTCTCTATTATTCATCCAGTCAAGTTGCTTCGGTGAAGGCAACCCAAAAGGACCATGCTACAACCGGGTCAAGTACATACCAAATATAGTTATGGACTTAGACACTAATCCAATAGTCTCCCACTTGGATAAGTCTAATAACTATAAATGCAAGTACGACTTCAGGATCCGATTAGCAATCGTAGTCCTCTGTTCTAGATATCGTGCGGACAATTACATGGAACATAGTCATACTTATTGTCCAGCAGTTTGTTTCTCGATCTCCGATTTGTCTGACATAGAACTTAATTGAACACATCAATTCAGTCCTGACCGGGCCCGACACATAAGTCAAACCAAATCATCGAGGGGCCCAAATATCGTTTTTACCCTCTTAGGATAAAAGGAACAGATAAACTTCGACTTATATGCATTTACCATCCACTCATCAAATCATGCACAACAATGCGTTTTATAACATCAAGTTATTGATGCGTTTACACATTATTAATGCACAATCAACTTGCAAACAATAAACCATATATCTAGGTTTAAATACTATATGATATTATCGTCTTGCGATCACTCGTGATAAATTCCATGAAGTGATGCCAGCAAGCGTGGGTTTAATCCAATGCTTAAATCTTATTCATAAGCACTCATGAACGTTGCAGCAAACCTTTGCTATGTCTAATACACTTTAGATAGTCTACAAACCAATTCATGACAGTCTTCTTTCATACCTACTTCCAAAGTATAAGAGACTGTGGACTGTTCGAATAATCTTATTATTCAGGAAGTCAAAACATGCAAAGTGAAACAATAGGTAAATAATTAACACAAGACAGTAACTTTACTCATAAATAATACTCCTTTTTTATTCATCAAATGTTAATTACAATTTATCTCTTACATGTTTCAAGCTATCTAATCTAAACTAATATCGTCCTTCAGCCCAATGCTCCTAGCATGCTGCAAGTACTTAACCCTACTCAGTCCCTTCGTAAGGGGATCTGCTGGGTTATCCTCTGACGATACCCTCTTCACTACGAGGAGTCCCTCTTCCACCCGATGTCTAATAAAGTGATATGTCCTGTCGATATGTCGGGATCTGCCATGATCCATCGGTTCCTTGGTCAAGGCAACCACACGTTCGTTATCACAGAAAATTTCCATAGGCTTCTTTACGGCTGGAACAAATCCAAGGTATCCGATGAAGTTATTCAACCATATCGTCTCCTTTGACACTTCGCTCGCTGCTATGTACTCTGATACGCACGTTGAATCAGCTACGGTCTCCTGCTTGGAACTTTTCCAAGTCATTGCTCCTCCATTTAATGTAAATACCCAGCCTGACTGAGATCGATAATTATCTCGGTTTGTATGAAAACTGGCGTCACTATACCCTATCACCCTTAACTCATCACTCCCACCGAGGACTAGAAATCATTCCTTGGTCCTCCGAAGGTACTTAAGAATATTCTTGACTGCGGTCCAATGTGCTCTACCAGGGTTCCCTTGATATCTGATGACCATGCTCAAAGTGAAGACCACATCAGGGCGAGTACAAGTCATAGCAGACATGATCGAGCCAACTGCGGAAGCGTAATGTACTCGTCTCATTTCTGCTATCTCGTCCTCGGTACTCGGGCTTTGAGTCTTACTCAACTTGGTATTGCTTTGGATCGGTAACTCTCCCTTCTTGGAATTCTCCATACTAAAACGCTTTAGTACCTTATCCAAGTAAGTATTCTGACTAAGTCCTATTAGTCTTTTACTCATGTTTCTCATTATCCTTATTCCCAGAATATCGGCAGCCTCTCTGAGGTCCTTCATAGTGAAACACTTCCCAAGCTAGGACTTAACCTCCTGCAGGGTCGGGATGTCGTTTCCTATGAGTAGTATGTCATCGACTTACAATACAAGGAAGCTAACTATACTCCCACTGGCTTTGACATATACATATGACTCATCCTCGCTTTGTAGGAAGCCAAACTCTTTGACTTACTCGTCGAAACAAAGATTCCATCTGCGAGATGCTTGTTTCAATCCATAAATGGATTTCTCAAGCTTACACACTCTATTGGGATGCTTCACATCGACAAAACCCTCTGGCTGACTCATGTAAACATCCTCAGCCAACTTTCCATTGAGGAAAGTGGTTTTGACATCCATCTGCCATATCTCATAGTCATGAAATGCAACAATGGCTAGCATCACCCTAATAGACTTTATCTTCGCAACCGGTGAGAAGGTCTCATTATAGTCAACTTCGGGAGTTTGAGTAAAGCCTTTCGCAACCAATCGTGCCTTATAAGTGTGTACTTTCCCATCCATGTCGGTCTTCTTCTTGAAGATCCACTTGCACCCGACCGTCTTACGACGTGGCACGTTGTCAACCAAATTCCAAACTTTGTTGTCATACATGGACTGAATCTCGCTGTCCATAGCCTCTTTCCACTTAGTAGACTTCGGGCCTGCCATGGCTTCCTTATAGCTGTTAGGTTCGTCCAAATTTACTAGTGTACTATCACTAATAAATGTATCCCCTTCAGTAGTAATATGGAAACCATAAAACTGGGGTGGAACGCTAACCCTTTCGGAACGTCTAAGAGGTAATGACTCGTCAATCTGTTCAATAGGAGTTTCCTCCTCAAGTTGAGCGCCAATGTTAGAGGTTCCTTCATCGTTCGATTCTTGAAGCTCTTCAAGATCGATTTTCCTCCCACTGTCTCCTTGGCTTATGAGTTCTCGCTCTCAGAAAACCCTTCTCCTCGCAACAAAGACAACATTGTCACTCGGTCTATAGAAGAGATAACCAAAGGATTTCTGCGGGTAGGCGATGAAAATACACCGCTCACTACGAGGTTCGAGCTTGTCGTTAGTCTCTCGTCTTACGAAAGCCTCGCAACCCCAAACCTTGATATGTGCCAATGAGGGAGATTTCCCCGTCCACATCTCGTGAGGTGTTTTGGCAACCTTCTTTGTAGGGACTAAGTTAAGGATATGGGTAGCAGTCTCTAAGGCATACCCCCAGAATGAGATAGGTAGCGAAGCACGACTCATCATGGTACGAACCATGTCGAGCAAGGTTCGATTACGCCTCTCAGCCACACCATTCAATTGCGGTGTCCTAGGTGGCATCAATTGCGAAACTATTCCGCATTCGTTGAGGTATTCGTGGAATTCAAGACTAAGGTACTCTCCACCTCGATCGGATCGAAGCATCTTGATTTTCCTGCCCAACTGATTCCCCACTTCATGCTGAAATTCTTTGAACTTTTCAAAGGTTTCTGACTTGTGCTTGATTAAGTAGATATACCCATATCTGCTATAATCATCGGTGAACATCACATAGAAGTGGCTCGCATCCCTTGTGGTGGATCTAAAGGGCCCACACACTTCGGTGTGTATGAGATCCAATAAACCCTCACCCCTTTCACAAGTACCAGTGAAGGGTGACTTGTTCATCTTTCCAAGTAAACAAGACTCACACACGTCATCGTCCCTAAGGTCGAATGACTCCAAGACTCCATCCTTTTGGAGTTAGGCTATGCATTTCTTGTTGACATGTCCAAGACGACAATGCCATAAGCATGCTTTATCCAAACTATTGGAAGAATCGATACACAACACATCATTTCCTAAATTGTCTACAACCATCACAGTTTCATATATTCCATTACAAGGCAATGCTTCAAAATAGAAAACACCATTAAGAAAAGCATTAATAGAACCTTTTTCATTATCAAACGAAAATCTAAATCCTTGTTTATATAAACCATGAAAAGAAATGATGTTTCTTGCCATTTCTGGCAAATAGAAACAATTATTCAACTATAGTTCTAACCCACTACTAAGTACTAAAGAGTAAACTCCAATATTGGTGACAGGCGACGATCTTCTGTTCCCCATGATCAAGTTTATCTTCCCATGCTCCACATCCCTATTTCTTCTTAGGCCCTACAAATCAGAACAAATGTGAAAACCACATCCTGTATCAAGTACCCAAGAAATAGCATGCGATTAGTTATTAGATTGAATAGTGTAAATACCTGCGAAGGACGGTTTGATCTTCCCATCCTTGATATCTTACACATACTTCAGGCAGCTTCGTTTCCAATGTCCCTTCTCATGGCAGTAGTAGCACTATGCATCCTTCGGGTTGGAGGTGGGTGCAGCGGGACCAGCCTTGGTTTCATTAGAAGAGGTGCCACCGTGGGTGTTAGGTATAGAAGATTGCGTCATTGGGCTTTTTACTTTAGTCCTTTTTGTATACGGTTTGGGCCTGTCCAACCTTCATTTATTAGGGTTACAAGATCTATATATAGTGCATGTATGCATCGTGTATAGACTAGTCGTTGATTTCATTATTGTAACCCTACCACACCTCTATAGTAGCAATTCTTAATAGAGTTCTTCTGAGGTTGTGGCTTATTAATCATTCGAAATCAGTTTGATTCATCGTGTGTTCTTGTTTACTTTGTGTTCTTGTGTTGCTTGTTAAGAATCTTATCGATCTTAAGAGTTTTAATCTCATCAATTGGTATCAGAGCAAGAGGCTGTGTAAATAATACGCATCTCTTCTGTTAGAAGAAAATCCTTAGGGTTTCCGCTTTTATAGAATCTATTGGAGCCGTCATCACTTCATTGACGCTGTTCCTAGATCTCGATATTACCCTAACTCTATATTTACAAGTCTGATTCTTGACAGGTACGCAGATCAAATTATCATGTCTCTCGATGAATCTCAAAACAATCCAATCAACATCTCTAACAGCATTGGCTCGACCATAAGGATTCCGATCCTATATGCTCAAGAATATGAGGTATGGGCTCTTCACTTTGAAGACTATGTTATTGGTTCAGAGGATAACAGATACTTGATCTGGGAAGCCATTACTTTGGGTCCTTTCGTACACTCAGGAACAAACAGAACCATCAAGACACAGAAAGAGCTCAACCAGCTAATGGTAGATGTGAAAGAAGTCCATCAATATGAGAAGGATAAACTGGTTAGCAATATAAAAGCAATGAGGATGATCAGATTCGCTTTACAATCTGATACCTTTCGTCTGGTGAGTACGTGCACTACTGTAAATGAAATCTGGAAAAGGCTTAAGGAGTTATATTCTACCGATGAGGATCTCGAGCATTCCATCCAAACTCTTCTACTTTCAGTGTTTGGTGACTTCAAGCAAAAGCCTGAGGAAAGTCTTATTCAAACATTCAATCGCTATAACCATATTCTCAGTAAGATGATTAAGCACGGTATTGGCAGAGAGGTGATCGGGTATAAGGTCACTTTCATCAATGTCCTAAGACCTGAATGGATGGAGGTGGTTTCAACTGTTAAAGCACATGAACAGTTCAAGTCTTACTCATTGGCAAAGCTCGTAGGGATTCTCAAGTCACATGAAAGTGTTGTGACAAAAGACTCAAAGGTTGTTTCTAGTTGGGGATCTTTGGCACTCGTGGCTACTGGTAAATCTGGGGATGATGAAGAACCTGAGACTGATCTCTCAGAATGTGATCTCACTAGTGGGGATTATGCTCTGATGGTGTCTAACCCCAAGCGGTTCGCAAGGAAGAAATTTCCTTCTGCTAAGAACCAAAATTGGCAAGGGAGTTACAGTTCCGAGAAGGCGAAGGAGGAGAACATAAATACTCCTCAGAAGGAAGAAGAGAAGAAAGAAGGAAAGCTAGTTGGTAACTCTGGGTATGACTGCCATTACTGTCACGGGCATAATCACTTGGCGAAGGATTGTTTGTTACGAAAGATGAATGAGAAGAAAGAGGGAGAAGATGATGAAGCTTACTTCAAGCGTAAGCTGGAGGAAATCCAAAAGAAGAAAGCTAATGATAAATCCATGGCTGCTTTGATTGTGCAGGAAGATGATGCAGAGAACGAGTTTAGTGGAGTAGAGGTTTGGTCTACTGACTCGGAAGATGAAGAAGTTCGCAAGCCCACACATGGAAGGGAATTTGTTGCGAAGGAAGAAGGCTATGAGATTGCTGGCAGATGTCTGATGGTGACAGCTGGTGTGTCACAAATAAGAGGCTACACAACAGATGGCGGGTGTGAAGAAGCGAAGGAGAGGGAAGACAAATGCTTTACCGCAAAACCAATCGGAGAGCAGATCAATGAGTGTGATCAGTTGATCAAGAAGGTAAATTCCATCCTTGAAACTCTTAAAATACCCGTATCTAACTATGAAAAAGAATTAAATGATTTAAAATTCACCTTCTCTAGTTTAAGTGGTAGCCTAAAACAAAAGCGCCTCACGAATTCTAGCCTAACTGATCAACTTAGCAGGGTGTCTTCCAAGAGTGAGGAGCGAAGGATGTGGATAGAGAATAAGGAATTAGAGTTGGTTAGGGCAAGAGATGAACTGATTTATTTGCAACGTGACAATTTAAAGTTTTTGAAACAAAGGAATATTTTTTGCTTAATTGCTAAACGTATTTATTCCAATATTACTCAGTTGTATTTAAATTGTGAGATTGGAGATAAAATTCACAAAATGATTTTGCCTTTCCTTGAATTAAAGGAAGACAAAATAGATGTTGATTGCTATAAGTGTGAATCAATTGTCTCATCAGAAGAAACTTCTGACGCCTACAGAATTGGACTGGACAAAATTGAGTCATTTATTAAGTCCAAAGACCACAAGGACATGCTCAAAAACTTACTGGATGAAAATGACAGATTGAAAATAAAGACCGAAACTGTACAGAAATTTGACTTGTTGAGTTCTAAGTTGAGTTCAGATAAAAGGATCAATGCTGAAAACACATCTGAATTTGATAAGGACAGTGACATGAGTGAAATATCTGTAGAGGATGAGGTTGACTGTTCAGAATTTATTAAAACTGAAACCGAACCAACAAAAGTCCTTATATCCGAAAACTCTGTTGAGTTCGCTCGAATGTCCAAGGATAAGGTCAAAGTCCTGAAAGAGAAGGCAGTGGTATACCAAAAGGTACAAACCGTACCAAATCAGGTGTATACTACCATTGGAGTTACTAAGGATCATACAGTTGAGCTAACAAACATAGTAGATGAAGATAATGCTGATGGATGTGATGAGTATTTTTGGTCAGCCCCAATCGACAATGCTGATGAAACGAAAGGTTTGTCGGAACAGACATCATGGAGAGTAAAAGGCAGATACATAGCTGAACCACTAAATAAACCATCAAGGTTCGATAAATCTAGTACAAGTGGCACCAAGGACGTAGAAAGTAAATCTTCAAAAGGTTCAAGCGAACCTCAGTCAGTAAGAACCGAACCTCATGCCAAGAAGGCGAAACCGAATGTGAATATTCACAAATCTTCCAAGCAATTTGCAGAGCAGAAATGTCAACGAAATAGGAGATATCAGAAAAACCTCAATGAAAGGAAGCAGTTTTGGCAACCCCAGAACTCCAACTATGTACGTAAAGAGAAAGCTTCCAACCAAAAGACGAAAGTATATCCATAAGTGAAACCCAAACAGTGTTCTCACTGTAGTTCCTACGCTTCACAAAAACAAAATAGCAGTTTCGCTCATAAGTCAAAAGTTCCAAAAAGGTTTTCTAAGAAACCCAATCCTCCTCACTCTCTACCAAAGAAAACTCCTATAAAGGATGTTCAAGGGAAAGGAAAGCTCGTCTCAGATTCCGAAGTCCAAACAAAGAAGACAACCACTAACCCTAGGAAGGAAAAGAAAGAACTTGTTAAGAATCAACCTAAAGAAAAACAAACTGATACTAACAAAACAAGCAACAAAATCAAAGTCTTCACCATCAAAGGAAAGACGAAACAACTTTAATAAACCAAATGTATATGCTTGATCGTTCTGTTGCTTTTCCTTGTTCTGTAAAAGGCTCACTAGGACCCAATAAACTTTGGGTTCCTAAATCCACTTAATTTTGCAGGTCATACATGACGAGCAGTTTGACGATGAATGGTATATTGATAGTAGCTTCTCGCGTCACATGACAGGAAGAAAGGAAGAGCTGAGAGAGTCTTGTGGTCTTAAAGATGGAGGATGTGCAAAGTATGGCAATAATTCTTTTGGAACAATAAAAGGATACGGGATGATCACAAATGGAGATTTCTCTATTCGGAAAGTGGCTTACGTGGAAGCATTGCAACACAATCTAATTAGTGTTTCATAATTAGTTGTGGGAACTGGCCTGAAGGTGTCCTTTGATGATGAAGGATCAGAAATTATAGAGAAAATGATGAAAGCAGTTTTGTTGAAGTCACAGCGAAAAGGGGAGATGTATCCCTTAAACTTAAATCCCATAAGAGGGAAGCCTGCTATATTTCTGCTAACAAAGGCTCACATCGATGAAAGCTAGCTATGGCACCGAAGGCTATCGCACCTTAACTTCAAAGACATCAACAAGCTAGTTCTTAGTGACCACATGCGAGGGCTTCCTCTCTTGAAGTTTGATAAGGATCACCTGTGTGCAGCATGCGAAATGGGGAAACAAAGCAGAAAGAGTCATCCAACTCTTGTAAACACAAAGATCATCGAGCCTCTTGAGCTTCTTCATATTGATCTATGTGGACCGTCTGCAATCGAAAGTGTCGGTGGTAGTAAGTACATTCTTGGTATTATTGACGATTTTTCCCGTTTCACTTGGGTATATTTTCTTAAACAGAAATCAGAGGCCACTCCAAAGCTGAAGAACTTTATAAAGCAAGTGGAAGTTCAGTTGCGAAAGCTGATTCGCAACATCAGAAGCGACAATGGGCTAGAATTTAAAAACAAAGAGTTTGAAGAATTCTTAGCCGAAAAGGGAGTAACTCACAACTTTTCTGCTCCCTACACTCCACAGTAGAATGACGTAGTTGAAAGACGCAACCGTTCCTTATGTGAAGCAGCCCGAACCATGCTTAGTTTCACTTGTTTACCTTTATATTTCTGGGCTGATGCAATCGCCATAGCTTGCTACACTCAAAATATATCCTTCTTGAATAAGCGATTCAACCTTACTCCATATGAAATCTTAAATAATCGCAAACCTAACGTCAAGTTTTTCCATGTCTTCGGTTCCAGGTGTTTCATCTTTAATTCTAAAGAAAACTGAAACTAGTTCGACGTGAAGGCAGACGAAGGTATCTTTCTGGGTTATTCGCTGACCTCTAAGGCATATAGGGTTCTCAACAAACGATCCAAGAAAATAGAAGAAACCTATTATGTCACGTTTGACGACAACTACCTAAAGAAGAATCAATCAAGCGAAAGTCAAATGGGAGACAACTTTCCAACACCGAGTCAAGTCACAATTCCCATAGCTGACCTTTATGAGGAATACATGCTACTCTTTGATGAGCCAGAAAAGGCTATCCACTCTGAAGCAAAAGCGGCAGATAATAGAGTCGATGAAATAAAGAAGATAATCGATAATGCCACAAAAGAAATGGAAAGCGAACCTCCAATCTCAAGCGCACCTTCAAAATAAAGCACTCCATTGCAAGGGGAGGGTTCGTCTCCGACAAATAAATTCGATTCGCCTTTCTAGGGGGAGAACCCATCGCCAACCATGACCCATGAAAGTCCACTCGAGGAGGAGAACTCTAGGCCTGAGGTTGAAACCGTCTCATCATTGGAGGGGGAGAATCAAAATACAAATGTTGATTCGGATGTTCAATCAGAATTTGAAGAGGAAGTCAACGCTGATTTGGATCCTGCCTATGATCCATCCTACCCTCCGCTCACAAAATGGACAAAAGATCACCCGAAAACTCAAGTTATTGGTGAATCGTCTGAGGGAGTTCTTACACGCTCTCAACTGGAAGCGAAGCGAACTGCTTTATTCTCTCAAGTGGAATATTGCATGTTTAACTCGTTCGTCTCCAAAGTTGAACCGAAAACAATTTATACTGCACTTGGTCACTCTGATTGGGTTCAGGCTATGCAAGACGAACTCAATGAGTTCGAACGAAATAAGGTTTGGAGATTGATTCCCACGCCACCTGATGCATCTGTGGTCGGTCTGAAATGGGTGTTTCGTAACAAGATGGATAAGGAAGGCAACTTCATAAGGAACAAAGCGAGACTTGTGGTGAAAGGATATTGTCAGGAAGAAAGGATCGACTATGAAGAAAATTTCGCTCCAGTAGCAAGGCTAGAATCAGTTCGAATCTTCTTGGCATATGCAGCACACAAAAATTTAGAGGTATTTCAGATGGATGTCAAGTGTGCATTCCTGAACGGAGAACTAGAAGAAACCGTATACGTTGAGCAACCACCGGGTTTCGTGAATGAAAAGTATCCCAACCATTGCTATATTTTGGATAAAGTCGTTTATGGTCTGAAGCAAGCTCCTAGAGCCTGGTATGAAACTTTAACTTGTTTTCTAAAGATGTCCAAGTTTAAACAATGTTCGGTTGACCCAACCTTCTTTCGCAAGAAAGAGGGTGACCATTTAATGATCGTCCAAATCTACGTCGATGACATCATCTTCGGTTCCAAAAATTCTAGCCTAACAGCTGAATTCCGGAAGTTGATGGAGACTAAATTTGAGATGAGTTCAATGGGTCCATTTAACTTTTTCCTTCGATTGAACATAAGACAGGGACCAGAAGGCATTTTTATCAATCAGGAGGCTTACACAAAGACTTTATAGGCGAAGTTCGGCATGATGGGAGATTCAAAGGTTTTTGGCTTTCGGGACGAAACTAACACCATCTCTGGAAAAAACCGGCTGCATATATGACACTCTATCGCCAAATGATAGGGTCTCTAATGTATCTTAGAGCTAGTAGACTAGATATTATGTTTTCTGTTTGTTACTGTGCCAGGTTTCAAGCCAATCCACGCGAACCTCACATGATAGCAGTCAAGAACATCTTCTGATATCTGAAGCGAACCTCATCTCTCGGCATATGGTATCCAGCGAAATCAGGATTCTTTGTTCAAGCATTCTCTAATGCCGATCTAGGAGGATGTGGTCTAGATAGTAAAAGCACCACAGGCGGTTGTCAATTTCTGGATGGCAAACTCGTCAGCTGGCAGTCCAAGAAACAAACGTGTTTATCCTTAAATGAATTGACGGTGAACAATTGAATGTTCTAGTTTTTCACCCATGTCTTAACGAAACCACTCCTGTGGTATGTACCAAGAAATCTCTTTTATCTATTACTATCTTTATGAAATTGTCTAAAACCAAGGCATTTCTTCCCAAAAGATCCTGTTTTATTTTTTGTTTTTGAGATTTCTAAACTTTTCCCAAGTCACTACAAAATTATCAATCCTACTTGATGTTTAAAGCTACACTGGCTACACAAGTACTTCATCATACTTTCGTTCTTATATCAAGTTCGTAGTTTGGTTGAAGTGAAAGCCACCCTTTAAAGCCGAAATTAAAAGATGCCTTTCAATGTTTCTTAACAAACATTTGATCGTACTTCAACGGGAAACCAAACAGACATTTCTAAGTCTCTCTTGACTTTGAAAAAAGAGATTCGTGCCCGGGATCCTCAGTTTCATGTCTCGATTGACATCAAATAAATCCCATAAATATAACTTGATTTATTTCTTTTCTTTGGCACACCCTTTCAGGAAAGTCTATTGACTTTCCAAAAGTCTTGTTCGTATCACGCGTTAAAGGATAATATGAAAAGGCGGGGAATGGATAAGATTTCGAATTAAAGGCGCGTGAATTTGAACCGTCACCTAGTGCTCACGCCGAATGACACGCTTTTGAGGGTAACAGTTGTCAAATCACGTATAATCAGGCGTCGTTTCAGAAAATCACGCTTACGTGATCATGGAGGATTTTCTCTCTCCTGGTAATCGTATAAAGGGATTTCTCATAATTCCTTTCTCCTTTACCACTTTCAAAATCTCTCAAGCATTCAAACGGCAAATACTCTCTTCACTGTTCATCTTCCTCACCAAGCTTCAGCAATGGCAGAACATCTTCAGTTCACGAACACACCGCTCAATCTACTCTTCTCACGATCAAGCCTAATCAGAACCTGATCATCGACTTGGATCCATTCCAGTACGATGCTTTTATACTGCAGATCCCCGAATGTCTTAAGTACTCACCACTGGTACATGCTCTTTCCAAATTTGAATATGTGCCAATGTCTATTCTATCTCAAGTTTACTCTTCAGCACAGTACGTCAAGGCTGAAGAGTGCATTATGTTCGAGATTTTCGACAAGAAAACTTCAGTCTCCAAAATTAGGTTTTGCGCTCTTTTAGGGCTAACTTATGTGGGCTCAATGGTGAATCCTGACTCGATTATGAATGCACAGATCTTCGAGATGTTCTACAACATGGGGTACACTGATCTTCTCACCACCATCACTAAAGTCAAGAAATCTTGCCTACCTCCTCTATGGAATGGGTTGTTTACCCTTCTCTTTAAGGGTTTTTCTGAATGGGTAGCTGGATCCAACGGTGCAAGCAAGGGTTTCATGACCATCATCTATGGTCTATACCATGGCGTCAATGTCGATATGGGTCTATTCTCTGGACTCAATTAGTTCAAAATTTGAATTCATCCTCTCGCCACACTGAGATTTCATGTGGGCGATTCTGGACCATTGTTACCAAAAGAGCTATGGAGAAATTTCAAGTTCCAGTCATGGCGGATTATTTAAAGTCTGCAATTGCTACTTTCCATACCACAAAGATCATCGTGGCAGACCCTTCCAAGTTTCCGTTCGTTGGTCCAATCCCTGAAACGATGTACAGGTGTGTTTCGAGTGCTAGTAAAATTATTTCTGAATACAAGAAACAATCCTTTTCAGGTCCAAGGGTATTCACTCCCGAGATGCAATGTTCCCTTGATGAAGCTGACAAATCAACGAAAAGAGGTAAGAAAGGGGACAAAAAGAGGGCAGTTCAAGAGGGACCCTCCTCTAAACCTGTCACACCTAAAAAGCGAAAGGGTCAAACCGCTGAACCTTCGGCTCCAAAGAAGCGCAAGCTGCGAAAGATGACTCTCAAGCCCAAAGTCTCTTCATCTAGCGATTCTGATTATGTGCCTTCGGATTACCCCGAACCAGAGTCAAGTAACAGTGAAGATCACCTGTCTGAGGGTTCGCCTCGAGGTAACTCGCCTTCACCTTCACCAACTCGAGGTAATTCGCCACCACCTTCACCTCGACTTCCATTCCTATTTCGGTAGCTCCTTGTTCACCTCCAGTTTCATATCAACCATCCATTTCAACACCATTACCACCACCTATATTCACCGAAACCACCACCACTACCACGACAACCGAACCACCAGTTAATGTCAACGCATCTGATGCGGGGGCACAAACTTATGTTTTTGAAATTCCTGTTACCTCTACACCACTTTCCCCACTTCACTCTGACGAATTTGACACCATTCTTGGTGGCAATGATGTGGAGTTTGATACATTCCACTATAGTCCCTTTACAGTCCAAAGTGACAGTGATGATGATGCCCCAGTCACGAAAAGGCATCTAAAAGCCCTGATAGAGAAGCTCGATACTTTTCTTGCCTCTGCATCTTCCTCTTCTACTACTGAATACTTTGAAGCAGCAGTCAAGGCCCTGTTCTCTACTATGGTCAAAGAGCATCAGGACTCGATTGATAAAGCTACCAAAGCAATGGATGCTTCTACCACTTCTTGTCAAAAATCGACCGAAAATGTCGAAAAACTAATCTCAGATGCTCAAGTGTTTTTGGACTCTCTCCAGGCGGCTGCCGAAAAGAATGCTAATATGGTGAATGCTACTATTAAGAATCTCACCACTTCGCTTCAGGATGAGAAGAAGCATTTTGAAAGCATTAGAACGGGGATTAAAACTGATAATACAGAGTTCGTATCTTCAGTCAAATCTCTTCTTGATCAACTCCAGACTGAGTTAGCTGTGGAAAACAAAATCATGGACGAACTGGCTCTTCGCACTACTCAGCTCAAAACTCAGACTTTGAAGCTCAAACAAGCGAACAAGGATATTGACGAGCTCCAGTTTGAATGGACAGTCATGAAGACTTGTGTGGGTGATGTCAGTCTCCTACTCACCAATCTGCTTGATGCTCATGACTCTGTTCTTACCATCAGTGTCTGTCACCACTTAGCGGAAAAGCTCCGTCCGGTGCTTGAGATTATGCATCGCCTTGAAGGTGTTTCTGAGGCGGGTGCTCCTCCGAAACAAGGAGGAGAAGTTAATGTAACTCAACCTCCTCCTACTCAAACAACCGAAACAACTCACACTCCACTGAAACTGAAGGTTACGAATGAACCGAAGGGTAATGTAGCTTCGAGTTCCAAAGGGAAGAAAATCATCGGTGAAAGTGAAGAAGAAGAAGAAACTGAAGAAGAGTTGTTAAAGCGAAAGCAACGTGACCGAACTCTAGATGAAAATCTTAGAATTGCACGTGAAGCTGAAGAGAGGGAACGAAAAGAGAAAGAAGTCCATGACCTTTTGGAAAGTAGAAAAACTCTCTTTCCATTGTAGACATTGGAAAAGTTGCTGAAAGAAGCAATTGAGTCTCCACGAACTCATTGGCTTGAGCCGGTTATCTCTTTTGACCTGGAGAATTCTAAAGACTCACAGTTTGATATGCCAATCACCCGAAGGGCATTTGTTTTTCATTGCTTCGAGTCGACAATATCAATTCCCTCTCCTGATGCGAAAACTGATCGGTCTCTAATTGAATACTATCTTACTTTTTCTCAACCTCAATAGTTGACCTGGAGTGCACAGAAGATTACATCGGTCAAGGTTCTAAAGCCAGTCGCTTCAGGAAGCTTCATCAATGTGAAGTTTTGGGTGACTCGAGGTTCTGAAAACTCGGTTCATGAGATCTGTCTTGCTGATCTACCGAACCTTAATCCACACGATTGGATCTTGCTCACAAACTTCCTACTAACTGAAGAACAAAAGTATGAACCCATTCTTGCTCACATAAAGCGAATGCTGGTGTCATACATACATGAAGTAGCGAAGTTGGATCAGGAGATCGCCTCTGCTTTGAGAAAGAAGCCAACTGTCAAACCAATTGGTAAAGCAAGCGACGTGAACAAAATGCAAATGTGCAAAATAGACACGAAATATCTCACGGTGATGTTCACTCGTGGTGATAACCAAAAATGTCTGTTCGCCTTACCTGACAAACACCTGTTCTCCACTGTTTGTTTGGAGCACATTTTGAATATCATAAACAGGTGCAAACAGAATGACGATGCTGTCAAGAAGAATTTCAATGATATGCTTCTCCGATATATTCGTTTTCGTCATACTCTACTGGCTATCATACCGAAGCTGTTCAAAACAGTTAAGAAGACGAAACAAGCACAACAGTAGATATCTCTCGCCTCAATTGACGCAAAGGAGGAGATTTTTGGGTATAGAAGATTGCGTCATTGGGATTTTTACTTTAGTCCTTTTTGTATACGGTTTAGGCCTGTCCATCCATCATTTATTAGGGTTACAAGATCTATATATAGTGCATGCATGCATCGTGTATAGACTAGTTGTTGATTTCATTATTGTAACCCTACCACACCTCTACAGCAGCAATTCTTAATAGAGTTCTTCTGAGGTTGTGGCTTATTAATCATTCGACATCAGTTTGATTCATCGTGTGTTCTTGTTTACTTTGTGTTCTTGTGTTGCTTGTTAAGAATCTTATCGATCTTAAGAGTTTTAATCTCATCAGTGGGACTTTCCCTTATGGTGGCTCTTGGAGGGAGCCTTCCTCTTCCTACCCTTCCCCTGCCCAATAGCCAATATGGAGGCAGCAGTAGGAGTTGATGCAACAGATTTGTCCTTGAGGTTGCTCTCAGCAGTCCTCAACAACCCTTGAAGCTTGCTCAACGTGACCTCCTCTTTGTTCATGTGGTAGGTCATGCGGAACTGGTTGTAGCAAGGAGGTAAGGAGTGAAGAATTATATCAATCGCCAGCTCCTCATTGAAGTCCACATTTAACTTCTGCAGGCGGTCGACATATCTTTGCATCTTCTGAAGATGAGCAGTCACAGACTCTCCGTCTCTCATCTTGGTCGTAATCATCAAAGTGATGATCTCGTACCTCTCTTGCCTCGCGCTTTGATGGTACCTATCCATCAAATCTTGATGCATCTCGTAGGCGTAGAAGTCCTCGTAGGACTTTTGGAGTTCTGCCGTCATGGTAGCGAGCATGATGCAATGGACTTTTGTAGCATCTCGCTCGTGGGCCTCAAAAGCAGCAATCTCCTTGGGAGTAGCAGTGTTGATGTTCACTTCCTTCAGCTCCTTGTCGAGAACATACTCCTTGTCCTCGTAGCGGGTAACCATTCGGATGTTGCGGATCCAATCATTAAAATTGGACCCATCGAAGATCACCCTCCCACACAAATTCATGAGTGAGAATGAGCCGGAAGAGTTCGAGCCTGAAGCGTTGTTTGAATTTGACATCTGAAAAGGAAAATAGACAAAGTTTGATTAGATAAGAATCCCCAATTAAACACCCAAATGAGAAATTAGGGCTAGGATCCAACAACATTATTTACAATTTAAAAGAGGGATGTCGTAATTTAAATTGCAAATAATTTGAAGGTAAGTGAATGATGATTCACTAATTTCCACCATGAAAAACAAAAGTGATTAAGTTCTAAATGTATTGAAACTCCTAGATCTTTTGAGATTCATTGAACTTTTCAATGGCATGTTTAAATCTCGATATGCCCTTCAAGTTTGTGACTAGGATACCGAGGATCACAAACAAGGTGTGAATAACCATCCAAATGTACATGGTGCCCTCGATGTTACAGTCACCCAATCAATGTGCCGGTTAGCCACACACGCTCCATTGATCTATGACAAACAACGAGTCACCCTTTGCCACCTTTGCTTAGAGCCAAATTAGTGTGTCGGTTAACCACACACGCTCCACTAACGTCTTAGCAAGGGTACAAAGTGTAATTCCATGGAATAGCATCAAATTCACATTTTTCCTAAAGTAACTAAGATTAGGAATTTTATAAAAACATTTAGTTACTTTATTAATCATTATACTTTTAATGAGGAATTTAGTTGCCATGTCCTACCCGTTCGGCTAACGACCCTCCACCAATCAAGGAAGCGGTGGGTGAGAGTGGACACCCATTAAACGGCCATTTTATAGGCCATAACCTTATACCCCCTTATAGATCGGCTTCGTGAATGAGACCTACTAACGGTAAGACTAGCATTTATCTTATACATATATAATAATTATTCTTATAATATTATAATAGTATATGATTGAATTTTAAACTTGTAAAATTCTAGGGTTTGGAATTTAATTATTTCAAAATTAAACTTTTAATCAAAAATTTAAATTCCAAAACTTGAGGGCAAGTTTTGAAACATTTCAGAACTATCTAGATCAAAATTCAAATAATACAATTAAACAATTAATTTGGTGATTATCTAATTTTGACCTAATCCAATTTCATGCAAGATAATTGATCAAATAATTCAAATAATTAAGATTTATCAAATAAGGTAATAATTATCTAATTAAATGACAAATATCTTTTATTTTAACAAAGATAATCACATAGAATCAATAAAATTCGGATTTTATTAATTAAAAACACTTATGGTAATTATCCCAAGTCAAAATAAGCAAAAATCCCGAATTTCCCTCTGTCTGACAGCCCGACTCGCCGAGTCCCCTTTTGGACTCGTCGAGTTCATCTGACTCGGCGAGTTCACTTTGGGACTCGACGAGTCTGCCAGGCAGAAGGCCAGAAAAATGATTTTAAGCAAAGGACAAACACACAATGCATCAAATACAATAGAAACCAAGCAAGACTTTGATACCACTGATGGGTTTTGAGCAAAAGAACATCCTATGTACACAGGCAAAACCCTAAAGCTTTGGATCTAGGTTTCTCTATTGTACATGCAAATTATCGAAAGCTTGTAAACCCTAATCTAGCATACAACAAAACTAATTGAATATTAAATAAACAAGTTTGATGAATACATTGATTGTTGATTGTAGATTTGAAGCTTTGAGAACCTTAGCACCCCAAATGTTGTGCCTCTAATGAATCACCCCCAAAGCAATTGGATGAAGCAAGAGAGAGAGGGAAGAGGGAAAAATCGGCTCCAAGACCTCTAGGGTTCAAGTGTTAGCCGAATTCTCATGCCCTAGGGGTCTTTATATAGGTGTGGAAATTAGGGTTTCAGTCATTATCCTTATCTGGTTACTTAGCCACCAAGCAGCCCAAAGAATAATTCTAGAACCCCTCCTTTAGACGAATTTCTAAGGCCTTATCCTTAGAATTCGTCCACCCTATACTCTAGGGTTTCCTTACCCAACTTTGCAACTATCACATAATTACAAGCTCAGCCCCCTTAATTCAATTAACCTATTTTGGACCACAAAATCAATTCTTAATTAATTCTTGACCAATGTTAATTAAATTAAATATGATTTCTCTTTTAATATATTATTCTTATAATATATTAATAAACATAATAACCTCTTTCTCTATTATTCATCCAGTCAAGTTGCTTCGGTGGAGGCAACCCAAAAGGACCATGCTACAACCGGGTCAAGTACATACCAAATATAGTTATGGCTTTAGACACTAATCCAACACCTAAAACAAAAAAAATAAGCAGAAAAATCAACATAAATAAAGAGATAAGAAGAAGATGCATATCCGTCACCACATCAGGTGTTCCACAAGCCTCCTTAACTGTCAGCTAAAAAACCCTAGTCCTTGCAACAGGCGCATCCGCCTTGCCCTGGCGGCCATCGGTAATCCGTAGAGTCGTTGGAGCAGGTGCTACCACTGGTCCCACTGCTGCTAAACACGGGCATTTGGCCTTCTTATGGCCCCTCTGATTACAATGGAAGCAAATTAGGTCAGATGTCTGGGTGGTGGTGGTGGTGGTAGCAGTGCAATCCCTGATAATATGACCCGTCTTGTCACACTTAAAGCAGCCAGAACCACCGACCCTGCACGCCCCATTGTGCGTCTTGCCGCACTTTCCACAGCGGCTCCGGCCTTGCTGGCCTCTCGATTTCGAATAAAAAACGTTGTACATTTTTCCTGAACCCTTTGATCCCTGAACCTGATCCGACTTCCTCTTCCTCTTGATCTCCAAGTCGATCTCCCTCTCTCTAGCCTCGCTACCATATCATCCAGTGTCCTGGAACTGGATCGGCTCACAAACTGCAGGATATCACTCCTCAACATCTCATGGTATCTTGCCTTCTTCATCTCCTCGTCCGCCATATACTTCGGAACCAACAACACCCTCTTGCGGAACTTAACGATGATCTCGGCCACCGTCTCAGTAGTCTGGTGAAGGTCATGGAACTCCCTCGCCAACTGCTGGACCTCAATCACAGGTGTGAACTTGGCCCGAAATCTCATCATAAAATCCTCCCAAGTCATGGACTCAATCTCCTCGCCTCCCAAGGCATGTCCTACCTCCTCCCACCAGTCTCGGGCTCTGTCTTTCAGAAGACAGGAAGCAAGTCTGACCTTTGCCCCATCAGGACAATTGCTAGTGCGGAATGCATTAGCGACATTCGCTAACCAACGTTTGCTCACGATCGGGTCCTTCTTCCCGAAGAACTTTGGGGACCCACATGCCGGAATTCACGGAAAGTCAAAGTGTGAGCTCCCATCATCGCTACCATCTCAGAACGGAATGAGCCCAAGCGCTCCTGTAAAACCTCCATGATACCCTCCTTGATTGTACCAAAGATCACATGAGTCTGCTCGAGTATGTAGTGGGTAATCTCTAACAAAAAGTGACCACCATACGGAAAATATACCATTCAAACCATCAGAACAAACATATATAATCATTGAGAGATTCCATACTCTACAAGATTCTTGGTAGCATCGCAACTTTCCTTGACTCGAGTACGGATCCTCTGCTTTCAGTAGTATGCGCCCATACTACCTTCCACATCTATCCGTACCTTCCTCAAGGATCACTTTGAATCCCCCAAGTCACTCCCTTATCCACACATATAATCCTCAATACGACAAGGCTCCCAGCATTAAATCTCTTCCTAGATTTTCCTAGGGAACCACCACACTACTCCATGCCATCAGCTGCAGAAGGAACTCCCCCTAACATCCTCTAAATAGCTCACGAATACAATTACATATCACCGACACCAGATAATTCTTCGAATGAAAGGTCTCACACTACAACGGTTGGACTCAAACAATAGTTGCGCAATAGAGTTAAAACCTAACCTTCTAAAATTATTTAGTCTCAACAATATTTAACTTAGCATATTCGCTTACTAGTTAGCTGAAGTTAATGGAAACTCCTAAAAGTACAAAGCAGGCAGCATTCTAGCATCGAGTAATCGGAACAAGCATAACCCAAACATGTCATCCTATCACTAACTGATCAATACTAGCATGAAAGTCTACAAGCTCATACAATAGGCATATAAGGACATCTCTCCTAGCATTCTATCATGCAAATCCTTAGCTGATCCTTAGCCCTAAACTAACATGCGATTCACAGATTCACAAATCAAAGAATATCATAAAACAAGGGAAAACTTACTTGAGCTTTGTCGATTGCATGCACCACATCCCTTTTCTTTTATTAGAAAACTCTTTTATAAAACATTTCCTTTTTGAAAAAAATTCTACCAAACCCTGAGTTTGAGTTCAGAAACACTCGAGAGTATACCTGAATCCCTCAAACCAAGGCTCTGATACCATCTTGTAACATCCCAAAATTTAACAGTAAAATTTTATTTTTGTAATAATTAAACCACCATCCAAAACAATTTCATAAAAACCATAATGAAATCAAAGTATGTAAAAATCGAGCTCTTCCCTTTCGAACCGGAAGTACCTGCAACATAAACTGAAAAACCGTAAGCACGAAGCTTAGTGAGTTCCCCAAAATACCACATACCATACATATCAAACACATAATGGGCCCCGCCCGACATCGATCCCCGCTCAGAACAAATCTGTCAGTAAATAATGGACCCCACTCGTCATCGGTCCCCGCCCGGTATACATACAAATACATAAACACATGCAAGAATCACAAAGATGAATATCATACAAGATAATCATCAGGCCCCACCTGGCATCAGGCCCTACCTGGTATACATAACATATATCATACATGCAGAGTCATGTAGACAACTAACATCCTAATCATAATAAACCATGAGTTGGCATTGGTGCCTTCGATGCAGAACACAGTGAGGAAACTCACCTCAAGCTGCTGAATATCTCGGATAAAACCTCAGACTGCTGATTCGGAAAAATCCCCGCGCTAACATCATCAATAATACCCAATTAATAATTGGGTCTTAACCCATAATCAAGAATCTAGATCACTTGTCCAACATCCAGGGTAAAAGACCATTTTACCCTTTTTCCTACTTGGCCCAAACCAAGACCCAACCCATTTGCTCCAAAGCCCAAATTCCTAAATGGCGCCAAAGCCAAATATGGCCCAATCTAACAAGGCCCAATGTCCAATAATAGTCCAAAGTCCAGAAATTCCCCATAGAAGTTAAGGGTCCAAGCCCAATCGAAACATAGCCCAAATAACCCAATCCCACAACTCATTCGGCCTCCAGAGTAGCGTACGCTCGGCGTACCAGGCTCGTACGCCCTGCGTATGCGATCGATCCGGAATCGGGGATCGCACCCATTACGCTCAACGTACCCAAGAGTACACCTCACGTACTGGCCTGATTTCAAATCCTTGGCCAAACGACTTAACCACTTAAGAACTTATCATCCAACCTACAAAATAACATCATATTAAGGCCCTAACCCATAAATTTGAAGACTTTAAGCCTTAAATGGCTAAAAACACCCCAAGGTCCAATTCTAGCATCTTAACTCCATTAGAGGAACATCAACCTTGCATGGTTCAACTAAACCCATCAAGTTACCATTTTTATGTACAGGGGACCTCAGAAAAGCCTAGATCTATCATCCCAAGTTGCTGGAGTAGCCCATACTCCCAAACAAGGGTTAAAGGACCCAAAAATGCATAAACAAGGCCCTAAACTAGATCTAGCACAATAAATCATCTGAGAGCTTTATACCTCAAATAGCTTGCAAAGTTGATGATGGTTCTGGATCTACAATCTCAAGCCACACCAAAGCAACCTCCAAGTGTTTTTCTTCCTTCGAAACACCACCAAAACTCACTTCCAAGCTCAAATCTCACAAATGGCAATTAGGATTTCGTTCTTATGGCTTAGAGGAGTGGAGGTTGACCAAAATATACCACCAAGGCAACATAAGTTGTTTAAATAGAGCACAAACCCTAAATTTTAGGCTTAGCGTACGACCAGCGTACGTGGGCGCCTTTGCGACCAACTATCGAGCCAGTACGCCCAACATACTCATAGAGTACGCCCAGCGTACTCGGCTAGGGACAAACAATGAGAAGAATTACAGTAGGGGTTAAAAAGGAACATACCACCAAATCTCGAATGTTACAGGATGCTACATTGAACTTGGTTCTCTGAACCGAGAAACTTACTCCGTAGCTTTTATCTTAGTCGGAGTCGATTCGATATGACCACTAAGGTCGGAATTAACATTTATCTTCGTAGTCATTACTGAAACTAAAGTAATTATTAAAATAAACAAAACGAATTCAATTATTAGGGCCTTGGTAACCTTGTGACTCTTCCTGATCCAAGTGCGAGTCCTGTGTTTCCGATAATATAAGACTTTACTACCTTTCATACCTACTCATACTCGTCCCAAGAATTGCCTCACAGTCCCCAAGTTCCAATTCCTAAATTCACACCATGATTTTAACACATACAAATGTGTCCAAATAAGCACACGGCCTAATAGACTATACTAGGTGCTCTACTAATGATGATGCATTTGGTCAGACGGGGTGACGTGGCTCCAGCAGTCGCGTGACATGTGGCGGATAACGGGTGGAGTGTTAGTGCACACCGCACACTTTGTCGTTGCGCGTGAGCGCACACGAGGATTTTTCATTTTTTCAAAAATTCATATCTTTTTCATACGAGCTCCATTTTCGACGCATTTTATATTCATACGTAGCTATTAACAAGATCTACAACTTTCATTCAGACTCCGTCGGCTAATTTTGACTTTATTTTTAAAGTGATATTTTTTTAACAGGCTTAGACTGTTAACGTCTGTTAAAAATTCATAACTCTCTCATATGATATCCGTTCACGACTATCTTTATATCGATGGATAGGTAATGACGTGGCCTTCAACTCTCGTTTAGATTGTTTTTCCTAACAATCGACTGATTTCAATTTCAGTTTCTATGCTAACACTGTTACGCTGAAATATTAGAAAATCATAACTTCGTCTTATGAAGTCATATTTGAGCATTCTTTATATGTACTAAATCATTGTCACATATACTATAACCTTGGTTAAGATTATTTATCCTAATTAATCTTCTATCAGCAAGTCATTTTTAATGCTCATAATATCTTAGCTGACTAGTCCGAATCTGCGGGTGTTACATATATCACTGTAACAACTATGCATTCAATTGCAGACATCATGACCACTTTCGTGAGAACTGGCTACGACCACTTTCGTAACAAACGGTCACGAGCACTTTCGTGATATAGGGTCACGACCACTTTCGCGATTAGTGGTCCACGAACACTTTCGTGATTAGTGGTTCACGACCACTTTCGTGAACCTCATCCTTTTCGGCTTGTAGGCTCACGTCACAACACTGTTTTTTCCATCATCCCATATAAAGCATGTAAACCACACATACAAACAAATAGGTAAGATTGCACTAGTATAGCTAAGCATACAATCATACCATAGCCTTTCATAGGCATCCTATTTACAACAGCCAATGATAAGATAAGTAAAACAGTGAGAAACTCACATGAATATAAGGAGAGGTAAAAACACACATTCACACGCATCCTTGTAAGGATCAGGCACACGTACCACCTAAATCATCATTAGGTGTAACTTAGAGACCCAAAACAACAAAAGGGTCAATCCTAAGTTTAAAACTCTAACTCCACTCAAGTTTGACCAAAAGTCAAACCGGTCAAAAAATCAACGGATGCGCGTCGTGACCAGCCCACAGCATGACAAACATACACAAAAATCCTTCCAGAGGCGCGTCTTGACCATCAAATGGCATGTTGTGCTTGTGCCTTAACAACATCCTTCATAAAGCTCTTAATCCTTTCAACCAAGAGCTAAAACTTTCATATATGAATCTCTTAAATATCATAGTGGATAAAGTCTCCAGCTTTATCCAGATCCAAGGCTTGATCAAACACAAACCCTAACTCAAAATATGACCATTAAGAACAAATCCCATGCATGGCTTAAAGAGAGTGCATGAACACTCACTTTTCCATCATCTAAACGTCCATAAACATCTAACAAGAAGTCCAAGGTTGTGGAGTTTCTTCAAATCTTAGAACAATAAGTTCAAGGGACCAAAATGGCTAGAATCCACTTCTAATCCTAGATCTATGACAAGAAAGCATAAAGGTAGAGACGATTCAACTTACAAAGGTCCATAATGTGTTGGAATGGCTAGATCTACTTTAGATCTAAGCTCTCTTGCACCAAAATGGGTTTACTTCACCTTAAGCTACAAACCCAAAACACAAAAGCTCAAGAATAGATGAATGAGGCTAGGGTTTTGAGAGAGTCGTTTCCGGTGAATGGGAGCTGTCAAATGAGGCAACCCTAGGAGTTAATGCCCTTAAGTAGGGCCCAAGATCTGAGAAATTAGGATTTTTTTATACCAACTAGGGTGTGTCGCGCCATTACTTAGGCGCTCGCGCCTTACATGCGCCCATGCCCGTCGCGCCTTCTATGAGACGTGTCGTGCTTCAGCTAAACATTACTTCTTTAAAACACAAAAAAAATTAAATACTTATGCAAATAAAATACATACCCGAAATCGGGTGTTACACAATGCCTCCGCCTTAAAACTAGTTCATATAGAGAAAAGAGGCCCAAACCGAAATGTTCCTGCCAAAACCTAATGAATGTGCCTCATATAAAGTGGCGTCGTTTCACCCTTAAAACTTTCATCATCTTGGTATATATCAAGATGTTAACATTATAGAATTCATATTCAAGAAAAATAATGACTTCTTCTCTCTTCAACCTTTGTATCTCCATAACGCAATCAATTGCAAGGTAATTATGTGTTTCAGAAGTTGGAATAGGCATGTATTCCAAATCGATTTTTTTATATTATCCCAAATTGGATTTCATGATACCCCACTTGACAATAGGGTTGAAATCATAGATTTTGGAAAGTGTTCTTATACACAGTCCTTGAATTGTCCAAATGTTATTATTGATATATGAAATTCAAATTCTAATAACGTTCACCTCCACCACGACATGGAGAAACAAAAGCAAGAAGAAAGAATAATGAAGAGACTCACGTTGTAGCTTGTTGTACTAGCCACGACTATCATGCCACATAAGGTGGGGGTTGTGTTTATACGTTATAATGTCAGCCATGGAGGCACCACACACCCGTAGTTAAAGGTATATCCCAAAGCCTATGGCAACATGATATCATATGGGGTACCAAAATACTAGGGGAAGACAAACATTTATTCTAATCACTTATTATTTTACTATTTTTTGAATGGAATTATTTTACAAAATGTTAGTAAATAGTTAGTTTATAACAAGTTTATGTGATTTCAAAATACGTCAAGTGCCAAATTATGATTGTTTTTAAAAGAATTTTTAAAAAGATATTTTATTACTGTGTGATACTATGATTTCAACTTTTTAAAACCGCAATCGAACAAACATCATGAAGTGCCTTTGGCTTAGACGGCTAGGAGTGGGCAACAGGTATACCCGTTATTTCGAGTTGGCGCCAAGAAAACGCCGGTATAACGGCTGGAACACCGCCCCCTAAGCCGTTATACCGTGTTATGGTAAGACGCGATGTGGTGATAACGTGTTCAAACGGCATGTTTCGATCCAAAATTAAATTCCAACGGACACATTTTGATTTTGAACCGTTGTAAAATGGTCAAAAACATAAAAATAATAATAATAATAATTTTTTCAATCTTTTTACCTCTTTTACACCTATATATACATATACATCTACCTTATTTTTTATCTACAATCTCATATCAAACCATTTAATTTCAAATCTTCAAAAAATTTCTCTTTTCATTACTATGGATCAAAACCCCAACACTCCTCCTCCAAACACAAATACACATCCACCTCTCGGTTTTGCACAATACGAATTGTACGCGAACATCCTCAACACTCAGACAACTTTTTCAATCCCGCCCCACCCCCACCACAATTCCCTACAACCCTTCCACAAAACCTTTTCAACCCATTTGCTACAATGCAACAAAATACCACACAACCACCACCCATCCAAGAAACGATACCCGAGACGCAAGGGGGGAGGAGCGGAAAAAAACGGCCCAAAAAGGGAGAGCACTAAGGAAAGGGAAAGTGGTTGCGGTGGAGCAATCGGAAGACGAACCTTCAACATGGTGGACCGGGGAGGAGGAATACGCGTTGGCGGTGGCTTGGTTCGGGACATCAAAAAATCCAACGTAAGGAAACGATATGAGAAAAGTTGCGTTTTGGGAAGCCGTGATCGGGAAATTTCGTACCATTTTGAAGAAGGATGAAAAGTGTCGCAATCACGACATGTTGAGTAGCAAATGGACTCAAATAAGCAAGAAATGCACCAAGTTCAATTCCGTCTACAACAAAATTTCCTCGCACAAGCAAAGTGGTGCGACCGATTTTGACGTTTATAGAGCGGTGATGGACCAATATCATGTCGATATCGGTCACGTTTTTTAGCACGAAAAGATTTGGGAGATTGTTAAGGAAGACCCAAAGTGGAATAAAACGACACATTTACGGAACAACATTCGAAGAGGTCACGCGGCTCGGGTTCGGTCGATGTTTCGGACGCATGCACGAACATCGACATCAATGAGGACACAGATGAGATACCGGACGACTTGAACAACCTTGAAGAGATCTCCCTGTCTCGATGACCGATAGGCCGCGACAAAGTGAGGCGTGCTCAACGACACGCGGAGGAAGGCGAAAGTAGACGTCGAGAGCAAGCCGAAATGAAACAAAAATTTGACGATCACAACGAAATCGCGCGTAAAAGATATGAGTTGCAACAGGATCATTTGGAGTTCCTTCGTCGTGAAGCCGAGGAAGATCACACTGCGAAGGATTTGACAATTCTTCAAACTAGCGAGAAGAATTTGCCACCGAGACGGTTGGAGGTGCTCCGAAAAATGAAGGCGAAGATCGAGCAGAAATATTTAGACGAAGATTAGTGTTTTTTTTCGTTGTAATGTTTTTTTTGGTCAATGTTTTTTTCGTTATAATGTCGTTTTTATTTTTTTCGTTTTTAATTAGTATTTATTTTAATTATGTGTTATTTGATTTTTATGTTTTTTAAAAATTATTATGACATAAATTAAAAAAATAAAACAAAATATAAATAGTAATTAAAAACATAAAAAAATAAAAATTAAATAGAAAATGATAGGTGTTATTACATGTTATTTGGTTTTGTCCATTTCCACATTGGGTGTTATAACACCAAAGTATGAGTAGGATGATGAGGTGAACATTTTGGATGTGATAACATGTTGTCGACACCCAACAGCCTTAACAAGACAATTTATTTGAATCATGTCTCTTGATTAAATATATACAATTTTATGTGAATAATAGTATTTTAAATTAGTCTTACTAAGTGTTTATAAATATTTTATAATCATAATCGATGTGCAAATACAGAAATTTACTAAGAACATAGTTTCGTACAAGAAAATGTTATACAAGTTTGTTATATGAATGGTTAGAATATATTTATAAACACCGATTATCTTTGTAATGGTTGGTAAATAGAAAAAAATCATATATTTTTTGTACAACTAATACTTTGAGTTAATCAAATTTATTTAATAGTGGGTTATATTTATGAGAAATTACGTATGTTTTCAAAAACAAAATAACTATTTTTTTTTCTTCAGTTTTTGAAAAATAACAACGTTCTCCGGAATGCATTCACACCGAAACACTGTTTATATTCTGAAGTTTTTTTTTTTTTTTTTTTTTTTTTTCAAATACTATATTTTGAAATGTTTAATGTCACTGTTTTTTCAATAAAATATCTAATTTTATATACTAATATCGTATATAGTTCACATTACCATGTTTGTTTATTTTTTTTTAAAATTTAAGTAAAAAACGATTTTTTTTATCGAAATTCAAAAAGTTGTTTTCCGGATTTCGGATTTGTTTTTTAAAGTTTGGAGTTTATTTATTTTTTTTCTGAAATCCGAAATTTTAGTCTGGAATCCGGAATGCGGTTTCAAAATTAGTCAAAAAAAGTTCAAAAATCAATTAAAAAAATGTTTTTTTCTTGGTCCGGAATACTCATTCCGGACAAAGTTGTTATTTTTGCTATTTTTTTGTTATTTTCTTCAAATACATTTTAAAAAGTGAATTAGATTATTTAATTTTCCTATATATTTATATATGGTGTGATGTAGTTTAAACCACGATTTTATAAATAAAAACCATAAACAACATCATTAAATACAGTTTAACAAATTTAACAACCGAAAGCCACATTACAATAATTCTAAACCGTGTTATATAGTGCCGGTGATTTATATATTTTTTAGTTAAACACCCCTAGCACTAGCATCAACAAATTATTCTATTGTATTTTTGTGTTAAATTAAATATACTTATAACTTTAATGCGTACAAAAATATATATACACGAAAATATAATAAATTGGCAGGTGGCGAGTAGTTGCAGACTTGCAGCAGGTGGACTACGCTTTGGTCTTCATATTTTCCTTTTCTATTTTTCTTTTTCTACGGATAGAATCAACGAAGAAAAACGTGTATGTCGAGAAACTTCCTCCAACAAAAAGAAATTAAGTGTTTGTTTTAAAAGTTATAGTATATATGTATCCGCATTCCCAATTAGAATCTTTCTCTATAATTTCGTAAATTACACGAAAGGTCCTCATAGTTTGGATAATCTGTGTATTTAGTTCTTAGTTTTTTTTTTATATTCGGACAATCTTTATATTATTTTCTATTGTGATTTTTGTCTTTCATACTGAAAATAAATTTCTAATGATATTTTTCAATAATTTATTTAATCTTTTATTATTATTATTATTATTATTATTATTATACCATTAAATAGAAATGACACCCATCAAATAAATAGAAACCCATATCCAAAAATAAAAACCTACATATCCAAAAATGAAAATCAAATATATAAAGACAAACCAAAATCTTCAAAGCCCTAATGTCCTTTTGTATTTATATGCAAAGGTTTACGACACAACAATTTACCCATCTCATCACCATCATTGCAGTAGACGACAAGGTGTTAACCACTATCCCTTCGTTATCCTCCATGAAAATTTGAAAACAGTGGTGTAGGTGGAGGGGGCGATGGTGGTGAGGGAGGAGATGCAATTGGGCGTTGAAGAGTAATGAAAGAGAAGTGTCATTTCTATTTATTGGTAGTATGATAATAAAAATAAAAATATGTTAAGGGTAAAATAGTCATTTTAAGTATGTAAGAGACAATACCATAACAGAAGTATAACGATTTCTATTAAATAGTGGTATAATAATAAAAATAAAAATATGTTAAGTGTAAAATAATCATTCTAAGTATGTAAAAGAAAATACCATAACAAAAGTATAACGCATGGAGTATGGAGTGTTTGAATGAAACAAAAAAATTATGAACTAAGCGTAACGATGCTCAAACTACAATAGTACAATGAACATTTGTGTAAATTCCTCTTTTTATTTTATTATTAGACTTTTGTAGTAAATCAAACAAATGTATTATCTTTAGAAACTTTCAACAGCCCCTTGCTTCACGTCAGGATTTGAAATTTGAAGTGGGCATTTAGCTAATTAGCTTCCTACCAAAGCAAGGCCACCACCTCACCCCATCAATATCATTCTCCTTTTTTGCTTTCTATAATAAAAATATTTAAAATAATAAATCATGCAATGCAATAGGGCGACTCGTTTAATATTTTATTTTCAAATTAAAGTAAGGTCTTATAAAAGATCTGGATCTCGAGCTCGAGTTTGAGCTACAATAGAGTCGTAATAACTAATAAGTATTGTATAAAATATTTATATAATAATAAATTAATAATTTTAATCACTTAAAGTCATAATCTAACTGGTTTTTCGTCGTGAAGGGGGCTGGGCTATAATAATCAAACTTAATTTTTGTGGTTATATATTGTGTTTACCGAAAACGTTTTATCGTATTAAAATAAAATCAAGGAGAAAATTCCATAAAATCCAATATATTATCGATATGATGCTAAAAAAATCTTATTTTTATATTTATTAAAGTTTATTTTTTAATTTTAGTTAAACTAACGATTTATAACAGGATAATTTAAGAAATCATTTGTTATTTTTTTTATTATTAAAAACACTTCTATATTCTTAACCAATTTATTAACATACAGATTCATAAAAATTATAATTAATTAGTACATTGTACAACCAACAGTAAAATCAATTTCATTCTATAAAATCAATAAAATAAATGAAGTTTTGTGAGATAAACTTGCATTTCCTTTTTTTTATCTAAAGTATAATTATTGCAGAGCTTGTGCGATCGATGTATCATTAAAATGTCAACATTCTCACCATTTTGGTTACATCTTGCGTATTACGTTATCCCTATAAATTAATCTTAATCGTATTTTAAAAGCTTACAATTTCCTTTATGATACTTGTATTAAAAACTTAAAGTAATATATTTTAATCATTGTCATTACTCATTACTAAAACCCAATTGATTATATTTGAAAGTGAAGAGAGGTTCAAATCATAACCAAAAAAAAAAAAAGTTGAGCAAGTAATCTTAACTATTCATAGAAAAATGAACGGTTTAAAAAGGACAATGTCATTGTTGTAATATTTAGAAAAACGACATAATACAAGTATGTCTGAAAAAATAGTTGATACTGATAATTGTAAGCTGTTGACTGTAACTTTTATTTGGAACCAAAAACTGTAGTTTTTCTTTATGTAAAAATTTGTCAAAAAGATATTCTTAGTTGGGTTTTTAAGCCATTTGAAAATAATCTATTATTCCTCTCTGGTAGCTAGATACCGTTAACCAACTTTGTTATGTTGGGCCAAAGCGTAAAAGGACATGAAAATGGCCAGCATGAGTCATATAAATGCAAACAAGTAAAATAGTAAATACACCACAAGAATCAACTAAACTACAAAGTCTACAATTTTGTCTTCTTTAAGTCAATAACTAGATAAGAAGCCCCCGCTTCGCGGGGGTTGGATTCGACACTTATGTCAAAGAAAACCGATGGAAGACATTACGTTAAAGATGGTGTCATCGTTTATAAGTCGTTTGTCATGGAAGTATGATGCTATAATTGGTTGACTATGAAAGTATGATGCTTAAAAAATGAAGTAAAGTAAAAGCAAACTGAGATGTATTCTCTTTTTAAAACACTAGGGTACAAAATTAATTTAACCAAATTTAGTCTAAGGCAGCACCAGCCCAACTGCTGCCTCTCGTGGGTACTGCTCCAATTCCTCCTCTTTGACCTTTATCGGGTCTCCCTTGTAGCTTCAAACCCAATGGAATCTATAAATGAAGGAGAATGAGAAAACATATAAGAAAATGACCAATATACCCTTCAAAAAATTGGAATGCATAAAAATGCATTTCGTGGACCTCATTCTATGTTATTACCTTCTATGCAGTCGGGCAGACCGGTTGATTGCTAGACATGCTATAATGACTAAACTGGCTGCAACGGTTGAGAGCCGGAAGCATAATTGTTCATGGCCCAGGAGTGTGAGGACTGCAAAGTACTTGGCAGTTTCTTATATGGTTTGATTGATACAATGTCACATTAATAGCATTGGATGATACAAGGTCACATTAATAGCAAATAGCCTGTATAAACTGCATACAAATCCTGTTACCCTGAAATGGCATCTTCATGAAGTCAAGCTACAACAAAGGAGAAAAAAATAGAATAATAAACTTTGAATTTTTTGGATTCAAACATAAGTCGGTCTAAATCTGACTATTACCTACATTAACTTAAAACTGTAAAAACTGAATTTTATTAATAAAATTGAATTTTATTAATATAATAATAGTGTGCAGGGCCAATACGGTCCTAAAGCTGAAAAAAATTAATTTTATTAATATAAAAAGTGTGCAGGGGCAATATGGTCCTAAAAATGCAAACATTCTACACATTAATTTGAGAATATAACATGGAAAAAGGTTAAAATAGAAGCTAAACAAAAACTGGTAGCAAAAGTACCTAGCCCATGACTCCATTTCTTGAGTTAAAGTCCACACATCTACTCCTATAAATTCGTGTATTCTGCAAATTATCACAAGGAAAAAACTTAAGAAGGCTATGAAAATCAAAACATATTAACCTAATGTTAAGAAAAAGCAATTTAGTATGTTTAAAGTAGATAAATGTATAAAAGATCATTGCATCCACTTTTATTCGAGGATACACTTTTATGTAAGAATTAAGATGACGTTCCCTCATTCTTACTTTTAAACTCGACTATTACATTCCAACTTTCTAAGTAGATATTGATTTGTAACAAATTTAATATATACATACGACATGTACTTTTCCTTCAAATTCTGCATCTTTTCTTTATCAAATATTTGTTCAAATATTATTTGTGATAACAACTGATGGAGAAAAAAAATGAAGAAACATGGCTTAAAGACATTACCTTTTGCATAAAAGGTAAGAAAAGGGGTCTATACTCTATCGCATCACTTCCATTTGGTGGCATAACGATTGTCATACCTGATATACTATAAAAATGGAAAATAAAAACACAAACAAATAAATTTAGTCATAAGGAAAGATTTTGAAGCCTACATTTGATAATAAAAATGAATGATTTTTTAAGCCTATGGTTGATAATAAAACTGAATGATACGGGAAAATTCAGTTGAAAAGCCCATCTTGGAACTCGTTTGATGCAAGTTTATCTCCCCGTGTCTTCTGAGTCAACATCTTCAGCTGGTTCACAGCAAACATCCACCGAGGAACATACGGATCCAATAAACCCTCAGTTAGACCTTCTAATTGTGTAAATGCAGGCGAGCTATCAAAGCATTATGTACAGTAATATAAGATGTAGAAAGTAAAAGTATAGGAAAAAAATCAGGAACAGTACCTGATGTGATATTGATGCAGGGAAAATGCAGATGATCTATTATTTTTTACCACTAACCTGCCAAAAAAGAAACAACAATACTCATATAAACAACTAACTAAATAAAATATTAAAAGATCTTCTTTAGCTTTTAGACAAAGTGGAAAAAATTGTTTTCACATTGGAGAAGTGTTGAGAATAAGCAAGATTTTATTAAAAATGTACGTTAAGCATGTATGCTCATTTTTCATTGGCCATATGTTACAACTTCAGGTGGAAACCAATCTAGATTAATGGTGTTGTAGCGAGACAACATTGAACCTAATTATTATAAAAAAAGAGGGGCAATGTCAGTTTATGTTAAGATTCTATCTTTTTGGAATCCTACCACCCCAGAAAAACAATAAGAATGTTTGGCTTCTTCTATATTGTTCTATTAATCCTTATTTCATTCGAGTATTCAAGTAAGCTGAATTGGTTTTTGTTTAATTTGACCAATTCTGTGAGTATTTCGTATCGTTTATCAGACTTTCTATAAACCTTTATTCACCAGGTAACAGTTCAATAGTATTGATCAAATCAAAAATTACTGAAAACATTCACAAATTGCAGCAAGGATTAGTAGCTAATATGACCAACAAAACTCATTTAATAATTATAAAGTACACCTGTAAAAGAATTGTGTATAGTTTTTTTCAACTGTAAATGTCTAAAACAATGGAGTTTTTAAATTACCTTAAACAATAATCCTCTGAGTCACTTTGCTTTGTATATCTGTCACCAAAATATTGATTTAACTACTCATCTATCAACAAATTTTACTGAAAAAAAGATGTGACGTTGCTAGAGTGATACCAACCTATGTTTCCTCCAAAAATTACCTGATGTGCATGCACAATGTGATAAAGCTGAAGGTGAACAATGTTTTCAACATCAAGTGCTGTTGTGGTTCTATTTCTGATAAGAGTCTCTTGAGGACAGATGAGTCTCGACTGAAGTTTGTTAGCTCTGATGCTGCTGATGGACGTTTCAAGCTGAGTAAATCAAACAGTGACTAAAAGAAATTGTAACAGAAAAATGAGAACGCGAGGTGAGAGGAGAGAAAGCTTATACCTTCCGATACCGGTATTTGAACCGGCAAGTCAGCCGATCCAAAAAAATTAGATCTCATCAAGATGTTGCTATGTCGTCTACAAACAACCTCAGACCTGTTCGAAGCTTCAATCAAAGAGGGAAGATGCAAATTAAGATGCGAAACTACCTCCAACTTTCAATCGACAGAAAATCACATAGGAGATAGTTATCCCAAGTAAGAATCAAATGGAGAAAACACGATTAGAAGCCAGGGAAGGATTCTTCAGACGACGCAAGCAATGGAGGCAGTGTAGAGTTTAGTAACCCTATGATCGGTTGCTTCATCGTTGTTATCAGCAAAAAAACGAAAAAAAAAACATACCTGCGGTGGAGATGACCGGAGGTGGCGGTGCAAAGGGCAGAGACGACAGGAGCGTCGGTGTAAGTTGCTGCTTCTTCCTTTTTCCCTCTCGATCTCCCCCAATCTCTACGCCTTCGAATGTTTCTCTGATTATCGGAACAATGATCCAAAAAATTCAAGAAAGGGTGCAGATACAGAAGCGATATGTAACTTCCATTTGTGTAGATTGAGGATTTTAGAGATAATGGAGGCTGCGACTGAAGAAGCGGTGGGAGATAAAAGGAAGACGGTGGAAGGATCGGGATATCTTTAACAAAAACCAATGTAAGTAGAAGGGCCGAATCGGCTGAGAAGGAGGTTCGAATTTAATCGGTGACTTCAGAGAAGCGCCACCGTTGGTGGTATCTGGAAAATTAGGAATATGTAGAAGTGAACAATCGGGTGGAGATAGAGAAAAAAAGGAAAGAGGGACGATACTCTAATTGCAAAGCGGTTGGAGGTAGCGAATAGTCTTTGATCGAGAGAGAGATGATAATCTGTAACACTTTGATTGGAGAGCAAAACGGTGGAGAAGGAGAAGCGGACACGTACCTGCGTAAGTAAGACTCTCCGGCGACGACCACCATTGACCATCCCACTCCAACAAAATGCTTTTGAAAAGTTACCACATTTGACAACTTTGTATAACAGAAGGGATTATTTCTGCCAATCCCTTAGCCACTTTAATGTAGCTAAGGGTAGAGAATTTTAATATATATATATATATATATATATATATATATATATATATATATATATATATATATATATATATATAATAGATGACCAATATAGTCAAAGATGCTAGATGCTGCTTGTTTTAGGTCAACCACACTCGTTAAAAAACACAATATATAATCTCAATTTAACCATTCATCATCCTACACAACTTCAATCTTCACAACACACTTACCCTCCAACTTAAAAAAAAAGATTCGCATTTGTAAGATGAAGGTGACAGTTAGCAAAGAAAGCAAGAACAAAAACAAGAGATGCTTTTCTTCCCCGATGAGATTTTTTAACAAATTTGGAGATCTTTATGTGAAAATCATGTCAAAATGGGCCAACCACTTAGAGTCAACGGGAGTCAATGTCACCACTTTGCCCAGAAGTTTTAGTGTGAGCTCAAGTAGATTGAGTAGTGGTGACCAGGATCTAGTAGAGTTAATGAGAATTGCCTCACGAAGAGGTCTGGCTAAAAAGGTCGAGTCTGAGTTTTTAAGGCAAAAAGGGTTAGCACATGGGTCGACCCGGATGAATGATGGGTTGCATAGTCGAAGTGTTGGTGTTATGGGGAAGATCGATGAAGATGAAAGTTTTGATTTTGGTGGGGGCAATGATTTTAAAATTAACGGTGTTAATTTTGCAAGAAGTAGAAGTCATGTTGGTTTAACACGAAATAATGGGATGTTCTAGAAATGACAAACAACATGGATAATACGTGTGAACACAATTTATTTGGTAGGGTGTGCAAAAAAAAAAATGTAAACCGGAAAAAATGAAAAAAAAAACAAAAGAAAACGAAAAATCTTAACTTAAAACACATGTTTTGGTTTTTATGTTTTATGAAAACAAGATTTTAGGTTTGATAGTTCGTTTTTGGTTTTGAAACCAAATGATATTGTATCTTAATACGAGAATGATATTATATCTTAATACGATATTATTTTTGTATCATATAAAAATTTATTACTAAATTAATTATTAGCGGTTTCTTTTAAGTTTCATTGCACTCCAATTTCATGAATTTGAATTCTAACAAGTCCATGCAATTGAGTATTGGAAAACCAAAAGTCTAACCCATAAATTAAAACTGAAAATAATCGAAGAAAATAATTTTTGGAACAGAAAACCATTTTTTTTTGGTTTTAAACAAAACCAAAACATGTTCATCCCTACTCTTTAAAAATAGTCTCGTTAATATTATAAATGAGTAACAATTTTTTTTTTTTACAAAATACTATTGTTTTTAAAATAGTGTTATCATACATTAAACAAGTGTAACCTTTTGTTGGCTTACTTAGCTAACCATTTGTTGGATTATTTGATTATCTTGGAACTTTACTTTGAATTATGGTTTCATATACCCTTTGACTTTGAATTATAGATTCATATACCTTTTGACTTTGGATTATGGGTTTATATACCTTTTGATTTTGGATTATGGATTTATAGCACCTTACACTTTTAACTATTGAAAATTTTGGAACTTTGACTGTTTTGAATTCATTTTAGAGGTTTGACTTAAGTGGGAGTGATCGTCATCATTACTTAATGTAGATGTAAAAACGTCAGTCTCTGGTATTCTCACTAGGCTTTCCATGCCTAACTGATACTTTGACATGTGTCCAGACTAGACTGAAAACACAAGAGGAGAGAATTAGAGATCATAGGGACTTTTATATGGATACAACCTTGTTGTGGTTTCATATTGACTATCTTATGATAGTAATTGATGCTAGCTACCTAGTCTTTTGAACTAAATAAATTTGTTTTGGGAGCATATTTGCACACTTTTAAACTTCAACCCATTTTTTTTTATTTTATTATTTTTTTATTTTTTATAATCCAATAATTTTATAAAGCTTTTTAAAACAATCCATGTGAGTGATGTTTTCACGTAGCATTAATATTGCAAATCTAACTCTTCTAGAATTCCTATGGACCTACGCCTAAAAAGAGTTGTACACATCTTAAATTGTGTTCCCTCAAAGTCTATCCTTAAAACTTTGTATGAATTGTGGGTGGGTAGGAAATCCAAACTTGATTATTTAAGAGTTTATTGTTGTCTGAATTAAGCCAATGTATACAACCATATATATGAACAAAGTAGACCCAAAGTCAATATATTGTTACTTTGTGCGTTATCCAAATAGGTCTAAAAGGGTTATAGTTTTTATGCCCCCTTGCATACCACTGGAATAGTATGTATCATCATTCTCTTATTTGTTTGAAGAAATTCGATCCATTTCATTAAATTGATGTTGTATTTTCAAGAATTAATTAGACATGTTTCTCTCGTGATGCATGTGTTTTATTATGCAACCATTTCAAATAAAAAAACTAGTTGCAAGAGAGTATGCATATAACCATCGAGAAAAAGACGGTGATGTTTTTTTATAACTATCGAACACAAAAAATGTTTTAGGATGGTGAAATAGAGGTTTTAACATTCAACAAAAACCGTATATAATTGTTTTCATGAAGTTTTACCCGGAATAATGGAATTCTCAAAAGAAGTTGTAGGACCATCACTTGATGCAATCCAAAACATGTATGATCACCAAAACATTTGAGATAAATATTTTTGGCATGTTGATTCATATAGTTTGTAATTACTAACATTTTAACGAGATTTTTTTTATATACTTCAATACTTTAAATAAAGGAGCAATATTGCCTTGGACGGAACTCTCGTGCATAAGTGCTGCCCAGCTTCTCATATAATGAACAAACAGTTTATAGAGGAAAATAAGGTGGCCAATGCTATGCAAATGTTTTGGGATTTGTGATTTTATAATGATATTTACTTTTGATTGATTGTAGAATACAAATGAGAAAGTCATACTTAATCCATATTTAGGCTTTTCGTTTCCTCTCCATTGTTTTCAAGTTTTATTTTGATTTTTTAATTTGTATATTTAATAATATTAAAATATATCAAGTATCAACACTCATAGATTGCATATAAATGTTATATTTTTGGTGTTGCATATCCCAACACTTGGTGGATTTTTATCTCAGTATCGTAACATCAAGTGCTGTAACATCAAACATCAAACATCAAGTATTGGTTAGTCAATTTCGACATCGACATGCTCTAACTAAAGAAGAAAAATCCAATCATATACATGCACAAACTGAGAAATGGTATTGAAGGTGTTCAAAGTGTCTTGACAACAATATTTTAAATATTAAAGCAAATGTCTCATTGTCCATTTTCATTGGAAAATAATGTGGTCATTACATTTTTTTTGTAGACTTATAGTACATAATTTCATAAGGAAATATAATAACCAAGATAAATTATTTGTGGAGTACGATGAAAACATTGTATTTAACAATAAATAAGTTAAGGAAGCTGGTGAAGAAGAACCACATAGGTTGTGTATCATGAAATTGTTAATCGATTGTAACGAATATTTGTATTTTATATTATCATCTGAATTTACTTTAATATTATATTCAATTTAATTTACTGCTCATCCCATTTTAAAAAAAAACAAAACTTTCGAAACATTTGTTGATACGGTCATATACAAATTTCTACTTTATTCTGATTACTAAACAAACAGTCATTTGTTATTTGATTCTTTTAAATAGAAAAATAAAATAATCATTTATTAATGTTCAGACTTACATAGTTTTAAAAATAAATAGTTTTTCTGTATATAACGTTTTATCCACGTACAATAGTTTTTCTGTATATAACATTTTATCCATATAAATATCATTATAGTTTTTCTGTATATAACATTTTATCCACGTATAATATTTTATCCATACAAATATCATTATAAATTCAGTTTATTTTATCAATTATGCACTTAATGGGAAAAAAACAAATAAAAAGAAAGAAAAAGGGGCCTTGAAAGTTGAACCTATAAGCTATAACAATGAAATTTAAAAGTCAGTTAAATATGAATCGGTCAACCGTCCACTGATGATCTATTATTCTATTATTATGATGTGGCAATGGGCCAAAGAGTAAAAGACATGGAAGAAAATGGCCTGCATAAGTCATATAGGCACAAATAAGTAAATACAACACAAGAATCAACTAAGCTTCAATTTTGCCTTGTTTTAAGTCATTAATAGACGACAATTTAAAGATACACATACATCATTTCTTAGATTAGACTCATTAGGACTATGTTTTTTTTAGTTTCCAAATGGATCTATTAATCGAGTCCAAGATGCCCAATACAGCATTTACACAAAACAAAGGTCAGCACTCTTAGAAAAAACACAATATATATATATATATATTATCTCATTTTAACCATTCATCATCCTACACAACTTCAATATTCACAACACTTCCCCTCTAAGATGAAGGTGACCATTAGCAAAGAAAACATGAACAGACAATGGTCTTGTTCCCCAGTGAGTTTTTTTAACAAAATTGGAGATTTTTATGTGAAAATAATGTCTAAATGGGCCAACCAATTAGAGTCAACAGGAGTCAATGTCACGACTTTGCCCAGAAGCTTTAGTGTGAGCTCAAGTAGATTGAGTAGTGGTGATAAGGATCTAGTAGAGTTAATGAGAATTGCCTCACAAAGGGGTCTGGCTAAAAAGGTTGAGTCTGAGTTCTTAAGGCAAAAAGGGTTAGATCATGGGTCGACCCGAATGAATAACGGGTTGCATAGTCGGAGTGTTGGTATTATGCGGAAGATTGATGAAGATGAAGGTTGTCAATTTGGTGGAAGTGATGATTTTAAAATTAATCGTGTTAATTTTGCAAGAAGTAGAAGCCATGTTGTTTTCACAAGAAAGAATGAAATGTTTTGACAAGATACCATTTCTTTGGTATTGTATCTTAATACAATATTATTTTTGTAACCTATATATAAGTTTATTACTTGATTAATTATTTAATGTCTTTCGAATTTCTATTGCACTCTAATTAGTTGTCTTCTTCTTTTTCTTCCAAGTGGATGACCGAACAAACTCCATTAATTCACATCTCTCTTTATTGAGTTTTTCTTTCTGCATTAAGTCAAAAAAAGAAACACACATACATAGCTTACAATACTAAACTTAGATTCGAGTAGCAAAGCTTAGAATCCACACAAACATTCACAAAACGAATTCAGGCAACACAACTTGCTGCCATTATTTGGCTCTATTATTTAAGCACACAAAATGTTTTTTATACAAAAAAGTGTATGGTTATACCATGTAAACAAAAGAATCGAGGAAGACTAGATTGATATTAGGATATAATTACATGTAGAAAAAGGATTAGACATGGAAGGAATCTACTATAGCTTTCAAAGTCTTTTGAGAAGTCGGCCACTGTTTATCACTAGCACTAGCCACAAATAAGATCACAGTGTTTCCCTTTGCTGTAGCCTTTGCAATGTTGTGTGAACCAGTCAATGCAAATGGAGTCTCCAACACATACCTATAGTACTGCAAATATAACAACAGTGTTACACAGACAGAACAGAACAGAACAGTACAGAACAAGACAAGACAGAACAGGTTGTACCGTTTGATCTCCGATCTTCTCAATAGAAGTTTCAAGCAGTTCATCTGAGTCATAACTATTTCCAGTAACAAACTGGCCAAGAGAGGCAATAACTCTTTCAGGGCTCCCAATATCTTCAATTGTTGCATTTGGTTTGTTGGTCAAACGCACCAAAGGTGAAGCCACTACTTGAACTTTACCCTGTTTTTCATTTTCAAATTTCACCTCTATCCACGGCTCTGCGCATTTGGGTTGACAGTAGTTTCCAGAAAGTATGTTAGCAATTCGCAATTGTTTCCAAGTTGGTGGAAGGACAAACTGGTATGGCTGCACATTTCCTGCACACAACTAAAATCAAAATTTTACTATAATAGAAATGCAGAAGCTACAAATTTTAAATAAAGATTATAGTCGCTAACTTTCAAGATAATTCTTATTATACATTCTAGTCCCAAAAGAAGGGGTGTCTAATTGGTTATCATAAATAGAAAATCAACAACTAAAAAATGATAAGTACTACATATAAAGGTATCTGATCATAAATATTTCGAAGATTGGATTTAATATATACATTTTTCATTCAGATTAGAGATTGATAAGGTCAAAATCGCAATCAAGAACTGAAATTTTACCTGCACGAAGAGCTGGAGTGTCTTTAGAAGAGGCTTGAAAGAGAACGAAATTAGGATCAGAAGTCGACTGGGGTAGATAGGTGCCAACCTCTATCTCTTTGGTTTTGGCCTGAGAAGGTGAAGGTGAATGTAACGGGATTATGGTGGTGAATGGTACTAACAGAGACAATCCTTTGAGGAATTGTCTTCTGGCAGGAGATTGATGGAATGATGGAGAGTCTAGGAGTGTAGGTTTGTTAGAAGAAATAGGTTTTGAAGAAGAGAAAATGGAGGATAGTGATGAAACCGAAGCGGAAGCCATGGTTGAAGAGAGATCGAGAGAGAGGTCTCCCGCTTTAATCAGGTTTTGGATGAGGTTTTTTAATGGTCGTTCTCTGGACCGCCACCCGTTCGTATTATTGGGATTGAAAATTTAGGCAAAATACAAAGTTTTTTTATTGGAAGTTTTTGTAAAAATAAAAGGAGAACGACTATTTAGGTTAGGGCCGTTCATGGGTCGGTTTTGGACCCAAACCCAACCTAACCCATAAATGGTCGGTTTCTAGTTTTCAGAATCCAATATGATCGGTTTCTGGTCGGTTCGGTTTCTCGAGTTCTGAAGTCGGTTTGGGCGGTTTTTCGGTTTCTTGGGTTCAACCCATATATTTACGGGTTCTGGGTTTAAACCCATGGGTTTTGGGTTTTAACCCATTTTCCATAAATGAAACAATAAGTTAAATACTTCAAAAAAAACATCAAATTTAAGTGAAATACTTCAAAAAACATGAGTCTTACAACAAATAGTCTATTACAAGTTAAAACCAAAGCCCGAAATAGTCTATTAAAACAAAAAAAAAACAATCAAGTATGGGTCGGTTTCTTGGGGCAGTTTGTCGGTTTTAAGTATGATCGGTTTCTCGGGTTGGATGGGTCGGTTTCTGGGTAAAAACCGAAACTGAACCTGATTTTTCGGTTTTTAAAAAAATCAAACCCTAACCGTCAGTTTTGCTTCGGTTTCGGTTTCGTCGGTTTTAGTCAGTTTCTCGGTTTTAGTCGGTTTCTTGGTTTGAGTTTGCTCACCCCAAGTTTAGGTTAATAAGTATTATTTTTGTATATATTTAATTATATTTATTTCGTATATAACTTATCATTAATTTTTTGTGAGTTCTTTAAAATCTATTGTTATCATCATCCATCGAATATTACAGGTTAATCTTTTTTTTTATATACAGTTTACTCTATTTTTTTATACAATGTACAAATCTTCCTCAATCGGTCAGGATATCCTCGTATCATCCCTCTGATTGCCATATGATGATGCGGAAGGATGGCCAGATGAACGTTTTAGTTTAACTGTGTCTGTTTCTCTCGGGACTCGATCGAGTCATTCTTGTGAAGAGATATTAATAGAGGGAGCAGATGCATGCTTTTTCTTTCAATAGCGGACCAAATGACTATATGATCAACAATATTCAACTATGCATCAATCATCATCTTCGGCCACCACCATTATCCACCTCCAACAACAAACATCGTCTCATATTATCTGACAAAGAACAATCAAGTTATGGTTTTGCGATGATTGGTTTCTTATTGGGTTCGTCGATACACAATGAATCAGAGAGCAATGGAATCTCAACCTAATTCTTCTATGGATCACAATGAAGTTTGTAAAAGGTAGACTCTTGAATATTTTATGTGTGATGCATATCAAAGACATGAGTGATAGTGAGAGAGAAACAATGTTGTCTCTGGTAGTTTCGACCAAACATATCAGGGGTAAGTATGATTGTGAAGCTTCTTGTGGTCTATTTAGGGTTCTCCGACAATATTTTTGTTTTCCGATGATGGATCATGGATGTATGGGTGTATGTATATCTTGTCGTGTTGGTCAAAGAAAATAACTGAAAAATGACCGGAAAAGTTGAAAGTGAATAAACGTGTACAAAAGTTAGTTTAATGGTTAAACATGTACAAAACTGTGAGTTTAATGATGTTTTAAAAAAAATAATTTTAATGATTTTTATTAAATAGATAAACTGACTCGATCTACAATAGTTGGTCAGAATGAGATTTCTTAAACAATAAATATGAGTTTAATGGTAAATTTTATCAAAAAATATGCTAAATATATACGAAAATGATAATTCATTACCATAGAAGGTTATTACCCCTAAAATAAAAGTAAAATTGCAACCCATATTACTAATTTTATAGATGAAGTTTTTCAATTTTCTAGATTACGTTGAATAAGAAAAAGTTGGATGATAATAACTTTTTGTTGAATAAAAGTTAATGAAAAAATTTATACATTTTTGTAAAATAAATTAATTTTTTTGAAATGACAAATATTAATATTAAACTATTTGTAAATTATTCTATCTATGTCTGTAACGAAGTCTCAAGGTTAAAGAGGAAAGACAACATTAGATATCGCTAGTCTAGAAGCCTTTAGTTAAAGTAAATTAAAATCGAATATTTTACTAAAAATAAAAAAACATAAACTTTGTAAAGTTAAACAATACTAGTATATTTTATTTAGAAAAGGGAAGCAAACAGGGGACATTTTTGTAGTTTGCCCTAAAAACAATGAACACCAGAAAACGGTAAAGGTTCAAACACAGCGGGCATTTCCAAGGGCGAATATTGTGATCATCGTCCTGTAGGAGGTTTTGGTTGTTTGAAATTGTTTCTCAATCAAACGAATTTTCCTTTCTCGATCAACACGACAATTTGCGGTAAGTTCCTCCATTTCAATCAATCTTTTCGAGTCTCTTGAGGTTTCCGTTAATGATTTAACGTATTCGTCAATGTAGACCGCATTTAGGTTTACTAAATTTACAAATTTCTCACTTCTGTGATGTTGATATCAGATTCGCTGGCGTACTCATTTCAGTTCATGATTTCGTTTTGTTCTTGCTATTGGATTTGCTGATTTTGTTTCTTATTATTTGTACGTTATGAAGCGTCTGAAAATCTCCGAAGACGTAAAATTGTTAAGTTAGTATTTGTATTAGGTTTCTATCTTTGCTTGATTTGCTTTCAATAACAGTGGAAAGCGTTTGAGTTAATGACTGAATATCATTTTGAGACGTTCATGCGTACCAAAGGTCACTTATTCCATATTTGAGGGTCTTGGTTAAATATGTAGCCAATTGTTTAACAGTTTTAGTTCATTGTCTTCTACTTTTAGCTTTGGAGCATCAGATTTTGGGTGTTTGAATCTTATTGACATCGAATTGTAACACTCAAAGAAAAATATATTTCAAATACATAGTTCTACTTCTGCCATTATAATCATAAAAATTACACCACTTTCATTTAATTTTCATGCAAATGAACTAATATAAGTCATCAATAAGACAATAACTGTTAGTTAATTAACATTATTGGTTTTTCTTTTTGTCATCATTTTCACGGGTTCATATTTCTGCAGGGTGTTGACTGCAACAATGAACGCAAAAAAATCAAGAAACGTTACAGAAAATGGGGAAACAGTTGAAGATTCAATCCTCATGACATTGATAGGCAATGGTGAGGATTTAGCACCAATGGTAAGACATTCATTTGAGATGGGAAAGCCTGAAACTCTTGTTCTCCAGCTAAAACACGTTGTGAAAAAGAAAGAAGTTGAGATTGAAGAACTCTGTAAGCTCCACTATGAAGAATTCATTGTTGCAGTTGATGAGCTTCGTGGTGTCCTCGTTGATGCAGAAGAGTTAAAAAGCGAGCTTGCAAGTGATAATTTCAGGTTACAAGAAATAGGAAGCGCATTACTTTTAAGACTTGAAGACCTTCTTGAATCTTATTCCATCAAAAAGAATGTTACAGAAGCTGTTAAAATGTCAAGAATGTGCGTTGAAGTGTTGGATCTTTGTATAAAGTGTAACAAATACGTAGCTGATGGACAGTTTTACCCTGCTCTGAAAGCCATTCATCAGATAGAGGAAAATTACATGAAGGTAATCCCTGTTAAAACCCTCAAAAACCTAGTGGAAAAACGAGTCCCAGTTATAAAAAATCACATTGAGAAAAAAGTATGTGGTGAAATCAATGAATGGCTTGTTCATATTCGTGGGACCTCTAAAGAAATTGGTCAAAAAGCAATTGGATTTGCTTCTTCTTCACGTCAAAGAAACGAAGACATGCTTGCAAGACAAAAGAAAGCAGAAGAAGAAAGCTGTTTAGGTCTTGGAGATTTCACTTATTCATTAGATGTTGAAGAAATTGATGATAATTCTGTTTTGAAGATCAATCTTATGCCTTTATATCGCGCGTATTACATCCACGTGTGTCTTGGAATCCGTGATCAGTTTCGTGAATACTATTTCAAAAATCGAATGTTACAACTAAATTCAGATCTTCAAGTCTCATCTCTACAACACTTTCTTTCATCACACCAAACTTATTTAGCACAAATCGCAGGTTATTTCATCGTTGAGGATCGTGTTCTTAGGACAGCTGGCGATTTGTTATCACCTAGTCAAGTTCAAGCAATGTGGGAAACAGCTGTATCGAAAGTGACTGAGAATCTGGAATATCAGTTTTCTCATATGGACACTGCAAGTCATCTTCTTTTGGTAAAAGACTATGTTACCCTTCTTGGTGCAACTCTCAGACAATATGGTTATGATGTGGGGTATATTCTTGATGCTTTGACTAATTCACGTGATAAATATCATGAGCTTCTTTTGGTGGAATGTCGACAACAGATTAAAGATGCAGTTAATGATGATGATTGTAAGCAAATGGTTTTGAAGGAGTCTGAATATTCAACTAATGTTCTTTGTTTTCATCTTCAGACATCTGAAATAATGCCAGGGTTTCCTTATGTGGCGCCTTTTTCATCTATGGTCCCTGATTGTTGTCGAATAATCAGATCTTTTATAAAAGATTCGGTTAATTACTTGTCGTATGGTGGTCAAACCAATTTCTTTGACTTTGCAAGAAAGTATCTTGACAAGTTGTTGATTGATGTATTGAATGATGTCATACTTTCCACCATTAAAAGTAGTAACACTGGAGTATCTCAAGCTATGCAGATTGCTGCTAATATATCGTTTCTTGAAAGAGCATGTGATTATTTTCTTCAAACTGCAGCTAAACAATGTGGGGTTCCTACTCGAATGATTGCAAGGCCTCAGACTACTTTAAATGCAAAAAATGTTCTGAAATCCACAAGGGAGAAATCTTATGTTGCTCTTGTGAACTTGGTCAACCATAAGTTGACCGAGTATTTGTCGCTTATGGAGAAAGTCAATTGGATTATTGATGACGTGGCGCAACATAAAAGCGAGTATATGAATGAGGTTGTTATGTATCTTGATACGCTTTTGTCGACAGCTCAGCAGGTTTTACCTCTGGATGTTATGTATAAAATTGGGAGTGGGGCCCTTGAGCATATTAACAATTCTTTTGTGAACACGCTTCTTAGTGATTCTTTAAAGAGGTTCACTGCGAATTGTGTGATGGGGATTAATAATGATTTCAAGACTCTGGAGGAGTTTGCAGATGAGAGGTTTCATAGTACTGGATTAAGTGAGATTTATAAAGAAGGTAGTTTTAGAGGGTGTTTGTTGGAAATGAGACAATTGATAAATCTTTTGTTGAGTAGTCAACCTGAGAACTTTATGAATCCAGTGATACGTATGAGGAATTACAACTCCTTGGATTACAAGAAACTGGCGATTATTTGTGAGAAGTATAAAGATTCACCTGATGGTTTGTTTGGGAGCCTTTCTAAGAGAGGTGCTAAACAGAGTAATCGTATGAAGTCAATGGATGTGTTAAAGAGAAGATTGAAGGATTTCAATTGAGAAAAATTTCAAAAGTTTTGCTGGGAGTGTAGTAGAATAAACCTGTTTTCTTTTGTTTATTCATTTTTATATGTTTTTATGGACGATAAATTACTTGTCTAATTATCTAGTTCATCCTAAGTTCTACCTCTATCTGCTCTTATTCTACATTTTTACTAATAATGATGAAGCCTATATGATGAAGTATTCTTAAAGCTCTGATGGCATACGTACACCAACACTTATAGATCCATAATTTTGGTATCTCTCTATCTTTCTCTATATATACATTTTTTTTTTGCTTATATCTATGTATTTGTTAAAGTAAATTATTTTATGCAGAATATAAGTTGTTTGAGGGTGCTATGCTTTTCTTCATAGCAGTCTTCCTTGCCATCAGAGATGACATATTGCAGGTATTATTACTGACTTTGTTCCAGAATCATTTATTGAGATAACTGTATTGATGAAATCAGAAGCAAGAACAGAGAAACAACAGCTTCATTGTATTGATTAATCACTCAAAATACCTAAATTTCCCCTCCACTAATAAGATGCTCATAAAGTTTGCTGAGTTTCCTATGTTACCCTTCCTTTTCTATAAAACGTGACTTAAGTGGATGCATAGCAATAACTTCCTGAATTGTCCATTATTTTGAAAAGATTGGTTAATACCTAAACGGACTGTTTTTTTATTGAAGTAAAAAGCCACTATAACTTGACCCCTTATTACAAAATAGATTTATGTTGGAATATATATATATTCCTGTAAAGAGGGCAATCCCTCAGGAAGTATAATAAAAACAAAAAGGTAGTAAAAGTGATGAGAGTGAGGAAAACAAAACTAAAGTTAAGGGAGATAAATGAAGACCAAGGAAGATAAAATAAATAATACATCTAAAACCTAACTAAGAAAAAGAAACAAGATTGGAGTGACTAAAAGGTCTTAATCGGGTTTGGAATAGTAGGAGGGACCGCATGCATTGGTGACATCTCTTTGGCTTTCCCAAGAGTAGGATGGTGGTGGTGATGGCTTTGATTTTTGTTTCCTGTTTCCAATTCTCTTTTACCGACATTTCAGTAAGCAAACGTCCATATAATGTATATGAATCAACTTTCAGAGTATCAGTGGGTTTCCAAGTTTTTTTGGCAATAAGACTAAAACCATCCTTACTAAAAAGTTGTAAAGGGATACATCTCCATAAATGTTTCACACGGGACCCTATTATGAATTGTCATTTCGAGGAAGGTTATTGAATCCCATGAATTGGGCCTGGGGTATCTTTAATACTCCAAAAAGTATTTATAACAAGCAAACATTTTGTTGTTAATATTTTTTTATGGTACTAGTTGTTGAACCGGGTTGCATTCACTAACAAATATTTTGTTTTTAATAAAATTTTGACAATTACATATAATTATATAAATGGTCTCACAAAAAATGTCATGAGCAATTTTTTGTAGGCTAATGCTATAACAACCTCTATTTTTTCCCAATTCCATCCCCTGATCTGATTTTTTTTTTTTATTTTTGTTGTTTTTTTCTCTATTTTGTTTTTTTTGTTGTTTTTAATTTTTTTAATTTTATATTTCAATCTTATTATGATTATTATTATTATTATTATTATTATTATTTCGATAACTGTATAAAATTCGGACGACATTATAAATTCGGACGACATTATAAATTTCGAACGACTATATAAAATGGAACAAAAGTGTAACGTCCCAAAAATTCAAGGAAAAAGTTTCATTTTTAAAACATTAATTCATATAACATTCTATTCCAAAATCATTCATTGTGAAAAATAGCATTTAAACATCACAGTAAAAATCACGACTAATCAAATGTGGAATAAACAAAAGTGCAATCACGCCGGGTCATTCCCTTTCGAAATGAAGTACCTGAAACCATAAACATGAAACTGTAAGCACAAAGCTTAGTGAGTTCCCCAAAATAACACATATTATAGATATCATTGGGCCTAGCTCGCACATTGGGCCCAACCCATAATAATGGGCCTAGACCTTCCTAACCAATGGGCCCAGCCTAACATGCAATTGGGCCTAACCCATCATACAATGAGCCTAACCCAACATATAATGGGCCCAACACTCTCATGTAGTTGGGCCCAACCTTACATGCATGTCATTGGGCCCAACCCATCATACAATGCATGAGTCACAAAGATAGCTAGCATCCTACATAACATATCTTAATATGCCGGTATTGGTGCCTTCGACCCACAGGTACAGTGAGGAGACTTACCTCAAACCGAGATAACCAAAACACACATACGTTGCTGCTACCGGGCTCCTCACACTGAAAATATCCAAAAATTATCCCTAATCAATAATTAAGGTACTCTCCCATAATCCAAGGTCCAATTCATATCTTATCATACCCAGGGGTAAAAGACTATTTTACCCTTCCTATATTTGGCCCAACAAAGCAAGTCCCAAACCCAAAACGACCTAAAGCCCAAAAATGGCCCAAGAGCCATTCTGGTGAGTACGCCTCGTGTACCACCGTAGTACGCCCGACGTACGATGCTGAAGCCCAAACTTAAATCTAATCTTCTTAATGCCTTAAGACTTTAAGCCCAACACTCATATCTGATTCAAAAGGGACGTCTTAAGTCATAAAGCTCCTGACTTTATGACTTTGCATGGCTTAATGGTGTCCAAACCAAAGCCCTAAATTCAGAACTTCACTAAAAGGCCACAAACTTATGCATGAAAGAGTTATACCTAACAAGATTCGATTTTTATGACTTAATGACCTCAACAAAGACCAGAAATGAGGCTCAAAGGTTCTGGAGTAACTTCTTGTGACAACCTGTAATCTCTATCTTGAAAAAGTCAAAATTGGTCAACTAAAGTCACACGTATCAAATAGAGGTCAAACTTATTTCTTTTATTATCTTAAAATAGCTAGGATAATGAATTTATAGGCGTATAAACCTAGTATTTTTAAGTGTTGTGTGTCTAAGGAAAGAAACCCTTGAAAATCGAGAACTTTCGCATGAGCCGCAAACCCCTCGCATGCGCGGTTATCCCTCGGACCGGAAACGGTTCGGACCGTAAATGGTTTGCAGCCGCGAACTATCTTTGGGCCGTGAACCTTCCTCGAACTGCAAACCCTACCTATATATATATATATATATATATATATATATATATATATATATATATATATATATGAGTTTGACCAAATTTATCCTCACTTCTACACTTCTAGCCGTGAACTCAAACTTTTACTCTCAAGATCTTCAACCGAAAACCCAAGTTTTCTCTCATCTATCACCCGAAGATCATCCAATTCACATCCGGATCTTATTAAGAACATCTAGTGTTCTTCTCTTCGAAATCAATCACCCTTCATTCTTGAGTTTGCGGCCGTAAACACCTACATCTCCTTCATTTCACCAAGAAACACCAAGAACACACACTTGTTTCCAGCCGAAAACACTTGAATCATCAAGAAGCCGTGAACCATTTACGGACGTACACACACCGAAGCCCATCCGTGAACATCGAAGACTAGCCGTAAACACCTTGCATCCTCTTGATTTCGGTTCTAACACTCCTTTTTGTAAGTAATTCTTACACCCTAGGTTGTTTCCTTAACTCCTTTGAGGTTATATTCACTAATTTTATGCCTATACATCGCATGAATCACTATTTAGGACTTATTTTGTCTCGGGATCTATCTAGTGGAGACAATCCTCCTATATCGAACATTCAAACGAATCACCCACACAAGGTGAGTTCATACCCCTATAATGTACTTTTTAAAAAAAAATGCTTTTAGGGGGGGGGGGGGGGGGAATACAAGTAGAACACAATTCATTTGTGTTAACATTTACATGTGAAAACAAACGAACAAATGATTTTTTATACCTTTAAATGTTGTTAAAATCATTTCAAAAACTCTTTTAAACTATTTTAGACTGCTGTTTATTATCAAAATCGTATTTATTTATATATTTATGTATAAGTATACTTTAACGGACTTAGGATTATTGCTAAACACCTTGACTTCTGTTCCTTGTTTGGTTGTGGGCTTAGGGTAGGATCATTAGTCCGACTTTCGGCTAAATCATAATTATACTTGCTACATATATACATGAATATTAAACCCCATTTTCCAAGTACTTACTAAACTCAGTTGCAAACATTGGGCAATTGAGTCTCTTCTACAAATCATTTATAGTTCAAACAAATATACTAGTAAACTATAATATGTATAGTTTAGAGGATCAATACATACTAATTTCTAGAACATAGAAACAATACATGAGTCAATACTTACTATTTGCTAGGACAGAGAAACAATACATGAGTCAATACATACATACTATTACTATTCATTACAAAGTATACTATTCATTTACGAGAACAAAAAGGAACTTACATTCTATAACAAGAACAAGATAACTAAAATGTGAGATACTATTTCATGGCATAACAATATTCTTGTTATGTCACGTTTTGTAACCAGAGTCTCCTGGAGGGAGAGCGTGAGTTTGTGTATAAATCTATACGGGATTGACCACCCCACACCTTGCTGCTAGCTACAGTGGGACCTGCAGGTCTACGGATGAAAAATGTCATATCATTATCGACGCCTGAAGAACGTCGTGTTTTATACTAGTCAATCAAGCATGGTTATAACCTAATCACATTTAACCTAAATTAACCAATTCGGTTACAAGGTAGTTAATGCATCAGTATGTTATTTTACAATTCTACTGAAAACCTTCATTTTCCATTACATTCATACAATGATATTCTCACATGAGAAATGCATACTATTTTTCTAGTAAAGATGGTTTTACAAATATGGAAAAACTTACATTTTATACTATTTCAAGTACAAACATACATTTTACAAGAGAACAAACATACAAAACAGTCGGATCTTGGGTAGAAGACTATATTTCATTTTTAGAAGACAATATAGGATTTTCTGAGAAGTATACAAACATTTTACTAAACAAACACAAACATTTTCATGAAACAAATACAAACGAACATTAAATACTTATGAACTCACCAACTTAAATGTTGATACTCTCTTTCAAAATAACTTGTATTCTTAGAGAACCAATAGACAGGTACACTGGACCAACTTTAGAGAAGGCGGAGAATGTTCAAGACTCGTCTTTTATTTTGATATATGCATTTTTGGTGTCATACAACTATACTCAGAACACACATGTATTAACTATTCTATTAATGCAATGGATGTTGTTGCTTGTTTTACTATTATGTATTGTTATAATACTGTACATGACGTCCTCCGCCCCGAATGTTTCCCCCATCTCGGTTTGGGGGTGTGACAGATTGGTATTAGAGCTTTGTTTATAGTGAACTGAGTATATCAACCCATAAAAGATATACAACTATAAACACATCGGGATTAAAACACTCTGACCAAGAGAATATACTTTTTAAATAATAAAATATTTTACTAAAAGTATACATACATGCATTCATACTAAGAACAGTGTCATACTAGAATAGAACAAAAGTATTGCGTTTGTTGAACAACACAAGTAGGCTTGGGGACATATAATCAAGTCTGGGATTGATATAGCCTGATCAACTATATCTGTCCCAGAAGTGATTAGCATGTGCCTAGGAATGGTTGTGGCGTGACAACAAGTCTAAAAACATACCAACTCTACGACAATGAAACACTAGAACATAACATAAATTTAAAATACTATAGGAGTATTTTGTTGTACTATAATTACTTATGTGAAAACTAAAAAAGGGTTTGTACTAGTAGGTCAATAGTTACTGAGTGGATACGCTAAGGTTATATGTGACTAAGATGTTATAGACTTAGAATCTGTGATCTTCGCTTTACTTTCTGTTCCTTCTTTGGTTGTGGTCTTAGAGTTGGATCACTTATTCGAATGTCTATTCTATCTTGGTTATATATAGCTGGTATGCACTAAGTAAGTATTGAAGTAACTGGTAAGGATCATCCTATAAATATCTTTAGTAATACATCTATTATACGTCTCTTACACCTATTTTCTCGCTTAGATAACATGGTTGGATTCCATCTCCCTGGCGACCTGTACTTTCCCAATCAAGGGAACGGTGGATGGCTTGAAGCTGAACCCGAAGAAGAGAACCTGGTAGTCCCAGTAGAAGAAGACCCCGATGAGAGTTCTGAGGAAGAGAACGAAGAGGATGAGCAGGAGGACTCTGACTCAGAACCCGAGGTCTATAATCCACCTCAAGTTGCTCAGAATCCTAACCCTCGACCAGTATTTCAAGGCCCGACGCCTCTGTGGGCAATGAACTTGGGAAGGTGGAGCCATGAACAGGGACAACCACCTCCCTATAATGGAGACCGAAGCTTCTACAACTTAAGCGAGGGAGGCTCGGCTGACAGAGCCCTCCATATCTTGGTTCGTCGTGTTGCTCGCAATGCAGAGCAAGGAAGGACAACCATCGACCAGGTCATGGAAATCATGGCTAACTCGGGAGTCAACACAGTTCGTCTCCGCCACCTCTCTGATGACCAAGAGTTAACCAAGACTCACACTGACGCACTACAGATGGAACTGAATGCCAGTCGATCCGAAGTTAGAGAACTTCTTCAGGGTCAAGGTGCATTGGAAAGGCGTGTGTGGGAAACAGAACAACAACTGGCTGGGTCCAGGGCAGAATCTAGTACCAACCCGAACAACACTCCTCGCGAGTAGAGCATACTCTACTCACTCTTTTGGATATAGCTTGTGTCTACTTTTAGACTCTAGTATTATTTTCCTGTTTATGTTTAGACCTTGAACTTTCAGTTTCTTTAGGTCTTTATGTTGTCAAAATTTTCCTTACATTGGTATGTTGTAGACCTTTTACAAGGTTGAATTTTTCCTGAACACTATACATCTATAATACCAATGATATTGGGAAGCATCCAATCCTCTTGGAAAATCTTTATCCAAATACTTTCATCTTTCTAGTGGTAACTCTCTATTGAAAACACTTAGAAAATTACATGTTGAACTATGGTGACTTATTTCAAGGAACACTCTCATTATTTCCACTGTTGAATACTTACAATTATCTTCATCTTTGTAAACTTATAGTTGAAAGATGCCTCCTCAGAGATCGAACAGAAACAATCCACCACCTCCTCCACAATTCGAGCCTGTAGTTTTTCAAGCTGCAGTGACCGCGGCTGTAACGACAACCTTAGCCCAGGTCAACGCTAGCGGTGCTAGCGGAGGTGGAACAGGTGTTAACTCCACCCAAGGTGATAGTCACGGGTACCCTAGGGAGTGTTCGTACAAAGACTTCACCAACTGCAAAACCAGAGCCTTTAACGGCCGCAGTGGAATCATTGCCCTATCGCAATGGTTCGAGAAAACGGAGTCTATCTTTGAGATATGCTCCTGCCCCGAAGAAAGCAAAGTAAAATTTGCTGCCTGCACCTTCTCAGACAGGGCCCTCACATGGTGGAATAGCCATGTCAAGTCACTTACTCTTATAGTGGCTAACTCGATGGGCTGGGAAGCACTGAAGGAACTGATGATCGGAGAATACTGCCCGAGGGGTGAAGTTCAGAAGCTCCAACAGGAGCTTTGGAGCCTGGCCATGAAAGGCTCTGACATAGTAGCCTACACAACTAGGTTTAGTGACCTGGTGGCTCTATGTCCGGGGATGGTCCCCACCGAGGCCAAGAAGATTGAGAGGTATATCTGGGGACTGGTACCCCTATTTCAGGGGAATGTATTGTCTTCAAACCCCGCTACATTCGACAGTGCCAAACGATTGGCACAACGACTCATTGACCATGGAGTCCGCATGCCAGTAACAACCCCTATCCCAGAGCCAGCCAAGACAACCGACAACAGGAGGAAGTTTTGGGACAGAAAGTAGAATCAATCGGCGCAGAACTCCGCCAAGAAACAACCGATTGTGGCTGTTCATTCCGCAACAACCCCTGCTGTCCCCGCACCAGCAAAACAGTACGCTGGAAGTTTGCCGAAGTGCAACAAGTGCAACTTCCACCACAACGGCCCCTACCGGAAGATGCAGTGTGCTAATGGCAACAGAAAAGGGCACACGACCCGTTTCTGTAAAGCTCCAGCAAGGCCAATCACCCAGGCCCCTGGTGCTGGAGCAGGCCAGGCCTGCTACGGGTGTGGTGAGGTTGGACATTACAAGAGGAACTGCCCGAAAGCAGGGAATCCTGGTGGGGTAGGGAGAGTTCTGGCGATAGGCCAAGAGGAAGCTGTGGCAGACCCTACGGTGGTCATGGGTACGTTTCTCCTCGATAACTCTTATGCATGCATACTATTTGATAGTGGAGCGGAGAGGAGTTTCGTGAACCAAAAATTTACACACTTACTTAAACAACCACCACGAGCACTAAAAGAAACGTTCACCGTAGAAATGGCTAACGGGAAGACTGAGAGCACTAACGATATATACATAGGATGCACCCTCTCTCTAGATAGTTATTTATTCCAAATCGACTTCATGTCTGTCTCAATTAAAAGTTTCGACGTCATTATCGGCATGGATTGGTTGAGTCTTCATCGTGCTGACATCATGTGTTTTGAAAAAGCTGTTCGTCTTAATCTACCGAATAGCGAAACCCTAGTTATCTATGACGACAAACTAGACACAAATCTTCGAATCATCTCGAGTATTCAAGCCCAGAAGTATTTACGAAAAGAATATCACGCGTTTCTTGCCCACGTGGTTGATATGAGCCGAAAGGTGAAAGACATAAAGAACATCCCAGAAGTCCACGACTTTCCCGACATCTTTCCCGAAGATCTTCCAGGATTACCACCACAACGTCAAGTCGAGTTGAGAATCGACTTAATTCCAGGAGCTACCCCTGTAGCCAAATCACCTTATCGACTAGCACCAGCTGAGATGCATGAACTATCCAGTCAACTGAACATACTGATAAGCAAGGGATTCATTAGACCAAGCGTGTGACATCCCCTAATTTCTCGGCCAGAATAGACCGATTTATTTTATGCTTTTTAAAATAAAATCAGAGTAATCCTTTTAAAAGATGTTGCGGAATTTGTTCCCAAAACAAAACATGATAAAAGTTTATCAAAACCTTTCTTTAAGAAATATATAATTTCCTTTTATATCAAAACCTCGGGATGTCATGTTCCGATACAGATCAAAAGCATAAACAAGACATTATAAGCCTTACAACAGTTATTTACAACTACTGGCTTATAATTCAAAAATCACTCATCATCATCATCCGACTATGCTCGGTGTCCACTACCTGTAATATAAAAAGCTGAGTGGGTCAGACTTGGAAGCCTGGTGAGCATATAGGGTTTTCAACCCACAATACATAAATTTATTATGCTTAAACATCAATCAGTCAACCAAGTTACCCCAACCCCATTATCTTATTTATTTCTTAAGGGTTTACCCTAAGAATCAACTATCACTCCTTCCTAAGGATTCATACTAAGGAATAGGCACGAAGTCACATCGTCGCCGGTGTTTTATACAACATGCACTAAGTCCATAGCTGCCAAGGTTTATTCAATATGTGCTAAGTCCATAGCTTCTTATTTATCGACAATATTATTCACAGGAATCCCCCCTGCAATACATGTCAATGGGTTTTTAGAGTACAACAGATGAACATATAGTTCACACACCTACAGGTTGCGGGCCTGCTAGTGTTCCACAGACCGTCAAGAATAGTCCATGGTTGTCATCCATACTCTGCTGAATGACGGGGGCCAACGTTTGGGTAAGTGATTCTCTCAAATTTCACCACTCACCCTCAACTCATGGTCAATATCACTTATCATCTCATTTATCCAACTCACATTTCATCACAACCACTATTTCATCTACCCATGTTTTACCCAACATTTTTTGTAGATAAAAATACATATACAGTTTAAATTATTTAAAAACCTGTATAAATCATTCTTTCAACACCCATCTCAAATAAACAAACAATATATATTCACACATAACGTATTTTATGTAAAATACTTCATATCTATGTGTAAGGTGAAAGTAACTACACACTCACCTGATTTAATGAGAATCGGGCAGCAATTCGTTTCCTAAAACGATCGTTTCTAATAAAACCGAGAGTTTTATTGAGAAACCGGGCTTTGCGAGGGTCGGGCTTCAAAACCGAAAAGATAAATTTTCCGGGTCTTCGGGCACTTCGGGACGTGTCTCGGGTGCTATAATCGATACCGGGGCTTCGGGGGATGTGAAAATAGCCAAAATATTGAAAAAGGGGCTAAAATTGCCAATTCTTAAATTCTAGCCGGGAGGGTTCGCACCCTCCTATTTATAGTATGCGAGGCTGCTGATCGGACGGCTGAGAGGAAGCCACGCGGCAGCAGATGCGAAGAGGGCATCACATGGGTTGCGCATGCGAGGGCCTCGCTGGAGGCTTCTGATTGGACCGAAGTCCGGGTCCGAGGTGGGGGGGGGGGGGTTCGTGGCTCCTGCGAAGCTCGGATGGGTCAAGGCGACACGGGGTGCGCATGCAAGGTTCCAGCGCATCGGACACATCATTGATTTCGGACACGTGGCACGATTTGAGCGAGGGTGACGTGGCCGAAGTCCACGTATGCGAAATTTCCCAGTTTTGACATTTTTTCTCGATTTTCGCGCCAAAACTTCTAAAATCCATAACTTTCGCATACGAGCTCCGTTTTTGACGTTATTTATATGCACGCGTAGGTAAAATTACGCTCTACAACTTTTGTTTAGACTTCGTCGGCTAATTTTGACTTTAAATTTTATATTATTATTTTGAACAGACCAGGACAGGAAATCCGTTAAAAATTCATAACTTCTTCATCCGAAGTCCGTTTTCGTCTATCTTTTTACCGTTGTGCTACTATTGACGAGACCTTCGATTCTCGTTTAGGTCGTGTCGGCTAAAAATCACTCGATCTAAAATTCGAGTTTTTAGTTGTCTACTGCTAAGCTGAAACTTCGAAAAATCATAACTTTCTCATACGAAGTCAGATTTGGACGTTTTTTTATACATACTCTTGGTTTAACGAACACTACGACTTTCGTTTAGATCACTAATGCTAAAAAGTAGTTTATCAAAAACTCACTTTTTACGACATTCGGCACCGTGCCGGTTTTGTCGCGAAACTTCGACATGTCATAACTTCTTCGTTATAACTCGGATTTCGGCATTCTTTATATACCCGTAATCCTTGTCACGACCACTACAACTTTCTTAATAAATATCGGCTTTATCTAATATTTATTTTCGACGCTCATTTTTTTATTCTTAATTAATTAAACCCTAATAATTAAGCATAAAACACATAATATTCACATAATTCCTTTTCATTTCTTCAAAATGAGTTACAAAGGTTAACCTAGACTATCACGTCAATATTAATGCCTAGCCTAGAAACATGGGCATTAAAAAGCGTCTCACCCTGGGGAGCACTGGTCTTGTTCGTGATGAAAAAGGATGGATCGTTCCATATGTGCATCGATTATCGCGAGCTAAACAAACTTACCATTAAGAACCGATACCCTCTACCACGGATAGACGAATTGTTCGACCAACTTCAAGGAGCAAGCTACTTTTCAAAGATTGACTTAAGATCCGGGTATCGCCAGTTACGAGTTTTAGAGGAGGATGTTTCCAAAACAGCCTTCCGAACTCGTTATGGTCACTACGAGTTTGTAGTGATGCCTTTCGGATTAACCAATGCACCCGCGGTGTTCATGGACTTAATGAATCGAGTGTGCCTTCCTTACTTAGATAAGTTCGTGATCGTATTCATTGACAATATACTCATCTACTCACGTAGTAAGGAAGAGCATAGTCAACACTTACGGCAGATCCTAGAAACACTTCGAGCAGAGAAGCTTTATGCGAAATTCTCTAAGTGCGAATTTTGGATTCGAAGAGTCGAATTCTTGGGTCACGTGGTTAGCGAAGAGGGAATTCACGTGGACCCTTCCAAAATCAAGGCCATTGAGAACTGGTCAGCACCAAAGACGCCTACGGAAATTCGTCAATATCTAGGCCTCGTTGGCTACCATCGCAGGTTCATTCAGAATTTTTCAAAGATTCCGAAACCACTTACCACATTGACCCAGAAAGGTGTGACCTTTGACTGGGAAGAGAAGCAAGAAAAGGTGTTCCAAACGCTTAAGCAAGCCTTATGCATCGCACATATATTATCCCTCCCAGAGGGGATAGAAAATTTCGTGGTATACCGCGATGCATCCAACCAAGGGCTTGGTTGTGTTCTCATGCAACGGGGAAAGGTCATCGCCTATGCCTCAAGACAGCTTAAGACACACGAAGTCAACTACACTTACTCATGACCTTGAGTTAGGAGTAGTGATATTTGCTCTGAAGATCTGGAGACACTACCTGTATGGTACGAAAATCACTATCTTTACAGATCATAAAAGCCTTCAACATATATTCGACCAGAAGGAGCTCAACATGAGACAATGACGGTGGGTCGAGCTACTAAATGACGCCCTAAGTTGGAAAGAATACTTTGGTCGTAGAGTCAAGGCATTGACTATGACAATCCATTCACATCCGTCCACACAAGTTAAGGAGGCTCAATAGGAAGCCGTGAAACCTGAAAATATGGCAGGTGAAACCCTAAGAGGGATGGATAAAAACTTAGTAGTCAAGGGTAACGAAGTCTTATATCTCATGGATCGGATCTGGACACCGAAGTTCGGTGGCTTCAGAGACGTTGTCATGAACGAAGCTCACAATACTCGGTACTCCGTTCATCCAGGTTCAGATAATATGTATCTGGATCTCAAAAAGTTATATTGGTGGCCTAACATGAAAGCAGATGTTGCTACCTTTGTGGGCAAGTGTCTTACTTGCGCCAAAGTTAAAGTAGAATATCAAAAGCCCTCAGGTTTACTACAACAACCGGAGATACCTGAGTGGAAGTGGGAGCGGATTACAATGGATTTCATAACCAAGTTTCCCAAGACAATGGGTGGACTTGATACCATTTGGGTAATCGTCGACAGATTAACCAAGTCCGCACACTTCCTGCCAATCAAAGAAACCGACAAGATGGAGAAACTGACAAGAACTTACATTAGGCAGATCGTACGACTGCATGGTGTGCCCATATCTATTATCTCTGATAGAGACAGTAGATTCACCTCAAGATTCTGGCAGTCGTTACAAAAATCCCTGGGAACTAGGCTGGACATGAGTACAGCCTACCACCCACAAACTGATGGTCAGAATGAGAGGACTATACAAACGTTGGAAGACATGCTGAGAGCTTGTGTGATCGACTTTGGTAAAGCGTAGGATACCCATTTACCATTGGTCGAGTTTTCATACAACAACAACTACCATACTAGTATCAAAGTTGCTCCATTTGAAACCCTCTACGGCCGGAAGTGCAGATCCCCTCTGTGTTGGGCTGAGGTGGGTGACATGCAACTAGCTAAAGGACAAATTCCTGACAGCACTCTCACTGGTCCAGAAATCATCCGGGAAACTACGAAAAAGATTGTTCAAATTCGTGAACGATTGAAAGCCTCTAGAGACAGACAGAAAAGCTACGCTGACAAAAGACGGAAACCCTTGGAATTTCAGGTTGGTGACCTTGTCCTATTGAAGGTCTCACCCTGGAAGGGCATGATACGCTTCGGAAAGCGAGACAAACTAAATCTAAGGTACATTGAGCCTTTTTAGATTCTCGCTAGAATCGACCCTGTAGCTTACAAACTTCGACTACCTCAAGAACTTAGTAACATACACCCAACCTTTCACGTATCGAACCTAAAGAAGTGTCTATCTGATGAGACTCTTGTTATCCCACTCGATGAAATCGAGATAAATGAGAGCCTCAACTTCGTGGAAGAACAAGTGGAAATCATGGATATGGAAGTCAAGAAGACGAAACAAAGCCGTATCACGATAGTGAAGGTTCGCTGGAATGCAAAACGGGGACTCGAATTCACTTGGGAGCGGGATGATCAAATGAAACATAAGTATCCTCATCTTTTCCCTTAATCCATGTGTATCTCTTAGATTTAATTTCGGGACGAAATTCTCTTTAACAGGGGGATGATGTGACAACCCGTAATTTCTATCTTGAAAAAGTCAAACTTGGTCAACTAAAGTCAAACGTATCAAATAGAGGTCAAACTTATTTCTTTTATTATCTTAATATAGTTAGGATAATGAATTTATAGGCGTATATACCTAGTATTTTTAAGTGTTGTGTGTCTAAGGAAAGAAACCCTTGAAAATCGGGAACTTTCGCATGAGCCGCAAACCCCTCGCATGCGCGGTTATCCATCGGACCGCAAACGGTTCGGACCGCAAATGGTTTGCAGCCGCGAACTATCTTCGGGCCGTGAACCTTCCTCAGACCGCAAACCCTACCTATATATATATATATATATATATATATATATATATATATATATATATATATATGAGTTTGACCGAATTTATCCTCACTTCTACACTTCTAGCCGTGAACTCAAACTTTTTCTCTCAAGATCTTCAACCGAAAACCCAAGTTTTCTCTCATCTATCACCCGAAGATCATCCAATTCACCTCCGGATCTTATTTAAGAACATCTAGTGTTCTTCTCTTAGAAATCAATCACCCTTCATTCTTGAGTTTGCGGCCGTAAACACCTACACCTCCTTCATTTCACCAAGAAACACCAAGAACACACACTTGTTTCCAGCCGAAAACACTTGAATCATCAATTAGTCGTGAACCATTTACGGCCGTACACACACCGAAGCCCAGCCGTGAAGACCGAAGACTAGCCGTAAACACCTTGCATCCTCTTGATTTCAGTTCTAACACTCCTTTTTGTAAGTAATTCTTACACCCTAGGTTGTTTCCTTAACTCCTTTGAGGTTATATTCACTAATTTTATGCCTATACATCGCATGAATTGCTATTTAGGACTTGTTTTGTCTCGGGATCTATCTAGTGGGGACAATCCTCCAATATCGAACATTCAAACGAATCACCCACACAAGGTGATTTCATACCCCTACAATTTACTTTTTAAAAAAAATGCTTTTAGGGTGGGGGGGGGGGGGGATACAAGTAGAACACAATTCATTTGTGTTAACATTTACATGTGAAAACAAACGAACAAAGGATTTCTTATACCTTTAAATGTTGTTAAAATCATTTCAAAAATCATTTTAAACTATTTTAGACTGCTGTTTATTATCAAAATCTTATTTATTTATATATTTATGTATAAGTATGCTTTAACGGAATTGTGACTATTGCTAAACACATTGACTCCTGTTCCTTGTTTGGTTGTGGGCTTAGGGTAGGATCATTAGTCCGACTGTCGGCTAAATCATAGTTATACTTGCTAAATATATACATGAATATTAAACCCCATTTTCAAAGTACTTACTAAACTCAGTTGCAAACATTGGGCAATTGTGTCTCTTCTACAAATCATTTACAGTTCAAACAAATATACTAGTAAACTATAATAGGTATAGTTTAGAGGATCAATACATACTAATTTCTAGAACAGAGAAACAATACATGAGTCAATACTTACTATTTGCTATAACAGAGAAACAATACATGAGTCAATACATACATACTATTACTATTCATTACAAAGTATACTATTCATTTACGAGAACAAAAAGGAACTTACATTCTATAACAAGAACAAGATAACTAAAATGTGAGATACTATTTTATGGCATAACAATATTCTTGTTATGTCACGTTTTGTAACCAGAGTCTCCTGGAGGGAGAACGTGAGTTTGTGTATAGATCTATACGGGATTGACCACCCCACACCTTGATGCTAGCTACAGTGGGACCTGCAGGTCTACGGATGACAAATGTCATATCATTATCGACGCCTGAAGAACGTCGTGTTTTATACTAGTCAATCAAGCATGGTTATAACCTAATCACATTTAACCTAAATTAACCAATTCGGTTACAAGGTAGTTAATGCATCAGCATGTTATTTTACAATTCTACTGAAAACCTTCATTTTCCATTACATTCATACAGTGATATTCTCACATGAGAAATGCATACTATTTTTCTAGTAAACATGGATTTACAAATATGGAAAACTTATATTTTAAACTATTTCAAGTACAAACATACATTTTACAAGAGAACAAACATACAAAACAATCGGGTCTTGGGTAGAAGACTACATTTCATTTTTAGAAGAAAATATAGGATTTTCTGAGAAGTATACAAACATTTTAATAAACAAACACAAACATTTTCATGAAACAAATACAAACGAACATTAAATACTTATGAACTCACCAACTTAAATGTTGATACTCTCTTTCAAAATAACTTGTATTCTCAGGGAACCAGTAGACAGGTACACTGGACCAACTTTAGAGAAGGCGGAGCATGTTCAAGACTCGTCTTTTATTTTGATATATGCATTTTTGGTGTCATACAACTATACTCAGAACACACATGTATTAACTATTCTATTGATGCAATGAATGTTGTTGCTTGTTTTACTATTATGCATTGTTATGATACTGTACATTACGTCCTCTGCCCCGAATGTTTCCGCCATCTCGGTTTGGGGGTGTGACACTTCTACTCACAAGAACCAAATCAAGGGACCAAAACATACCAAACATAGTCCCAAATCTAGATCTAAGCTATGGAGTCATAAAGTTTGAAGCTTTATATCTCTAAGAAATTACAATGGGGAAAAGAGTTCTAGATATTCAAGCTCCAAGCTAGCCAACACTCCTCTAATGAGTTCTTCTTCTTCCAAAAGCACCAAAAACACCCCAAAATCACTTCAAGGCTCAATAATCTTTCAAATGGGTCTAGGGTTTCAAATTTAGGGTTAGAGAGGAAGGAGGTTGAAGGTAAGAAGGGTTTGGAATGATTTAAAGTCTTTAAGTAGGGTCCAAGACCCAAATATTAGGGTTTGCATATGACTGATGTACACCCATCGTACTCCTGGTATGCCCAACATACCAGGGTAACCCTCCACGTTCAACTGAGCCTAGTACGCCTAACGTACACCCTGTACGCCCAACCTAACCCAAAACCTTCCTAACTTCTAATGGTCATAACTTCTGCGTCCCAATTCCGATTTCGACGTTCTTTATATGCTCGGAAAGGTAATGAAATGCCCTACAATGCCGTCAAGTCTCCTTTGACTCAAAACCTTCCGAACTAAAATCCTTAATTCAATAAGGCCTGAAGCATCACTTTTACCATTATATCCTTGGACTCACAAAACGCAGCCGGAAGCTTGGATCACCCAACCTTTATATTCCACACCCAATTGGGTCCAAAACCCAACCCTTTGAAGTCAAGGGCCCTATCTTTATTTATCACGGATATTAATTGGTTCGGTATTAAGTTCTAATTTTTCCAATATGAAATTGCATTTGTAGTGTAATTCCAAAAAAAAGTGTTTTTAAATAATAAGAATAATCTAATAAATAAAAGAAAAGAAAAAACAACAAAAAAACAAAAAGAAAAAAAAACAAAAAAATGATGTCAAATCAAAGGGTAAATGGTTGACTAGACTGAGGTCAGGGAGGTAAAAATAGTAAAAAAAAAGAGGAAGATACTTATAGCACAACCATTTTTTATATTTGCTTTGAATTTTTTGCATTGTTGCTCGTTATGACGAACTTAATTAGAAGAGTGATTAAATAACCAAATTTACCCCTATGTTCTTTTTTCCTTTTTTTTTGAACGGCAAATACAAATATATATATATATATATATATATATATATATATATATATATATATATATATATATATATATATATACTAAACTACTCCTAAATTATTCCACCTATATCCACAGTGGGACTTGAACCCTCGACCTCAAGGAGAGAGTGCAACACCGGATATCGTTGGGCTAGAAGCCCTTTCGTTCTTTTATTATTATTAAAACTTCCATCTCTCTCTCTCTCATATGGCTATTAGAGCTCCATTCTTATACATCACCACTGCCATGACCAAAAGTAACACCAATGTACACCCTCTTTAAAACCTACAATTACAAAAACCTCAAAAAACCACCGATACTCAAACTCTAAATCTAATTTCATTGTGAAGTTGAACTCGAGAGAGAGAGAGAGAGAGAGAGAGAGAGAGAGAGAGAGAGAGAGAGAGAGAGAGAGAGAGAGAGTCCATGTATTGTAATAAAACTTTAAATTAAATAGAAAAACAATATTAGCAGAACATTTTAGTCTTTTCAGTTTTCCGAGAGACCAAAAGGCACATACAAACATATGGTCCAAAGGACCACCAATCCAAAAAACCCTCCCAAAAAAAAATGCATACCACCAAGACCATTTTTGGAGTTTTATCAAAAATAAATTACAAACAATTACACCAGATCTATTTATTAATCTACTTGTATTCATTCCGGAAACAAGTAACGATGATAACATATCAACAAATACACCAAATCTTTTTATTAATCTACTTATATTCATTCCCGAAATAAGTATAACGATGATAACATATCAATCATAACATATAAAATATATAGTACACATGTTTCATGGGTTGAAACCATTAAAAAGATTATACAATATAAACGGGAAAGTGACTTCGGAACACATCCAAAAAAATACGATTTTTTTAATGTCAAGATAACATTGTTTTGAAAAAAATGTATATCTTCTTTTATTTTATTATTTTTTTTTAATGTTGTTGGTTAATAGAGACACACCAAAAAAGATTATGTTATTTTAATACCAAGATAACCTTGTTTTATGATTTTTTTTTCTATTGTGTTGATTATAATTTTTTTACATGGTAACCCGATCATTAATTTTCAAATGTACTATCTGTCTATATAAAAATATGGATGCCCTTATTCGTAATTAAGTCAAGGGAGTTCAAATCAATACACTCCGACTCTGGAGTAAAAGCCAAGGTCATTTGATTGCGGTTCCTCTTAGCAATAGAACCACTCAAACTAACACCGGAGGAGCCAAATACAGATTTAACAGAATTAATAGAAAGCACGGTTGTTGAAAATGAATTGCTTAGACTCATTGCCACATCCTCATATTGAATATAGAGCGATGAGGGGATGGATCCAAAAACGGGGAATTCCTATGCTCTAACGGAGAATCCTTGGAATAGGTCTTTGTCACAATCTCCACCGGGTCAAAATGAACCTCCCCTTTTGCAAGCATTAACCAACAAATATTATCCGTTCACATATAAAATATCCAAAGAACACAACATATACAAGAGAGAAAATCATACCAGTGCTCATAAAATACACCAACATCTTATTATCATCCCGTCACTTTGGGCTCAAACCCACCAAAGGCCGTGTAATCTCTTCAACTTTCATTCCATTCACAACATGATCTGAAATTTACCTCGTATCCACCATCTCTCGAACACTCAGATCCATTTTCTTCTCCTTGATCCTCCAGGGAGTCGTTGAAAGATTAGCCATACACATACACAAGAACAAGCAATCATCAACCAAAATTGTTGACGATGGCGGGTTGGGGGTGTGGTGGTGACGGTGGGAGCAGTGGTGGGGGTAGGTGTGGGTGCGGCCGCGGCGGCGGTAGTGGTGGTGTGGATGATGGCGGGTTGGGGGTGTTAATGTGGGTGGAGTCGGGGTGAGTATGTGTTTATATTTTAGAAATTTTTTGGAATTAGAAAACTATGAAAAACAATAATTATAGGTTTTCTAAAATTTTAGAAAAATTGTTAAACTAAATGCATTCTCAAAATTATCATTTTTTCCGAAAAACAACCTATTTTTTTTGCAACTTAGGCTTGAGGGAGTGGACTCGCCACCCCTCTCGCCAAACAAGGTGCTAACATATCAAACACCATCCCTTTGGATTTGCCAAGGGAGGTGTTAAGAATTGGTCGCCAAGCTAGTAGCGAGAGGAAAGAAGAGAGAGAAGATATATTGGTTGATTATCATTGGTTCATAGCTATTGTTTCTTTTTTTTTTTCCTTCAAAATAAACCCTATTAATTTAACACACCACCACTCCCTACCAAATGCTAAGAGTTAGTTGCTAAGAAAGAAAAATGATGTGGCACTCAAAAAAATGATGTGACAAGGTGCTAAGAGTGTTACCACCCCCCTTAGCCTAAACACACCCTTTGTAATCCTAACCCAACCACGCTAGGAAAATACTGCATATACGAATCTCTGTCTGTATCTAATATAGAACCGTTAAAAAATGGTTTTGAGTCTATGACACTCTCATGATAGTCTCTAGTAATATGTCTCAGACTTAGTAGTGTATCACCTCAGACTTAGTAGTGTATCACCTCAATAGGACCAAACCAAACAGTAGTCTAGCCACCCTAAGTTGTCTTGGCGCATAGGGTGCGTATGTAAACAATCATTTTTTTTCCGAACGGTTTAAATGCATGCTATGTGTATGTTTGTTGTTTTTTTTCACAAGGAGTACTAGAAGTAGGAGTACTAGAAGTGGTGATAAAATAAGTAAATCGGTTTTTGGTCTCAAAATGTGTGCTTGATGTTTTCCGGAAGCAAATCATTTTATTTACAGTAAGACTATCGGGTATGGGCAACACCCTACCCGATTATTCCGACTTGGCACCCATAAAACGCCGTTATAACGGCTTGTACACAACCCCTCCTTGGCGTTTTCCGGCGTTACATCATCGTCCGTTATTGTGGCAACGGAAGGCAATGGTGGTATTTTGGCTTGCACTTTCTTTAAAACGGTCACAAACTAAAAATAAAATTAATCTTTTCCATTTTAACTCTACTATAAATACATATATTACACTTAATTTTTACCTACACAATACATCTATTTCTCTCAATTTCACTTTCTTTTCTTTCTTTCTATTTCACACATAATTTCAATAATTCAAAACAAAAAAATGGATCCTTTTGATCCGTTCCATCCATTCAACGATGATAACGACGACGACGATATCTTTGTGAGTATGATGTACTGATATTCTATGGCCGTGCTACTACAGCCAGAGTCAGCTCCACTACTCACAAGACGTGCGTCGTTAAACAAAGATCGTGAAGAGAGACATAGATGTCTAGTAAACAATTATTTTGCGGATAACTGTGTCTACCAACCTAACGATTTTGAAACATCCCAAATCAAAGCACAATTTTTCATTTTTATACCAATCCAAGACCCACAAATATTATAAAATCATAGTTTTCGAAAGTCATAAAACAAGAATCAGAGTATTCCCAAAATCATAATCTCATAAAATCCAGGATGATGTGCACGATCAGGCCTTCGTCTTGCCGCTGTCCTCTCAAGTACCTGAAACCATGAAATCAAACTGTAAGGCAAAGCTTAATAAGTTTTCCCCAAAATACTACCACTCAACAAATAACAACATGCATACTGGATCCACAACCATTAGACTGGATTACCCCTGAGCCCACAACACGAGTCTGTTTGCCCACATGGCGCACAACTCATGTCTGGATTGCTCCTGAGCCCACAACATAAGTTTGGCTTTCCTTTCTGGCCCTTAGCTTATGTCTGGCTTGCTCCCGAGCTCACAACATAAGTCTGGCTTGCCTTTCTGACCCACAACTTATGTTTGGCTTGCTCCCAGGTTTGTTGGCTTTTTCACAGAGCAATATTGCATCAACCCAACCGTACTATGTCGACATATGCAACAGATAAACATATAACCAGCAACAGATAATCATGCAGATCTAATAGATCACTACAACATATAAACATACTATATACGTAACCTAGTGGGCCGACATTGGTTCCATCGACCCACAAGTATAGTGAGGAAAACTCACCTCACAGTCTGAAAATAGCTGGACAAATCACTGCTCTAAAATACTGCTGCTACAGATCACCTATACAAATAACGGGGACCCATCTTAAACTATTATTTAAATTTCCCAAAATGCCCTTAAGTCAAACTTGGTCAAGTCCATGGTCAAAGGTCAAAGTCAAAAGTCAAAGAGTCAACACAGGGGAGTACGCCGTGCGTACTCTATCATTCCGCATGGCGTAGTGGATCCCTTTCCAGAATACAGGGCCTTAGCCCAGTACGCGTTGCGTACCACTAGGTACGCCCAAAAAGGTGCTTAAAACCAAAAACCCAACTTATTACAAGCTCTTAAACCCCATAACTCATGCACGAGTGAAAGGAAAGGATCAAGATCACATTTTTATGACCATAAACACTCCGAAACATCTGAAAGGACAACTCATTTGATCTAGAGTAGGCCATACTCATATATACCAAGATTATGGGACCAAAAGGTACAAAAAGTCAAGAACTAGCAAGATCTAATGAAGCATTCATCAAGTTCAAAACTTTATACCTTCTGGAGGTTGTTTGAAAGGTTAAGAACTCAGATCCACAAGGCTTGAAACTTCTCACTAGCTTTCCAACCACTTTCTTCTTTCAAAGATGAACACCAAACACCAAAATGAGCTCAATATTTCACAAATTTGGGTTAGGATTTGCAGGGAGTCGAATGGGAGAATGGAGGCTAAAGATGGGAGCGTATCAAGATAGATAATGACATTATATAAGGTTTAAACCATAAAAATTTGGGTTTGCTCATCTGACGAGTACGCCCTGCGTACTCGCATGCATCCGCGTCCAACATTAAGAGCTTACGCCATGCGTACGCCCCAGGTACGCATGGCGTAAGGACCATTGTTGCAATACTTTAATACTCTAAAGCAAAAAGGAAATTAACTGATTGGCTGGGTGTTACAATTCTCCCCCACTTGAATCATACTTCGTCCTCGAATTCCGTTGCTACGAATAACTCCGGGTAGTGCTCCCGCATCTCTGCCTCGGGCTCCCACGTCCATTCGGTACCCTTCCGGTGATGCCATTGAACCTTGAACAATGGTACCACCTTGTTGCGCAAGGCTTTCTTTTTCCTATCCAAAATTGCCACTGGTCTCTAAATATAGTTCAAGCGCTCTTCAACCTATATATCGTCCAAGGGAATCACTGCCGAGTCATTAATTACACACTTTCGTAGCTGAGAAACATGGAAGGTGTTGTGAATCTGACTAAGCTCCTTAGGAAAACCCAGTCGATAGGTTACCTTGCCTACCCTGGCCACTACTCGAAACGACCCAATAAACCGAGGAACCAACTTGCCCTTATTCCTGAAGTGCAGGTTGATACCTTCAGTAAAACCATATCGCCGACCCGAAAATCCAACTCGGATAGACGTTTGTCAGCATAACTCTTCTGCCGACTCTGAGCTGTCTGCAACCTCTGCCAGATATGTTGGATAAGATTTGTTATCTAAAGGACCACCTCGGTCTTCCCCCTAAACCTGTGACCGACCTCTTCCCAACAAACTGGTGTACGACACTTCCTCTCGTAAAGAAGCTCATATGGCGGCGCACCAATACTAGAATGATAGTTGTTGTACGAAAATTCAGCTAAGGGAAGGTAGGAGTCCCAACTCCCACCGAAATCTATGACACAAGCTCTCAACATATCCTCAAGTGTTTGTATGGTCCGCTAGCTCTGACTGTCCGTCTGCGGATGATAACCAGTGCTAAAGTGCAACCTCGTACCCAGTTCCTCGTGGAACCTCTGCCAAAATCGTGAAGTGAATCGAACATCTCGAGCAGATAAAACGGAGAATAAAACACCATGCCGAGCAAAAATCTCACGCACATACACATCAGCCAATTTCTCGGCTGAGGAACTCTCTCGAATAGCTAGAAACTGGGCACTCTTGGTCAGACGATCCACAATGACACATATCACATCAAATCCTTTAGCTGTCGTGGGTAACTTGGTGATAAAATTCATGATAATCTGTTCCCATTTCCACATGGGAACCTCCAAAGGATGTAACTTGTCGTATGACCTATGGCGCTTGGCCTTGACCATCCGACATGTCATGTACCTCTCCACATACGAGGCTACATCCATGCACAACCACCAATAACTAAGTCTCAGATCCTGATACATTTTTGTGGCTCCAAGGTGTATCGAAAATCTGGACTTATGAGCCTCCTCCATTAAAGTCTGCCTGATCCCGCCAAAATCTGGAACCCAAACCCGACCATACTGGGTCAACAACACGCGACTATCGGTGTCAAATCCACTAATCTGACATCTGATTCTCTCATTCTTCCAATGTTCACTCTTGATCCCCTCGGCCTGAGCCTCCCTAATCAACTCCAAAAGTGGTGAATCGATAGAAATCCTCACACATAAACCCCCAACAGTGGTACTAGCCGCCTTGCAGCTCAAACTGTCAGCGACCACGTTCGCTTTACCAGGGTGATAAAGAATCTCGCAGTTATAATCCATGACCATGTCAAGCCATCTACGTTATCTCATATTCAGATTTGGCTGATCCATGATATATCTCAGACACTTGTGATCCGTGTAGATGGTATACCGGGCCCCATATAGATAATGTCGTCAAATCTTGAGGGAAAACACCACCGCCCGTAACTCCATATCATGTGTCGGATATCGAACCTTATGTGGCTTTAGCTGCCTAGAAGCATATGCAATAACCCTCCCTCGCCGCATGAGTACTGACCCCAAACTGGTGATAGAAGCATCACAATATACAAAAAATCCTCCACGCCCTTCGGAAGGTTCAACACCAGGATGTCAAATAATTTCTGTCTCAATGTCTTGAACACAGCCTGTTGCTCGTGCCTCCAGCGAAAATCCACACCCTTCCTCGTGAAACGAGTGAGAGGTACAACAACCTTGGAGAAATCCTGAATGAACCTCTGATAATAACCGACCAAACCTAGAAAACCACTGATCTCCGAGGGGGACTTTAGGACCTCCCACTGCATAACTGCCTCTAACTTGGTTGGGTCAACCAAAATCCCGTCCTGGTTAACGAGGTGTCCCAAGAACTTGACCTCCTATAACCAAAATTGACACTTCGAGAACTTGGCATAAAGCCTCTCCCCTCTCAAAACTCCTAGTAGCTCTCGAAGGTGCTCCTCATGCTGCTCATAGGTCTTGGAATAGAACAAGATATCATCAATAAAAAAATGACCGAACGATTGGGCATCGGCTTGCATACCTAATTCATTAAATCCGTAAATGACACTGATGCGTTGGTGAGCCCAAACGACATCAACATGAACTCGTAATGACCATAACGAGTCCGAAACGCAATCTTCTCCACGTCCTCCTCTCTGACTATCATCTGATGATACCCTGATCTCCAATCGATCTTGGAGAAACATGATGCACCCTGCAGCTGATTGAAGAGATCATCAATCTATGGAAGAGGTAACGGTTCATCACCGTCAACTTGTTCAATTCCCGATAATCTATACCAATGTTGTAAAAATCCCGACTAGGTCCCGATTAATCCCTAGGCGCTACTTGACCGATTAGAGGGCCCCTAGTGATTAATCCATGCATACACAATGAGTGTAGTAGTGGAAAATGATGAAATTTTAACAATTTGAAGAAATTATATCTTAATAGAAACTATTTGAGGAATAGTTAGTGTTTTATTAGTCATATTAACCTAGTTTGTTATGATATTAGTGATATTTACGAACTATGTTATGATATTAGTCATATTTAATCTTTTAAAATTTAACAAATTAGCAATTAATGGTCCCCAATTAATCCCCTGATTAATCTCCGCCTAGTCAATTAATCCCTTAACCCCATTCTACCGACTAGGTAACGTCGAACGTATTTTACAACCTTGATCTATACACATGCGATGAGATCCATCCTTCTTCTTCACAAACAGGATTGGTGCTCCCCAGGGTGAATTGCTCGGTCTGATAATCTGCTTGCCCAAAAGCTCCTAAAGCTGAGAGGACAACTCCAACATATCTGGTTGTGCGAGGCGATACGACGCCTTGGCAATCAGCGCTGCAACGGGGATCAGATCGATCTTAAACTCCACATGCCTCATGGGAGTCACTTCGGGTAAATCCTCCGGGAATACATCTATAAACTCTCTAAATACAAGCACATCCAAAAACGAAACCCCCTTCTCCACCTAAGTGTCAACCAGATACGTGAGATAACCCAGACACCTATGCTGAAGATACTGTCGAGCCCTGGCAGCAGAACAAAAAGTTGATCCAACCCTGGTACCCTTGCCATTAATAGTCATTTCTCCCCTACTTGGGGTTCAATCTATCACCCGCTTTCCCTTAGAGTCAATCATGGCACCAAATCTGCTCAACCAATCCATCCCTACTATCACACACACGTTTCCCATGGGAATGGGAATCAATTTGATCGGGTAAGACACCCTGAAAATCTCTAACATACAATCTCGAAAAATATTCGAAGTAGAAATCCCGTACTCAATGGCGATGGAAACTCACATCGGACACTCCAAAACTCCGAGTGCCAGATTGAAACACCTACTGAAGGGTTGATACACAAAAGACCGACTCGCACCCGAATCAAAAAGCACAAGAGCAGGAAATGAATTCACTAAGAAGGTACCTAGCAGAAATATAATCATAAGCATATGATAAAATAACTTGACATAATAATAAATGAGAACATACCATTAACGACGTCAGGCGCCGCCCTGGCCTCCTCCACTGTGAGCTGAAAAGCATGACCCCTGGCTTTCGGAGTCTCTGCTCTCCCATATCGTCCACATGTAATCCTCAAGGTAGTCGGGGCTGGAACCTGCACCGGTCTCGCTATGAGAAAGGGACAATTGGCCTTTACATGGTGAACTGATCATATTGAGAGCAAATCCTGGTGCTCGGTAATGGGGCCTGCTGACGACAATCCCTAGCAATATGGCCCTCCCTTCCATATTTGTGGCACCCAGAAGTTGATCGAAAAACCCCTTCATGCACATTCCCGTACTTTCCACAAGTGCGACCCCTCTGTTCTCCCGATCGTGCATCAGCGGGCTTGCACCGATTTGCTGCTAGATACAACTGAACCGGAGCCTGCCTCTGCTCTCTCACCTGGGTCTCGATCTCAATCTCCCGCGTGGCATACTGAAGCTCGGAGAGGGTACGGTATCACTGGGTAGACACAAAATACCGAATCCAAGTCTTGAGCATGCTTAAGCATCGCGGCATTTGGGCCTGCTCCGAAGCAGAATACCTCGAGAAAAAAAGAGCTCTCTCAGTAAATATCTTGGTGATCTCCGTCACCGACTCCGTCGTCTTCCTCAATGTCATGTACTCCTGAGCCTACCTCTCCCTATCTACCAGGGGAATATACTGAGTGCAAAACATCTCCGAGAACTGCCCCCAAGTAACATCAATCCTCTGCTCAGGAGTGTAAGAACCAATCACCAAGTTCCACCAGTTCTTGGCGCCCGGACTGAGAAGGTTTAGGGCGCACCTGACCTTCCAGTCCTCTAAATAGGAAGAAGTGAAGAAGCAACCCTCTACGTCAAAAATCCACCTCATAGCCACAATTGGGTCCTTGACCCCGTCGAACTCTTTGGGATTCGTATGTACCAGAATGACCCTCTCCACTGAACCCCTGCGGTAGCTGCAGCAACAACAGCCTCAGTCACAACGACGTATTTCTCATCAAAAAACTCAATCATCGTGATCTTGATAGACGCAAAGAACTCCAGGATTGCCTCCCTGACAGCCACAGTCACCTGAGTGGTGATCATCTCCCGAATGTCATCATCCGTCAAACCTGGCCTCTCTTGGCCGCCCACTCCTGATCCAGAACCTCTCGTGTGCACCATATTGAAAATGAATAAAAAATACATAAGAAATTCCATAATTCCTACTATTACAATCATTACAGAAAGACTACACCGTCGGGGTTTGTGACTTCCTTGCTACGCGTACGGGTGCTGTGCTTCCAGTTGTAGAGGCCCATACTACCTTCCACACCTATCCTTATTTGTATCAAGGGGTCGTCATGGACCAGCCGATCGCAAAACCCAACATTTAGGATACGCAAAAATCCTATACATATTCTCTCAGTAGTTGCTAATCCGACCTCATACTGGCCTGCTACAATCCGCACTCACTCATGAAACTTCCATTAATCCTGCAGCCATTTGTGCATGCTAATCATACATAACGATGGATTCCATAGACAATAAAATTTTTAATTCTACCCTAAGTCCACAACCATACAAGGAACAGAAAATAAGACTAAATCAAACATTCTCACACTATAAAATCTTAGTTATGTACAACTATGATGCGTACATTAAGCAACTACAATAATGATGTCAATTCCATCTAGCATACAAGAAATTCTCCTAGGCTATCATGCAATTCCTGAAGATCCCTAGCCTATGAACTAGCATGCAATTCTACTATAATCACAATAAGAAAATAAACAATATGGGTATCATGGGGAAATACTTTCTTGCTCCAGCTGATCATACACATCGCATCATTCCTTAGTTACTTTTGAAAACAATTTTGAAAATCAATTGAAAAATTTCACAGATCCTTAGTTTGAGTCTGGTTTCACACGAATGTTTATCTAATTATCTCAAACCAAGGCTCTGATACCAACTTGTAACATCCCAAAATCAAGGAAAAAATTTTCATTTTTATATTAATCCAAAATCCATAAATACTATAAAATCATGGTTTCCAAAATTCATAAAACAAGAATCAGAGTATTACCAAAATGATAATCTCATAAAATCCAGGATGATGTGCACGATCAAGCCTTCGCCTTGCCTTGTCCTCTGAAGTACTTGAAACCATAACATCAAATTGTAAGCCAAGCTTAGTGAGGTTACCCCAAAATACCACCACACAACAAATAGCAACATGCATACTGGGTCCACAACCATCAGAATGGATTACCCCCGAGCCCACAACACGATTCTGGTTTGCCCACCTGGCCCACAGCTCATGTCTGCATTTCTCCCGAGCCCACAATATAAGTCTGGCTTGCCTTTCCGTCCCTCAGCTTATGTCTGGCTTGCTCCCGAGCCCACAACATAAGTCTGGCTTACCTTTCCGGCCCACAACTTATGTATGGATTGCTCCCATGTTTTTTGGCTTCCGTACACAACAATATTGCCTCAACCCAACCACACTATGTCGACAAATGCAACATATAAACATATAATAAGCAACAGATAATCATGCAACTCTAAGAGATCAATACAACATATGAACATCCTATATACTAGGATACATAACCTAGTGGGCCGAAATTGGTGCCTTCGACCCACAAGTATAGTGAGGAAAACTCACCTCACAGTCTGAAAATAGCTGGACAGATCACCGTTTCAAATACAGTCACTACAGATCACTGCTCCAAAAGTCAAAGAGTCAACACAGGCAGAGTACGCCTTGCGTACTCTATCACTATGCATCGCGTAGTGGACCCCTTTCCAGATTACTGGGCTTTAGCTGAGTATGTGCTGCATACCACTAGGTACACCCAATGTACTTAGGCCAGAAGCAAACTTTCCTATTAAGCACTTAACTCCTTAAGACCTTATGACCAGGACTCAGATCTAATCCCAAATGCCTTCCAAAATCATAAAGTTTCCAACTTTATGACTTTGTATGGCTAAAAGGTGCTTAAAACCAAAAACCTAACTCATTACAAGCTCTTAAACCCCATAACTCATGCATGGGTGAAAGGAAAGGATCAAGATCACATTTTTATGAGTATGGACTACTCTATACCAAAAGGTACAAAAACTCAAGAACTAGCAAGATTTAATGAAACATTCATCAAGTTCAGAAGTTTATATCATCTGGAGGTTGCTTGAAAGGTGGAGAACTCAGATCCATCAAGCTTGAAATTTCTCACTATCTTTCCAATCACTTTCTTCTTTCAAAGATGAACACCAAAAACCAAAATGAGCTAAGTATTTCACAAATGAGGGTTATGGTTTGCAAGGAGCCGAATGGGAGAATGGAGGCTGAAGGTGGGAGGGTCTCAAGGCAGATAATGATATTATATAGGGTCCTAAAAATTTGGGTTTGCTCATCTGATGAGTACGCATGGCATACTCGCATGCATCCGCGTCCAACACTAAGAACTTACGTCATGCGTACGCCCCAGGTACGCATGACATAATGACTATTTTTGCAATAATTTAATACTTTGAAGCAAAAAGGAAATTACCTGATTGGATGGGTGTTATAGATTATAAAAGAAGGTTTCGTTTGCGAAAAAATGTGTTTGAATGGATAGCCAATGCATTCGAAAGCAGGTATCGTAAATACAATTTTCAGATAAAATAAATACACTTTTTTAGCAATTAAATGTATGTTTTGGTATGAATTTTTCCAAATGAGGTATGATGCGAGAGGTAAGCGAGGTTTCACAGGGTTGCAGAAATATGCTGCTGTAATCAAGCTTATGGCTATGGGGGAGTCGCCTGATTCTATTGATGACTATATGAGAATGTCGGAGCGAACTGCATGAGAAAGTTTGTAATGATTGGTGAGAGGTGTTGTCGAAACCTTCGGTGACAAATACTTGCGCAAACCTTCATTGAATGATATGCAACGACTATATGCGGCGTATGAACAACGACATGGTTTTCCGGGTATGCTTGGAAGCATTGATTGCACAAAGTGGATATGGAGAAATTGTCCAGTGGCGTGGAAAGGCCAATACACAAGTGGTCATCTTGTTGCGCCTTCGTTGGTATTAGAGGATGTTGCTTCACAAGACTTATGGATTTGGCATGCTTTTTTCGTGGTTGCGGTTTCCAACAACGACATAAACGTTCTTGATCAGTCACCAATATTTGAGGATCTTTTTTCAGGAAAGGCACCAGATGCTCCTTTCACAGCGAATGACCATGAGTATAAGTTTGGGCATTACCTCATAGATGCAATATATCCACCATATTCCATGTTTGTGAAGGCGTTTCGACACCCGATAGAACAAAGAGACAAATTTTTCAAGAGAAGACAAGAAGGATCACGTAAGGACGTGAAACATGATTTCGGAGATCTAAAATCAAAATGGCACATAGTTGAACATGCGGCACGACCATATCACTTGGACACTCTACAAGATTTTATGTATGCATGTATCATAATGCATAACATGGTGATTGAAGATAAATGACAAAATATTGCGGAGTATTCGGCTACGGAACCTAGACCCGTGCAATTTCAACTAGGGACAACAAAATATTTACATAGAGTCGTTGATATTCAAGACCAACAAAAACACATGCATCTTCGAGAAGACTTGACAGATTATATATATGATGGTAACAAAGATGAATAATTTAGGAAAAAAATGTAATTGTTCTCATCTTTTATTGTTTTTTAAGTTTTTAAATGTTTTTGTCCTTTGTTGTAATTTTTTTAATGATATATTTATTTAGGATTTATTAAAATTTTATTTTTAGTTTTTAAATGTTATTTTTAATTTATGATTTAATTAAATTATATGTGTTATTAATTTATATGTTTTTTATAAATATTATAACATAAAAAAATAACAAATTGGAAAAATAGAAATTAAAAACTCAAAAAAAAAATTAAAAAAAAATAGAAAATATGGGTGTTATTACATGTCATTTGATGTTGTGCACTTCCACATTTGGTGTTATATCACCAATGTATGAGTATGATGATGATGTGACACCTTTTGGGTCTGATAACTTGTAATAACATGTTGCCCACACCCAATAATCTAAGGATAAACTAAGCTGAAGTATTTAATTGCTAAAATTAACGAGTCTCAAGTTGCTTATTGTTCCAAGACCAAAATGAAAAAGGAGGCAGATTCACGTATTGTGAAAATTGAGAAATTTTTGAGCTTGGTAAGGAGCTCACTGTTGAAAGACCAAAACTAATTGATAGGCTTCTTAATATGGAAAAAGTCAAACTATTTTTTTGAACGGCTGGTTAGTGGTTAAAAATTAGTATCTCCAAGTTAGTAAAATCCGCCTATGTCCAGATTAACACTCGGGACCTCCAATTTAAGAGGGAAAACCTCTATCTAGTGGGCTAGTCCCACATTGGCAAAGTCGAACTAAGTGACTTGCCACTTGGCTCAAAAAATTAAAATTAAATGGTCTATTGAAGGATATGAAAACTCTAAGTTCTATCGTGGAATTCTATACAAAAATATAGACAAAAGGCAATCAAAGGAACCGGGTTGAGGATGAGTGGATATCTCAACCAAACAGGGTGAAATCGGATTTTTTTTACAGTTTTATTGAAAAAAAAGTTGATACTTTTCATGGGGTTCGAGTTCTAAATCACATCTCTTGAATTTTAGAATCTTCACCCGGATCTAATCGACTTCTTGATGCTATTTCGTCGATTGAAGAGGTCCGTGACGCCATTTGGGTATGTGGAAGTGATAAAGCGCATGGACCGGATGGTTTCACATTCACGTTCTCGTTTATCAAAAGATATTAGCAGATTTTAAGCAAAGATATCCTTGATTTTATCCTTCATTTTTTCAATCGAATTACATTCCTTCAACATAATTCTTTGTTTATTACTTTGATTCCCAAGGTTGTAAACCCGATATTTATTATTGATTACAAGCCAATTACCTTGATTGGAATACAATAAAAGTCTATTGCAAAACTTTTGGGTCTTTAATTGGCTAAAGTGGTGGATTCGATGGTGAGTTTGGAGCGGTCCGCCTTTATAAAAGGGAGACAAATTCTTGATGGCCCTTTGGCGGTAAATGAAGTGGTGGAATGGTGCAAACATAAGAAAAAAAATCTCATGATTAAATTTGACTTCGAGAAAGCCTACGACTCTTTTCGTGGGATTTTCTTTTCCAAATAATATAGTTCACGATTTGTTTTGATAATTCGGTGAATTTGATACGTGCTTGTTTCTCTAACAATCGATGCTCTATGAAGATTATTGGTAGCTCGACTATGATTTCATTTTAAACTGAGATTCGCGCCTAGAAGATCCACTTTCTCCGTTTTTGCTTATCCTGGCAATAGAAGGACTGCATGTTGCTATAGAGGAGGCTGTAGAGGCTGGTCTATGTATTACTATTGGTGAGAACAGTTTACATTTATGACATTTTTTTATGCAGATGACGTGATATTTTTTTTGCTGCTTGTAATCGTGATAATATTATACACTTGCTTGGTATTATGCGATGTTTTTACATGGTCTTTGGTCTCCAGATTAATTTGCACACATCTAATATGTTTGGAATTTGTTTTTCTCTGCTTCGTTAACTTGTTGGAAGGATGCAAAACTACTTTTTGTTTATCTTAGGTTTCCAGTGTGTGCTATTATGTCGCGGTTTTTGGAGTGGAAGACTATAATTGATAAAAATTTTAAAGACTTTCTTCTTGGAAAATTAAAATGCTTTCTATCGGAGGTCGGTCTTTGCTATTGAAACCGATACTAAAATCTTTAGGAATTTATTACTTGTCTTTATTTCGTATGCCAGGCATTGTTAATAAGTTCCTTAAGTAGTTACAAGTCGCATTCTTTTGGGGAGAAGATAATGGAGGTCGAAAACCACATCAGGTTAAATGAGAAGGTATTTGGCTAACAAAGAGAAAGGAGTTTTGGATACTTGTTCTCTTGATGCTTGTAATAAAGCCTTAATGCTTAAATTGAAATGGTATTTTCTTACTAAAAATAATGTTTATGGTGCAACATGATCAAGACTTTCCATGGTATTGTCGTTGAGTTCAGATGGAATGAGGTTTCAGCTTCATGACTCGAGAGTTATTACACGCACTATCATCCAAAAGAAAGTTGGGATGGGGGTTCCTTGCTTTTTTGGAATGATCATTGGATTGCCGATTGTCATTTGATGGTTTAATTTCCAAGGTTGTTTAATTTAGAGACAAATAAAAATTGTTATATTAACCAAAGATGGAATATAGATTCTTGGACCTGATCTTGGTTTATAATGATTCTTCGGGGACATTCCTCTTTCATTTACATCGACTGACATTACTGTTGGATTCATCTTATCAACTTCTAGTGACAGTTGGGTTTGTACTTTGGGAGGTAATGATTACTTCATGATATCAGAAGCTACACGAACCATTGATGACACATTGCTTTTAGATGGTCACATTTCGACTAGGTGGATAAAGTTTCTTCCTAAAGTAAAAATCTTTTATTGGTGTTGTAGATTAAAGACAGTAAGAGTACAAAGGTAAATTTTTGTGTATTGATTCACATTTACAACTGAGTACACGAAGGAATTTATATAACAAAATACAACAATTCCTAATTACAAGCTATAGACCATGTATTAAAAATTGACCATGACTTCTTCTATTCACACGTGTTGGAACACGTGCACTGATATTGTTATTGCCCCCCGCAAGCTCAAATGCGAGACAGACTTGAAGCTTGTGTCTTAAAGTAACCAATCCGTCCTTGTGCAATGGTTTGGTAAAGATGCACGCTAATTGATCCACCGAAGAGATAGGACTGACTGTAAGATCCTTAACTTCAACTTGTTCTCTGATGAAGTGAAAGTCTAAGGCAATATGTTTGGACCTAGTGTGAATCACAGGATTCTTTGTCATGAAAATGGCCCCGATATTATCACATAACAACAATGGAGAATGCAGGACTGGAGCGTGTAAGTCAACAATTAATTATTTTACCCAAATTAACTCAGCTGCTGTATACGCTAACGATCAATATTCAGCTTCTTGCTGGATCGAGCTACTACTTTCTGTTTTCTGGAGGTCCAGCTGATTAGATTTGTGCCATGAAAGATCGCGAATCCATATTGAGAGCGGCCGTCATCATTATCGAAGATCCAACCGGCATCCGAGTAAGCAAGAAGAAAGGTGTTGGTTGTAGGTTTGAAGTGTAAGCAATGATGAAGGGTCCCCTTTAGGTACCTTAAAATTTGTTTGACAGCCTGCCATTGAAGAACAATCGGAGAGTGCATGTATTGACAAACCCGATTCACAGCGAATGCAATGTCAGGTCTGGTAATGGTCACATATTGCAGTGAGCCAACAACTTGACGGTAGAGGGTTGGATCAGAAAAAGGGTCACCATCAAGAATTAGCCGAGAATGGCTGTCAGCTGGTGTAGAGATTGGAGTTGCATCCACCATATTGGTACGAGTAAGAATGTCACTGATGTAGCCAGCTTGACTGAGAGTGAGTCCGCTGGAGTGTCGTTTGATTTGAATGCCAAGGAAAATATGCAAGGAACCCAATTATTTAAGAGCAAAGACATCATTGAGACGAGTAATTAATTTATGAATAAGAGTCTCATTTGTACATGTGATTATCAAATCATCAACATAAACCAAAATATAAATTGTAGCTGATGATGAATGATGAACAAACAAGGATGTGTCAGATTGACAAGCCCGAAATCCTTGTTGGATAAGATATGTTTTAAGTTTAGTAATTTTAGGAACAATAAGGACTGATGGCAATTTTAGAGAATGCAAGGAAGATGAGCCGATACGAGAGATATGAAGATGGTTACCATTGCCTACTTGAACCTTGTCAGTGCCATGATATTCGTCAGCTAAGTTCATCTTTTGAAGGTCTGGAGCGATATGATCAGTCGCCCCTGTATCGAAGTACCAATTTGGGTCGACAACAGTAGATGGATTATGGTGGTGAGCAAGATGGGCTTGGCGAGAGTGAGATTCACGTGGATTGGGCCTGCGGGATGGATAGTCCGTTTGATTGGATCTTTGCCAACAGTTCACTGCCTTGTGGCCTGATTTATTGCATAACTGACACTGAGTACGACGACGTTGATGGTTGATAACATTGTCATATGATTATATCAAAGAGAAATTACAAGGGTTCTCAGAGAAAAGCATAAAGACTACAAGGAATAAAGCGGATATAAATACTAGCTAGACAGAAACCCTAATGGGCTAAAGACAAAAAAGGGCCCATAAACACGCGGGCTAATAATATAGACTAACATCCCCCCTCAAACTCACAATACCGCAACAATAAGCATTGAGAGTTTGTCACATAAGAACCGAAACCGAGAAACCGATAAAGCCTTCGTAAAAATATCCGCAAGCTGCAAAGTTGATGAAACAAATGGAAGCGAAATGGTCCCAAGCTGCAGATGATGACGAGTAAAATGACAATCAATCTCAATGTGCTTCGTCCGCTCATGAAAAACAGAATTCTTCGCAATTTGTATCGCACTTTTATTATCACAATTCAAGGGAGTAGGTGAAGAAATGTAAACTCCCATATCCGCAAGCAGCCATCGTGACCAGATAATCTGGCATGTAGTTACAGCCATAGCACGATATTCAACCTCCGTGGAAGATCTAGAGACAACATCCTGTTTCTTGCTCTTCCATGAAATAAGAGACTCTCCAAGAAATACACAAAATCCAGTGGTAGACTTACGATCATGACGATCACCATCCCAATCAGCATCACTATAGGCACGTAACTCAAGAGAAGATGTCAAGGGAAACAAGAGAGTCTGAAACTGAGTGCCACGAAGATATCTCAGAATACGAAGAACAGCTCCCCAATTAACAGAGGTAGGTGCAGTAACAAACTGACTGACAATATGAACAGCATGAGCAATATCTGGACGAGTGACTGTGAGATAAACCAAACTTCCCACCACAGTACGATAAAGATTCGAATAAGACAAAGGAACACCATCAGTAGGAGAGTATCGAGCATTGGTTTCAAGAGGGGTATCAACAGTCCGATTATCAGAAAGTCTCGCCCGTGTAAACAAGTCAGATATATATATATATTTAGTCTGGGAAAGAAGGTACCCTTTCTTAGACTGAGCGACCTCAATACCCAAGAAATAACGCAGCAAGCCCAAATCCTTCATAGCAAATCGACGAGCTAGATCATGCTTCAAAGACTCAATACCACCATGGTCATCACCTATAATAATCATGTCATCCACATATAAGGACAGAAGAATCCGTCCTGCACTCGAGCATCTAACAAAAAGAGCAGAATCGTGATTACTCTAGACAAATCCAAGAGAGGTAATCACTGTGGAGAATTTCTCAAACCAAGCACGAGGGGCTTGCTTGAGCCCATACAAAGCTTTGCGAAGCCGAAAAACCTCGCCCGGTCGGTGCTGAATTCCTGGAGGAGGGGTCATATAAACCTCTTCATGAAGGTCACCATTCAAAAAGGCATTATTGACATCCATTTGAAAGATCTTCCACTGTCGAACGGATGTAACTGCAATCATAGTACGGACTGTCGTCATCTTTGCAACTGGGGCAAATGTCTCCTCGTAGTCAAAACCATACTGTTAGGAATACCCTTTTGCTACAAGTCTAGCCTTATATCGTTCAACAAAGCCATCAACTTTTGTTTTTATCTTGTACACCCAACGACAACCTATCGTATGTTTCCCAGGAGGAAGAGAAACCAAATCCCATGTATGAGTCTGATGAAAAGCAGTGAGTTCTTCAGCCATAGCATTCTGCCAAAGAGGATCTGAAACAGCTTCTCTATATGATTCAGGTTCAGACAGATGATGGATGCTTGCTATAAAAGAAGCAAACGGTCCTGAATATGTAGAGTAAGAAAAATCTGGTAGCTTGGTGGACTTGACAGGACGAGAAGATCTCCCGAGGGGTGGTGGTGGAGGAGGATCCTCAACTTCAATAATCGGAGGATCAGGATCAGGCTCAGGAACAGGTGGAGTCGAGGCACCCTCTGAAGAAGTGGGTGTGTCATTTGTTGAGGGATCACGTGGCATAGATGAGTCTTGAGCCTCTATATCTTCATTAAAAGGATCAATACGCAGAAGATCAGACTTTGTTACATTGTGGGCTGTAGCAAGAATCGAGTAGAAAGGAATATGTTCCAAAAAAGTAACGTGCCGAGAAACATATAACTTCTGACTCACAGGATCATAGCAACGGTATCCTTTCTGACCAATCCCATACCCCAAAAGTACACAAATAGCAGATTTCGGCCCCAGCTTGTTCCTTTCAACATGAGGACGAAGAACAAAACAAGTACATCCAAAAACTCGTAAGGAAGAGTAGTCTGGTGGATGACCATATAACTTCTCAAAAGGAGATATTCTTGAATTGAATGAAGTAGGGATACGATTAATCACATACACAGCAGTTAGGACTGCTTCTCCCCAAAATGCACTAGGGACCTGCGCAGACAGGAGCAATGAGCGGGCAGTCTCAACAATATGACGATGTTTTAGTTCTGCCACACCGTTTTGCTGAGGTGTGTCAGTACACGAAGACTAGTGTATGGTACCATCAGAAGCAAGTAACTGAGTGAAATCATTAGAGGTATATTCACCCCCTAAGTCACACCTGAAGCACTTAATCACAGCCGAATGTTGAGTTTTAACAAGAGCTCTAAAATTGCTGTAAATACCAAAGAAATCAGATCTGCGTTTCATAAGATAAACCCGTGTATATCGAGTATAATCATCTATAAAAGATACATAATAGGTTGACCCACCCTTTGTGGATACTGGTGTAGGACCCCACACATCAGAATGAATAATATCAAAAGGAGCAGTAGAACAAGACATACTTTTATTGAAGGGTAAAGCAGAAAATTTTGCTAGTTTGCAACCACTACAATCAGAAATATCACAAGAGTTTAAATGACCCAAAACACCACTAGATGCTAAGAAATTCAACCGTGATACAGACACATGTCCCAAACGAGAATGCCAAAGATAAAACTCAGACGACAAAGGACTCAAACGAAAAGAAGATAAATCAATGCTGGAAGCAGCAACAGCAGATACTTTGAGGACCTCCAAGACATATAGTTCCCCCACCCTACGGACGATCCCAATCACCTTCTAGGTGTGTTGATCCTGTATAACACAGACAAAATCAGAAAAGAACACCCAGTTACCAGACTTGCATAACTGACTGACTGAGGCAAGGTTCAAAGTAAGTTTGGGAATGTAATAAACATCAGGAAGAGTTATATGAGAAACGGAGACAGACCCAACACCCTCAACTAGCATAGATGTATCACTAGCAGACTTAACAAAAATAGATGACACTTGCGACAAAGAAGTAAATGATGACAAATGAGGAGTCATATGATAGGTTGCACCAGAATCTAAAATCCACAAAGATGAGGGAATACCTGAAATGTCAGATGAAGAAGGACCAGAATGAGACATAGATGCAGACATGCCAGTGGGATTAGAAGCCAAATACTGTCTAAAGCTCTCAAACACCTTGGGATCCAATGCAGATGGTGGCATATGTCCAACAGATTCTGTGTCAACTGGTGGAACAGCAGCAGCAGCAAACTGTGGAGGACGAGGGGTCCATGGAGGAGTACCAGAGGAACGCGACTGATACTTCTGTTGACCAGACCTATTTTGTTGCCCTGACTGAGGTTGACCAGATTTACCCTTGTTGACTAACAATGGACACTGAGCTTTCCAATGATTCTTCTGTTTGCAAAATGAATGGAGGAGTACCAGAGGAACGCAACTGATACTTCTGTTGACCAGACCTATTTTGTTGCCCTGACTGAGGTTGACCAGATTTACCCTTGTTGACTAACAATGGACACTGAGCTTTCCAATGATTCTTCTGTTTGCAGAATGCACACTCATCATAAGCGACTCTTGAAGTTTGTCAAGATTGACTGGAGGAGACAGCAAGCACAGCAGGAGCGGGAATAGGAGTAGAGGTTGCTTTAAACCCTTTATCTGCATGGGACTTGATACGAGTCTCTTCTGCAATTAACTCATTGACAACTGAATCAACTGAAGGAAGAGGAGATCGATGAAGAATTGTTCCACGAAGACCTTCAAAATCAGAACGCAAGGCCATCAAGAACTGAACCAAGCGTTGTTCTTCCCTCCTAGCAATGTAAGGCTCAAAATCTTTTAACTCTTTAGATTCAGTAAGAGCCAATTGATCCCAGAGATCAGACATAACAGCATAGAAATCTTGAATGGTCTGGTCATTCTGTTGAAGGGTACGAATATCATATTCCAATTGGTACTGTTTAGCAAAATTGGACTGAGTATACAGTCTCTCCAAGTGATTCCAAACTTCCTTTGCTGTATCATACTTAGCCAACTGCATACCAATGGACTGAGTAACAGAGTTATTGATCCAAGTAATAACCTTGGAGTTATCAGTCTCCCAAGCATCAAGCAACATATCATAATTCTCAGTTTGAGGAACTGAGGGTTTGGCTTTAGTCCCAGTGACATAGCCCCACATATTCTTCCCACGAAGGAAGTTCTTCATAACGTAACTCCAATACGTATAATTCTTTCCATCCAAACGAGTACTGATTGACTGAAGGGAATCATCCTTTCCAGTCATGTTGATAGTGAATGAATAACCACAATGACAATATAATAATATGAGAATGAAAGGAGTAACAAACCAGCGGAAGCAATCACTTGAATAACGAATCAACAACAATTATGAACCAACAGCAGCAAGGAACCAACAGTAGCAACGAACCGACAGTAGCAACGAACCGACAGCAGCAACGAATCAACAGTAGCAACAAATCAACATATAAAAAAAACAAATAGCGATGATAATGAACGAAAACGGCATGCTACAGTAACCCTAGAAAATTTCGATCCGCGCCACAGATGACTGCTACAAAGACTTCTAACAACGTATCAAACCTCTGCTCTGATACCATGATAATATTGTCATATGATTATATCAAAGAGAAATTACAAGGGTTCTCAGAGAAAAGCATAAAGACTACAAGGAATAAAGCGAATATAAATACTAGCTAGACAGAAACCGTAATGGGCTAAAGACAAAAAAGGGCCCATAAACAAGCGGGCTAATAATATAGACTAACAATGGTCAGATGAACGAGACCCAGAGTTGGAACCAGAATTAGCACCAGAAACAGAAGAAAAATTGTGCTGATTTGAATGACGATTGGTAGTAAGGGCCAACGGGACACTAGAATTTGGAGCAGGAGGAGCCACAATTTGTTGACGAAGGTGTTCCTACTCAAGCCTAGCTTCCTATAGAAGAAGGAACCCAATGAGATCATCGACAGTAGAGGTATCACCTTTCACCATGATGACATTGGTAAATGGGCCATAAGATGAGTCAAGGCCACTGAGAATATGATTGATGAGGTCTTCAGTTGACACAGGATGATCGTTCTCCGCAAGTGAATCGACAATGGATCTTTTCTTTTCGACATACTCGAGCATTGTTGATGACTGCACAAAATTTATGTGGATTTATTTTATGTCTCAAAAATCTCAAGTACTTTCATTGTTTTCGTAGTTTCATCAAATGGTTAAAACACAATTTCAAACCAATATCAAAACCTTACAATCTGATTGGTGAGGTGAGTATAGAAATGTCTCTACTTACCTCACCAAACATGGAATTTCCCATCATCTCTCGTGTCCATATACACAAGAACATAATGGGGCCGTTGAGCGACGAAACCGTGTGATTGTTGAAAAGGGCCTCACTTTACTTGCACACTCTTCTCTTCGTCATACCTTCTGGGAACATGCATTCAAAACAACAACTTATCTCCATAATCGTACTATTACCCCTGCCCTTCACTATCACCCACCCTATCAAAAACTCTATTCTAAAGTCCCAGATTATGGATTTCTAAAGACTTTTGGCTGCTTATGTTATCCATTTCTTAGACCTTACAACCATCATAAAATTGACTCCAGGTCGTTACCATGTGTATTCATAGGCTATAGTGCTTCTCACAAAGGCTACTTATGCTACCATCAACCTTCCTCACGAATATACATCGATCTCGGTTCTTCCATAGTTGAAATTTCAGGTTGATTTCGATGGTAGGTGGATCAGTAGGAGTTGGAGGAGCGACAGTTCGAGTTGCAGTGGGTGGTTTGGGATCGAGGATGAAGGATTCAAGGTTAAAGGTTTCTAGGGCAAAAATTATTGTATACCACCAGAGACAATAGTTATCAATCTCGAGTTTGATGCTTATGGAAAGGATTTTGAAGGAAGAATTAGTTGCGAGACCTAGGATATGCTGATTTTGGGCCATCATTGATGAAAAGGAGGAAAAAAATTAGGCTCTGGATACCATAAAGACAGTAAGAGTACAGAGGTAAATTTCTGTGTATTGATTCACATTTACAACTGAATACACGAAGGAATTTATATAACAAAATACAGCGGATTCCTAATTACAAGCTATAGACCAGGTATTAAAAATTGACCATGACTTCTTCTATTCACACGTTTTGGAATATGTGTACTGATATTGTTATTATAGATTGAGCAGAATTCCTGCTATGATAAACTTGCATGCAAAAGGAATTTGACATTCATTCGTTTGTGGTGTTTATAATCCTAATATAGAGGACATCATGCATCTTTTTATTTCTTGTGTGATTGCAGTGGAATTGTGACTTTTTGTTGGGAGATAGTGTGATATTGATGCCCATGATTTTGTTATTATCGAAGATGTGATGCAGTTGCTTGACTCGTTAGATATGCCGTTGATGAAACACACGACTTTGGAGGCTATTGTCATGAATATATGGTGGGTCATTTGAATTTTCCTGAATGTTATCTTATTTTGTGATAAGACCATAAGAAAGAATATGTTAATTGATAGGTTGATTGACTAAACCTATAACTGGCTCGTGATTCGAAATAAAAAGATTAGTGTTAGTCAGCTTGAGTGGCTAACTAACCCTATTTTGGCTATTCCTTTGTAAATATTTGTTATCTCTTTGCTAACTTGTTTTAATAAAAATAAGTTGTTCAAAAGAAATATTAGATTAAAATGATATTTGTATAAGAACTGTTGAACGGGGTATCTAGTTTACACCTTATTAGGGGTATAATATATAAATAATAAATTATGAGTGGGTATACTCTCAGTACACCATGTTGGGATGATGTGGCCGTTTCATCACACCAAGAACACCACACACCAAGAGCACCACACCATGAGATATGGTGATGGCGAAATGTGTCACAGCACTATTCCTATTCCCCACACACCAATAGCAACATTAGAATATATATATATATATATATATATATATATATATATATATATATATATATATATATATATATATATATATATATATATATATATATATATATATATATATATATGGAAAAGTTCAAATGAGAACCCCAAAAGGTTAAGAACTATTTAAGAACTGTTTTCACTAATGGTATTTTTGTCAAAATGCTTATAACCATATTACAAATAAGAACCATTTAGATCTGAGATCTAATAATCAATTATTTCACCATTCCTTAAAAACAAACATCTCCTTCTCTCTTTCTCCCACCACTTCACACCGCCACCACGACCACCAACCACCACCATATCCTTCCACCGTTGCAGCTCTCTACCACCTCCAAATCTATGTAGATTCATCCTCTCCGGTGGTCCGTTGGCGGCTTCGTGATTCTGACGACTTTTTTTGTGCTTTTTACTTGAATCTGGTTAGATATGAGTGATTCTGATTGATTTTTATTGTCGTCGGTTGCATTTCTAGTCTAGATTTGTCCAGATCTAAGTGATTATGAGTTTGTTAACATCTTTGTTAAAAACGAAAGCCATCACCACCGTCGCCTTCAAATCCTGATCTGGCGGCTGTAGAGCTGCCTTAGACTGCTGACCAAACTCACCACCACCGACTCTAGTCTCTCAAATCTGAAATTGGACATTACGTCTGCTACCTACCATCGCCTTCGTCCCCCTCTGTTGAGTTTACACTAGTCGTTGATGATTTTTTTTTGTACTTCTTACTCCGTTTTTGTTAGATCCGAGTGATCCAGATTGATTTTTATTGTGTCAGGTGACATTTCTAGTCCAGATCCGTCCAGATCTGAGTGAATATAAGTTTGTTAACACCTCCGTCAAACACGTAAGCCATCATCACCCCGTCACCTTCAAATCTAGATATGGTGATGCTACTACCGCCTCAAACCGCCGACCAAACTCACCACCATAGACTCAAGTCTTTCAGATCTGAAGTCGGACGTTACATCTACTACCTATCACCGTCGTCGTCTACCTATGTTGAGTTTTCACTAGTCGTTGATGACTTCTCCCAGTGAAACTCCAGCTCCACCATGAACAACTACACCATCATTCTACTCCAACGTACAACTCTATTCATCTCCATGTCTCTGATTTCCAGATCTACTGGAGCACCATAAAACTTTCGACCTCTATTTCGACGAAACTCTTTTCCGCCTCCAGATCTGTGGCCTCCTCCTTATCTGCTTCATCTATGTTGTTTCCTCCATCTCCCACCGTCAAATCTGATGTTGACGACCACCACCGCCACCAAAAATTGTCGCTACCTTCCCTCAAACCGCATCTACATAAAATTTGATTTGTATGGTGCTTATAAATCTTATGCGGTGGTGCACACAAGGTGTTTGATGAAACGTTTCAACAAAATCAGGTTTGTTTTTAAGCTGTGAATACTATGAATGAGATTCCTTAAATTTTTTATTAATATGTGAATAAGAGTGTTAAAATACTCTATTAAATTGTGAATTTGTATGATGCACACAAGGTGTTTGATGAAATGCTACAACAAAATCAAACATGTTTTTAAGCCGTGAATAGGAGTCCTAATATGATTTATTAAATTGTGAAAGAAAGTCTTGCAATATAAGTTTTAAGTTTAGAATATTGTTGTGAATGCGTAATTTTTGTATATTAAACTGTGAATTTATTATATTAAGCTATGAATTAGTGTACAGAATGTTATATTAAACTGTGATTTTTGATTTTTTTTAATCTAGATCTGATTTTTGAGATAAGGATGTTGGCGGTGTTGGCAACCGGTGGTTGGTGGTAGCGATGATTGATGACGACGTATGATAGTTGGCGGTGTTAATGTTGATGGTGGTGGTAGAGTAAGGACATGTTTTATCTATCACTCATCTTCTTCGTTGATTTCAAATAAATTATCCACTTTTATGATTCATATACATGTTTTTATTTTGATGTTTGTTTATGAAATATGAGATAATTTATGTATGTATTAAACCGTGAATGGGTTGTTTAATACATTGAAATATGAGATTATACTTATAAATAAGCTGTGAATGTACGCTATTAAACTGTGAAGTAGTAGTATTGAGCTGTAAATTTATTCACAACTAAGTATAATAAATTTAGAATTTAATAGAAAAAATGTCTCCAGATATGGACGTATAAACGTTAGTTTTAATTTAAAGAATATGGTTGTGCATATATAATTTTTATATATTAAACTGTGAATTATTTTATTTAGCTGTGGATTTTGTGTATTAAACCGTGAAGTGATTGTATTAAGCTATGAATTGACTGTATTAAGCTATGAATTTCTTATGAATTTTTTTTTGCTTCCGAAATATGAGAAGAAAGAATCATTATACACATTTATGATTTTCTCTAATTTTAAATATATTATATAAAATTTAAATTGTGAATATTGTGTAAATTAAACTTTGAAAAATACGAACCACTAAATCTAAAAGTATAAATGTAAGCTTTAAGTTATGAATATGACATTTTGTGTATTAAATTGTTAATTTATTATATTAAGATTTAAATTTTATATATTAAACGGTAATTGACAATATTAAATTGTGAACTGACTGCATGTTGTGATTTTTTTTTAATTTTTGTGTTAAAATATGAATGATTTATGTAAGTATTTTTGTATTAACTTCTTGTGAATATATATTATTTTGTATAAGTATCACAAAAAAAACCTTTAGCGACGACAAAAAACGTCACAATTGATGCCTCGTGTCGTCGCTATTACCTTGTGGCTAATAGTCGTTTGTTGTCGCAAATGGCGTCGTTTCTAATAATCATCGTCGCTAAATGTCTCTGTTGTCACTATTGGCGTCGTCTCTATTGATATTCCGGCCACCGGTCGGAGTTTTTCCGGCAACTCTTCTCTCAGGAGTCGTCACAATTAGTCAATGTCGTCCGTAAAGGTGTCGCTGCTAATGCTTTTTTTTTTTTTTGAAAAAAACAATTTATTTATGATATTAGTTTATATATTATAAAATGCAGATTTGATAAAAATACAGAAGTAAATACATACCACATTACATAAAAATCAAATATACCACATTACATAAACTATCTAATAAATTCAAAATAAACATCAAATATATCATCCATAAACTATCTAATAAATCCAAAATAACATCATCCATAACATAAAACAAGAAATACTATGTGTCTTCGTCTTCCACATCGTTGTTTTCCTCGTTGTTGACTTGGTTCATAAACGAGCGGATAATATCTCCAATTGCCGTCACAAACGCCGGGTTTTGAAGAAAAGCATTCACATTAACATCTTACAATTAAGTTACAAGCACATTAAGTCATTAACAATTTAACAAACTATCAAACTATCAAACCACCATATAAATTAAGTCTTTAAAAATTAACAAACTATTAAACCACCAAATCAATTAAGTCTTTAACAATTTAACAAACTACCAAACTTCCAAAAATTACTATAAATGCATCAATTTATTAACATATAGCAAAGCTACCAAATTCTTTAAGAATTTAACAAGTACCTGTGTTGGTTGTGGTGCTTGTGACTATGACTGTCATTGGTATGGAGCACTTGTACCCGCTGCAGAAAGAGGTTTAGGCCCAATGCCTCTCACATGCCCCCTTCGAGCACCTAACACTTTCTCAAATATTACGATCCAATCAATGGAGTCTGGATCACCACCAGAGTCGGCTATGTGTTGAGTCCGTAAAGCAACCTCAACAACTAAGGCATTATATATTTCACAAAGATTGTTAATATACGTTAAAACTAACACAAAAAACAACAATCTACTTCAATTTTAAGTAATAATAACTTACATATTGGTCTTCAACTAAAGGATCAACAAATTCCCCTTTTTTATTCACATGCTCACGATGAAATGCTTCAAGTCTAGTCAGATTCTGTTGAACATTACAAAATATGTTATACTTGAATAAACATTAACAACTATGTTATAACTAAATAAGCATTATTGTAACTTACGTTCTTAAAACAAGCACTACTGTAGCCGCACGTCCCTCCATGATTCTTAACTACTTGCTTCTCCTGACATTCTTTGTTTTCAGAGGATCATTTTTGATGCTTTTCTGTTAAGAAGTGGTCAATAGCATCACTCCAACACTGCGGATCCATACCCTCAGGGGCTTGAGCCCTTATTGCCTCCACATCCCCTTCAAAACCAGTAAAACGAGTTTTTGCAATATGTTTGCGGCCTCTTTTCCGCCCATATATCCGATTGTTCAGTGACACCCAATAAAATGAAGCCATGGGATCATTTGAAATCGCTCCAAAATCAAACCATGGCTACAAAAAAATAGAGAAATTAAAAATATATCAAAATTAAACATATTAAATATAACTTTATAAATAATTTACCGAAAGATACTGGAACATGCCAACCTTTTCGGCTTCAGAGACTTCTTTCCATGTGTCCTTATCGAAAGCGATGTCGCGCCACATATAGCTCCCAACCTCCCAAATGAAATGTTCGTATACTTCCCCAATCGACATTTGAGTATTTATGTCAAATATTATCTTCAGAGGCCATTTGCCGTTAGCTGCAAATAACTTGTACATTTTTTTGTTTACTGACATGCCTCTTCGTTTTGGAGCCACCGCTTGATAAAAAAATATTAGTCAAAATAATTTTTTATATACATACAATATGAAATACAATGATTTAGAATAAATCTTAATTATCATCGATCTGGTGATCACCAAAACCTACATGAAACGGATGTGGTGGCTCGTCACCACCGTCACCTCCATGACCCATCACATCAACCATGAGATGGAGCAATGCAATCCAAAAGAATGACATCCTAAAAAATTATAACGCAATATGAACATATACATATAATATTAAATGATTACAACAAATATGAACCTTATTTTACAAGTCAAATGTAAAGATTTTTTAATCATTCTCGCCCTCAGACACTTCAGTGTCTACTGACACATCACTATCATAATTAGAATCCTCCTCATCATAATCAGCCTTGCAGTCAGACACATTATTGATGATACCCATTGGCGGACCAACTTCAATATCATCTTCAATTGATTGGGAGTTTTGAAAGTATTGGCTAAAGTCGATTGAAAGAGCGAAATTAGAAGAAGCATTACTAAGAACGACATCGGTTGCATCATTGTCGGCATTTTCAATGGAATCATGGTCGACATCGTTCATCGGTAGATCCCAAATTCTTCTATGATTAACATTTTTAACAACCCAACGTTGGTTGTCATTTTTGTCACTTTGAGAAGGTTCTTGTATGTAAAATACATGTTTGGCATGCGTAGCAAATATGAGTTGATCTTTGCTGCTCAATTCGTGTTGTGGGTCGATACTGTTGAAATTATTATCATATTTAACTCCTGCAGTATCGAACCACTTGCAACGAAAAAGTACAGTGGAATAACTATGAGGATAATGCAACTCGATAATGACCGTAATATTTCTGCTTATTCTCTCCCTCAGTTAGAACCTCCAAGTTTTGTGTTGATCGTTGGGCGTCACACATAAGTACCATAAACCTAACACCATTCACTATGCAAAACGGTATAAGTAAAGGAATTTGCATGCGCACCAATTGAAAGAGCCGATAACTCCTTGTTAAACTCTAGAGATTTTGTTTTTGCATATCATAGACCTTGTGAAGGAACCATTTAGGGAATTCATATTTTTCATCACGTTCAGGATGTAATGATTTGAATTCACTACAATGATGAAAAAATATATAGATTTACTAAAAAATGAGAAATTAAAAACAGACAATGAATTAAAAGATAAGAACACTTATGCATTATACTTTCTGACTTCGTCATAACTATCAAGCACAAACCAGTGTAGACGTTTTCTCTCCTTTAGACTGAAAATTTTCATTTTCTTTGCGCTAGCCGGTCGATACTTAGACTGAAACACCCATAACTTTGTTTCTTATAATACAACATCCTCGTTTATTTCGAGGCTATTGAATCGAGTCTCGAAATCTTCAAGGTACATCGAACAAAATGATAATGCCTCTTCAAGGTATTGCTTCAACTCATCCACCAACGGCCTAAGGAACACATCCAAGTCCTTCCCAGGTGCTTTGGGGTCGGGAATCAACAAGGTCAACATGAATGAGGACTCTTTCATGCATAGCCATGGTAGAAGATTGTAAGTGGTGAGTATCACGGTCCATGTGCTATGAGGATTACACATGTTACCAAACAGATTAAAACCATCAGCAGCAACCCCTAAGCGTATGGTTCGGGGTTCCCTCGAGAAGTTAGGATACTTCATATAAATTTTTTTCCATGAAGTACCATCAACTGAATGAAGCATCGTACCATCTTTGGATCGTCTGGTACTATGCCAAATCATATCTTTAGCTTTGTGTCTAGAACAGTAGAAACGCTGTAGTCCGGGGATCACGAGAAAGTATCGTAACACCTTATGAGCCACCTTCTTACCCTTTGTATTCTCATCAACCCACCGACTCTCATTACAAACTGGACACTTTTTCAACAATTTATGTTCTTTCCAGAAAAGAAAGCAGTCGTTTTTACGTATGCGTATCGACTCATAACACAAGCCGATCTTTTTCTCACACCCCCAAACCGAAACGGCGGAAACGCTCGGGGGTGGAGGACGTCATGTAAGTATCACAACATATGCATTATAGTAATCAAAGTACAAACAACCATTTCATTAATAAGTATAAGTTTTACATGAGTATTTTAAACATTTCAAATTTAAGCATCAAAGTAGATACAGAAGACGACAGGGTTCGCGGTAAAGTACTAGGTAGCCTTCTCAAAAGCTTCCGAGTGGGGGGGGGGGTGTACCTATCTACTAGAGCCTTTAGAATACAAGTAAGTTTTGAAAGAGTATCAACATAAAGCTGGTGAGTTCATAAGCATTTTGTTTTGGAAAGACGGTTCCTTCTGCGAGTATTTAGTGCATACAAATCATATACAATCCAGATCGAACAAGCAATCGACCGTGTGAGTCTGCCCCAAGTCCACAACCAAACAAGGAACAGGAAATAAGGCGGAAGCCACACATTCCACTGATTGTCGGATCCTCTTGTACATAATCCTGAAGTATTCACTAGATACTTACAAAGTTAACTGTATTGATCCTTTGATATCTGTTGAAAGTGTTCCTCAAGAAAATCCCATATTTTCTTATGAAAAGCATGATTAAACCCATTTCTTCTATGACTTCTTTGTTCATACTAGTCACGCATAAACCAATATCGAATAGACAGTCAATTGTGTGGATCTGCCCTAAACCCACAACCAAACAAGGAACAGGGAATGAGGTGGAAGCCACACACTTCACAGTCTATCGGGCATTCTTCATACGTAACCCGGATGCATAAACCAAGGAGTTATGGAAGGAATATGAATATTCGTTAGTTGAATAATAAACCATCTGTTTATAAAATATTGATGTTTACCCTGGAAAATCCTACATTTCCCCTAAGTGAAAGTTATTGAATTACCCATTCTAAATCGGAAAGTACAAGTATCTACCATACTTATATTGTTTAAGCATTGTTCCTTTTGTAAACCCTGGCTACTTCCAATGATGTATATTAGTCTTATTACATAAATAAGACTAGTTGAAAACGTGGTGATCTGAATGCTAAAAGTGTTGTTAATACTCTCCTGTGATCACGTAGTTATTAACTCTAAAGTTAGTTTGTTCGATCTATTATTACGTAAATACATCGTTGTTATCTACTTGCGAGTTTTATCACCATACTAAACTTGATATGGCGCGAATCGGGAACCAGTATCCTTTATGACTTTGTCACCCGTAGACCGGCCGGTCCTACTGTAGCTAGCAACAAGGTGCGGGATAGTCAGTCCCGTATAGATCTATACACAAACTCACGCTCTCCCTCGGGGAGATTCTGGATCATAAGGGGTAGTCCTCCACTTAGTTATGTTTGTAAGCGCCCAAGGACGTGTCTTCAATTAGATTAACGACTTTACGAATAATAATACGGGAAAACCCTTTTTGTTATTAACATGAATCCTTATAAAATAATATCTTTTATTTCATGATTCATAAGTTTATTTCCTTAGTTTTGAAAACTGCTTTTGCAAGGTTAGTATCTTAACACGTTTTGTAAAACTGATTTCTATATTCGATGTATATTAATAATGGAATTATATTAAACGAAATAATATATTTGAACACAAGATTACTTGTGATTTTACTTGTATTCCCCCTGAAAACATCAAAAACTCGGAAAATGTAGGCGTATGAACTCACCCTATGAGTTCGGTTCGATTGAAGGTTCGCGTAAGGATGAGAAGTTTCCACGAATGAACTCCCGGGATACAAATGAGTCCTAAATGATATATAATAGCATATATAGGCATGTAATTAGTGTTTTGGACAACTAACATGCAAGGAAACACCCTTAGGGACAAGTAAACACTTGATCTAAGTGTTAGAATCACATGTGATTCATCAAAGGGGAGTGTACGGCCACCATGAGGAGTGTGCGGCCATGGGTGTATGGCCATGGAGTGTACGGCCGTACACTCATGGTCAAACATGCACAAAAGGGTGTTTTGATCAATGAGGAAGCTAGAGGGATTCTTGCTCATCAAGTGTTGAAGCTAGATTGCATTTTGGAGTCCCTTTTGGGGTGCTTTGAGGGGTGTACGGCCACACATGGGTGTACGTCCGTACACACCTTTTGATCTTGAGTTTTGGTCGCTTTTAAGGTGAATCAAGGCTAGGATCAAAGGTTTATCATCTCCAACTAGCTGATAGGGGCCAAACTCTCACTTTGGAGGGCCTTTAAGGTGTGTACGACCAACCTTATGAAGGTGTGCGGCCGTACTCCTTCAAGGGATGAAGAAAACGATGAAACTTGAAGAGTCAAGGCTTAAATCAAGAGGTCTTTCAAGTATGACAAGCTAAAGGATGGAATACTTACGTTTTTGAAGCCTTGGAGGGTTCACGGTTGAAGAAACTTGAGAGAAAATGGAGTGGTATGCAGCCAAGGGAAGAAAGGAATGAAGGGAGTAAGGTCTACTCATATATATAGGGGTGGGTTACCCACCACCTTGGGTGTGCGGCCATGAGGGGGTGTACGGTCGTACACCCATGTGTACGGTCGTACACTCCTCCTAAAGGAGTGTATGGCCCAAAATGCTACTTTACGACTTTGATAACTCATCCTTAAACTCACTCCTTGATTGCACTTAAGCTTAGAGCACTTAAACAGACCCTAAACGATGCTAAAAGATAGCAGAAATGGTTCTGACACTCGGTTGAATTAATTGAATGGCCGGACTACAAGGCAAAAGTTTTCGGGTTGTCACACTTTTTAAGTGTCTTTTTTGCTTCTGTGACGTCCGCGATTCTGGCTAAGCATTATTATGATGATGTAATAGTTAGGGTAAACAATTGTAACCTATTTGATGTAATGAAGAAGAATTATCTGAGTGTTGCGTGATTTACGTGTAAATTATGTGAATACACGTGTTTATAACGATATAATAAAATAGGAATAAAATACGCGTCTAAAATTAGACCCAATATCTTTGAAGAAAGTTGAAGTAGTCGTAATAAGGATTCCGGAGATATAAGGAACGCTGAAATCCGACATATAACGAAGAAGTTATGATCCGTTGAAGTTTCGCGATTAAACCGACACGGTTCCGCGTATCATAAAAGTAATTTTTTGACAAAGTACTTTTTAGACTTAGAGATCTAAACGAAAGTCGTAGTAGACGGTAAACCGAGAGCGTTCATATAGAGAACGTCCAAATCTGACTTTGTTAGAGGAAGTTATGATTTTTCTAAGATTTAGCGTAACAGTATAAAACTCGAAAATCTAATTTTAGATCGGTCGATTTTTAGCCGAGATGATATAAACGAGAATTGAAGATCTCATTAATAGGAGCTCAATGATATAAAGACAGTCGAAAACGGACATCAGATGAAAAAGTTATGAATTTTTAACGGACTTTAACTGTCTAAGGGGCTGTTTGGCAGCATCTGAATTTTTAAGATGTCTGAATTTCTAAGAGGGTCTGAAACCTTAAGTTCTGAATTTTACCCTTCAGTGTTATTTTTTGTTGAATTAAATGTTTATGTTTATAAAATAACCAAAACAACTTCTTAAATAATTATAAAAAAATATAAACACAATACATAATTCAAATTAAAAAAAATCAAATCAAACATAAATATATGACAAAAATCAAATCAAACAATGATCTAATATAAAGAGGTTAAAGTATGATGCTATAATAAATAAATGAATATGATTTTTTGTATTTAACCCTTACAAAAACAATTTTACAATAGCTATGAAAACAACCCTTCTATGCTTATATGGATCACATTACAAGTATACAACCCAATTCATACAAATATAATCTTATATATATTTTCAGAAGAAAATCCTCACAATTTGAAGCTTAATGGTTTTTCCACCTTGTTCCACAGTGAGAATTTTCTGCAGAGTGGATGAGAAATTAAAATCTTCATCATACAAAAGCAAAAATGGATACAAGAAACACAAATGCAAAAGTTCCAATTACTCAAGGTCAAACATCAATGCCTAAAGTTCCAATTGCTCAAATGAGAGACAAAAAGGGGCAATTTTGACAAAAAAAAGTTCACAACCTTCATCCACCATCATCTTAACCATCATAAATCACACAATGCTCTAAATCAATAACCAATTTGGAAACTATGCATCAGTTTATGATAATAACAATCATTATTATATCATGAAACTAGAAATCAGTAACTAATTTGGAATGAAGCTATGTTTCAGCACCGATTCAAAACATCACAACATCACAGAAAACCCAAAACATGAACATTTAAAAACTCTGAATATTAAATCGATTTTTGATTTCACATCATGAAAAAAATTCGATTTCACGAATGAGGAGTGATTTTAGCAACTTCGTACCTGACCAATAAAGGAGATCGGAGATAGGCGTTGGCAAGGGCGGCGCTTTCGAGGGCGGAACTAGCGATGCCAGAGCTTGGCGTCAGAGGTCATAGCTCGGTTGTGGGAGTCGATTTCATGGAGGTGGGAGTGATATCAGAAGTTGTGTGAAACGTGTGGGTGTACGAGGTCGATGATGGGGTGGCGGTGTTGTGCGAGTCGACGATGGGAGGAGGTGGCCGACGATAGGATGAGATGTTCGGTGATTGGAGGAGGTGGTTGGCGTTGGAGTTGGTCGGAGGTGGGAGAAGACAGGAGAGAAGATCCACTGAAGGTGGGTTATGCAAGCGTTCATATGAGGACAATAGAGGGAAGGATGTGTATTTTTTTTATTCAGATACAAGTTCAAGTCTGAAAGTTTAAGAGGATTTTAAGAAATTAAGAGCCTTTTATTCATACGCTAAGAAACGCTCTACATCTGAAATAATAAGAGACTGCCTCCTAATTTGTCAATTAAGAGGCTACCAAACAGCCCATATTAAAATATAATTTTAAAAATAAATTCAAAATTAACCGACGGAGTCTAAATGAAAGTTGTAGATCTCGTCGATAGCTACACGTAAGTATAAAGAACGTCAAAAAACGGAGATCGTAGGCGAAAGTTATGGATTTTACAAGATAATTAATTTTCGGATTAATAAGAGGGCAACACGTGTCATGATCTGGCACCACCACTTCTTCCCCAAGGCTTGCGATCTGATGGTGACACCTAGCCTTAGTACGCCCATCGTAACTCGTGTATGCCCATCGTAAGTTTTGAGTACGCCCCGCGTACTGGGCACTTCCAGCCTATAAATAGAGCTCGATTTTCACTCAATTCTTCACACCATTCCATCCTACTCACTCCCAAACCCCCCAACGCCTCAATGCGTTTCTCTAGTACTTACTAGGTGTTAGTAGCGAAGCTCCGGAGCACCAGAAAGCCCCTGAGAAATAGAGCTTTCGATTTAGAAGTTCTGCCCATGCAGAGCCTGGTTTCTCGCTAAACCACCTGTAAGTTGAGTTATGCTTAACGTACTTTAAATATAACTTATGTTTAAGTTAATTATCGTGATTATGAACCTATAGAGAAGATTTATCAGTGATTCCAAATCGTTATACTGATTTATCTACTTATAAGGATGGTGTCTATGTTGGATTTAGTGAGACGTTTAAAGTGGGATTTCCAAACAGTATGCTTTGTATACCAAACGGACCCTACCTCCGATATGATCCTACCTGGTTCTCCCTTACTTGATAGATCTTGAAGTAGAATTTGAATTAATGATGAATCTAGACTAATAATTAGTCATAATAAATATTAGACTAATAATTAGTGATAATGATACTAGGTTTCGGCAAAGGAAAAGGTAGTTTCTAGAAGCGAAGCGTTGTCCGAATTTCGAATCATCACTTTAACAAGTGAGTGCATAGTTACTTTCATCTCACACATATATATGAAGTATTTAATATAAATTACATGCTATATGTGCGTATTATCTTTGTTCCTGATATCTATGTTGGATGAACGATTTATACATGGTCTACTTGATTTAAACTGTATATGTATTTTATACCTATAATGTGTACTCCATCCCCCTCATAGTTGCCTTACTGACATATATTGCCGAGGAATCCCCTAAACATTATTCTCTATCCCAAAGATAATCCTTACGATAGGTCCCTCTAATTAGATGCTTTAGGGACAGAAAGTGAGGATAACGGGAATGGGTAATCACGTTGAATGATTTAATGAAAATAAATAATTTAATTATTGTGGGTTGAAAACCCTATGTGCTCACCAAGCTCCCGAGCTTGACCCACTCAGTTTCTTGTATTACAGGTTGTGGCACAAGAGCACATGTATGATGATTAGATGAGAAATTTATGGATTATAGGCCAGTAGAATAATAGATGTTTGTAAGACCTATGTTATTTCCGTTTATGCTTATATACTGTATTGATGATGACATCCCAACGTTTTTATTGTAAATAAAATACATTTCTTCAGAAATGCTTTGATAATATCTTTATCGTATTTTGGGAACAAATTCCACAATATTATTCTTCAAAAGGATACTCTGATTTTTAAATAAAGCATAAACAAATCAGTCTTTTCTGGCCGTGAAATTGGGGATGTCACAGTTGGTATCAGAATATTAGTTTAAGCGAACCAGGAATTTGTATGATTTCTAGACTTAAACTTAGAATTCTAAGTGATGATTGTGAGATGAGTGTCTGCTATATTTACGAAATATACCTGAAGAGACACGAGCACTAGCTTATTTACGGAAGATTCCTAAATTGCTTTTATGTGCTAAATGGTTTATACATAGCTATAAAATGCCTTATATGCTTTATGATGCTATTATTTGATCGAATCTATGGTTTATTGCCGACCAGATCTGGAAACTTTATGTGTTCAGATTTCTAAATGTTTAATTACGGTATTAGAATTGACATGTAATTTTTCGGAGTGATAATGAGATTTATACGCCTATCATAAATAAAGCTTTCCCTATCTTAATTCTTGTCGTTGTACACTGAACATCTACTTGGGTGTATAGATAGACATGGTGAGAACTCGAAGCGGAATTGGAAATAGTAATCAGCAGCCTGGGCCACGAGTGATTGAGCGTGCACCAGAGGTATTAGCTACACCCGAGCCAATCACGATGACAAGAGTCCAAGCAATGATTCGGGATATGATGGCCGAAAAAAGGGAGGAGATGAGACAAATTTTTATTAATAATAGGGATGAACCTACTGTACCCATTGTATAACCTAGACTGAACATTGAACAGTCAGAGGAAGGAAACTATAGTCAGACTGTTAGTCAAGCTGAGCCACATATGGTTAGAAGAAACCAACCCAAAGGAGTAAATGATGGACGTGGATGCAAGTACAAGGATTTCATGACATCTAAGCCACCAAGTCTTTCTGGAAGCCCAGCACCAGTGGAAGTCATGGATTGGAGCTCCGAGATGGAGATGATGTTTGAAAGTTGTGACTGCAGCAACAAGCAAAAGACCGTTCTCGCGGTTACACAGTTGAAGACTGGGGTATTAAGCTGGTGGAAGCTACTAGCTAATACCACGCCCAAAGGAAAAGATAGAAAAATGACTTGGGAAGACTTTTTGGTGCAACTGAAAATGCAATACTGCTCTGAGCATGATCTTCTGGAGATCAACAATGAGTTCCAGAATCTGAAGAAGGGAAGGATGAGCGTCAACGAGTATGATGCAAGTTTTACGGAGAAAATGAAGCTTGTTCCTCATTTAGTTCCAACTGAACTCTCCACTGTCAACAAGTTTGCTAATGGATTTCTAGCAGATGTTGGTCCAATGGTCAAACAAGAAACAACCTTGAAAGCCGCCATCTGGGCAGCTAAGAATGTTGAGACCCAGTTAAGGGATAAGGGTCTGGAGAGATCCGATGTAGGAGAGAAGAGGAAGTTTGATGGATATTCAAGGTCCAACAAGAAAATCAGGTTCTCGAAGTCTGGTTCCAAGAAGTTTGTAGGAGGAGGAGGTGAAGTAAAATGATGTGAGAAGTGCAAAAAGAAACACTCTGGAAAATGTGGCGAGGAGCTGACTTGTTTCAAGTGCAGGAAATCTGGTCATTACGCCAATGAGTGTACATCCAACAAGACGTTGTGTTACAAATGTAATGAAGAAGGGCATATTGCTAGGGACTTCCCAAAGAAGAAAGAAATGAAATAACCTAACGTGCCGCTAAGGACAAAGGCAAGAACATTCCAGATGACCCTCGAAGCAGCAAAGGATGAAACAGATGTTGTTTCAGGTACCTTTCTTGTAAATGGATTTCCTGCCAATATATTGTTTGATTCTAGAGCTAATTACTCCTTTATATCACATACATTTGGTGGAAGACTAGCATTGCATGTAAATAAACTTGATAATACTCTAGTTGTAGAAGTTGCTAGTGGAAAATTCATATCTGTTAGCGATTGCATTAAAAACATTATCATCGGCTTGAACGAGAATAAATTCTACGAGGAACTGTTACCCATTGAGTTGAATGGTTTCGACATAGTACTAGGAATGGATTGGCTTAGTGCGAACGATGCCGATATACTATGTAATAAGAAGATGGTGAGAGTAAACCCACTGAGAAAAGAGTCATTTATGGTGTATGGGGACAAACATAGAGTAAATTCTAGAATCATCTCCCTAATGAAAGCCAAAAAGTGTTTGTCCAAAGGATGTACATCATACTTAGCATTTGTGATCGATGCAAAGAAGGAGAAGAAAGAGATGCAAAGGATACTCATGGTGTGTGACTATTCAGAAGTCTTTCCCGAAGATATTCCTGGATTACCCCCTGATAGACAAGTAGAGTTTCGAATAGACTTGTTGCTAGGATCGACGCCAATAGCGAAAGCACCATACCGATTAGCACCGACAGAGATGAAGGAGCTTATGATGCAACTTCAGGATTTGTTGGAAAACGATTTCGTTAGACCTAGATCTTCACCATAGGGAGCTCCGATGTTATTCGTGAAGAAGAATGATGGAAGCATGAGAATGTGCATAGACTATAGAGAACTGAACAAGGCAACAATAAAGAACAAGTATCTATTGCCAAGGATTGATGACCTGTTCGGTCAACTTCAAGGTGCGAGCTATTTCTCAAAGATCGATCTTAGGTTAGGATATCAGCAACTAAAGGTGAGAGAGAAATACATATAGAACTCGACATTCAGAACGAGATACGAACACTATGAGTTATTGGTTATGTCATTTGGACTAAGCTCCAACAAAATTTATGGATTTGATGAACAGGGTTTGTAAACCATTCCTCGATAAATCTATAATAGTGTTCATATATGACAATCTGATTTACTCAAAGAGCCAACAAGAGCATGGCAAGCACTTACGAGAAGTATTAGAAGTTTTGAAGAAGGAGACGTTGTACGAAAAGTTATCCAAATGCAATTTTTGGATTTGAGAAGTCAAATTCTTGGTTCATGTGGTTAACCAGGAAGGAATAATGGTTGATCCAACAAAGATTGAAGTTGTGTTGAAATGGGAACGACCAAAAAGTCCCACTGAGATTCATAGTTTTCTGGGATTAGCTGAATATTACCAAAGGTTTATCCAATGTTTTTCTTTGATAGCTGCTCAATTAACAAATTTGACCCATAAAGTAGCTACATATACATGGAGTGAGAAACATGAAGAATCATTCGAGCAATTAAAGAAGAAGTTGTGAGAAGCATCGATTATTTCTTTACGTGACGGAGTTGAAGACTTTTCAATCTATAGTGATGCTCTGGAGTTGGATTAGGTTGTGTTCTGACCCAGAGAGATAAGGTGATAGAATATGCATCTCGACAATTGAAGGAGAATGAGAAGAACTACCCCACTCATGATCTGGAGTTGACGACGGTAGTATTCACATTAAAGATATGAAGGCATTATCTTTATGGCACAAAGTGCAAACTCTTAACTGATCATAAAAGTCTCCAGTACCTCTTTGATCAAAAGGAATTAAATATGAGACAACGACGCTGGCCAGAATTACTCAAGGATTACGACTGTGAGATACTTTACCACCCTGGTAAAGCAAATGTTGTAGCTGATGCTCTAAGTTGAAAAGTAAACTTGGAAAGAAAAAGGACAAGAACGTTAAGAATAGAAGCTGTCTCAACAATTGTGGAAAGCATTAAGAAAGCTCAGGAAGAAGCTTTGGAGAAAAATGACCGAAAGGAAGAATGTTTAGGCAAAACGTTGATATTCGGTACAAATAGTCAAGGACTGAAGGTATTCGAAAACAAGATTTGGGTGACTAAGATGGGAGGAATAAGGGATCTTCTGATGGAAGAAGCTCACAAGACCATGTACTCAATTCATCTCGACAACGCTAATATGTATAGGGATCTGAAACCTTACTACTGGTGGCCGATGATGAAGCTCGATGTTGCAAAGTATGTGGCAGAGTGTGTAACATGTGTAAGAGTTAAAGCACAACATCAGAAACCATATGGGAGTTTAGAGCCTTTGCCTGTACCTAGGGGTAAATGGGAAGACATCACCATGGATTTTGTGACTAAACTACCCAGGACGAATAACGGTCACGACATGATTTGGGTAGTCGTGGATCGATTCACAAAGAGTGCACACTTCATAGCAGCCAATGAGAAATGATCTATGGATAAGCTTGCAAAAGAGCTATGATGACGAAAAGCGATGACCAATGACATTCGAAGTTGGAGATTCGGTGTTGCTCAAAGTCTCACCTTGGAAGTGACTTATAAGATTTGGAAAGAGAGGAAAGCTAAGTCCAAGATTTATTGGACCTTTCAAGGTTCTTCAGAGGATTGGGAACCAAGCGTACAAGCTGGAATTACCAGAAGAAATGGATGGTATTCATAACACTTTCCATGTGTGTTATTTGAGGAAGTTCATGGGAGAAGTTCCCGATATAATCCCACTTTCAGAGTTAAGGATCGCTGAAGATAAGAGGTTAGTCAAAGAGCCTGAAGCAATTGTTGACCGTAAGACGAAGAAATTGCGACGCAAGATGGTCGAATTACTGCTAGTATGATGGAAACATTCGAATGGGCCGAACCTCACCTAGGAGACAGAGAGTGACATGATGATTCGTTACCCACATCTATTTGCTGATGCATGATTCCAGGACGGAATCATCCTAAGGGGGAGAGAATTGTAACGCCCATGTTTCTGGCTAAGAATTATTATGATGATGTAATAGTTAGGGTCAACAATTGTAACCTATTTGATGTAATGAAGAAGAATTATTTGAGTATTATGTGATTTACATGTAAATTAAGTGCAATATACGTGCTTATAACGATATAATAAATGAAGGAATAAAATACGCGTCTAAAATTAGACCCAATATCTTTGAAGAAAGTTGAAGTAGTCGTAACAAGGATTCCGGAGATATAAAAAGCATTGAAATCCAACATATAATGAAGAAGTTATAACTCGTCGAAGTTTCGCGATTAAACTGGCACGACTTCGCATATCGTAAAAAGTAATTTTTTGACAAAATAATTGTTAACCTTAGAGATATAGACGAAAGTCCTAGTAGACGTTAAACCGAGAACGTGCATAAAGAGAACGTCCAAATCTGACTTCTTTAGAGGAAGTTATGATTTTTCAAAGATTCAGCGTAGCAGTATAGTACTCAGAAATCGAATTTTAGATTAGTCAATTTTTAGCCGAGATGATCTAAACGAGAATTGAAGATCTCATTAATAGGAGCTTAAAGATATAAAGACAGTTGTTAGGGTACAAAGTTATTGTGACAACCCGAAATTTTTTTGTTTTAAAAGCTCAGTCAGTCAACTCAACTGAGTGTCAGACTCATTGGTAATGAGTTGTAGCATGGTTAAATGTTATTCTAAGGAGTTTTAAGCCTAATACCCTCAAGGAATGAGTGTTAGGAAGTACCTGCTAGAACCACAGTATAGCATGCAAGCCTTAAACTCCAACAAGAGGAGTTTACGGCCAAGTTACCAAGAGTTTACGGATGTAAACTCAAGGGGGCCGTAAACTCACCTATATATATATATATATATATATATATATATATATATATATATATATATATATATATATATATAACTTAGCCATTCTTCTCATTCTTTCTTTCCTTGGCCGATTTTCTTCAAATCCTCTCAAGTATCATCCAACTTTTCATCCTAGATCTTCATATATGTAAGTATTCTATCCTTTGATTAGTTGATACATCTCTTAATCTAGCTTCATCCATTGATTTCATCCATAAAAATCATCTTTTCTTAGATCTTCAAGAAACACCAAGAACACCAAGAACACACACTAGTGTTCTTGGCCAAAATCAACCATTTCAAGCCTCTATATCGTAAGTACTCTTCCCTACACTTGATATCTAGTTAGGACTCATGCTTAGAGCCTTGAAAACATCAAAAACACAAGAACAAAAGGAGTTTACGGCCAAGCCATCTCCCATGGCCGTAAACCCCTTTAAGGGTGCCATTTTGGCCATAAACCCTCCTAGATGCAAAACTTGTGACCTAGAACCCTTCATTGATGAGAATAGGACCTTAAACTACTCTCAAATGCATAATGACCATGAGTTTACGGCTGTAAACTCCTTTGGGCCGTAAACTCATCAAAAGCCTCCATTGAGTTGGTCTTTCTCATCCTTGTGTAGAGCAAAAGTCCCTCAAGCTTCCCTAGCCTTCAATCACACACTTATGCGTGTTTGACCATGAGTTTACGGCCGTAAACTCCCTTTGGCTATAAACCCATGGTAGTAAACTCATGGTATTGCCATTCCACTCTCCTTTGATGAATCACATGTGATTCCAACACTTGGTGAAAGTGATTCCTAGTCCCGGAAGGTGTTTCCTTTCATATAGTTGCTTATAAACACTATATTGATGTCAGTATATGCCAATATATGTCATTTAGGACTTTTTGTGTCTCGGGACTTCATTTGTGGAACTTCTCATCCTTACACGCATATTCGTTGAATCACCCACATCAGGTGAGTTCATACCCCGTAATGAATCTTTTAACTGTTTTAAATGCTTTTAAGGGGGAGGGGGATACAAGTTGAACATCTTTCAAAATGTTGCTTATGTCTTTTATAAGTGATCAAAACATTTCAAAAACTCTTTTAAAGTTATGTTACTTTATAGTTAATCAAACTCCGTTTTTAAAGTACAAGCATAACTTAGTAGTAAAATGAGTCTTTTCAATAACAGTTCAAGTAAAAACATTAGTAAACTATAATAGGTATAGTTTAGGAAGATACTATTCATTACTTCTAGTACAATGAAGCATACAAAGAGTCAATTCATACATGAGTCAAACATACTATGATGAGCAACAAACAGAACATACATACATACTAGACAGAGAGAACATACAATACAACTAGTAAATACATTACATATACAAGTATACAATAACATAAATGTGAACCATCGTTCGGGGCATGGCATCGCCTGTCATGGCTCGATTTGTAGCCAGAATCTCCTGGAGGGAGAGCGTGAATTTGTGTATAGATCTATACTGGATTGACTATCCTACACCTTGCTGTTAGCTACAGTGGGACTTGCAAGTCTACGGGTGCCAAAATGTCATTTCTTCCGACGTATTTCATCGTCGTGTTATTAGTCGATAGTATGGGGCAACCATTTCACATTTAACCTTTATTAACGGCCGAATTAAGGTAGAAAGTACAGCAGTAGTTACTATAATACAACACTACAGTACTTTATTATTTCCCCATTTCATTCACATTGTGATCTTCTCACAATAAACAGTAATGTAAAAACTATATTTTGGTTAATGATAGTCTCACTTGGGAAATTACACAACTCATGCAAGAAACAAACATAGATAACATTAGATGCCTTGGTAGAAGGCTACGTTTAGTAGAGAGGACCATAATGCTAACCTTATGATTCCTTAATGTATACATCAAAGGATATATATATCAATAGGATCCGACAGGTAATAGGATGTGTGCTCTCCGCTTCATTTCCTGTTCCTTGTTTGGTTGTGGGCTTGGAACGAATTCAACCAGTCTATTTTTTATTCGATTATATATATATATATATATATATATATATATATATATATATATATATATATATATATATATATATATATATATATATGCTCAGTGTACATTAAGTCATCATAAGGGTACCAAGTATGGGTCAAGTCATAGGATACAGAGTCAATGCACAGTTTTCTAGTACAAAACATACTTTCCAAATCAGAACTTTTGGTATACAAAACTAGAAACTTACCAGTAAAGGTTTAATCCATTTTATTAAAGCAGTATAAACTTAAAGGACCTTAGGTGATTAACTCTATAATACTTTAGTTTATACATCATGGTTATATATAATTAATACCCAATAGGTAGTTGGATGTGTGCTTTCCGCCTTACTTCCTGTTCCTTGTTTGGTTGTGGGCTTAGGGCAGATTCACCCAATTAACTTTCTATCCGATATTAGATCATATATATCCAGTATAAACTAAGCGATTATAGAAGTAATCACTGTGGTCACCATTTTATTATAAGAAATAAGGGGTTTCTTAAAGAATCTTTTCATTAAATATAAAGGAACCATTACAATTAACTCCATGAGTAACAAGTGAATACACCAGGGTTATATACCACAATGATCAAACAAACAATGGGATGTGTGCTTTCCGCCTTAGGGCAGATGCGCACAATCGATTGTTTGTTTACTCTGAGTCTTATATAACTTGTATCTATTTAGTACTCATAGAAAGGATTGTAGAGTCATTTTTACTTATCTTTCATTAATGTAGGAAATATAGGATTTTCTAAAGGAACAGGCAAACTTTTCTAAACAGAACTTACAACTTACTACATTTTCAACAACATTTTACAACTTACTACATTTTACAACAACATTTTACAACTTACTTACATCACTAAAATCTTATGAACTCACCAGCTTAATTGCTGATCAACTCTTTCAAATAACTTGTATTCTCAGGAGCCTAGTAGACAGGTACTCGTGCTGGGAATTCGGAAGATGGAGCATAATAGCTTCAAGTCTTGTTTTGTTATTTGTTTATGAATTCTATGTTTTGTGAACACACACATTGTAAACACTTTCTTTCTAATGAAATGGTTGTTCATTACTTGCTTACTATAATGCATATCTTGTGATACTAAACATGACGTCCTCCACCCCCGAACGTTTCCGCCGTTCCGGTTTTGGGGTGTGACAGATTGGTATCAAAGCATTGTTTATAGTGAACTAAGTATATCAACCGATAAAAGATATACAACTATAAATACAATGGGGCTTAAGTGCTCTGGATAATGATATATTTTAAGAGTATAACGATAAGTTATAAAAATATACCTACTTGCTTATACATGTACATACTAGACCAAGTATCACAAGAAGAACAGAACTAAAGTATTTAAAGGTTGAACACTGTCATCAAACCTGAACAGTTATGTAATCATAGCTAGGATCAATATAGTCTGATCAACTATATTCATTCGAGATGTGACCGACATGTGTTTGGGAGCGATGTGGTGTTGCAACAGTCTTAAAACTTACCTAAACACCAGTCAAGAGAATACTAGATCAAGTACATTAGAGTTAGAATACTATAAGAGTATTCTATGATACCATAACGCGATAACAAGTTTAAAACATACCAAGTACATTACGTTAAAAACACTATAGGACTATTTTAGGCACCATATAAATAACTTATGTGATAACTTAAAAGACCTTTACGAATAGGTCTATAATCTTACAATGTGTACCCTTAAGGTTTTATATAATTGAGATCTTATAGACTTAGAATTTGTGATCTACGCTTCACTACCCATTCCTTATTTGGTTGTGGTTTTAGAGTAGGATCACTTATTCGAAGGTCTATTTAATCTTGAATTATATACAACTTGTATACATTGTATAATTATAGCAGGACTCTATAAGGATCACCCTATAAAGTTACCTTAAATCTCATAGATTCTTTAGTCACTTCCATTCTCGCACGACAAACTCAGATAGATGTAACCACTTCCTCATAGTAGACAACAGAAGAGTCAGGAGGAAACGAGAAGCAAGCTCATGAGCAGCTTTCAAAGAGGGGTCAACCGAAGTAACCAAAACGTCTTACACGTCACACTAATAAATAATAATCTTGTTAACTTAAATGAGCGAGTGGAAACACTGCTCACATTATATGTTAGGATTATTTTCTTACATGCAGCTAGTAACAGTTATTCAGGCAACAGATATTCATTCGAGGATAGCCATTTTCAAATTCATAGAGTTTATTAGGTATAGACTCTTTTATGAATTGTTTCTAGAACCCTGTGGAAGTCAGGACCCGATACACCCAGAACTGGGATAACCTTGTCTTTTAGCTTTCGGCTTGTGTCCATTTCTTTAGACTTATTCCGTCTCATCTTTGTATTCTTTTAGCAAAGATGCCTCCTCACAGATCAAACAGACGCACTACTCCGATAACTCCAACTCCACCGTCACAATTCGATGATGCTACTCTTCACGCGACTATATCCTCCGCAGTGGCAACTGCTATAGCTCACCTCGGTGAAAGTGGTACCTTGGGATCTGGTAGCGGTACCCATTTAGCCAACCCCGAAGCTACTCACGGATACCCAAGGTAGTGTTCGTATAAAGACTTCATGAACTGCAAACCAAATTCCTTTAATGGAAATAGTGGAGTCATCGCTCTGATGCGATGGTTCGAGAAAACAGATTCGGTCTTCGAAATTTGTTCGTGCCCAGAAGGGAGCAAAGTGAAGTTTGCTGCCTGCACCTTCTCTGACAAAGCCCTAACATGGTGGAACAGCCATGTTAAGTCACTGACCCTATCAGTGGCTAACTCAATAGGTTGGGAAAACCTAAAAGAGTTGATGCTGGAAGAATACTGCCCAAGGGGAGAAGTTCAAAAGCTGGAACAAGAACTATGGGAGCTCACTATGGTCGGCTCAGACATAGTGACCTACACTGACCGGTTCAGCGACCTAGCAACTCTATGCCCCGGTATGGTTACCCCGGAGAGCAAGAAGATAGAAAGATACATCTGGGGTCTAACTTCCCCGACCCAAGGAGATGTGTTGTCTTCTAACCCAGCCACATTCGATAGCGCCAAACGCCTGGCCCAGCGACTCATCGACCATGGAGTCTGCCATGGTGTGGAAGTCCTCATTCCCGAGACATTAAAGGGAAAGGACTATAATCAGAAGTTGGGGAACAAGAGGAAGAAGAAGCGAACAACACAGGACACCCCGCAAGAGCAACAAGCGAGTATTATGTACGCCGCTACAACGCCTGCTGCTCCAGCACCTGCCAGTCGATATGCTGGAACCCTCCCAAAGTGTGGAAAGTGCAACTATCACCACACCGGAGTATGCCGGGAAATGTAGTGTCTGAACTGCCACAGAAAGGGACACACAGTCCGTTTCTGCAGGGCACCGGCTCAACCGATCTCCCAAGTCCCCGGAGCTGAAGAAAACCAAGCATGTTATGGCTGTGGTGAGACTGGACACTACCGGAGGGACTGCCCAATAACAAAGAACTCAGGTGCGGATGGAAGAATTCTAATGATCACCGCAGGGGAATCAACCCCGAAGTCGTCGACGAGCAGCGGTACGTTTTCGAAATAGTAATTACTTTGAAAAATTAATTTATATTCATATAAGATTAAAACTTGGGGAAAACACTTAAAAAGTAATTATAATAACTCACATATTGAAATAGATCACAGTAATCAAGAGAACTAAAAGATCCGTTTAGAAAAGCTATGATGGCGTAGCATATACATCATGGTTGTGAATAACTAAGAGGCTGTAGGCTTAGAGTGAGTGATTCCGCCTTAATCCCTGTTCCTTATTTGGTAGAGGATTTGAGGCAGAATTACTCAGTCGACTGTCTTATTCATCTTAAATATTTGTAACTTGTATATGACAGGCGATCGTAGTGGTACCGAGGAGGATCATGATATAAAGTATCATCACCAGTTATCAAAGCACTTTCATTTGTATGTATGCGCACATAGCGGTACGATACGTGGGAGTGTTAACATCAAAGGGATCACAGAAAGCCCTGGATCATTTACAAAGAGTACATTGTCGAACACACTAGAAGTACATTATTGAACACACTAGGGATACATCATCGTATAACAGATGTTTCTTTCAAATTGGCCAAAGCTTTGTTCAGTAAAGAGCCCATTACTATCATTCGTCATGAATTGGCGAGGTCCTCACCATACTAAGTTCATATGTTTCTATCGCCTCGATCGGCAAGTTCTCGAAACTTTCGTCATTCGTGTCGACAGTCCGACCTAAACCTCAGTTTTATCTTTCGTATTCTAAACCCCGAAGTACTCGTGCGAAGACTACTTTGTCCTCCGAAGCCGTATCGTGAGATGTCCTCAGCCCGTCACGAAATACCACTCATCCAACAGGCCAAGTTCGAGCACAGAGGCTATGGACGAATACAGCCCACCTATCACTATTCAATGTATACGCGAGGGTGGTATATGATTATGATTACGCAGATTTAGTATGTATGTTTCCGCCCTATCTCCTATTACTTGTTTGGTTGTGGACCTGGGGCAGAGTCGCACATCCGACCGTCTTACTAATCCTAATTATATACGACTTGTATACACGAGGTAATGATAGATGGACCAAGTATGAATCCTATCATGAACAGTAGGGCAAGGTTGCCAGGTTTACGAGTAGGTATTCTGTCAATCAGAGGAGTGCAATCCCGGTATTACTGCAAAGAAAGCTAATTTCGGGACGAAATTCCATCTAACGGGGGGATGATGTGACAACCCAAAACATTCTTGTTTTAAAAGCTCAGTCAGTCAACTCAACTAAGTGTCAGACTCATTGGTAATGAGTTCTAGCATGGTTAAAGGTCATTCTAAGTAGTTTTAAGCCTAATACCCTTAAGGAATGAGTGTTAGGAAGTACCTGCTAGAACCACAGTATAGCATGCAAGCCTTAAACTCCAACAAGAGGAGTTTACGGCCAAGTTACCAAGAGTTTACAGCCGTAAACTCAAGGGGGCCGTAAACTCACCTATATATATATATATATATATATATATATATATATATATATATATATATAACTTAGCCATTCTTCTCATTCGTTCTTTCCTTGGCCGATTTTCTTCAAATCCTCTCAAGTATCATCCAACTTTTCATCCTAGATCTTCATATGTGTAAGTATTATATCCTTTGATTAGTTGATACATCTCTTAATCTAGCTTCATCCATTGATTTCATCCATAGAAATCATCTTTTCTTAGATCTTCAAGAAACACCAAGAACACCAAGAACACACACTAGTGTTCTTGGCCAAAATCAACCATTTCAAGCCTCTGTATCGTAAGTACTCTTCCATACACTTGATATATAGTTAGGACTCATGCTTAGAGCCTTGAAAACATTAAAAACACAAGAACAAAAGGAGTTTACGGCCAAGCCATATCTCATGGCCGTAAACCCCTTTAAGGGTGCCATTTTGGCCATAAACCCTCCTAGATGCAAAGCTTGTGACCTAGAGCCCTTCATTGATGAGAATAGGACCTTAAACTACTCTCAAATGCATAATGACCATGAGTTTACGGCAGTAAACTCTTTTGGGCCGTAAACTCATCAAAAGCCTCCATTGAGTTGGTCTTTCTCATCCTTGTGTAGAGCAAAAGTCCCTTAAGCTTCCCTAGCCTTCAATCACACACTTATGCATGTTTGACCATGAGTTTACGGCCGTAAACTCCCTTTGGCCGTAAACCCATGGTAGTAAACTCATGGTATTGCCATTCCACTCTCCTTTGATGAATCACATATGATTCCAACACTTGGTCAAAGTGATTCCTAGTCCCGGAAGGTGTTTCCTTTCATATAGTTGCTTATAAACACTATATTGATGTCAATATATGCCAATATATGTCAATTAGGACTTGTTGTGTCTCAGGACTTCATTCGTGGAACTTCTCATCCTTACACGCATATTCGTTGAATCACCCACATCAGGTGAGTTCATACCCCGTAATGAATCTTTTAACTGTTTTAAATGCTTTTAAGGGGGGGGGGTACAAGTTGAACACAATGATAATTGTGTAATTGTTTGTTATAAACATCTTTCAAAATGTTGCTTATGTCTTTTATAAGTGATCAAAACATTTCAAAAACTCTTTTAAAGTTATGTTACTTTATAGTTAATCAAACTCCATTTTTAAAGTACAAGCATAACTTAGTAGTAAAATGAGTCTTTTCAATAACAGATCAAGTAAAAACATTAGTAAACTATAATAGGTATAGTTTAGGAAGATAGTATTCATTACTTCTAGTACAATGAAGCATACAAAGAGTCAATTCATACATGAGTCAAACATACTATTATGAGAAACAAACAGAACATACATACATACTAGACATAGAGAACATACAATACAGCTAGTAAATACATTACATATACAAGTATACACTAACATAAATGTGAACCATCGTTCGGGAATGGAATCACCTGTCATGGCTCGATTTGTTGCCAGAATCTCCTGGAGGAAGATCATGAATTTGTGTATAGATCTATACTGGATTGACTATCTTACACCTTGTTGTTAGCTACAGTGGGACTTGCAAGTCTACGGGTACCAAATGTCATTTCTTCCGACGTCTTTCATCGTCGTTTTATTAGTCGATAGTATGGTGCAACCATTTTACATTTAACCTTAATTAACGGTCGCATTAAGGTAGAAAGTACATCAGTAGTTCCTATAATACAACACTACAGTACTTTATTATTTCCCCATTTCATTCACATTGTGATCTTCTCACAATAAACAGTAATGTAAAAACTATATTTTGGTTAATAATAGTCTCACTTGGGAAATTACACAACTCATGCAAGAAACAAACATAAATAACATTAGATGCCTTGGTAGAAGGCTACGTTTAGTAGAGAGGACCATAATGCTAACCTTATGATTCCTTAATGTATACATCAAAGGATATATATCAATAGGATCCGACAGGTAATAGGATGTGTGCTCTCCGCTTCATTTCCTGTTCCTTGTTTGGTTGTGGGCTTGGAACAAATTCACCCAGTCTATTTTCTATTCGATTCTAGATATATATATATATATATATATATATATATATATATATATATATATATATATATGCTCAGTGTACATTAAGTTATCATAAGGGTATCAAGTATGGGTCAAGTCATAGGACACAGAGTCAATGCATAGTTTTCTAGTACAAAACATACTTTCCAAATCAGAACTTTTGGTATACAAAACTAGAAACTTACCAGTAAAGGTTTAATCCATTTTATTAAACCAGTATAAACTTAAAGGACCTTAGGTTATTAACTCTATAATACTTTAGTTTATACATCATGGTTATATATAATTAATACCCAATAGGTAGTTGGATGTGTGCTTTTCGCCTTACTTCCTGTTCCTTGTTTGGTTGTGGGCTTAGGGCAGATTCACCCAATTAACTTTCTATCCGATATTAGATCATATATATCCAGTATAAACTAAGCGATTATAGAAGTAGTCACTGTGGTCACCATTTTATTATAAGAAATAAGGGTTTTCTTAAAGAATCTTTTCATTAAATATAAAGGAACCATTACAATTAACTCCATGAGTAACTAGTGAATACACCAGGGTTATATACCACAATGATCAAACAAACAATGGGATGTGTGCTTTCCGCCTTAGGGCAGATGCGCACAATCGATTGTTTGTTTACTCTGAGTCTTATATAACTTGTATCTATTTAGTACTCATAGAAAGGATTGTAGAGTCATTTTTACTTATCTTTCATTAAAGTAGGAAATATAGGATTTTCTAGAGGAACAGGCGAACTTTTCTAAACAGAACTTACAACTTACTACATTTTCAACAACATTTTACAACTTACTACATTTTACAACAACATTTTACAACTTACTTACATCACTAAAATCTTATGAACTCACCAGCTTAATTGCTGATCAACTCTTTCAAATAACTTGTATTCTCAGGAGCCTAGTAGACAGGTACTCGTGCTGGGAATTCGGAAGATAGAGCATAATAGCTTCAAGTCTTGTTTTGTTATTTGCTTATGAATTCTACGTTTTGTGAAGACAAACATTGTAAACTTTTTCTTTCTAATGAAATGGTTGTTCATTACTTGCTTACTATAATACATATCTTGTGATACTAAACATGACGTCCTCCACCCCCGAACGTTTCCGCCGTTCCGGTTTTGGGGTGTGACAGATTGGTATCAGAGCATTGTTTATAGTGAACTAAGTATATCAACCGATAAAAGATAGACAACTATAAATACAATGGGGCTTAAGTGCTCTGGATAATGATATATTTTAAGAGTATAACGATAAGTTATAAAAATATACCTACTTGCTTATACATGTACATACTAGACCAAGTATCACAAGAAAAACAGAACTAAAGTAATTAAAGGTTGAACACTGTCGTCAAACCTGAACAGTTATGTAATCATAGCTAGGATCAATATAGCCTGATCAACTATATTCATTCGATATGTGACCGACATGTGTTTGGGAGCGATATGGTGTTGCAACAGTCTTAAAACTTACCTAAACACCAGTCAAGAGAATACTAGATCAAGTACATTAGAGTTAGAATACTATAGGAGTATTCTATGATACCATAACGCGATAACAAGTTTAAAACATACCAAGTACATTACGTTAAAAATACTATATGAGTATTTTAGGCACCATATAAATAACTTATGTGATAAATTAAAAGACCTTTACGAATAGGTCTATAATCTTACAATGTGTACTCTTAAGGTTTTATATAACTGAGATCTTATAGACTTAGAATTTGTGATCTACGCTTCACTACCCATTCCTTATTTGGTTGTGGTTTTAGAGTAGGATCACTTATTCGAAGGTCTATTTAATCTTGAATTATATACAACTTGTATACATTGTACAATTATAGCAGGACTCTGTAAGGATCACCCCATAAAGTTACCTTAAATCTCATAGATTCTTTAGTCACTTCCATTCTCGCACGACAAAATCAGATAGATGTAACCACTTCCTCATAGTAGACAACAGAAGAGTCAGGAGGAAACGAGAAGCAAGATCATGAGTAGCTTTCAAAGAGGGGTCAACCGAAGTAACCAAAACGTCTTACACGTCACACTAATAAATAATAATCTTGTTAACTTAAATGAGCGAGTGGAAACACTGCTCACATTATATGTTAGGATTATTTTCTTACATGCAGCTGGTAACAGTTATTCAGTCAACAGATATTCATTCGAGGATAGCCATTTTCAAATTCATAGAGTTTATTAGGTATAGACTCTTTTATGAATTGTTTCTAGAACCCTGTGGAAGTCAGGACCCGATACACCCAGAACTAGGATAACCTTGTCTTTTAGCTTTCGGCTTGTGTCCATTGCTTTAGGCTTATTCCGTCTCATCTTTGTATTCTTTTAGCAAAGATGCCTCCTCGCAGATCAAATAGACGCACTACTCCGATAACTCCAACTCCACCGTCACAATTCGATGCTGCTACTCTTCACGCAGCTATATCCTCCGCAGTGGCAACTGCTATAGCTCACCTCGGTGAAAGTGGTACCTTGGGATCTGGTAGCGGTACCCACTTAGCCAACCCCGGAGCAACTCACAGACACCCAAGGGAGTGTTCGTATAAAGACTTCATGAACTGCAAACCAAATTCCTTTAATGGAAATGGTGAAGTCATCGCTCTGATGCCATGGTTCGAGAAAACAGATTCGGTCTTCGAAATTTGTTCGTGCCCAGAAGGGAGCAAAGTGAAGTTTGCTGCCTGCACCTTCTCTGACAAACCCCTAACATGGTGGAACAGCCATGTTAAGTCACTGACCCTATCAGTAGCTAACTCAATAGGTTGGGAAAACCTAAAAGAGTTGATGCTGGAAGAATACTGCCCAAGGGGAGAAGTTCAAAAGCTGGAACAAGAACTACGGGAGCCCACTATGGTCGGCTCAGACATAGTGACCTACACTGACCGGTTCAGCGACCTAGCAACTCTATGCCCCGGGATGGTTACCCCGGAGAGCAAGAAGATAGAAAGATACATCTGGGGTCTAACTGCCCCGAACCAAGGAGATGTGTTGTCTTCTAACCCAGCCACATTCGATAGCGCCAAACGCCTGGCCCAGCGACTCATCGACCATGGAGTCCGCCATGGTGTGGAAGTCCCCATTCCCCAGACATTAAAGGGAAAGGACTATAATCAGAAGTTCGGGAACAAGAGGAAGAAGAAGCAAACAACACAGGACACCCCGCAAGAGCAACAAGCGAGTATTACGTATGCCCCTACAACGCCTGCTGCTCCAACACCTGCCAGTCGATATGCTGGAACCCTCCCAAAGTGTGGAAAGTGCAACTATCAACTCACCGGAGTATGCCGGGAAATGCAGTGTCTGAACTGCCACAGAAAGGGACACACAATCCGTTTCTGCAGGGCACCGGCTCAACCGATCTCCCAAGTCCCCGAAGCTGAAGAAAACCAAGCCTGTTATGGCTGTGGTGAGACTGGACACTACCAGAGGGACTGGCCAATACCAAAGAACTCAGGCGCGGATGGAAGAATTCTAATGATCACCGCAGGGGAATCAACCCCGAAGTCGTCGACGAGCAGCGGTACGTTTTTGAAATAGTAATTACTTTGAAAAATTAATTTATATTCATATAAGATTAAAACTTGGGGAAAACACTTAAAAAGTAATTATAATAACTCACATATTGAAATAGATCACAGTAATCAAGAGAACTAAAAGATCCGTTTAGAAAAGCTATGATGGCGTAGCATATACATCATGGTTGTGAATAACTAAGAGGCTGCAGGATTAGAGTGAGTGATTCCGCCTTAATCCCTGTTCCTTATTTGGTAGAGGATTTGAGGCAGAATTACTCAGTCGACTGTCTTATTCATCTTAAATATTCATAACTTGTATATGACAGGCGATCGTAGTGGTACCGATGAGGATCATGATATAAAGTATCATCACCAGTTATCAAAGCACTTTCATTTGTATGTATGCGCACATAGCGGTACGATACGTGGGAGTGTTAACATCAAAGGGATCACAGAAAGCCCTGGATCATTTACAAAGAGTACATTGTCGAACACACTAGAAGTACATTATTGAACACACTAGGGATACATCATCGTATAACAGACGTTTCTTTCAAATTGGCCAAAACTTTGTTCAGTAAAGAGCCCGTTACTATCATTCGTCATGAATTGGCGAGGTCCTCACCATACTAAGTTCATATGTTTCTATCGCCTCGATCGACAAGTTCTCGAAACTTTCGTCATTCGTGTCGACAGTCCGACCTAAACCTCAGTTTTATCTTTCGTATTCTAAACCCCGAAGTACTCGTGCGAAGAGTACTTTGTCCTCCGAAGCCGTATCGTCAGATGTCCGCAGCCCGTCACGAAATACCACTCGTCCAACAGGCCAAGTTCGAGCACATAGGCTATGGACGAATACAGCCCACCTATCACTATTCAGTGTATACGCGAGGGTGGTATATGATTATGATTACGCAAATTTAGTATATATGTTTCCGCCCTATCTCCTGTTCCTTGTTTGGTTGTGGACATGGGGCAGAGTCGCACATCCGACCGTCTTACTAATCCTAATTATATACGACTTGTATACACGAGGTAATGATAGATGGACCAAGTATGAATCCTATCATGAACAGTAGGGCAAGGTTGCCAGGTCTACGAGTAGGTATTCTGCCAATCAGAGGAGTGCAACCCCAGTAGTACTGCTAAGAAAGCTAATTTCGGGATGAAATTCCATCTAAAGGGGGGATGATGTGACAACCCGAAAATTTTTTGTTTTAAAAGCTCAGTCAGTCAACTCAACTGAGTGTCAGACTCATTGGTAATGAGTTCTAGCATGGTTAAAGGCCATTCTAAGGAGTTTTAAGCCTAATACCCTCAAGGAATGAGTGTTAGGAAGTACCTGCTAGAACCACAGTATAGCATGCAAGCCTTAAACTCCAACAAGAGGAGTTTACGGCCAAGTTACCAAGAGTTTACGGTCATAAACTCAAGGGGGCCGTAAACTCACCTATATATATATATATATATATATATATATATATATATATATATATATATATATATATATATATATATATATATATAACTTAGCCATTCTTCTCATTCTTTCTTTCCTTGGCCGATTTTCTTCAAATTCTCTCAAGTATCATCCAACTTTTCATCCTAGATCTTCATATATGTAAGTATTCTATCCTCTGATTAGTTGATACATCTCTTAATCTAGCTTCATCCATTGATTTCATCCATAGAAATCATCTTTTCTTAGATCTTCAAGAAACACCATGAACACCAAGAACACACACTAGTGTTCTTGGCCAAAATCAACCATTTCAAGCCTCTATTGATGGGTTTTGAGCATTCTAACACTTCCTAAGTGTACATGCAACCCTAATAACCTTGGATCTATGTTTGTCTAATTATCATGCAAAGTTGAATTCCAAGGTTATATTTCTATCTAGCATACATGGGGAACAAATTTTAACTTGCATGAAAGATAGAATAACTTACCTTGTTGTTGCTTATGATCCTTGAAACCTTGTGAGCCTAGCACCCCAAGTGTGATGCCTCAAATGCTTCACACAACACCAAATGCTTTTGGAATGACTTTAGAGAGAATACACACTTCTAAAATCGGCCTAGCCCTCTTGTTTCTTATGTGTAGCCGATTTTGGTGGAGAATGGGTTTCTTATATAGTGTTGACACATCTAGGGTTACACCATGTAAACCCTAATGTGTCATGACTCTTCATTTCCATGACCCATGGGTTTGTAACTCCCATGGAGCATCCATGGAGCATCCTATGGGTGGAACCCAACTTGATAATCCATGGAGCCTCTTAGCCCACTATATAATATATGGAAGATTTACATAATCTACCCATATATTTAATTAGTTATCTTTTGATCACTTAATTAATTCTAAATTAATTCTTGATCAAACTAATTAAATAATATTATTAATATATTAGAACTTATAATATATTAATAAACCATAAGTGTTATTTCTCTCATTTTAGTTTATCCAATTGCATGGTGCCATGCAACCCAAATGGACCATGCCGGGTCGGGTCAAGTACATACCAGAAATAGTTATGGACTTAGACACCTTATCCAACAGTCTCCCACTTGGATAAGTCTAATAACTATAACTGCAATACTTCAGGAACCGATCGGCAATCGTAGCTCTTTCAAGGTCTCTCGGAACTGAGAAGATGATGATACGCCATTTAAGATAAGTGATCATATAATCCTCTGTTCTAGATATCAGCCGGACAAATACATGGAACATTGTCTTACTTATTGTCCAGCAGTTTGTTTCCCGATTTCCGATTTGTTTGACAAAGAACTTAATTGAACACATCAACTTAGTTCTGACCGGGCCCGGTACATAGGTCAAAACAAAATCATCGAGGGGCCCAGATATCAGCTTCTAATCCAAGAAGGAACATATAAACTTCGACTCATATGTTTGTTCTACCACTCATTGAATTATACACAAAAGCACGTTTTATAACATCGAGTTACCAATGCGTTAATGTACAATCAATGCATAACCAACTCATAAGTAACAAATCATATCTCTAGGTTTGAAGACTTATATGATATTACCGTCTCACGATCACTCGAGATAAATTCCATGAAGTGATTCCAGTGAGCGTGGGTTGAGTCCAATGCTCAGAACTTATGAGCACTCATGATTGTTGTAGCCATGTCCAACACCTTAGACCTCTGCAATCAATCATGACAGTCTTGATTCATATCTACTTCCGACATATGACCGATTGTGGAGGTTTGAATAATATGATATACCAAACATAATTATTCTGGAAGTCAAAACATGCAAAAGAAATATAGTAAACGATCGACAAGAGATAGCAACACTTTACTCATAAATAAAACACCTTTTATTCATCATCTAATGTCAATTACACTTTACAAATTTCGAGCTTATCTAACTACTAAATCTAATATCATCCTTCAGCCCTATGCTCCAAGCATGCTGGAGATGCTTAACCCGAGTCAGTCCCTTCGTGAGGGGATCTGCTGGGTTCTCATCCGATGATACCCTCTTTGCCACGAGGAGTCCTTCTTCTATTCGATGTCTGATGAAATGGTATTTTCTGTCGATGTGTCTGGATCTCTCGTGATCCCTTGGTTCCTTGGCTAAGGCAACAGCACTTTCACTATCACAGAAAATTTCCATTGGCTCTTTAATAGCTGGTACAACTCCAAGGTCTCCAATGAAGTTCTTCAGCCATATCGCCTCCTTTGCTGCCTCGCTAGCTGCTATATATTCTGATTCGCAAGTTGAATCAGCCACTGTCTCTTGCTTGGAACTCTTCCAAGAAATTGCTCCTCCGTTTAGGGTAAAGACCCAGCCTGACTGAGAGCGGAAATTATCCCTATCAGTCTGAAAGCTAGCATCACTATACCCTACAACTCTCAAGTCTTCACTCCCACCGAGGGTAAGGACCCAGTCCTTAGTCCTCCGTAGGTACTTGAGGATATTCTTTACCGCAGTCCAGTGTGCTTTGCCAGGGTTCCCCTGATACCTGCTAACCATGCTCAAAGCAAAGGCTACATCAGGTCGAGTACACGTCATAGCATACATGATCGATCCTACAGCCGAAGCATAAGGTATTCGACTCATTTCTGCTATCTCAGCCTCAGTACTAGGGCTTTGTGTCTTACTCAATCTGGCGTTACTCTGGATGGGTAACTCTCCTTTCTTGGAGTCCTGCATGCCGAATCTCTTCAGCACCTTATCCAAGTAAGTACTCTGACTAAGTCCAATTAGTCTTTTACTCCGGTCTCTCAAGATCCTTATCCCTAGAATATAGGCAGCTTCTCCTAGGTCCTTCATAGAAAACACTTCCCAAGCCAGGACTTAACTTCCTGCAGAGTTGGGATGTCATTTCCTATGAGTAGTATGTCATCCACATACAATACCAAAAAGCTAACTATACTCCCACCAGCCTTGACATATACACAAGATTCATCTTCACTCCTAGAAAAGCCAAATTCCTTGACTTTCTCATCAAAGCAAAGATTCCATCTGCGAGGTGCTTGCTTTAACCCATAAATGAATTTCTCAAGCTTACACACTCTATTAGGGTACTCTGTGTTGATAAAACCCTCTGGCTGACTCATGTAAACATCCTCAGCCAACTTTCCATTAAGGAAAGCGGTTTTGACATCCATTTGCCATATTTCATAGTCATGAAATGCGGCTATGGCTAACAGAACCCTAATAGACTTAATCTTGGCCACTGGAGAAAAGGTCTCATCATAATCAACTCCCGGAGTTTGTGAGAAACCCTTTGCAACCAGTCGTGCCTTATAAGTGTGTACCTTACCATCCATGTCGGTCTTCTTCTTGAATATCCATTTGCACCCTACAGTCTTACGACCTGGTACATTCTCAACCAAGTTCCAAACTTGATTGTCATACATGGACTATATCTCGCTGTCCATTGCCTCTTTCCACTTGGCTGACTCAGGGACTGCCATGGCTTCCGTGTAACTGTTAGGTTCATCCAGACCTATCAGTGTCTCATCACTGATAAGTGTATCACCTTCCGCAGTAATATGGAATCCATAGTAATGCTCAGGTGCATTCCTAACCCTTGTGGAACGCCTTAGAGGTACAGACTTGTCAATTGGCTCAACAGGAGTTTCCTCCTCAAGTTGAGTGCTAGGGTTTGAAGTTCCTTCACCACTTGACTCTTGAATTTCTTCAAGGTCAACTTGCCTCCCACTGTCTCCTTGGCTTATGAACTCTCTCTCTCTCGAAAGACAGCCCTCCTAGCTACAAAGACCACATTTTCACTAGGTCTGTAGAAGAGGTAACCAAAGGATTGTTGTGGGTAGCCGATGAAAATACACCTCTCGCTTCGAGGTTCGAGCTTATCATGAGTCTCGCGTCTCACGAAAGCCTCGCAACCCCAAATCTTGATGTGGTCTAGTTTGGGTACTTTACCAGTCCACATCTCATGAGGAGTTTTGGCAACTTTCTTTGTAGGGACTAGATTAAGGATATGGGCGGCAGTCTCTAAGGCATACCCCCAAAATGAGATTGGTAGCGAAGCTCGACTCATCATGGAACGAACCATATCCAACAAGGTTCGATTACGCCTCTCAGCTACACCATTCAACTGCGGTGTCCTGGGAGGTGTTAATTGTGAGACAATCCCACATTCCCTAAGATAGTCGAGGAACTCTGAACTAAGATACTCACCACCTCGATCGGATCGAAGCATCTTAATGTTCCTGCCCAATTGATTCTCGACTTCCTGTTTAAACTCTTTAAACCTCTCAAAAGTCTCTGACTTATGCTTGATTAAGTAGACATATCCATATCTACTGTAATCATCAGTAAAAGTCAAATAATAACGATTAACATCCCTTGTGGCATGTTTGAAGGGCCCACACACATCCGTGTGTATAAGATCCAACAAACCTTCACCCCTCTCACAAGAACCTGTGAAGGGTGACTTTGTCATTTTTCCAAGTAAGCATGATTCACAACTATCATCTGACTTTAGGTCAAATGACTCCAATACTCCATCCTTTTGGAGTTGGCCTATGCATTTCTTGCTTATATGTCCAAGACGACAATGCCATAATGATGCTTTATCCAAGTTATTATCATTAACAAAATCAATACACAATACATTATTTCCTAAGTTATCAACCACAGATACAGTTTCATACACACCATCACAAGGTAATGCTTTAAAATAAAGAACATTATTAAAGAAAGCATTAATCGAACCAACTTCATTATAAAATGAAAAGGTGAAACCTTGTTTATACAATGCATGAAAGGAAATAATATTTCTTGCCATTTCTGGCGAATAACAACATTTATTCAAATCTAAACTAAACCCACTACTTAGCGATAAAGTATAAACTCCAATCTTGGTGACAGGTAAAGCTTTCCTATTCCCCATGATTAAGTTTATTCTTCCATGCTCCACATTCTCACTTCTTCTTAGTCCCTGCAAATCAGAACAGATATGAATACCACAACCGGTATCAAGGACCCAAGAGTTAGAATGGGGTGAGTTATTAGATAAGATAGTGTAAATACCTGCATGGTTGGGTTTAACTTTCCCATCCTTCACATCTTGCTGGTATTTTGGGCAGTTCCGCTTCCAATGTGACTTTTCATGGCAATAGAAGCATTCAGCCTCTTTTGGGTCAGAAGAAGGAGTGACAAAACCTTTCTTGGTTCCACTTGAAGAAGAGCCATCAAGGGTCCTAGCCTTGGTACCCTTCGAAGAGCTCTTCCTCTTCTTCCCTCTACCTTTCCCGATTGCCAAAACCGGGGCGGAGTTTGGAGTAGGAGTGTTAACAACCGACTTACCCTTAAGACCTGTTTATGCGGTCTTGAGGAGTCCCTGAAGTTTGCTGAGTGTGACCTCTTCCTTATTCATGTGATATGTCATGCGGAATTGATCATAGCACGATGGTAAGGAGTGCAAAATGATATCTATTGCAAGCTCCTCAGGGAAGTTCACATTAAGCTTCAGCAACCGATCCACATACATTTGCATTTTCTGCATGTGGCTCGTGACGGATTCCCCGTCCTTCATCATGGTTGTTATGGTAGAGCATATGATTTCATACCTCTCTTGTCGTGCACTTTGATGGTATCTTTCCATCAGATCTTGGTGCATTTCAAAAGGGTAGAAGTCCTCATAGGACTTTTGGAGTTCCACTGTCATGGTGGCCAACATGATGCATGCCACTTTTGTAGCATCCCTTTCATGTGCCCGGAAGTCAGCGATCTCCTGGGGAGTTGCAGTGGTCTCATCAATCTCCTTAAGCTCCTTGTCAAGGACATATTCTTTGTCCTCGTAGCGGGTAATCATCCTGATGTTTCTGATCCATTCATTGAAGTTGGATCCATCAAAAGTGACTTTCCCACACAAGTTCATAAGGGTAAAGGAGCCATTAGGATTAGAGCTAGAAGCAGCATTGTTTGAAGACATCTGAAAGAAGAGGACAAGATAAGTTTAGATATTAAGAGAGTCCTTAATAAAACACCCAAATGTAATATTAAGGCTAGGATCCAATCACAATATATTATAACTTAGAAGAGGTATGCCGTAATCCAAGCTATAACATATTTGAAAGGTAGGTGAATGACGATTCACCAATTTCCACCATGAAAAACGAAATATAAATATTAGGTTTTTAATTGGTTCTTAGAAATTCCTAGATTCTTTTGAGATTCAATGAACTTTTCAAAGGCATGTTTCAATCTCGAGTGTGCCCTCCAAGTTTTGTGACTGGGATACCGAGGATCACAAAACGAGGTGTGAAGTAACCATGCAAATCACTTGGTACCCTCAAGGTTTATCACTCAATCGATGTGCCAGTAAACCACACACGCTCCACCGATGCTATGGTAAACCTTAAGTCACCCTTTACCTACCTTGTTAAGTCCAAGTTAGTGTGTCGGTTAACCACACACGCTCCACCAACGACTTAAACAAAGTGTAAAGTGTAATTTCATGGATTAGCACCTTATTCACATTTTCCTAAAGTAACTAAGATTGGGAATTTAATAAAAGCATTTAGTTACTTTATAATATTCATCATACTTTTAATGAGAATTTATAAGTCCTTGTCTTACCCGTTCGACTAACGACCCTCCACCGATCAAGGAAGCGGTGGGTGAGAGTGGACACCCATTAAGTTGCCATTTTATAGGCAACAACCTTATACCCCCCTTATAGACTGGCTTCGTGAATGAGGCGTACTAGCGGTAAGACGACTTGTTGTTATACATATATATATTAGTAACTTATAATACTATAAAGTATAAGGGTTGAATTTTAACTTTTAAAATTCTAAGGGTTGGAACTAAAGTTTTAATCAAGACTTTACATGTTCCAAAACTTGAGGGCAAGTTTTGTAAACTTCCAAAACTTTTCATTTCTTATAACTTATGAATTAATTGAGTAATAAAAACGAAGACTCTTCATTTTTATAACTCTTGTGTTCTTTTAATGGCTTTAATAAAAGTGAGACTTTTGGTTTTCCATAACTTGAGGACAAGTTATGGAGTCCATTAAAACACATTATGATCATGAATTAAACTACCATGAAGGTTACAAACAATATCTATGATCATCTAATCTTCATAAGTTCAAGAACATGAATATGAACACTTTCAAGAATCAAAAATTACACTTTAAAAAAACTTGTAATTTTAATAATTGCCATTGTAAATGGATTAGCATAAACATTACACCATCTAAAACAAGCTTTAAAACATCAAAACAGTTTAGGGTAATGTTTCTAGTCCATTTCCAGCAACAAATGTGCAAACTTTCATACGAGCAGAAAACAGAAAAACGATTTTTTTTTCAAGCTGTTTGCACACAAAAAAAAAACAACAAACGAACCATGCTCTGATACCACTGATGGGTTTTGAGCATTCTAACACTTCCTAAGTGTACATGCAACCCTAATAACCTTGGATCTATGTTTGTCTAATTATCATGCAAAGTTGAATTCCAAGGTTATATTCCTATCTAGCATACATGGGGAACAAATTTTAACTTGCATGAAAGATAGAATAACTTACCTTGTTGTTGCTTATGATCCTTGAAACCTTGTGAGCCTAGCACCCCAAGTGTGATGCCTCAAATCCTTCACATAACACCAAATGCTTTTGGAATGACTTTAGAGAGAATACACACTTCTAAAATCGGTCTATCCCTCTTGTTTCTTATGTGTAGCCGATTTTGGTGGAGAATGGGTTTCTTATATAGTGTTGACACATCTAGGGTTACACCATGTAAACCCTAATGTGTCATGACTCTTCATTTCCATGACCCCTGGGTTTGTAACTCCCATGGAGCATCCATGGAGCATCCTATGGGTGGAACCCAACTTGATAATCCATGGAGCCTCTTAGCCCACTATATAATATATGGAAGATTTACATAATCTACCCATATATTTAATTAGTTATCTTTTGATCACTTAACTAATTCTAAATTAATTCTTGATCAAACTAATTAAATAATATTATTAATATATTAGAACTTATAATATATTAATAAACCATAAGTGTTATTTCTCTCATTTTAGTTTATCCAATTGCATGGTGCCATGCAACCCAAATGGACCATGCCGGGTCGGGTCAAGTACATACCAGAAATAGTTATGGACTTAGACACCTTATCCAACATCTATATCGTAAGTACTCTTCCCTACACTTGATATCTAGTTAGGACTCATGCTTAGAGCCTTGAAAACATCAAAAACATAAGAACAAAAGGAGTTTACGGCCAAGCCATCTCCCATGGCCGTAAACCCCTTTAAGGGTGCCATTTTGGCCATAAATCCTCCTAGATGCAAAGCTTGTGACCTAGAACCCTTCATTGATGAGAATAGGACCTTAAACTACTCTCAAATGCATAATGACCATGAGTTTACGGCTGTAAACTCCTTTGGGTCGTAAACTCATCAAAAGCCTCCATTGAGTTGGTCTTTCTCATCCTTGTGTAGAGCAAAAGTCCCTCAAGCTTCCCTAGCCTTCAATCACACACTTATGCATGTTTGACCATGAGTTTACGGCTGTAAACTCCCTTTGGCCGTAAACCCATGTTAGTAAACTCATGGTATTGCCATTCCACTCTCCTTTGATGAATCACATGTGATTCCAACACTTGGTCAAAGTGTTTCCTAGTCCCTGAAGGTGATTTCTTTCATATAGTTGCTTATAAACACTATATTGATGTCAGTATATGCCAATATATGTCATTTAGGACTTGTTGTGTCTCGGGACTTCATTCGTGGAACTTCTCATCCTTACACACATACTCGTTGAATCACCCACATCAGGTGAGTTCATACCCCGTAATGAATCTTTTAACTGTTTTAAATGCTTTTAGGGGGGGTGGGATACAAGTTGAATACAATGATAATTGTGTAATTGTTTGTTATAAACATCTTTCAAAATGTTGCTTATGTCTTTTATAAGTGATCAAAACATTTCAAAAACTATTTTAAAGTTATGTTACTTTATAGTTAATCAAACTCCGTTTTTAAAGTACAAGCATAACTTAGTAGTAAAATGAGTCTTTTCAATAACAGATCAAGTAAAAACATTAGTAAACTATAATAGGTATAGTTTAGGAAGATACTATTCGTTACTTCTAGTACAATGAAGGATACAAAGAGTCAGTTCATACATGAGTCAAACATACTATGATGAGAAACAAACAGAACATACATACATACTAGACAGAGAGAACATACAATACAACTAGTAAATACATTACATATACAAGTATACAATAACATAAATGTGAACCATCGTTCGGGGCATGGCATCGCCTGTCATGGCTCGATTTGTAGCCAGAATCTCCTAGAGGGAGAGCGTGAATTTGTGTATAGATCTATACTGGATTGACTATCCTACACCTTGCTGTTAGCTACAGTGGGACTTGCAAGTCTACGGGTGCCAAATGTCATTTCTTCCGACGTGTTTCATCGTCGTGTTATTAGTGGATAGTATGGTGCAACCATTTCACATTTAACCTTAATTAACGGCCGGATTAAGGTAGAAAGTACAGCAGTAGTTACTATAATACAACACTACAGTACTTTATTATTTCCCCATTTCATTCACATTGTGATCTTCTCACAATAAACAGTAATGTAAAAACTATATTTTGGTTAATGATAGTCTCACTTGGGAAATTACACAACTCATGCAAGAAACAAACATATATAACATTAGATGCCTTGGTAGAAGGCTACGTTTAGTAGAGAGGACCATAATGCTAACCTTATGATTCCTTAATGTATACATCAAAGGATATATATATCAATAGGATCCGACAGGTAATAGGATGTGTGCTCTCCGCTTCATTTCCTGTTCCTTGTTTGGTTGTGGGCTTGGAACGAATTCACCCAGTCTATTTTCTATTCGATTCTAGATATATATATATATATATATATATATATATATATATATATATATATATATATATATATATATACTCAGTGTACATTAAGTCATCATAAGGGTACCAAGTATGGGTCAAGTCATAGGACACAGAGTCAATGCACAATTTTCTAGTACAAAACATACTTTCCAAATCAGAACTTTTGGTATACAAAACTAGAAACTTACCAGTAAAGGTTTAATCCATTTTATTAAACCAGTATAAACTTAAAGGACCTTAGGTGATTAACTTTATAATACTTTAGTTTATACATCATGGTTATATATAATTAATACCCAATAGGTAGTTGGATGTGTGCTTTCCGCCTTACTTCCTGTTCCTTGTTTGGTTGTGGGCTTAGGGCAGATTCACCCAATTAACTTTATATCCGATATTAGATCATATATATCCAGTATAAACTAAGCGATTATAGATGTAATCACTGTGGTAACTATTTTATTATAAGAAATAAGGGTTTTCTTAAAGAATCTTTTCATTAAATATAAAGGAACCATTACAATTAACTCCATGAGTAACAAGTGAATACACCAGGGTTATATACCACAATGATCAAACAAACAATGGGATGTGTGCTTTCCGCCTTAGGGCAGATGCGCACAATCGATTGTTTGTTTACTCTGAGTCTTATATAACTTGTATCCATTTAGTACTCATAGAAAGGATTGTAGAGTCATTTTTACTTATCTTTCATTAAAGTAGGAAATATAGGATTTTCTAGAGGAACAGGCGAACTTTTCTAAACAGAACTTACAACTTACTACATTTTCAACAACATTTTACAACTTACTACATTTTACAACAACATTTTACAACTTACTTACATCACTAAAATCGTATGAACTCACCAGCTTAATTGCTGATCAACTCTTTCAAATAACTTGTATTCTCAGGAGCCTAGTAGACAGGTACTCGTGCTGGGAATTCGGAAGATGGAGCATAATAGCTTCAACTCTTGTTTTGTTATTTGCTTATGAATTCTATGTTTTGTGAACACACACATTGTAAACACTTTTTTATAATGAAATGGTTGTTCATTACTTGCTTACTATAATGCATATCTTGTGATACTAAACATGACGTCCTCCACCCCCGAACGTTTCCGCCGTTCCGGTTTTGGGGTGTGACAGTTATTCATTATTGACTTTGTAAATGTTTGACTTTTGTAAAACCCACTTGCATGTGGTACATTAGCCTTTTGACATGAGATAGAGAGTGAGAGAGAGACATGTAAACACCTCTGTATAAGGTGGGTTTAGTCAACTTGTAGAGGTGTGCTTGAGAGGTGTAAAAGTTGAGTGTGTGAGCGTGTGTTATTTATGTAGATGTAGACATATATCCTTTTTTGTAACACCATACATATTCAATACATCTCTTGAACACCCAAATCACCATGTTCATTGTGCAATCTTTAATTCCGCATGCCAAACCATGTTCTTTAGTCACTACAATTGGTATCAGAGCGGGTCTTCAAAGATCAACATGATTTTTTGAAGAACGATTCTCGGTTTGGCAAAATTTGTCACAATTGGAGCATTTTTGGTGAGTCTCTCTATGATCTCTCTTAATGTCATTGAATTCGTGCATTGCGTTCTTGATTTTTGATCATTTTGAATCGTTGGATCAAAATTTTCTTGAAAAACCCATTTGTTATGATCCAATTATTTTTTTTCTTGATCAAGTCCCGATCCAATCCTATTTGTTGTTCAATTTGATTTTCAATTGCAATTATTTGTTTAAATCAAGAATTTGGATCAAAAATCATGTTATGAATCCATTAGTATACTTTGTTTGCTTGAGTCCATTTTTGATATTCGAAACTGTTCATGGAAGCTTTAAGCCCAACAATTCATTAGTTCTTGATCTAATATCTTAATACTAAAAGCCCGTTCATCAAAATCAGATATTCTATTCGATGATAAGTTGCTATCCGTCTTATGCATATAGAGTTGTACATTTTGACATTCCAAGCGTGTTATCTGTTGTCTCATCGTTCTTGAGTTCCAGATTTCCCGTCATCAAACATTTGTTACTGGGAATCGAAATTGAAAGTCAAAATCGTTGTTTTTTGGAATCGAGATTATGTTTGACTGAATTTGGTTTGGAATCGTACTCTTGATTCCGATCAAAAGGAAAGTCAATCGAGTTTTTCAAAAAGTCAAAATCAGAATTTTGACAATGATTCAGTGAATTTTGATTCGAAATCGGTTGATACAAGTTCTAGTTGACATCGAATTTATGATTGAAATATGTTTTAGAGTCGAATTGGTTGAAGTGTTCAAAGTATTAGGACTAGTTGTCAAAATTCGTGTTCTTGGCTATGTGGAAACAAACTCGATTTTGTGATATATTGATGAAGAACAAATAGATAGCTTTGAAGTCAATGATATGAAATCGAAGCATTTGAGGTCGACGAGTCATGCTTTTGGGTTTGATTGTGATTTTGAATGTCTTGGATACAACTGTATTGAGTTGTGATGGTCGATTTCGATTGATTCCTTCAATTCGTTCTCATCTGATTTGGAGGTTAATGTGTCGTAAACGAAAGTCAAAATTTGAATGAATCGATTAAGAAGTTTGGGAATTGAATTCGATTCTGGTTTATGATTACAAATTCGATTTTGGGTTGATTTGGAAAAGAGAATTTGATTTTGGAATCGATTGATGAACTGGAGTCTGAACGATTTCGAAGATTTTGAAGCGATCGGTGTCAAGGATCAAATGAGAGAAATCGATGATTTGGTGTTTGTCGATTTCGAACGTTTGGGTTATGGATTGATTTTGAGGAAACGATTTCGTGATGTTGGGTTCTTGAACCAAAAGACGAAAGTTTGCAGGTTTTGTTAACGAATTGAAAGAATGATTGAAAGCTTGCTAACGAAGAATGAAGGACTGTGTTAACGAAATTTTGATTCAGTAAGTAAATAATGGGTCAAACGAGATTCAGAGGCTTCGAATGCATTCGTTTTCGTTAAAATGGTAGTGAAAATTTTTCGTTAGAATTGGCTATGGATTTGGTGCTCTGACTAAACGAAGGGGAGAGAGAATATGGGCAGATGATTTCGTACGAAGGGTGATGAAGTTTCGTACGAAGGGTGATGAAGTTTCGTAAGAAGGGGAGAGAGAAAAAGTTTCGTACGTTGAAACGAAATTGGGAAGAAGAAAGCTTAAAAGTTTCGTAAATGGCCCTTAAAGTTTCGACAGTTTGACAAAGTTTAAACTTTCGTACAAATAGACAAGGTTTCGTATGATTTGGTACAACTTCGTTAGTTTTGTAAAGAAAAAGGAGAAAGTTTCGAAAATAGCCCCTAACCTTTCGAATGTTTGGCAACTTTGACAATTGGGGTATTTTTTCGTATGTTTGGAGGCCAAAAGGCAGAACTTTCGAAATCAGTCATTGAAGTTTCGAAAGGTTGACAGTTTTTGCCCAATTTCGATAAAGGACTCTTTTTGCTGAAAAATCGAAGGATTAGCATTTCAGGCCCCTGCAGCTAATGCGAATTGACGCTTTCTACCCAACTTTGTAAAAGGGGGAGAGTTTCGCATTTTTGGCTGTTTTGGGCACACCGGGTCACTGCAGAATTTTGAAATTGACAATTTATACCCATTTTTGAGAAATTTTGTCAAAGGCGGTCCGTGAACGAAGCTAAAAATTGAAGATTTTTTGGATTTTCCGGATTAAAGCATAAAGTTTATGTCACATGTTAATGGGGAGTTTTGACACGAAAAATTACGAATAGAGCACGTTCTCTTTCCTTGAAGGTTTTATAATCAAATTTTGATTATAAAAAGGGGGAGAAATTTATATGGAAATTCGAACTTGAATTTTTCATATTACGCGGATTTGAAGACCGAAGTGACCTTGAATTTTTGAAGTACACGAAATGATGCAATTGGAAGTTTGGAAGTGATTTCTTTTCGAAATGGGTTTGGTTTTATTGAAGATTTTTGGGGTGTGCTTTTGTGCTCAACTTTTGGTGATCAATTTGTAGTTTGAGAAGCTCGTGATCATTCGTTGATGCTCGGTTTGTATGGTCTCACATCCTAGAGCCCAAATTGAAGAATCATGAAAGAATTGAAGATTGAAGTTCGTTTCGACATGTTTCACCCTTGAGGCTCGGATCGCGTAGTTGCTCGATTTTGGAAGATTTGAAATGGGTTATTCATTCCTAACTTTGAGGGGGAGAATGTTGGGGTACAAAGTTATTCATGATTGACTTTGTAAATGTTTGACTTTTGTAAAACCCACTTGCATGTGGTACATTAGCCTTTTGACATGAGATAGAGAGTGAGAGAGAGAAATGTAAACACCTCTATATAAGGTGGGTTTAGTCCACTTGTAGAGGTGTGCTTGAGAGGAGTAAAAGTTGAGTGTGTGAGCGTGTGTTATTTATGTAGATGTAGATCTATGTCCTTTTTGTAACACCATACATATTCAATACATCTCTTGAACACCCAAATGACCATGTTCATTGTGCAATCTTTAATTCTGCATGCAGTCGAAAGCAGACGTCGGATGACAAAGTTATGAAATTTTAGCGGACTTAACTGTCTAAGACTGTTTAAATATAACTTTAAAAGTAAATTCAAAATTAGTCGACGGAGTCTAAACGAAAGTTTTAGATCTCGTCGATAGCTAAGAGTGGATATAAAGAATGTCAAAAACGGAGCTCTTATGCGAAAATTATGGATTTTACAAGATAATTAATTTTCGGATTAACAAGAGGGCGACACGTGTCGCGATCTGGCACCACAACTTCTTCCCCAAGGCGTGTGATCTGATGGTGACACCTCGCCTTAGTATGCCCAGCGTCACTCGCATACGCCCAGCGTACTAGATTACGCCCAACGTAAGTTTTGGGTATGTCCCGTATACTGGGCACTTCCAGCCTATAAATAGAGCTCGATTTTCACTCAATTCTTCACACCATTCCATCCTACTCTCTCCCACCCCCCCCCCCCCAAGGCCTTAATGCCTTTCTCTAGCACTTCCTAGGTGTTATTAGCAAAGCTCCAGAGCGCCAGAAAGCCCCTAGAAATAGAGCTTTCAGTTTAGAAGTTTTGCCCGCGCAGAGTCTGATTTCTCGCTAAACCATTTGTAAGTTGAGTTATGCGTACCGCACTTTAAGTATAATGTAACATACACGTTTTGAGATCGTGTTTTATATATAATAATATTATGAAATATTATGTGATATTGAGTATTGAGTTCTAACAGATAGTTTTTACTAGAAATAAGGTAAAACTATGTTTAGAATCACTCATAAATTATTGGAAGTCTTATGAGATTCCAATTAAAAGCTAAATAGTGAAATTTAGCGAAAATATAAAATTTAAAATAAGTAAAATTTTATTATTGAAAATTGTAGATAATCTCGTTAGAAACACGTAGGCGAAAACTTCGTCGAAATCCGAGTTGTAACGAAGAAGTTATGACCAATCGAAGATTCACGATAAAACCGGCACGGTGCCGAATGACGTAAAAAGTGAGTTTTTGATAAACTACTTTTTAGCCTTATTGATCTAAATGAAAGTCGTAGTATTCGTTAAACCGAGAAGTTCGATAAAAAGAACGCCAAAATCTGACTTCGTATGAGGAAGTTATGATTTTTCTAAGTTTCAGCTTAGCAGTAGACAGCTAAAAACTCGAATTTTAGATCGAATGATTTTTAGCCGACACAACCTAAACGAGAATCAAAGGTCTCGTCATTAGCAGTACAACGGTAAAAAGTCTGATGAAAACGGACGTCGGATAAAGAAGTTATGAATTTTTAACGGATTTACCAATCCCAGTCTGTTAAAAATAATAATATAAAAATAAAGTCAAAATTTTCCGACGAAGTCTAAACGAAAGTTGTATAGCATAATTTTCTCTACGCGTGCATATAAAGAACGTCAAAAACGGAGCCCATATGAGAAAGTTATGGATTTTACAAGATTGGGCACATTTTTCGATAATTTTCGCATGAATAGTGTTCGATCCACGTGGCGTCTTCTGATTGGACCGCAGCCTCGCGTGGCACCCGCTGATTGGTCCAAATTCGTCACCTCCTTCTCCATCAGATCAAAATCACGTGATCTCGTATGCGCCCTCGTGTCCGACCCACGTGTAGACTCCTGATTCGTCCGAAGCAGCCGACCCGATCCGAAGCCAGAAGCCGCGCCATCCGACCAATATAAAGCGAGCACCTGTCCGTCCGAGCCTCGCCCTGCTGCCACCTGGTCCGAACCTCGTAGCCGCGTGCCCTCCTCTCCTAGCTTCGGATCCGAGGCTCGCACCTATATAAGGGGTGCGAGACCTCCCGGTTAGAAGTTTAAAACTTGGCCTTTTTCACCCCTTTTCAACATTTTCTTGCATTCCGACTTCCCCCGAAGCCCCGGTACTAATTCCAAAGCCCGAAACACGCCCCGAGATTCCCGAGAAGCCCGAAAAAATTATCTTTTCGGTTTCGAAGCTCAACCCTCGCAGTGCCCGGTTTTCAAGAAAACTCCCGGTTTTCAACGAAGAAAGTTATATTTAGAGTCGAAGTGCTGCCCAAATTACTATTTTAACCCCCGGTTATTTCACGGTGAGTTTAATATATAGGAACAATTGTATGTTATGTGTTATATGTGCTATGTACTTTTCCATGTTATCATCTCGAGTTGTTGTATCTGCTATTTTATAGCAAGGCTGTACCTCTGACTTGAAGTGTATGACATAAGCACCACTTGGGTATTGGTATGAACCGTTGACCATAAAGTGTATGACATAGGCATCACTTTGGCTTCGGTAGTATGCTATTATAAGGCTGAAAGCCTAAATATTCTAGCAAAATGATATTCCTGAGTATTTACTGTGCCATTTGTGCTGAAACTTTATTGATTTTATATCAAGTATGGAATTTGTTATGTCTCATTGATTAATATGGAAAATTTTTCGCATTATGCCTTTGTTGTTCCTTGTTCCTTTTTGCTTCTGGCATATTACAGTATATATATGACATAACGTTATATTGTATCTATTATTGAACTCACTAAGCGTCACCGCTTACCCCTCTCAATGTTTAACTAATTTGCAGGAGATAAGCACCCAGTATTGTAACGACCCAATTTTCACGTCCAAAAATTTCATTTAAAATAAGTGATTTGTAAAACATTTGTAGTAAAACATCATCCGATCATATCATTTCATAAATTATATCTCGTGTCTGAAAAACCAAATCATAAAAATAATAATAATGTCAGAGTACAATCCCAGAACATCTCATAATGCGGAAAAACCAATGCGTGTGTGTATGATGTGCCGCTACCGCGCCAGCTCCTTCCCCTTCGCTGTAGAGGTACCTGAAACAAAACTGTAAGCTGTAAGCACGAAGCTTAGTGTGTTCCCCCATCGTACCACATACCATACAATCACATAACATACAGATACTGTCAGGCATATCTGGGTGCTGACCTCCCCTTCAGTCCTTTCGACCGGATACTGCCTAGCATATCTGGGTGCTGGCCTCCCCTTCGTTCCTTTCGACCGGATACTGCCTAGCATATCTGGGTGCTGGCCTCCCCTTCGGTCATTTCCACCGGATACTGCCTAGCATATCTGGGTGCTGGCCTCCCCTTCGGTCCTTTCGACCGGATACTGCCTAGCATATCTAGGTGTTGGCCTCCCCTTCAGTCCTATCGACCGGATAATGGGGACTATTTCACCCCCCTACTACTACCACATAACATATGTCACATAATCATAATCTGTATAGCATGACTGGGTATGACTACCCCTTTCGGCCCTATTGACCGGAAATCCTGGGGACTATCTCCCCGACTGCTACTAGCATATAACATCATATCATACTAGCACATAACATACCAGGTAGTAGCAAACCTAGATGATATCACAAAGACAATCACCCAACATACAACTCCTACTGGTGGGCCGGCATTGTGGCCGTAGACCCACCGTTACTGGAAGGTAACTCACCTCGTAGTAGCTGCTGATCTGTGCGGGAATTCTCTATCTGCTGCTGCTGCTCCGGAAATCTTCCGGCTATAAATCCCACAAAGCACACAATCAGAGTCTGATATCTACTCTTTGGGTAAAATAACCATTTTACCCCTGATCAAGTCAAGTCAAAGTCAAAGTCAACTTCCAGTTGACCTGACTCGCCGAGTTGGCTAGCCAACTCGCCGAGGCCCTAACCTTCCATTTGTCCTTATCCACGACTCTACTCGTCGAGTTGGGCCGTCAACTCGACGAGTTCTTCTCTCATATGAACCTCACATGAAAAACTCAACCGACTCGTCGAGTTGGTGAACAACTCGTCGAGTCCACCTTCATCTGATGAACAAGTTCTGTCCTCGACTCGCCGAGTTGATGAACAACTCGTCGAGTTCTAAGAAGATTGCCTTGGACTCGCCGAGTCCGTTCGTGCACTGGCCGACTCCCATGAACTTCCAGAACAATGGCTTGGTCCAGAACGTTGGGTCACTCCCCGGGACCTCCCTGAAACCTTTCCACACTCAACTGGGTCCTTGCCCCTTAACAGATATGGGTCTCAAAGCCTCGGACTCGCTGAGTCCAAGAACGGACTCGCCGAGTCGGTCATGGCCACACTCTAAATCCTTGATTTCTGATATACAACCTTTGATCAAAAGATAGATCCAAGCTTCTATAATCGATCTAGCACGTAAAGTTACAACCTTTACGTGCTTGCATGGGACTTTGAGCTCGAAAGGTCCTAAAACAAGCTCTTACAAAGCATGGGGCCTTCTTTGAGTGCAAAAGCCACTCCTTTCTGCCTTGTAACCCTTCTAAGGACCTAGATCCGAAACATCAACCCCAAACCATGCTTGCAATCATGGTTGGTGACCAAAATGGCTTAGAAAAGCCCTAAAACTCCATGAAATGGGATCTAACAAAAGAACAAGCAAGGTATAGACTTTATACCTTCTGTAGACTGGAAATGATGCTCAAAATCGGATCCTTCTAGCCTCATCTTGATCCTTCAAGCTTTTCCTTCCTTCCTTGGGTCACAAAGCACCAAAATCACTCCAAATGCCTTAGATTGCTTCAATAACGGCTAGGGTTTGCTATGGGGTCTTCTGGGAGTAAATGGGACGAAGGAGGCCGAGTTAAGGTGTTTAAATAGGGTGCAAACGCTCGGGTTAGGGTTTTTTTTTTGTCCAGACAGGGCCTACTCGCCGAGTCCGGGACCCGACTCGCCGATTCCACAGCTTAAACCCCGCGTCTCAACTCGCTTCTACTCGGCGAGTTGGTCCTTCAACTCGCCGAGTCAAAGGCCAAAATTGCAAAACATTTAAAGAATTAAATAAAAGAATACGTACCAAGAACTAGGTGCTACAAATCTCCCCCACTTATTTTAGACTTCGTCCTCGAAGTCTGCCGCTCGCTCCTGAAACAGCTCGGGGTAATGCTTCATCATCTCGTCCACCGGCTTCCAAGTCCACTCCGACCCCTTCCGGTGCTGCCACTGCACCTTCACGAGTTCCACTCTCTTGTTCCTCAAATCCTTCGACTTCCGGTCAAGGATCGCTACAGGCCGCTCGATGTAATTCATACTGTCATCAACCTGAATGTCCTCCAAGGGTACCACTGCTGAGTCGTCCACCAGGCACTTCCGCAGCTGAGAAACGTGGAAAGTGCTGTGGATCTGTCTGAGCTCGGCTGGCAGATCCAACCGGTACGCCACCTTGCCCACCCGGGTTACAACCCTGAAGGGCCCAATGTACCTGGGGCCCAACTTGCCCCGCTTCCTGAATCGGATGACGCCCTTCCATGGCGACACCTTCAGGAGAACCATATCCCCGACCTGGAACTCCAGGTCTGATCGGCGCTTGTCGGCATAACTTTTCTGCCGACTCTGAGCAGTCTGGAGCCTGCTCTGGATCTGCTGAATCTTCTCTGTCGTCTTGAGCACTACTTCTGTGCTCCTCATGACCCTCTGGCCAACCTCGCCCCAGCATATCGGGGTCCTGCACCTCCTCCCATACAACATCTCGAAGGGAGGACGGTCGATACTCGCATGATAGCTATTATTATACGAGAACTCCGACAACGGAAGGTAGGTATCCCAGCTACCTCCAAAGTCTAAAACACATGCCCGCAGCATATCCTCCAGAGTCTGGATGGTCCGCTCGCTCTGGCCATCCGTCTGCGGGTGAAAGGCGGTGCTGAAATGCAGACGAGTACACAACTCGTCGTGGAATTTCTTCCAAAACCTGGAAGTGAACCACACATCCCTATCCGAAATCACCGAAACTGGCACTCCGTGCCGCGCCACCACCTTCCTGATATAGATATCGGCCAATTTCTCGGCCGAGATGCTTTCCTGAATCGGGATAAAGTGGGCGCTCTTAGTCAATCGATCGACGATGACCCAGATCGAATCAACTCCCCGCGCGGTCCTGGGAAGCTTGGTGATAAAATCCATCGTGATGTCTTCCCATTTCCACAGCGGAATATCCAACGGCTGCATCTTGCCGTGTGGTCTCTGATGCTCGGCCTTGACCTTCCTGCAGGTCAAGCACCGCTCCACGTACCATGCCACATCCCGCTTCATGTAGGGCCACCAATATTCCAGACGAAGATCCCTATACATCTTCGTCTCCCCGGGATGAATGGAGAATCGGGATTTGTGCGCCTCCTCCATCAGGACCTGGCGCACGCCTCCGAGGTATGGAACCCACACCCTGCGGTGAAATGTCAATAATCCCCTGCTGTCATAGTCGAAGGAGGAAACCTGACCCACTATACGCTCACTCTTCCGATGTTCCTCCTTTATGGCCTCCTGCTGGGCCTCCCGAATCCGCTCCAATAGCGGAGTCACCACTGTCATTCGCAAGCAGATATCCCTGATCGGCGCCGCCTTGCGGCTAAGCGCATCGGCCACCACGTTGGCCTTCCCCGGATGGTAAAGGATCTCGCAGTCGTAATCCTTTACCACATCAATCCACCTACGCTGCCTCATGTTCAGATTCGGCTGATCCATGAGGTACCTCAAACTCTTGTGGTCCGTGTAAATGGTACAGCGAACCCCATAGAGGTAATGACGCCAAATCTTGAGGGCGAAAACAACGGCCCTCAACTCCAAATCATGCGTCGGGTAGTTCCCCTCGTGAGGCTTCAGCTGCCTCGACGCGTAGGCAATGGCATGCCCTCTCTGCATCAATATTGTGCCCAAACCTGAGATGGACGCATCGCAGTACACAACAAAATCCTCCATGCCCTCTGGCAGGGCTAAGATTGGCGCCTCGCACAATCTCTGTCTCAGTGTCTCGAACGCGGCCTGCTGCTTAGGCCCCCAACGAAAGACCACGACCTTCCTCGTTAGCCTGGTCAGGGGTAAGGCTATCTTGGAGAAATCCTGGATGAATCTCCGATAGTAGCCAGCTAATCCCAGGAAACTCCGAATCTCAGATGGAGACCTCGGAATCTCCCATCTCATAACGGCCTCCACTTTGGCCGGATCTACCGAAATCCCGTTCTGGTTGACAAGGTGCCCAAGAAACTGCACCTCGCATAACCAGAACTCACACTTGGAGAACTTGGCATACAAGTTCTCCCTCCTCAAAGTCTCTGAAACCTCTCGCAGATGCTCCTCGTGCTCCTCCTGCGTCTTGGAGTAAACCAAGATATCATCAATAAACACCATCACAGACCGGTCTAACATCGGTCTACACACGCGGTTCATGAGGTCCATGAACGCGGCAGGAGCATTGGTGAGCCCGAAAGGCATCACCACGAACTCATAGTGGCCATAAAGCGTCTGAAACGCCGTCTTCTGCACATCCTCCTCTCTGACCCTCATCTGATGATACCCTGAACACAAATCAATCTTGGAGAACCAAGATGCTCCCTGTAGCTGGTCAAAGAGGGCGTCAATCCTCGGGAGTGGGTAACGGTTCTTCACCATTACCTTATTTAGCTCCCTATAGTCTATACACATACGATGCGACCCGTCCTTCTTCTTCACAAACAGAATCGGGGCTCCCCAAGGCGAACTACTCGGCCTGATAAATCCCTTGTCTAGCAGCTCCTGCAGCTGCGTAGACAACTCCTGCATCTTGGGAGGAGCCAACCGATATGGTGCCTTGGCTATCAGAGCCGCACCAGGAACGAGATCGATCCTGAACTCCACCTGTCGCTCCGGAGGTATCCCAGGAAGCTCCTCTGGGAACACATTTGCGTAGTCTCGCACCACCGGAACCTCGCTCACCGTCTCCTTAACCGTCTCCCGGGTATCCATAACATACGCGACATACCCGGCGCAGCCCTGCTGAAGGTAGCGCCTAGCTCTCGCTGCTGAACATACTGTGGGTCCACACTGTGGCCTCTCGCCGTGGATCACTAATTCTCCCCCACCTGGGGTCCTGACTCGCACTAGCTGCTGTGCGCAATCTATCACTGCCCCATTAGGGCTGAGCCAATCCATGCCTATAATCACCTTGTTCCCACGCAACGGAATGGAAACCAAGTCTACCAAGTAGCGCTCCTCAGATATCCTCAGGACGCAATCTCTGAACACCGCTGATGCTCGTACCGATCGATCATCGGCAATCTCTACCTCTAAAGGGCAATCCAACATGCCCGAAGACTCAGTGAACCTCTTGCTAAGCGCAAGGGAAACAAATGATCGGGTGGCACCCGAGTCAAACAACACCTGTACTGGGATACCGTTCACATGGAACGGTCCTAAACGTATATACACAGAGCACATATCAATATCATAAACATCATATAAATAAGTCAGAGGGAAAGAGTCATACCCGTCACCACATCGGGTGCGGCGCGTGCCTCCTCGGTAGTCAACTGGAAGGCCCGGCTCCTCATCACCGGAGCCTCTGCCTTGCCCTACCGGCCATCTATAATCCACAGGGTCGCTGGAGCTGGTGCCTTTACTGGCGCTGCTGCTGTCAACTGGGGGCAGTTGGCCTTCTTGTGGCCCCTCTGGTTGCAGTGGAAACACAGCAACTCAGACGTCTGAATAACAGGTGCAGGGGCGGTACAATCCCTGCTGAAGTGCCCCGTCTTGCCGCACTTGTAGCAGCCAGACGCTCCCAACCTACAAACCCCCTCATGTGCCTTGCCGCATTTCCTACAGCGGCCTCGGCTCTGTTGGCCTTTCGGCCCAGCATCTGATCCCTTGGGCTTCTTCCCTGAAGCCCCTGTAACCTGCCCCTCCTCTGCCTTCCTCTTCCGGATATGCTCCAGATCAATCTCCCTCTCCCTTTCCCTGGTAATCATGGAATCCAGGGTAGGGCAAGCTGAAAAACTAACATGCTCCCGTATGTCAGTTCGTAGCATGTCATGATAGCGGGTCCTCCTCATGTCCTCATCACCCGCATACTGGGGCACCAGTAACGCCCTCTCCCGGAACTTGGCGGTGATCTCTGCCACAGTCTCCGTGGTCTGCCTCATATCCAAGAATTCCCTGGCTAACTGCTGGAGCTCCACTGCAGGTGCGAACTCTGCTCTGAACCGGGTCACAAAGTCTGACCATGTCATAGCCTCAACAGCCGAGGCTCCCAGAGAGTCACCAACCGACTCCCACCAATCCCTAGCCCGGTCCCTCAGACATCCTGCTGCAAATCGTACCTTCAACCCCTCAGGGCAGAAGCTGGTCAGCTGTGCAGACTCAATGTCTGCAATCCATCGTCTGGCAGCAATGGGGTCCTTCGCCCCATGGAAGTCTGGCGCACCACTGCCCCTGAAGTCTTTAAAGGACAGTGTGCGAGATCCTGACTGGCCAGACGCCATGTCACTCCTGAACGCCTTGAGGCGGTCCTCCATCAGCTCAACTATCCCTTCCTTGATCGACCCGAAAATGATGGGGGTCGACTCAAGGATGCCTCTGGTGATCTCTGACGCGATGAACTCGCGTAGCCTCTCATCCACTAGTTCGGAACCTGAACCCGAACCCGATCCCTCTCCCGAACTGCCAACTGCTGGCCTCGAACGTAGTACCACCATTCTGCAATACATAATGACAACTGTCAGTGGTACTGATACATCTAGAGGGATCACATCTACTGCAAGGTTCCTGGTCTCGCGTCAGCCTTCCTTAATTCAAGTACGGATCCTCTGCTTCCAGTAGTACGGGCCCATACTACCTTCCACATCTATCCGTACTGTCCTCAAGAACTGCCTCGACTCCACCAAGTCCCTTCTACTACTACTGTTGATCTCATGCCAATCTCATCCTAGGCTTGCCCTAGGTAACCACCAACCCACTCTCCGTCATCAGCTGCATAAGAAGTCCCTGCTTTCTTCCCCTAACTAGCTCACGAATACTATTACATATGACTCCGACTAGATAATTCTTCGAATGAGAGATCCTACCCTATAACGGTTGGACTCAAACAACAGCTGCGAAATAGAGCTAGACCCAGCCTTCTGAAATTATTTAGTCCTTGCAATATGTAACTTAACATATTCGTTTACTAATTAGTGAAAGACAACTAGAACTCCTAAAAGCACAAAGCAAGCAGCATTCAGACAAAGGAAACTACTCAAGCAATCTATTCTCATAACAAGAAACTGTACTAGCATACCATGCTAAGCTCATACTATCAGGCATAACCTAAACATGCTATCCTACTACTGTCTACTCAATACTAGCATGCAATTCTCATAAAGCTGGAACACATAAAGCAGGCACATAAGGCATCATTCCTAGATCATTAGTCCTATTCTAGCATGCTGTTCTACTGAAACTGGTAAAACATAACATAAACTTGTATGGGTACTCTGGGAAAACTTACTTGAGCTCGGCTGGTCGCGCACATCACACACCTTGTTCTTTCTCAAAGCTCCTTTAATTAGCCTTTAGAAAATCATTTCTTTATAAAAATCTTTTAATCCCTCGATTTGAGTCCAGACACCCCCGAAGGTGTGTCCGAATCCCTCAAACCAGGGCTCTGATACCAACTTGTAACGACCCAATTTTCACGTCCAAAAATTTCATTTAAAATAAGTGATTTGTAAAACATTTGTAGTAAAACATCATCCGATCATATCATTTCATAAATTATATCTCGTGTCTGAAAAACCAAATCATAAACATAATAATAATGTCAGAGTACAATCCCAGAACATCTCATAATGCGGAAAAACCAATGCGTGTGTGTATGATGTGCCGCTACCGCGCCAGCTCCTTCCCCTTTGCTGTAGAGGTACCTGAAACAAAACTGTAAGTTGTAAGCACGAAGCTTAGTGAGTTCCCCCATCGTACCACATACCATACAATCACATAACATACAGATACTGTCAGGCATATCTGGGTGCTGACCTCCCCTTCGGTCCTTTCGACCGGATACTGCCTAGCATATCTGGGTGCTGGCCTCCCCTTCGGTCCTTTCAACCGGATACTGCCTAGCATATCTGGGTGCTGGCCGCCCCTTCGGTCCTTTCGACCGGATACTGCCTAGCATATCTGGGTGCTGGCCTCCCCTTCGGTCCTTTCGACCGGATACTGCCTAGCATATCTGGGTGTTGGCCTCCCCTTCGATCCTTTCGAGCGGATATTGGGGACTATATCACCCCCTACTACTACCACATAACATATGTCACATAATCATAATCTGTATAGCATGACTGGGTATGACTACCCCTTTCGGCCCTATTGACCGGAAATCCTGGGGACTATCTCCCCGACTGCTACTAGCATATAACATCATATCATACTAGCACATAACATACCAGGTAGTAGCAAACCTAGATGATATCACAAAGACAATCACCCAACATACAACTCCTACTGGTGGGTCGGCATTGTGGCCGTAGACCCACCGCTATTGGAAGGTAACTCACCTCGTAGTAGCTGCTGATCTGTGCGGGAATTCTCTATCTGCTGCTGCTGCTCCGGAAATCCTCCGGCTATAAATCCCACAAAGCACACAATCAGAGTCTGATATCTACTCTTTGGGTAAAATGACCATTTTACCCCTGATCAAGTCAAGTCAAAGTCAAAGTCAACTTCCAGTTGACCTGACTCGTCGAGTTGGCTAGCCAACTCGCCGAGTCCCTAACCTTCCATTTGTCCTTATCCACGACTCTACTCGTCGAGTTGGGCCATCAACTCGACGAGTTCTTCTCTCATATGAACCTCACATGAAAAACTCATCCGACTCGCCGAGTTGGTGAACAACTCGTCGAGTCCACCTTCATCTGATGAACAAGTTCTGTCCTCGACTCGCCGAGTTGATGAACAACTCGTCGAGTTCTAAGAAGATTGCCTTGGACTCGCCGAGTCCCATGAACTTCCAGAACAATGGCTTAGTCCAGAACGTTGGGTCACTCCCCGGGACCTCCCTGAAACCTTTCCACACTCAACTGGGTCCTTGCCCCTTAACAGATATGGGGCTCAAAGCCTCAGACTCGCCGAGTCCAAGAACAGACTCGCCGAGTCGGTCATGGCCACACTCTAAATTTCTTGATTTCTGATATACAACCTTTGATCAAAAGATAGATCCAAGCTTCTATAATCGATCTAGCACGTAAAGTTACAACCTTTACGTGCTTGCATGGGACTTTGAGCTCGAAAGGTCCTAAAACAAGCTCTTACAAAGCATGGGGCCTTCTTTGAGTGCAAAAGCCACTCCTTTCTGCCTTGTAACCCTTCTAAGGACCTAGATCTGAAACATCAACCCCAAACCATGCTTGCAATCATGGTTGGTGACCAAAATGGCTTGGAAAAGCCCTAAAACTCCATGAAATGGGATCTAACAAAAGAACAAGCAAGGTATAGACTTTATACCTTCTGTAGACTGGAAATGATGCTCAAAATCGGATCCTTCTAGCCTCCTCTTGATCCTTCAAGCTTTTCCTTCCTTCCTTGGGTTACAAAGCACCAAAATCACTCCAAATGCCTTAGATTGCTTCAATAACGGCTAGGGTTTGCTATGGGGGTCTTCTGGGAGTAAATGGGACGAAGGAGGCCGAGTTAAGGTGTTTAAATAGGGTGCAAACCCTCGGGTTAGGGTTTTTTTGTCCAGACAGGGCCTACTCGCCGAGTCTGGGACCCGACTCGCCGAGTCCACAGCTTAAACCCCGCGTCTCAACTCGCTTCTACTCGGCGAGTTGGTCCTTCAACTCGCCGAGTCCAAGGCCAAAATTGCAAAACATTTAAAGAGTTAAATAAAAGAATACGTACCAAGAACCAGGTGCTACAAGTATAGTGATATACTGGTAGAAGATTTTTGAATAGTTTGAAACTACTGTTTTGATAGAAGATTTTCGAATAGTTTGAAACTATTGTATTTTGCACTCCCATATGTATAAAACTATAGTATCCTGGGGAGTTATGTAATATATAACACTATGAAATAGTGGGTTTGTATCCAGTAGTTTGTAACCGTTTTATCAATATAAAATATTGTTTTATGAATATGCATGTAGCATGTTTCGGAATAACAATTGTCAAGTATGAAAATTTTTGTCTTTCAGAAATATGAAAGTTTAGAAAGGGGTCCTTTCAATCATGGTATCAGAGCAGTGGTTTAAGTGAACTAAATTCCATGGATTGGTATTTAGACTTAAACTATTGGAAGTTCAATATATGAACTTAATCATTATAAGTATAGGGATACAAACCATAGGAAATATATATATATATATATATATATATATATATATATATAAGTATTAGGTAATAGTAAACCCTAATATTCTAAAATACAATATTACTCCCTATTGCAGAGCAATGGCTGAACAGGTTAGTAGCCATACCCCCGAGGTTGGTGGAGGTCCTCAACCTGAGGAAGTGAATACTCCAGTATCTCCTCGTGAGGAGCGACTCTTGGGTAAAGTTACCGGTGTTATTCGACAGACTCTCGAAGAACACAAAAAGATTGGTGATAAAGGAAAAGAGAAAGCCACGGGAGAATCTTCAAAAGGAGAGGTGAAACGTCCCTCGTTCAAAGATTTCAAGAGTAGTGGTGCTACAGAGTTTTCTGGTGTTCTTAATCCAATTGTTGTTCTTACCTGGATCCAGAGCACAGAGAAAGTGTTTCGTATCTCTCATGTGGATAATGAAGACAAGGCTAACTATGCTTCTGCAATGCTCATCGGAGAAGCATTGGTCTGGTGGGAAGCAACATATGAAGCTCTAAACGAGTTTGACCAGGAGAATTTAGCCTGGGAAATGTTCAAAACTCGTTTGTTAGGGAAGTATTGTCCTCTAGATATGAGGAGGAGATTGGAGAAGGAATTCCTCGAGCTTAAACAAGGAGGAATGACTGTGAATGAGTATGAAACTCAGTTCAATCAAAAAGCACGGTTCGCCGTAAAGTATATCCCAACTGAAGATGAGAAAATTCAGTTATTCTTAGAAGGACTACGGCACGAAATTCACGATTTCGTTGCCAATCGGGAAGTATTGTCGTTTGATAAAGTTATTGAGTATGCTCGAAAGCGTGAGCATGACTTAGAAATACGTGGTGCCACTCTTACTGTTCCGAAACATCCACGTACTGAAAGGATTGCTCTGCTTCCCCTATTCCACCAACTCAATCCGTTCGATTTGAACCTAGCAAGCAAGTACAATCTCAGAGTGCTTTTCGTGGCCGCGGCAGGTCACAATCTTTTTCTCTTCAGTTGCCAGCTTGTCGAAATTGTGGAAAGAATCATCCGGGCGAATGCAGACTAGAGGAAAGAACCGTGGTCTGTTTTGGATGTGGAGAAGTAGGACACAAGAGGCCCGTGTGTCCAATGAAAGGTGTTACATGCTTTGCATGTGGTGTTACTAGCCACAGGAAGCGTTTTTGCCCCACTCTTACTAGTCAGATGACGGAAAGTCAAGCTTCCGTTCAACAATCGGCGAAAAGTCAAGCTTTCGTTCAACAACCGGCGAAAATTCAAGCTCCTGTTCAACAATCAAGGGTTACTCCAACTAAAAAGGAGGAGGTTCCAAAAGCTAAGGGTCGTGCATTCCAGATCACCACAGAAGAGGCACGCGAGGACCCGAATGTTGTGACGGGTACATTTCTTGTTAACTCTAGACCTGCTCACATCTTATTTGATTCTGGTGCCTCAGATTCTTTTGTGTCTTATGAATTTGCGCATTCTTTTCAAATTGTTTGTTATGCACTTGCGCAACCTTTCCACGTAGAGACTGCTGGAAGTATATCATTACTTGCCGATAAAGTCTATAGGAATTGTGTTATAGAAATTGAAGGCTACAGTTTTCTTGCTAATCTAATTCCTATCTCCTTGCCCAACTTTGACATTATTCTCGGCATGGATTGGTTGTCGAAGAACCACGCAGACCTTTTGTGTTATGAAAAGATAGTACGTATTCCCATTGAAGGGGAGAATCCTATCTATGTCTATGGTGAACAAGGAACCTTAAAAATAATATCTTTCCTCAAAGCCCGTAAATTCATATCGAAAGGGTGTTCTATCTATCTGGCCTACACGGTCGATGTCTCGAAAGAAGATAAGAAAACGGTGAATGATGTTCCCATTGCTAAGGAATATCCAGATGTTTTTCCCGAAGAATTGCCTGGACTTCCTCCGGACAGGCAAGTAGAATTCCGAATTGACCTTATGCCTGGTGCTGCTCCGATTGCTAAGACTCCTTATCGTCTTGCGCCAGCTGAGATGAAAGAAATGATGATCCAACTGCAGGAATTACTTGACAAAGGCTTTATCCGACCAAGTACCTCTCCCTGGGGTGCTCCGGTATTGTTTGTCAAGAAGAAGGATGGATCGATGCGGATGTGCATTGATTATCGTGAGCTGAATAAGGTGACTATTAAGAACAAATACCCACTACCTCGCATTGATGATTTATTTGATCAACTTCAGGGTGTTAGCTATTTCTCAAAGATTGATCTAAGATCTGGCTATCATTAGTTGAAAGTTCACGAGCAGGATGTACCGAAGATTGCTTTTCGTACCCGATATGGGCATTACGAATTCCTTGTTATGCCGTTTGGTTTAACGAATGCTCCTGCTGTATTCTGAAGCTGATCATGTTATTCATATTCGTGCGGTATTAGAATTTCTTCAAAAGGAGAAACTATATGCTAAATTCTCGAAATGTGAATTCTGGCTTCGCCAAGTTCAATTTCTCGGCCATGTTATTTCTGGTGACGGTATATCCGTAGATCCTACTAAAATTGAAGCTATTCAAAATTGGGAAGTGCCCCGTAATGCTTCCAAAATTCGTAGTTTCTTGGGTCTCGCGGGATATTACCGGAGATTTATTAAAGACTTTTCTCGTATAGCCGTACCTCTCACGAGTCTTACACGGAAGGAAGTGAAGTTCGAATGGGGTGAAGCCCAAGAAAAAGTTTTCTCGACTTTAAAAGATCTTTTGACTCATGCTCCAATCTTATCACTTCCAGAAGGTGATGATGATTTCTCTGTATATAGCGATGCTTCCAGATTAGGACTCGGTTGTGTGTTGATGCAACGTGGTAAAGTGATAGCCTATGCCTCAAGACAACTGAAAGATTATGAAAAGAATTATCCCACTCATGATCTCGAACTCGCTGCAGTGGTATTTGCCCTAAAACTTTGGAGACATTACCTCTTTGGTACAAAATGTCAACTGTATACCGACCACAAGAGTCTCAAGTATATATTCAGTCAGCAAACTCTGAATATGAGACAACAACGAGCCATGGAGTTGATCAAAGACTATGACTGTGAAATCCTATATCATCTTGGAAAGGCTAATGTAGTTGCCGATGCACTTAGTAGAAAGGTTTATCGTAATAGTATGTGTTATGCTATTACTCACACCACAGTAAAGTTCACTATTCTAGATGAACTAGAGAAATGGCAAGTAGAAGCCTTAAAGCCAGAAAATGTGAAGAAAGAAGGAATGGTACATTACACCGATGTTTTACTTGATGATCCAAGAGGACTGAAGGTATTCAAGAATCGGTTATGGATTCCGAAAATTGGTGGATTACGAAAGAAGATTTTAGATGAATCCCATAAGTCTAAACTGTCAATACATCCTGGTACAAGTAAAATGTACTATGATGTAAGAGCTGATTATTGGTGGCCTGGATTAAAGAGAGACATTGGAAGATATGTACAAGAATGCTTAGTATGTTTACAAGTCAAAACAGAGCACCAAAAGCCATACGGAACCCCAGAAAGCCTTAGTGTACCTGTATGGAAATGGGAAGAACTGTCCATGGATTTTATTACCAAATTGCCAAAGACTGCTAGACAACATGATAGCATTTGGGTAATCGTCGACCGCCTGACTAAAAGCGCTTATTTTCTTGCCATGCGTGAAACGGCTCCAATGGAGAAATACGCACAAGTATACTTGGATGAAATTGTTGCAAGACATGGTGTGCCACTAAAGATCGTTTACGATCGTGATACTCGCTTCACTTCTCACTTTTGGGCGAGTATGCAACGTGAGTTGGGATCTCGAGTTGCTCTCAGCACAGCCTATCATCCCCAGACAGATGGACATACGGAGAGAACAATCCACACAGTAGAAGATATGCTTCGTGCATGTGTCTTGGAGTTTGGTGGTAACTGGGATAAATACTTACCTCTTGTCGAATTCTCGTATAATAACAGTTACCACGCTTCAATCAAAATGCCACCATATGAGGCATCATATGGTCGCAAGTGTCGTACTCCATTATGTTGGCGTGACATAGGACATAAGATCCTTGGAGGCCCTGAAATGATTCAAGACACCACCGACAAGATTCAAATTGTACGAGAAAGAATGAAAGCCGCCCAGGATCGACAAAAGTCCTATACGGAAAATAGGAGGCGACCAATAGAATTCCAGGTGGGGGATTTCGTAATGTTGAAGGTATCTCCATGGAAAGGTCTTATGCGATTTGGAAAGAAAGGAAAACTAAGTCCTAGATTTGTTGGTCCTTTCAAAATCCTCCAGAGGATTAGTAAACAAGCATACCGCTTGGAATTGCCTGAAGATTTGGCAGGTATTCATGATGTCTTCCATGTGAGTTATCTGTGCAAATGCTTGAGCATCTATGATGAAGCAGTTCCATTATCTGAGGTGAAACTGGATAATAAGTTAACTTATGTAGAAGAGCCTGAAGAGATCGTAAACGAAAGAACGACTAAGCTACGTAATAAGGAAATAGAGTTGGTGCTTGTCAAGTGGAAACACCATCGAGGCCCGAACTATACTTGGGAAAATAAGAATGAGATAAGAGCGAAATACCCCCATTTATTTTAATCGATATAATTTCGGGGACGAAATTCTCAAAAGGAGGAGGTATTTGTAACATACACGTTTTGAGATCGTGTTTTATATATAATAATATTATGAAATATTATGTGATATTGAGTATTGAGTTCTAACAGATAGTTTTTACTAGAAATAAGGTAAAACTATGTTTAGAATCACTCATAAATTATTGGAAGTCTTATGAGATTCCAATTAAAAGCTAAATAGTGAAATTTAGCGAAAATATAAAATTTAAAATAAGTAAAATTTTATTATTGAAAGTTGTAGATAATCTCGTTAGAAACACATAGGCGAAAACCTCGTCGAAATCCGAGTTGTAACGAAGAAGTTATGACCAATCGGAGATCCACGATAAAACCGGCACGGTGCCGAATGGCGTAAAAAGTGAGTTTTTGATAAACTACTTTTTAGCCTTATTGATCTAAATGAAAGTCGTAGTATTCGTTAAACCGAGAAGTTCGATAAAAAGAACGCCAAAATCTGACTTTATATGAGGAAGTTATGATTTTTCTAAGTTTCAGCTTAGCAGTAGACAGCTAAAAACTCGAATTTTAGATCGAGTGATTTTTAGCCGACACAACCTAAATGAGAATTGAAGGTCTCGTCATTAGCAGTACAACGGTAAAAAGTCTGACGAAAACGGACGTCGGATAAAGAAGTTATGAATTTTTAACGGATTTACCAGTCCCGGTCTGTTAAAAATAATAATATAAAAATAAAGTCAAAATTTTCAGACGAAGTCTAAACGAAAGTTGTAGAGCATAATTTTCTCTACGCGTGCATATAAAGAACGTCAAAAATGAAGCCTGTATGAGAAAGTTATGGATTTTACAAGATTGGGCACATTTTTCGATAATTTTCGCATGAATAGTGTTCGATCCACGTGGCGTTTTCTGATTGGACCGCAGCCTCGCGTGGCACCCTCTGATTGGTCCGAAGTCGTCACCTCCTTCCCCATCGGACCGAAGCTCGGTCCACTTAGGAGCTGGCATCTGTCCGAAATCACGTGATCTCGTATGCGCCCTCGTGTCCGACCCACGTGTAGACTCCTGATTCGTCCGAAGCAGCCGACCCGATCCGAAGCCAGAAGCCGCGTCATCCGACCAATGCGAAGCGAGCACCTGTCCGTCCGAGCCTCGCCCTGCTGCCACCTGGTCCGAACCTCGCAGCCGCGTGCCCTCCTCTCCTTGCTTCGGATCCGAGGCTCGCACCTATATAAGGGGTGCGAGACCTCCCGGTTAGAAGTTTAAAACTTGGCCTTTTTCACCCCTTTTCAACATTTTCTTGCATTCCGACTTCCCCCGAAGCCCCGATACTAATTCCAAAGCCCGAAACACGCCCCGAGATTCCCGAGAAGCCCGAAAAATTTATCTTTTCGGTTTCGAAGCTCAACCCTCGCAGGGCCCGGTTTTCAACGAAGAAAGTTATATTTAGAGCCGAAGTGCTGCCCAAATTACTATTTTAACCCCCGTTTATTTCACGGTGAGTTTAATATATAGGAACAGTTGTATGTTATGTGTTATATGTGCTATGTACTTTTCCATGCTATCATCTCGAGTTGTTGTATCTGCTATTTTATAGCAAGGCTGTACCTCTGACTTGAAGTGTATGACATAAGCATCACTTGGGTATTGGTATGAACCGTTGACCATGAAGTTTATGACATAGGCATCACTTTGGCTTCGGTAGTATGCTAAGATAAGGCTGAAAGCCTAAATATTCTAGCAAAATGATATTCCTGAGTATTTACTGTGCCATTTGTGCTGAAACTTTATTGATTTTATATCAAGTATGGGATTTGTTATGTCTCATTAATTAATATGGAAAGCTTTTCGCATTATGCATTTGTTGTTCCTTGTTCCTTTTTGCTTCTGGCATATTACAGTATATATATGGCATAACGTTATATTGTATCTATTATTGAACTCACTAAGCATCACCGCTTACCCCTCTCAATGTTTAACTAATTTGCAGGAGATAAGCACTCAGTATAGTGATATACTGGTAGAAGATTTTTGAATAGTTTGAAACTACTGTTTTGATAGAAGATTTTCGAATAGTTTGAAACTATTGTATTTTGCACTCCCATATGTATAAAACTATAGTATCCTGGGGAGTTATGTATAAATATAACACAATGAAATAGTGGGTTTGTATCCAGTAGTTTGTAACCGTTTTATCAATATAAAATATTGTTTTATGAATATGCATGTAGCATGTTTCGGAATAACAATTGTCAAGTATGAAAATTTGGGTATTTCAGAAATATGAAAGTTTAGAAAGGGGTCCTTTCATATAACTTATGTTTAAGCTAATTATCGTGATTATGAACCTATAAACAAGATTTATCAGTGATTCCAATTCGTTATACTGATTGATCTACTTATGGGGATGATGTCTAGGCTAGATTTAGTTAGGTGTTTAAAGTGGGATGTCCAACAGTATACTTTGTATACCACACGGACCCTACCTTCGATATGATCCTACCTGGTTGTCCCTTACTTGATAGATCTTGAAGTAGACTTTGAATTAATGATGAATCTAGACTAATAATTAGTCACAATAAATATTAGACTAAGACTTAGTGATAATGATACTATGTTTCGACAAAGAAAAAGGTAGTTGCTAGAAGCGAGGCGCTGGCCGAATTTCGAATTGTCACTTTAACAAGTGAGTATAGTTACTTTCATCTCACACATATATATGAAGTATTTAATATAAATTACATGATATATGTGTGTATTATATGTGTTCCTGATATCTATGTTGGATTAACGATTTATACATGGTCTACTTGATTTAAACTGTATATGTATTTTATACCTATAATTATGTTGGGTAAAGATGGGTAGATGAAAAATGATATAAATGATGAAAGATGAGATAAATGATAAGAGGCCTTGACGTTAAAGATGATCCAGTCATCTAGCGGAGTATAGATGAAGACCACAGACTATTCTAGACAGTCCAGTGGAACGCTAGCAGGCTCGCAACCTGTAGATGTTTTTGAACTAAGTGTTCAACAGGTGTACTCCATCACCTTCATGGTTTCCTTACTGACATATATTTCTAATGAATCCCCTAATCATTATTGTCTATCCCGAATATAATCCTTAGGATAAGTCCCTCTAATTAGATGCTTTAGAGACAGAAAGTGAGGATAACAGGAATGGGTAATAGGGTTGAATGATTTAATCGGGATGTCACAACTTCATAATGTGACATGGTAACCCTGTTTCCTTGTGGAAATGCAGTTTGCAACAACTCAAGAAGCTGATCGAATGAACTATCAGTTCATTTGTTGATCACCTTGATATGCATCATCTTTGCTAAAAAGTTAAGGGACGAAAACGAACATCCAGGATATAATTTTAATTGGACTTCCTCTAACAGCTTTTGAAATCCATCATCGACACCGCTACCCTCTGTATCCAGGTTCCATTCGTTTCGGTTGGTATCATTTTCAATCACACCCCCACAACATCAGCAATAACATCGGCCATCTCGTTACTACGTGTTATGTCTTCTACAACCGGATGAACTGTATTTTCGCCGTGAGACTTCCATATGATATAATGTGGACTAAAACCATGTTGAAGTATATGGAATTTCATTATGGCTAGTAGTATAAATTTATTAACATTACATTTGTTATACGGGCATCTGGTTTGACCTTTGTTATCAACGTGTGGTTTGGACCTCTCGAGAAAAGATTCGAGTCCTTGTTCGAACATAGTAAAGTTACGGTTTTCAATAGTAGTCCAGGTTTTATCAATAGACATGTTTCAACTGAAACATAAGTTAGGTTTTAGTGTTTACTCTATAAGAAATAAAATTAGGATTGAATATTTATAAGGATAGAGTAACCGCCTAATTAGATGGAATAGAAAATCGGACAACGGAAGAGTATTCACAAGGGTAGGCTTCTAAACCCACTTTTTGAATACCTTACCTCATATGCAAATGTGTATTACATGATTGACCGTTTAAGAAAAATTCGGCAGCATTTTCCCTTATCTCCTAAGTATATATAAAATTATATACCCGAGGAGCAAAGAGAAAATAACAACTGAATCTTTCTTAAACAATCAATAATGTAATACACATTCACATCCTAAATGAGGTAATGTATTCAAAAAGCAGTCCCAAAACGGGGACAACCCGTAATTAATTTCTAAATCAATTTCAGATAGATATTTCTAGGTTTTTGATGATTTAAACGGAAGAGACTTAAACTAAAAAAACTTATTTTTTTATTATAGCATTGTGCTTTAAATAATCCAGGTATTAAATTATAACTTAATAGATTTATCGTCTTAATTTTTCATTTTTATTTTTTATTATAGCATTTTACTTTAAACGATAGTATATATTTGTTATTTATATCATCTTTTTTTTCGATATTTTGATTTTTAATATCAACTTCTTTTTGTTTTTATTTTTCTATTATGACATTGTACATTTCATATTTATTTTTATTTATAATATCTTAGTTATTTTGTTTTTTTATTATAGTATAATACTTCAAAATGACATTATAAATTATAACATCCTATTTTTTTTTTCAATTATAACATCCTATCATAACATACATTATACACGTATATACATATAATATACACATATTCTATCATAACATACAATATACACACATACAAACACACTTATACACACATTTTCTCATATATTTTTTCATACATACAAGTACATTTCATACACAATACATATACATTTCACATACAAACACCTACATTTCGTATGGATGGTGATTCTTCCACGGAAGAATTTGATTAATCCACTTAAATTAAGAGTCTAATGAAAGTTATACCCTTATTTTGATATTCAGTGGATTTTAATTTGTTTTGGATGCTACTTCGTTCTTCATAACTCATAAGCCTATTATACCAAAATAATATAATGACACTTTATATCCCCCGTTTTTTTTATTCTATACTCATCTTTTCTTGTTTAAGCTTTTAATTTTTTTTTTGTTGATGTTTCTTTCTTCATAAGCGATTATACCCAAATTAATATATTGACACTTTAGATCTTCCATCTTTTTTAATTTTGTGATCATCTTTTTTTGTTTACACCGCCATTTTTCATTTTCCTTTTTTACAACGAACCCGGAAAAAAATTTGGAAAATTGCGAGATACCCCTTCAAATTTTTTCAGTGGTTTATTTTTTTTTTTGGAAAATTTCTTTTATGTTGCGGTGATACCCCGGAAAAAAAAAATTGGGCTACCCTAAAATTTCGTTTTATGTTTTGTGTTACCCATTACTTTGATCATGGCTCCGCCACTGTACATCGCATATGAGTACTTTGAATATTTGTTATGTGTTAGTTTGAATTTTTTATTGCATAACATTTTATTGTTATTTAAAATTATTTTATTTGAAATAAAATGTTGTGATAAAAAATTCTAACTAACACATGTCAAATATTCAAAGTACTCATATGTGATGTACAGTGACAGAGTCATTATCAAAGTAAATGGGTAACACAAAACATAAAACGAAATTTTAGGGTAGCCCAAACTTTTTTTCTGGGGTATCACCACAATATAAAACGAAATTTTCCAAAAAAAATTAAACCATTGAAACAATTTTTAGGGGCATCTTAAAATTTTCCATTTTTTTTCCGGGTTCGTAGTAAAAAAAGGAAAAGGAAAAATGGCGGTGTAAACAATAAAAGATGATCACAGAATTAAAAAAAAAAGATGGAGGAACTAAAGTGTCAATATATTAATTTGGGTATAATTGTTTATGAAGAAATAATCAGTAGCAAAAAATAAATAAATAAAAAATAAACAAATTAAAAGCTTAAACAATAAAAGATGAGTATAGAATAAAAAAGATGGGGGATATAAAGTGTCATTATATTATTTTGGTATAAGAGGCTTATGAGTTATGAAGAACGAACCAGCGGCCAAAACAAATTAAAATCGACTGAATATCAAAATAGGGTTATAACTGTCATTAGACTCTTAATTTAAGTGGCCTAATCAAATTCTTCCGTGGAAGAATCAGGCCCCATTTCATATACATACCTTTTCACATACATTTTTTCATATATATATATATATATATATATATATATATATATATATATATATATATATAAATTTCACATAGAAATACACTTATACACACATTTTCACATACACTTTTTCATACATACTGTTAGGGTGAAAAGTTCTCCTTCGATGTGGCTTACCCTCTTGTGATGTGTAATGAGTTTAGCCTTTCCTATAATTAGGAAATGAGTGGCTCCCATTTTATGTAAGACTCATTTTGAAGAGATTAGACTAGTGAGAGAATTATTGTAAGACCCACTTTGTAATAGTTTACTAGATCTAATGAGAGCTTAAACAAATTTTATTTACTCTTTGTGTTCTTGATGATTGATTGATTCACTTGACCTTTACTATTCCGCACAAGTCATCATAATCGAGTCGCTACAATTGGTATCAGAGCGGGTGTTCTTGAAGTTCTTCATCTTTCATCTTTGGTCGCTACAATTGATCTTTACACCATCTTTCATTGTTGTAAGTTCTTCATCTTTGAGAGAGTTTTTGTCCTAGAAATCGAATTTATTCCTTGATATGATTCAAAATTCGATTTTCTCTCTCTAGTATACTTGTTAATTTCACTTTCTCTTTCTAGAACTTGTCTCATATTCACTTTCTCTCTCTATAGATTTCATTCATAATCACTTTCTCTCTCTAGAAAAATCCAAGTTCTTGTGATCTTTGTTGTTAACTGATCAAAGATGGTGTATTTGCATTATGATTCTAGGATCGTGATGATTAAAGATGTCAAATACAAAGTCAATGAGAATCAATTTTATGGGTTATTGTTGAAAGGCGAGTTGATTACATAGGAACCTTTGATTTCTTATGGAGACAAGAAAGATGATCATGGAAAATTGATATTTCAACATCTTGGTAAGATTGAAAGTTTGATTGATATTACCATTGATATGTTATCTTGGTGTGGTAATCAAAAGGAAGGAAAAGAAAGAAAATTATTCAAAAAGGAATATGTTTCTCTTATTGTAGATCCAAATGATCTTCATGCTCTTGAATTTGTTGAAGATGTTCTTGAAGAAGTCCATCATGTTCATGATGTTCTTGATGTTCAAGACAAGGGAATTCAATGTGATTTTCATGAAGATGTGAAAGTTTTTTGTTCAATTGGAGTTCAAACCGATGATTGCTTGAATACTTGTGATTTGTTTTAAGGAATGGTGTCATATAGAAATCCTTCAATCCAAGAAGTTCAAATGTATCAAACTCCAAAAGATTTGATTCAAAATTGCAAAGTTGAAGTTGTCAAGAATGATGTTGTTCTTGAATTCAAAACTTCAAGATCCAAAAAGATGAAGAAGAAGAAGAAGAAGATAAAAAATAAGAACAATTGCGTTTCTAAACAAAAATTTTCAAAGGTTGTCTTGAAGCCGAAATTAGTGAAGAAAATTTGGGTTCCAACGCAAAAATCATCAAATGTTGCAATGAATTCGAACTCTAAACTCAAAATTGTTGAAATTCTCAAAATCGTTATGAAGATGAAGTTAGATCTTGGAAAAATGAGAAGAACGGAATGTACAACATGCATTGTGGGTGGTATAATGTGAAGATTGGAGATTTTCTTGTTCCAACCAAAGAACCGAGATCTTCAATGATCGATTCGAGTATTGCAAATGGAAAAAAATTATAAAGAAGATTTCTTAAATTCTCAAATGGATTCCGAAAAATTCATGTTGAGATCGATACATTGTTCTTGAAGATCCGATTATGAACGATTCAGTTTTTCTCGAAATCCGAATTCAATCTTATTTTCAATTTGTGCTTTTCGTTTTTGATTTTTGATTGTTTTGACTCATTGGATCTAATTTGTTTCAACCTCAATAATTTTTTTAAGGTCAAGTCCAAAATTAAAATCATATTCTCAATTTTCACTATTCATCGATCCACATAATTGAAGTCCAAATCAGATTTGTTACTATTGATTCTTTTGAGCCCAAATAATTTCGGGTATAGTTCATCACTTATTCTATCCACAATCTAATTTTTCTTTGGTTCAACAATTACAAAAGTCAAAATTGATTCGATTTGGATGTTCGAAAAATCGTGACTTTCGCTTTCACAGTTAGTTGGTATCGCAATTTCAATTTGATTTCGAGTTGGATTTTCAATCGAAAGTGCAATCTAATAATCGAAAGCATATGGAATCTATGGTCGTTTAAGTTGTTCGAATCGAGACTTGATTTGTGTTATTGTTGATTTCGACTGATGAAGTCGAAAATTCATTGGAATCGAAACTAAATTCGAGTGGTTTGGAATTGAAATAGAATTCAACTAATGATACTTGTTTGAGTCGAGAAGCATCTAAGTTCGACTGATGTTGATGTTCGATTTGGGTCAAGATTTCGATTTGGATGGGCCAGGAATCGAATGAATCGAATGGATTTGTGTTATGAGTCGAAAGCATTTGAAATCAGTTTCGACTACTGGTACCCGGTAATGGTTGGAATCGAAATCAAGTTCAATTGGTGTTAAATTGGAATCGAACGCATGTACTTGGAGTCAAAATCAATTTCGACAGTATTGTTGAACACGAAATCAATTTCGACTGATATGGTTTCGATTGTTTAATTTGCATTAGGAACGTATTTAAAGTTCTATATTCGAAAGAGTTTTGACATTAACGCCTCGTTCCCGAGTTTAACAAAAGAAAATAAGAGAAGAGAAAAGAAAGTCACAAGATAAAAGAAGAGAAAGGAAAGGAAAACAAAATTTTCTTTTGTGTTCCCGAGTCGGAGAGAAGTGGAAGGAAAATGAATCATTTTGTTCTTTCTTTCCAAATCCTCCCAAATCGGAAGGAAAGTTAGGAGGGAAAGTGATCCTCCCATTTCCCTCCATTTCCTTCCACTTCCCTCATTTAATGAAACTCGGGAACACCAATTTCTTTTATTTTCTTCTCATTTCCACTCATTTCTTTTCCTTTCTCTCGTTAAGTTGAACTCGGGAACGGGGTGTAAGAGTCGAATGTAATTTCCTTGTAGTCGAACTGGTAAATGGCTTTGGAGTCGAAGTTGAATTTGATTTCGACCAATGATGTATCTACGTTCGAATCGAGTGAATTAAAAATTCGAGGTCGACGGGTGTTGGTTGATTGGAATGCGTGCGAGTCAAAAGCAAAACAATTGGAGTCGAAGGCCTTGGGGTCGAAAGCCTTTGTTTGGTTCACATCGAATTCGACTGGTGATGATGTCCGTTCCAAGTTCACATCTTGAATGAATTGGGGAAGAAGGCTCACTTTTGTAATCCGAGTCCTTACAGTGTCAGCGTTTTGGCAGTTTCTACCCAATTTCGTATTGGGGTTATATTCTGTAATGAAGATTTTTCATTTTGAGTCCCTGAAGTTTCAAAATTTTGATAGTTTATACCCTCTTTCGAATTAAGGGTAAAATTCTGTGAAGTGGAAAAAAAATTCAGATCTAGTCCCTGCAATTGATGCGAATTGTCACTTTATGCCCAGTTTCACATTTGAAGCTAACATGTCGCAACGAGTCTCTGCAGAATTTGCGAAATTGACAGTTTTACCCAGTTTTCGAATTTCTTGCAACTCTCACCCAAAAGTCGAATTTTGAAGATTTTTCTAGACTTTTCGTGATTTTTTTTCATGCAAGATTTTCGTGGTTGCATTTTTGTCACACATCGAGGGGGAGCTTCGTCAAGTTTTTTCCTGGAGCGCTTCTCATCCTTTGTGGGTTTTATAATATTTGTTGATTATAAAAGGGGGAGAATGTAGAAATGGGAATTTGTCGCTTCTCGGATATTTCGTTTCAAAGCGGATTTGAAGGCTGGTGTTACTTTGAGCAGGAGTTGGTCTTGATCGTTTGGAGCTCGTTTGGAAATTGAAGTCGGGACATCCAATCCTAACTTTAATGGGGAGAATGTTGGGGTGCAAAATTCTCCTTGGATGTGGCTTACCCTCTTGTGACGTGTAATAAGTTTAGCCTTTCCTATAAATAGGAAGTGAGTGGCTCCAATTTTATGTAAGACCCATTTTGGAGAGATTAGACTAGTGAGAGGATTATTGCAAGACCCACTTTGTAATAGTTTACTAGATCTAATGAGAGCTTAAACAGGTTTTATTTACTCTTTGTGTTCTTGATTATTGATTGATTCACTTGCTCTTTACTATTCCGCACATGTCATCATAATCGGATCACTACACATAAACATACATATACATTTTTTCATACATATGCATACATACACATTTGCATATAATGTAGCCGAAAATTGAAGTTGGTGGTGAAGACGGTGGTGCTGTGGTGGTGGTATTCATCGGAGATTCCCTTAAAAGCACAAAAATAATGTAATTAGGGTGAAATATTGGTAAGAAAACAAGAGAAAGAGAAAAGGGAAGAGAAAACGCACGTTACTGGAGGTTATTGTTGTCGCCGAAAAAAGTCAGAAATCGCCGGAAATCATCGAAAACGAAGGCCTAGAAGTGGTGGTTTGTGTTGGTGTACTAAGCCGATAAATCGAACCACAGAACGGTGGTGATCGTCTTCGTCGGAGTTTTGCGAGAGGGAGGAAAAGGCGCAGGAAATGGGTCGTCTGGGACGATGGGGGATCAAAAGGAGCTTACCTTTAGCGGCGACACCGGGGTAATAGTGGCGACATGTTGGACTGAAAATAACGCGTCTTTTTGACGAGATTATTAACCGTCCGATCCAAAAATAATCGAACGGCCAAGATTACATTCACGTGTATTGCCATCAATAGCGGCGACATGCCGTCATAATTAGTGTCGCCTCTATTACGTCCCATTAGATTAAACCCTAACTGGTGGATCAGTATAACGACGTACGTTCAGGATCAATTTTTGTGTGGCACGAGAGGATCGCCGGTGAAAGGTCATTAGCGACGTTATCTATAGCGACTACGATAACCTTTAGCAGCGAAATTTTCTGATGTCGCTGCTAAAGGTTACCGTCGTCACTATAGACAACTTCGCTAATCAGCTTATTTCTTGTTGTGTATGTATGAATGTGTTAGTTTTTATAATTATTTTGCATTAAAAACAAAATGGATGAATTAATTAGTTTATTAAATTATGAATCTAGTATTTAACATGTCATTGCATGACTTTATATACAAATCTCATTTGGAAGAAGAATTGTTGCGACTTTGGCACAACTGGGTGGTGGCGTGTGGTGGTTGTGGTGGTGGTAGAGTTTGAGTTGGACTTATCTAAATTTGAGAATTAGTATATAATGAGTTGTATTAAGTTGTAAATTTTGGGTATTAAACTGTAAATAGACTGTATAAAGTTGAATTTTATATAAGTTTTGTGTTAAAATATAAATGAACATGTGAATGAAAATATTAGACAAAAAAATTATTATTTTGCCCTCTTCTTACCAAAAAGACAAAAATCAGGATTTTAACATACTTAATATTCACAAATCACAAGCATATTTACTTATTAAATAAAGGTTCTTAGGGTTTTTAATCTTTTGTAGTTCTCATTTGAAACACTCCATATATATATATATATATATATATATATATATATATTGTTTTTTTTCTTTTCAATATAACCCTTCCATATATCTATATATATATATATATATATATATATATATATATATATATATATATATATATATATATATATATATATACACACACACACACACGGAAGTGTTATATTGAAAAGAAAAAAACCCAAAAAATAATAAAAATGCATAAAAAAGCTTAGAGATTACAAATCTTTTTTTTGGCTTTATATTCCAAAAATCCACAGCTTTTTTTATAAATGCGCTGAAAAAAAAAACATAATAAAATTGATTTTTTTTTTCAAAAAACATTTCAGCCAAATTATATAAAAAGTTGCGATTTTTAAGAATATAAAGTCAAAAAAAAAAAGATTTGTGATCTCTAACTATTTTTTTTATGCATTTTATGCAATTTTAGGGTTTTTTGTTTATATATATATATATATATATATATATATATATATATATATAGATGTGTGCCCGTACAAAGCGGCAACGATAAATATTTCTTTTGGCGAATAGTTTTTTACGGGAAAATAATTATTAGATTTTATTATTAGTTATTACGTAATAAAAATTATCACTTTTAAATAAATTATTTATGTTTAAACTTTATATTTATATTGTCTATTTATACGTTTGATGTAGAATAAAAACAAGGCAAAGAGAAAAAGCAAAATGTGATATGCTAATACAATCATACAACATAAGAAAAAATGAAATGTTAAAAACCCACCGGTTAAGTAATTATGTATAATTTATGAGAGATGTATTATTTAAAATTATTGGGTAGTAGGTTTCTCTATATGTGAAATGTTGAGTAGTGCTTTGATTAGTTTTACATTATTAGGTGTGAGACTCATGTATTACGTGAATGTATTTAAAAAAAATTAATATGTATAAACATTTAAGAAGTTTGAATTTATAAGAAAAATATTGAATTACTAAAATTAAAGTGTTTTTTTTCTATTTTAAATTTAAACAAATAATTTAGATAAATAACCAAAACAAACTAATGAGACTTTAATTTAGTAATTTTGAAATTGGAAGGAAGTCCATTAATGAAATTGATATACATTTATTGTTAAATTTAAATACTATTTAAAATTTAATAAAACAGAAAAACCATAAAATGACCTGTGCAATAAAAATTAATTCAAAATAACTACAAAATGACATATGACATAATGAATGAGAATGTGATATTGGACCAAAAAGATCTTTATTTATTACAATATGATTTTCATTTTGCTCCAAGTTAATTTTTTTAATAATTTTCCTTAATTTAAGTCTTTAAATTTTTGACAAATATTAATGATTTATTTATATATAATTGATTTGTATAAAAAGTTTTTATTTTATACCTCTTAAAATTCATGAGATGACTAATATGTTTTATAATATAGTATAATATATATATATATATATATATATATATATATATATATATATATATATATATATATATAAACTATTTACCACTGTAAAAATATCAATCACTTTTAACTTTTAATCTCACATCATCTTCTATCTTTCCGGAGATGATCTCCACTTGATTTTAATGTTGAATTTGAATTTTACAAAATATTATCTCGGATAGACTTGTTTTTGTATTATGTTTTAATTTTTTTTTTAATTTGTGTTATGTTTTTACTTTCATGTTTTTTTTTCAATTATGTACCTTTTTCCTAGTTTATTAACCATTTTTTAAGTAAACATATTTATTTATTAAATTATGGTTTTTTAAATTATAGTAATTTTATTTAAAAAAATAAGATAAAATAAAATGATAATTCTCTGGGTTTTGAAGAGTGGAATAAAACAAGGTAAAGAGAAAAAGCAAAATGTGATATGCTAATACAACCATACACCGTACACAAAAAATGAAATGTGAAATACCCACCGGTTAAGTAATTATGTATACTTTATTAGAGACGCATTATTTAAAATTATTGGGCAGTGGGTTTATCTATATGTGAGATGTTGAGTAGTGATTTGATTTATTTTACATTATTAGGTGTGAGACTCATGTATTACATGAATGTATTTAAAAAAAATATGCATAAACATTTAAGAAAATTGAATTTATAAGAAAAATGAGAAAAATATTGAATTATTAAAATTAAAGTATTTTTTTCTATTTTAAATTTAAACAAATAATTTAGATAAATAACCAAAACAAACTAATGAGACTTTAATTTAGTAATTTTGAAATTAGAAGGGAAATCCATTAATGAAATGGATATGCATTTATTATTAAATTTAAATACTATATAAAATTTAATAAAAATAGAAAAATAATAAAATGACATTTGGAATAAAAATTAATTCAAAATAACCATAATTGACATAAGATAAAATAATAAAAATGGACATGAATAAGATCTTTATTTTTGTTAGAATAGGATTGTAATTAACATGTGAAATCGAAGGAAGATGACAAACAGAAAGTAGTGTGCTGAAGATTGATCGGAAAACAGAGAGAAATCTGGTCACGGGCTTGATAGCCGACATACCCCGCATGCGCACTATCTTGTTATCCTGTTCAATACTTTCTTTTATATAAAACATATCTCTAATTGTTCTATAGATATCTTGAAGAACAAAACAATATCGTTTTATAAATGAAAATAATTTTAGATGAAACTATTTTAAACATATCTTTAATTGTTCTACAGATATTTTGAAGAACGAATATTGTTTTATAAATGATCTCAACTTTTTTTTTTTATTGTTAATCATCTTTTTCTTTGGTGAGTGATTTAAAACATTTTATAAATGAAAATAATTTTAGATGAAACTATTTTAATTAAAAAAATAAAATAAACAACCACCATAAATCTATTTCGAGTTTAAGTTTACGATTAATGAGTGATGGATGCCATACTGCCATTTAGTATATACTCTTGGAATATATAAGTCCACGTATTCAACGTACCCAACATATAGTAGTCATATTTGACGAAAAAGTCACATACGTTGGATCCGATAAGCAGAATCGCACTGTTCTGGTCTTTGATTGTAATTAAGATGGGTATGATTGAATTGGGTTAAAGAAAAAAATATCATTTTGTCTTTATATTTTGGAATAAAAGTTTCATGATTAAATTGAATTTCAAATATATTTTTATTTGTTTATGATATAGATGTTATGTGATTCGGCATGTCTTTATGCAAACTTACGTAAGCAGGGAAGTCATCTAATTCATTTGTACTTTGGGGTGGACCTTAGCTTTCAATGCCAACCGGAATCTCAGCAGATCAACACCAATCATTTTATTTTATTAAGGGTAGATTATGGAGAATAACTGTGTTTTATTTAAATTTGGAACAAAAGGTATTTACATTGTTCATTTCGGTAATTATTTATTATTATTTTTTTAACGACAAAAATAACGAAAACAACAATACATCCATGATCCCATTCAAATAGAATAAGCAAGAGGTGGATATTAGCAGTCACGCCTCTTGGAATGAAGAACAGTTGCTTCGCATAGAGACCTTCAACATATGACAAATACCAACATGTATGCAAAACAACATCAGGACACCGAAGAGGAAAGCAAATGAACATAAAAAATTTGCAACATATATAGCAGAAGAAAGTCTTCCAATAGGGTTAGACAAATACATGCAAGATTGTAGAGGATGTTACATACTACGCAAACTACTATAGCATAAATAAGAGATCCTAGCCTACACGACCACCCTAATACTACGGTTGTCTTCTCTGAAAGTGTCAACTCCTTTGTGTCTAACCTCACACTATATTCTCATTTTTTTCTTGGTCCGTCCTCTCCTTTTCGAACCCTCCACTGTAATAGTCTCCACCCTCTAACAGTCGTCATCAAAAGCCTCCGATGCACATGTCCAAACCATTGTAACCTTCATTCCCTCGGTTTTCGGTGATTGACGCCACTCAAAGCCAAATTTGGTATCCCGTTAAACAAAATTCTACCGCATGACCACCACAACATCCTCATTTCTGCAACAGTCATATTCCTCTCATTAGCCCCTTCTTGCATGAGCAACATTTAGATTTTATTGTCGCACAAGATATTATAAGCCAAAAGCCAGAAGCCGCCCTCCACTTTAGCCAACATGCCCAAATACGACGTAAAATACCTGCATTCACACCCATATTTGCATCCACACCCATATTGGTCATAGACCATAAATATTTGAAACTCTCCTGTAGGTGTAAAACTTGCTCCCCCATATAACATCTAATCCCTCAATGTTTTATTCCCCACTATACTTACACCATAAAAACTTTGTCTTTTCGACGTTAATTCGTAACCTCTTCTTTTCTAACATTCACCTCCAAATGTTTAACATGTAATTCAACTCAACCATTGTCTCAATCACCGACACAACATCATTAGCAAAAAGCATACATTAAGGAACCCGTTGAATCTCACAAGACATCCCATCCAAGACCAAGGTAAAGATATACGAGCTAAGAGTCGAACCCTGATGTCGCCAAACTTTCACCGAAACCAAGACATAGTAAACATATTTATTTTTAACCCATCCTACCACCGAATCAACACACATCTTTATCTCTTGCAATCAATTTGCAAGGATCGTTGCATTTACAACACTTTAACAACCTTACTTGAACACCTTGATAAAAGAAATCAAGAAAAAAACGGAGATGATACATGAGTTTAGAAAACATTGAACGTCATGATTATAGTTCTTTCAAATATTGTTAGTACTGTTTTTAGAGAAAAAAAAATTGAACAGGAAATGCAAGTTATTCTACTTAGGTTTTTTTCTTTATTTGGGTTGTAAACAATATGTTCGGTGACAATGATCATTAACAATGTTGAATGCTCTAAATGACTATATTCGATGATAGTGTGTGCAATTAAATTTACTTCAAAATGTAATATTCAATGTAATAATTACAGTATATAGTTTTATGGTGTGATGGCTAATGGTCATTGTGATAGTAGTAATTAATTAGATACATTGGGTGTGGTTAAAAGGACTTCAACAATTCTAATCAAACATATATGCCGTATACAATAAAAAACTTCAAGCATGTAATTAAACTAAGGCTACCATTATACCAACATATTCAGTGAAATTAAAATGAAATGCCAAACTAATTTATAATATATATTCGGTGGCATCATCAAAATATGTTCGGTAAAATAAAAATAAATGGTAATTGATGCCAACATAATATTACGTACTAGTATCAAGGTATATTTGGTGCAAATAAAGTCACTTGGAATATTCTACTAAACGAAAATATCATTATTAACAATGTTCTCAACAAATATATGTTCGGTACTGTGTGTAATTTAATTGATTGCAAAATGTGACATTTGACATAATCATTTTCGTGCATTATAACAAACCAACAAAACAATTCATGTTTCTTGAAAAAAAATCCTAAAGAGGTTTCAAAGATTTCATTATTCTAATCAAGTAAGAACACCATTGCAAATACCGATAACAAACATATATTTGGCGCAAGGAGTAGCTTTAAATAAATAAGCATTTATATTGAAATTTATAATAATAAATTATCAACTCTTCTAAAATGCTACAATCAAACGTATTCATCAATGACATATTACGTATTCATCAATGACATATTGAATCAACCTATATCTTCTCCTTCTTTGGAGTTGCCAACTTTTTCGAAGAATATGACAATCCACTTCCTCTTCCTAAATCAACACCATGACATCATTTATCTTGGGTGGCATGCAGAGAAAAACCATGTAACTTGATGGGTTTTATAGGTTACAGAACTATGTGCTTGCGGAAATTCACTTAACGCTTAAGAGCACATGCAACCTGAAGGATCTATGTTATACACTATGAATTTAACATACTATGGACAAAAAAATCTGACATGAATCCTAATGAAACCATAGTATAATCAAAATACAAGAATTAGAGTTATATACATTTCATTTGTTGTAGTAAACAAATCACTTCAATCCCTTGTGTTTGTTGGTCTTGGAAATCTTAGCACCAAAAGGATGATGCATCTAATGGCTCACACCCAAAACCAGAAACCCTAGAATGAGGAGGAGAGAGGCGATATGGGGGAAATTTTGTTCATATGCTTATAGGAAATTTCATGAACGAAATTTGCAAGCCAAGGGTCCTATTTAGAGTTTAGGTAATTTGCATGCAAAACAAGATTTGAATTAATAAAATAACAAATTTAATCCTAATCCAAATCATTTCCTTATATACTACCAGGAGGCTTTTGGAAATCCTAAAAGAGCTCTCAAAACCGTTCATACGATGGCAGGTTCTTGAAATTCTTCTTTTGTTCAACTATTAAACAATTACAATTCACCCCTTGCACCTTTAATGAACTCCAATTAATTCCGAATTAGTTCTAGATTAATAATTAATCAATTCTAATTGATTTCACATTAATTAATCAATCATATAAATTAACAAATCAATTATTTAACAATTGATCTTATATTAATTTATTAATCACATAATAAATCAACAAATCAACTATCTATTTCCAATTAATTTATTAATCATATAATATATTAACAAATCATTTTTCCATAATTTCCAGTTAGTTTATTAATCATAGAATAATCTAACAAATTATATTTCTATCTCCTAATATCATTTCTCGCTATTTCTGGTTATGAGGGCAACCCAAAAATGACTTTTCTTCTAATTACAAGGGCATACCAATTTAGTTATGAGCTTACACACCTTAATCCAACAATATCCCACTTGGATAAGTCTATAACTACAATTACAAGTATACACATGAACTAAACAGCAAAGAGTGATTTCCAAATCAACTGTCAAACTCTGATTCAAATCAAACGTTGACCCTAAGATAAGTGATCAACTATTCCTTCGTTCTACAAGATATCGTGTGAACAGAGTCATGGATTAAATGATCAACCTCATGTTCATTTGTTTGTTTCCTGATTTCCCAATTTGTGATCAATTTTCAGACTACAAAATTGAACACATCATTCAGTCCGGACTAGGCCTGATTCTTATAGATAAACTTAAATCGCTGAGGGCCCATATTTATCGTTTTTCCTGTTAAGGTAAAAGGAACGAATAAACTTCGACTGTATAATCATCCATTTTACTCACCAAATCATGCATGAAATTACACTTTATAGCACCCAGTTACGAGATGCGTTGGAGTAAACCAATGCACATATGATTTGCAAAATATGACTTATATATCTCTATTTGAAGAATATAAGTTATTATCGTCTTAGAATTACTCGTGATTAAATCCATGAAGTAATCTATAAGCGTGAGTTTATCCAATACTTAAAATCTCTCTTTTCAAAGTACTTATGAATATTGCAGCAATCCCATGCAACGTCCAATCTCTATGGACAATCTACAATCGACTCATGACTGTTTTAAATCACTAATTACTTCTAAAAGTAAGAATGATTGTGGAATTTTAAATAATATTTAAATTACTCAGGGAAGTAAAACATGCAAAGTGAAATACAATAATAAATTAATTAACTATGGTATCATATCCTTTGAATATAAATAAATCTCTATTATTTAATCACCATAAAAATTACAAATTTACTCATTGTATAATGTTTAGAGTAATCAACTAAACACTTAAATTAAATAACATCAGTCATGCCATGTTATAAACATGCATACTATACCTCTTTATGGTCCTTCCTTTATGAACAAATCGATTGGATATTACTCCAATGATGCTCATTTCACAATTCCAAGTTCTTATCATTATCTAAGATGTAGTGTGATTCCATTTTTACATGAATTGACCTTCTGTGATGTCGAGGTTCTAAAGTCACAGAGACTAAGCCTTCGATATTACAAAATGTTCCACTAGAACTTGTTACTAGAAACACTTCCATGGTTATGAAGTCTCAAATTCAAGGTACACTCCTTGAACACTTCTCGTGCATTAAAGTTTCCAACTCACATGTAGATTCTACAAGCATATCCCATTATGAAAATATTTCCATATTCCCATATGATCATCAATTCTGAACAATAATCATCTTAATCCAAAACGTGCACTATGGCCCTTCCCAATAATATCATACTTCTAACTGTCCACAAACAACTGGTCTTTGGTAAAACCTTAGAATGTTCTTGATAGTTATTTAACAACTTTAGTCACATAAAATTCTAATCATTTCTCACAATACTAAAGGCATTTGAAAATCTTAGAATAAGCGAATATTATAGCACATGTGATCGATCCTATATCTGACATATATGAGACTCGATTCATTATGTCCTACATAAAGACTTGATATCTGTTCAATCTCTTTCTATAATATTTCTGTTGGGTTTATATGCTCAAGAATCAATATTGAGTGATATTGCTAATAACATATGATCCTATATGGTCACACATTTACCAAGTTGGCACATTTTGAATATTTATTATTAATACAATTATTAATAAATAATATCAACTCTTGTATTTAACTATGGAATAATTATTATTTATAGTGAAAATAATAATTAAAGAGAATATAACTAGTTATTTAATCATATTGTATGATTGAATAAATCATGTACAAAGTTTTGGACACTTTGGTTAACTTAGACATAACTAGTTGGTTATCTTTATTTATTTAAAGAAACTAAGTCATAATTTTGTCTCTTACACCATGCATGGCCGAAATCTTCATGAGGCATGAGAGTTTGCTTGTCAACCTCCCTCCTTGGTTCCCCATGCCCTTAAAGTAAGTTCATTACTTTATATTATAATACGGGGCACCTTTTTGGCTTGTATGGGATATTAAAGAATGCATAAGACTTGTATTTGTGACTAGTTTCTTTTTCTCTCCTTCTTTTCCCTCTTAAAACCGTAAGCATCTCAAAATGCTACACTTCTTTATTTTCTTTTGAAGTTCTTGCAAAGTGTTGGTGCTTTTGAGTGTTCTCATTTAGTGCTTATTTGTCTTAAGAACTTAAAGGCTTAAGAAACTCAATATACAAGATTTGAACTAGAAATCCAAGTGCCTTTATCTTAATGGTGGATACTTGTAGAGAATATTATCTTCTCTGATCTTTCTATCTTCATCAACACCCCAAACACAAGTGGGTTCAAAAGATCCAAAGATTGTCATTCTAAAACACCCTATGGTTGGTTTTACTATCATTCTAACCTCTATAAATGGATCCTTAGTGGTTTGGTTTTGCTATAAACTTGAAAATAATATTGTTATTTTTAAGCTTCTATTGCCCGGTTTTTTTATGATAAAACACTCTTATATTTTGTATCAAAACCCATCAATTTCCATATATCGAATCTCCTATGTTAAAACATTTCAACATGATATTCATATATCTTTGACTAAGTTCTATTGAACCATATGATCTAAACCTTTAGATTCGAAATAAAGTATGATTGCCCTCTCCCTTAAGTCCTATATAGCGAAACAATTCCCAAACTTTGCAATATGCAAATTGGAGACATTGTTCCCTACGAATAGTATTGTCAACATGCAATACTAGCATAACAATTATGCTCCCAGTAGCTTTGACATGTACTTAGAAATCAACTGGACTTCTAGAAATCAATACCCTTTGACTTTCTTACATAATTGTAGATCTCTGTTACGCGATGCTTCGTTAAGTCTCCAACTAGACTTCTTAAGCTTATATACCTTAGTTGGATAGTGTGTGTATGTGTGTGTGTGTGTGTTTAAACCTTTTTCAAGAGTGATATATGTATCTCTTGAAAATTCAAACAATTCCTTACCATTCCTTACAATTCGAAATATGAAGAGGAATGTCATAATCATATTGTGAATTTAAGAATGCAACTAACACAACCAATATCCATGTAGATCTTTATCAGATATTTAAAATCTATTAACGAAAGTACTACCTCATAATCATTTTCATGAATTCAAGCAAAACCTTTTCCACTTAGATTTGAAGGTGCATACGCTCCCATCCATGTGAATTTATCATTTCCAACCTACAATCATAAGACAAGATTTAGGACAAACCAAGTTCAAACTTAATTTTCCTTCATGGACTGAACTTTGCTATTCTAAATTTCTTGCCTTCTGACAACACAAGGGCCTACCAATGCTTCCATGTTATTAGCGGCTCAACCATATTGATCAGTGTACTTTCACTAACCAACGTGTTTTGCTTTCGAAGTTAAATGAAGAACATGGAACTCATAAGCATTGCCAACTCAACTGCAAGTGGACAGAGATAAGAATGTGTCAGTTAAGCACAACATGTTTTCAACCTTAGGTCGCGTGCTAGTGATAAATAAAGGTTTATTGTCGGTTGACTCTTGCAACTCTCAAGATTAATACGACTCCCACTTACTTCTTGACATATGAGTTTCCCTCAAGGAACATTCCTTGATGGGCTAAAACAAATATTCAAAAGTTCGTGTGGATTCCCGACAAGAAAACACTTCATAGAATAGGACTCAGTTTATCTTTTGTTTCTCGATTAACGAAAACATCAGATATCCAATTCTAAATGTGCTAGAGTAAGAAAGAATTATTACTCCATATATTATGAGGTGTTATCATCTTTTCTTAGTTTGAAATAAGTTTTAAGATACGATTTGTAGTCACTAGAGCATGACTCATCTATGATCGAACCATCTGTAACAAGGTTCGATTCCTCTTCTTAGTCATACAATTTCACTAAGATGTACTTAGAGTATTAATTGTGATACAATTCCACAATTACCAAGATGATCATAAAACATGATACTAAAGTACTCTCCTTTCTTTTCATATTAGAAAATCTTTCATAAAACGTGATTCCACAATTCCCAAATCATACCACATTAGACATGCCACGTGGCCGTGTGTAACGCCCCAAATTTCAACCCAAAATTTTCAATTAAAACTTTAAGTTTTTATTCAAATCACAAATACAACATCTTAAAACATTTATCAGAGTATCATTAAAAAGTTATCATGTACACCAGTCCCCATTGATGCGATGCAATCGAGTCGTGCCCCTCCTTTAATATAAGAAAACCTGAAACATGTAAACCACAAATGGTAAGCACAAAGCTTAGTGAGTTGCCCAAAATACCATCCACAACACAACAAAAATAGACAACTATGGGTTGTCAGCAACCCTGGGGACTATCAGCAGTCCCAGTGGGCTAACAGAACGCCCGGTGGGTTATCAGCAACCCTGGAGACTATCAGCAGTCTCAGTCAGCATAAAACAATAATAACAGCTACACCCAACTGGTCATCACAGATACAACTATTCTACCACACAGGATCATATAAAACATGCAATAGTCACAAAGACAGCTAACATCCTTCATATATAATTTAATGAGAGTCGACATTGGTGCCTTCGACTCATGGGCACCGGGAGAAGACTCACCTGCTATTGACGACCAGTAAATCTCAAACCTGAACTGCTGGAACTAGACCCCGTCTGGTCAACGAAACTATTAACCCTAATTAATGAATAAGGTCCAAAACTCAACTCAAGAGTACAAATCCCACAACTAAGTCCTTTAAGGTCAAAAAGACCATGTTTCCCTTCTCATGGCCCAAAACCCTAAATCTTGACCAAAAGTAAAAAAGTCAAAGAAAGTCAACTGCCTAGCGCGTACGCTGGGTATACTTCTCCTTACGCGGACATACTACTCGAACAGCGGCCAAATCATGGGCGGACCCGACTACGCAGGGCGTAGCCAAGAGTACGCCCGGCGTACTCCGCTGATTCAGTTTTCCACCAACTTTGCATCTTAATCCCTTAAGACATCTAACCCAATTTCAGATCTAGCTATCCTAAGGTGTCTTAATCCATAAAATCATCGACTTTTAGCCTTTGCATGACTAGGAAGGACCCAATGCAACAAACTTTAACTTCCAACACACTATAAGATACTCTACTCATGCATGAGCCATAGGGAGTGATCAAGAAACCATTTTTATGAATTTACAAGTCCTATAATGCATGAAAGGACAGCTAAAAATCATGGAGTGCTCCAAACTCATAAAGGTCCAATCTTGAGGAAAAAAGCTCATAAAACTTCAACCATGTAGATCAAATAGAAAACTCATCAAGGTATAAACTTTATACCTGAAAAAGATGCACAAAGAGGAAAGGTTCCTGGATCTACAAGCTTGCTAGAAACCACTCCTTCCTCTCTAGTCTCCTTTTTCAACAATATACACCAAATTCACTCAATAAGCTCACAAAACTCACACAAGCAACTTAGAATCGAAGTTAGGGTATGAGGAGGAAATGGTGACTGATAATGATGGTTCAAAGGGATATAAGACTGTTTAAATAGGGAGCAACCCTTAAAATTAGGGTTTGGAGTCTGGGATAGTACGCCATGCGTACCAAGCGTACGCCCAACGTACTAGCATGGCACTGCTCGATCCATTCCGTGTACATGTACGTTGCGCTTACCTCCTCGTACGCCCAGAGTACGGGTTGACCTTGAAATTCTCAAAAAAATTGAGTCAATAAATGTGTAAACCTTGAATGGACCAAGGATTTAAAATGAGAATACCTGAAAACCGGATTTTACAATTCTCCCCACTAAAATCAGACTTCGCCCTCGAATTCATTCTCTGGAAACAGCTTAGGATATTGCTCACGCATCCAAGACTCTGGCTCCCACGTCCACTCTGAGCCTTTCCGGTGTTGCCACTGAACTTTGACCAATTTCACTATCTTGTTCCTAAAGGTCTTCACTCTCCGATCTACATAACTCTTCTGACGGTTATGGGTCGTCCGCAGTCTCTGTCTAACTTGTTGAATCCGCTCTACCGAAGAATGAACCTCAACGTTGCTCTAAACCGACGAGTGCGCAACCGCTAAGTCTGAATCTAAAATTTATGATTGATGTCTGACTCCTGGAAAGGCAGAACCATTCCCAAAATGACTCAACTTCATAACCTGAACCACACAAACCTATCCATACTGAACAAGTTTTCGGATGCCCGAAACATATACGCCCCGACCACCTACCGGTACCGAAAAAGCCTCATCGAAAACAACATCAGCTCCAGGCTCAAGAACTGAACATGTATAGGTGGTCCTGGTCCATCCGCCAACACAACTCCAACAATCATTCACTCCTAGTGAAGGACAGCTCAACAAACCAATGCTCGAACTATCACTAAGCTCGCTTAATCCCCAGTGAAGGCTACAAACCGGACCGAGTTCTCACATGACATTTGGCCCCAACCCATCCTATGGTTTCCCAAGTATTACATATGTTGAGGCCCACTCACATTCCTTCACCCAACCCTGTGATGATCTAAATCATCCTAGAGAATGCCACAAGCCAAGTGATAGACTTCCATCACTGATACCACTGCCTACTAACCTAGTGATTGCTACGGCTGCTCTGCAATCTTATAACACTTCCTCAACCGCACACTAACCTGGTGAATACTATGGTTGCTCAACAGTATTACATCACTCCTATAACCGCACACTAACCTGGTGAATGCTACGGCTGCTCCACAATCTTACATCACTCCTACAACCGCACACTAACCTGGTGAACGCTACGGCTGCTCTACAGTCTTAAATCACTCCTACAACCGCACACTAACTTGGTGAATGCTACGACTGCTCCATAGTCTTACATCACTCATACAACCGCACACTAACCTGTTGAACTCTACGGTTGCTCCATAGTCTTACATCACTTCCACAACCGCACACTAACCTAAAACTCTGCGAGTCAAAACCTCATTCTACCAAACTTTGTTAGGTGTTAGGATCGTGCTTCAGACCCCAAAGCCTTCATCACACAAGAACATACAGAGAGGTCCTAACACAACCCTCGACCTGAACCTAGCCATGAATCCATATCATTTTCTCTGATGCTCATCACTGGCAAAAGAACATTATCCCTTGCTTAACCCTAAACCCTCTCGCAACCAGAACTGTCTCTCTAATTGACTTAGGATGATACCATGTTGACTGGACTTCCCAGTTAATCCTTAATCAAACAATATCTTATCTGCACCACCCGATTAGTCGTTCAAGGCCCCGCCGGCCAAACGGTTTTCTGCTCCACACTCACAATCCTTACGTATCTTGGATTTTTCCCAACCTCAAGGAACCCTGGCGCTCCCTACAAATATATCGATCCAAAACTCTAATATGGGTACATATTCTAAAGTGGCTCGCACTTGGAACTATCCCCGACAGCCCCAAGTGACCATCCCTCACTTGGATTCATCTACATTCTGCTAACTTCATAATCACTGGAATACCTAGCCATCCCATAATCTTCCTACCTAATCACCACCACATTGAGCTTACTGGACTAAGATCCCATGATCAAATGGTATCGGGTGCTCACACCCCAAACCAGATGAAGTACTTTACTACTCTCGACCAACATTGTTGTATCCCAAAGTACCTTCCCTTGATACAATTCCACATCCTTCCACAATCCTAACTGGTGACAAGGAAACCGAAAGGCCCACAATCGGATTAGAAAGATAAGCACTTCAATGTTCTTCCTACTACCAAAACAAACACGAGTCTACTATAGACCATAATCCCATAATCCAGCAATTCAAAGCAGCATACCCAGAAGCCATGATATACCATAACATAACATGATGATTGGTTATCACGATCATTGACCTCCAATTATACAACCCAAAACCTTCAAAGCATCCCCACCCATTGACGATAAACGAATACAACCAACGATCTAGAATGCACTGAAACCAACCCGATAATGCGAAGTTTTCCACTGAACTAAACTCATGCAGGACTACATATACCCAACCCTGAAGTTGATTGTCAGATCAACCACTTCTTATATTAGAATATAGGTAGCAATCTATACCCTATTGACGAATTATTCAAACACCAATATTCAACCCAAGCGACCCAAACGACTCATGACCTAAACATCAACGAACCCAAAAGAACCACTGACTACAACGAGCTCCCTGACCAACAACTTCCTACTGTGAAAACGACTCGTGCATTCCTGAGCTCATACAACAAAGGTTAACTTGCTTACACCCCGTCTTGACCAAATCTTGAACCAAAGCCTCGCATATTCGGAACACAAATCCCTATAACCCATTCTTCTAAAACCGCAAACTTGATGGCATGCCCAGTTCTCCCCCACTTGGGTTCGAACTATCACCAACTAACGTTGCAGACAAACCCTACTCAAATGAACTCAGCCAGATACATACCATCCCTGACTCTTGGAATGTATAACACAATGCAAGATAATCTTCCAGATAAAGACCCAACAATTCAAATGCATTCTGAATCTCAGATGGAGACCTCTGAAAGTTTCCAAACCTAACCACCTCAAGAATCTCATGCAAATGCACAAGCATTAACTCTAATAGCCCATTCATAGAATCAATTCTATATCTACGATCAACTGGACTATCACAAACTTCGCCTCTGATTCCCTGACCTTCACTCCATTACGAGACGCAATCATGCAACATGAGGCATTATCCTCACGGTCGAGACACTACAAAATTTGTCGTTCCCGATTCACTTTTCTTGATCATCTAGACAACGTGACCGAACACGCTCTAACTGAACTCAAGGAAAGCATACCCCTAATCCTCATCTTGTACAGTCTCCACGGAAATGACTCCCTTTCCACACATGAAAAATTGGAAGAACATAATCCTTGCCCAAGAAAATGACATCATAAGCCATTGGCCGATCAATCAATCTCAAGACTACAATCCTCAAGCTAATCATCCCAACTGCTTCCTCATTGAGTTCCACGACTCAGACTGACACTACCTCAAGTAGGGCCTCCAAGACCTCGAAATCAAATACTCATCTAGTTCTGCACCATTTAACGCCAACCGACATGACCATTAAGGCCCACACAATCACCAGGATCGTCTTCTTCCTGGACAGCCATAACCGAAAAGCTGATAATACCCAAAATGTTGCAACAGATTCATGGTGCCAAACCATGTTCCTACCCTCAAACAGCTCCTTAGAATTTTCGGGACCTTCCTTGATTCGAGTACGGATCCTGTGCTTCTAGTAGTACGGGCCCAATACTACCTTCCACACCTATCTGTACGTTCCTCAGAATCATCCCGAATCCTCTAAGTCACTTCCTCATAATGATAACCTCCAAATCTGCTTAATAGCGCATCACTCGCTCTAAAGCGCTTCCTAGGATCTCCTAGGATTACCATCTCACCCTGTCATCAGCTGTTGAAGGACCTCTACTAATGTCAGTTAACTACTTCACGGATACATTTACATGCAACAAAGCTTAGATAATCCTTCGACTAAAAGACTTAACCCTACAATGGTTAGACTCAAACGAGAGCTGCGCAATAAGGCCAAATCAACCACTCTAAGAATATTTAACCCTCACTGCATGTAACTTAACATATTCATGCGAGAGCTAACTTACATCAATATGGGTCCTACAAAACACAAGGTAAGCAACATTTAAGCATCTATCACTAAAAGCATCACATAAACAGGCAGTCCTACCTCAGAAGTTCCTGAAGATCTCTAATCACTAGCATGCATCACTACCAGCTCACACAACAGGCATAACGGCTTCTCTCCTAATCATACATCTTACCATGCAACTGTTGGATTAATGTCTAAGTCCATAACTATAATTGGTAAGACTTGACCCGACCCGGCATGGTCCATTTGGGTTGCATGGCATCATGCATTTGGATAGACTATAATGAGAGAAATAACACTTAAGGTTGGTTAATATATTATAAGTTCTAATATATTAATAAGGTTATTTAATTAGTATTGATCAAGAATTAATTTGGAATTAATTAAGTGATCAAAAGGAGACTAATTAAATATATGGGTTGATTGTGTAAATCATTCATTCTTATATATGTGGGCTTGTGATCCAAGATTCCTTATGTTGGACTAAGTCCATGGGGTGACCCATGGATACTCCATGGAGGTTAAAATCCATGGAGCATAAGGAATGGGTAAAGTTATGAGTTACATGGTGTAACCCTAATAGCCACCATATAAAAGAATCCCATGGCTCAAGAAATCGTGCACTAATGTGTGAATATGAGGGCTAGACGATTTCAAGGAGTGTTCCATTTCTCTCAAGTCATTCCATGTGCATTTGGTGTTGTGTGAACCATTTGAGGTGTCACACTTGGGGCACTAGGCACTCAAGCTTCATGGAGACAAGCTACATCAAACAAAGGTATGTATTCTATCCATTTGATTACCCAAGTATCAAGTATTGTATGCTAGATAGGGTAATACCTTGGAAAGTTCATAATTGCATGTATAATAGAGAAAACATAGATCCAAGGTATTTAGGGTTGCATGTACACTTAGGAGTGTTAGAATGCTCAAAACTCATCAGTGGTATCAAAGCCAAGGCTTGTTTTCTTGTTATACTTGCAAAATTAGCTGAAAAATCGAATTGTATTAGTTTAAAAGTTATGCTAATTACTTGAAAAAAAATTTGATGTGAATTATCTTTGTTCATATGAGTTTATTAGATTAATAGAAAAGTTAATTGATTATGTGTTTTCAATCCATTTTAATCTAAGAGTTGATTCTAAAATGTGTTTTTGTAACTTGTCCTCAAGTTATATGAAAAGTCACATTTAACTTTCATAAAACTCATAAAAAGTTGGCAATGGTTACAAAAATGAAGAGTCTTGTCCTCATTAAATGGTTTTATGACTCCATAACTTGTCCTCAAGTTATGGAGGTTCAAGAGTCACTTCATTAAATGATAAAATGTGTAACCTTAATTAGTTCCATAAGTTACAAAAATAAAGAAAAGTTACATTCTTTTATTAGTTTAAAGTCTTCCATAACTTGTCCTCAAGTTATGGAACTTGAAGAGTTTTTTTTAATTAAAACTACTTTAAACACATAAGTTATGGAATTAATTAGTTTTGAATATTTTCAAAACTTGCCCTCAAGTTTTGGAATTTGTAAAGTTTTCCCCATGAATACTTTAATTCCAAGTTAGCCCTTAGAATTTTAAAAGTTAAAATTCAACCCTTATACTTTATAGTATTATAAGTTAATAATAAATATATGTATAAGAGCAAGTCGGTCTTACCGTTAGTAGGCCTCATTCACGAAGCCGGTCTATAAGGGGGGTATAAGGTTACTGCCTATAAAATGACAGTTTAATGGGTGTCCACTCTCACCCACCGCTTCCTTGACTGGTGGAAGGTCGTTAGCCGAACGGGTAGGACAAGGACTATAATTCTCCCTTCATTAAAAGTATTAATGATAAATACTAAGTAACTAAACACTTATAAATTCCCAATCTTAGTTACTTAGGAAAATGTGAATAAGGTGCTAATCCATGAAATTACACTTTGCACTTTGTTTAAACCGTTAGTGGAGCGTGTGTGGTTAACCGGCACACTAACCTGGATTTAACAAAGTAGGCAAAGAGTAACTTAATATTTATCATAGTATCAGTGGAGCTCGTGTGGTTAACCGACACATCGATTGAGGGGTAAATATTAAGGGTACCAAGTATATTTGCATGGTTACTTCACACCTTGTTTTGTGATCCTCGGCATCCCAGTCACAAAACCTGAAGGGCACACTCGAGATTGAAACATGCCATTGAAAAGTTCAATGAATCTCAAAAGATCTAGGAGTTTCAAATCCAATTAAAAACCTAATTACATTATTTCGCTTTTCATGGTGGAAATTGGTAAATCGTCATTTACCTACCTTCAACTATTTTATAACTCGGATTACGGCATCCCTCTTCCAGTTATAAATAGGTTGTTGGATCCTAGCCTTAATATTTCATATTGGGTGTTATATTAAGGACTTTAGATCAACTATCTTGAATATCTCCCAAAAGATGTCTAGTTCAGACATCTATGATCTTCCCAAATATCTTGGAACTTTACTTCCTCCACCTCCTCCAATTATTCTCCCTAACCCACAAGTTCAAGGTCACTCAAGCCCTAATGGCAAGCAAGGTCTATGTGTGATCACATCTTAGAGATGAAGTCACATATTGACAAGGTGGGAGAGTTGGGTGTCAAAGTCTTGAGAAAGTTAGATGTTCAATCACTTTCTAAGTCACATAGTGAGTTCCTTTGGGACTACTATGAAACAGACTATGACATGAACCTTAATGATCATATCTATTTGCTTGGTGCTGCTGAATCAGCAATGATTTGGAACGATAGTAAAGCAAATTTGATTAGAAGATCAACTTCCCAAAAACGCTATGGACATTGACAATGATGACATTGGATATCCAGTAAAGCTCTCTCTTCCCAATGGAAAGGGATCGGCCATAGTCAACTCGGTTGACCCAATGGTAAAGAGAGAGGCGAAGTTTGAGATAGTCCCATTATCAAGGGTCCATAGGTAACTATTGCCAAAGGAAGGGGCATTGGTTGCGAAGCTGCCAAATTTACCTAAGGATGTTAAAGTCAATAAGTTTGGCTCTACTTCAGGTAAAGTCCATTGTCTAACTCTATTAAGTACATGCTGATTCTGATCGCGAAGATGGATTTCAATCGCATGGTTCGGTGATCAGAATTTTGGGCTATTACTTAAGAGTTATGATATTTATATTGCTTAGGAATAGATAACAACAAGGTTTTCATATGGATTGTAAGGATAAGTTTTTCCGCAAAGTTTTAAAATAAAAGAAAAAGGTTTTGATTTTATTTATTTTAAGTATCCTTACAATGGCATTTGTGAAAAGTTGTTGCTTATAAGATTCCATTGATAGCAATATTGGAAAAATGGATTTGATTCTTTCGGTTGTGGTAGTGTCTAATATTACCAAATAAGGAAAGATTCTCATCACCCAAGGTTCAATTGGACCGAAACTTGGAATCATGCAAGTTGTATAGTATGATGAATGAGAACTTTCAGCTTGGAAAATTAAGACTAATTCCTTATGTGAATAAGGAAAGGACTAAGGGATCGAGTACACATTCTTGTGCACTGGTCAAGTCCACCACAAAAGATCAAGAAGACTATTCGTCATGATTTACTTAAGTTCAGTAAATATGGTTATACTTATAAGTTTAAGTATAAGTCTGTAGCATTGGAGAAGTTTCAATGTGAGACAGAACGAATAAGAAGAATCAAAGTATGGTAGAAAGATAAAAGTTTCTCAAATCTGAAAAGATGGGAGAGTACTTTAGTATCATGTTTATGATCATCTTAATGATTAAGATACCATATCACAATTGGTCCTCTAAAGTCATCTTAGTACATTCTTATGACTAAGAAGAGGAGTCATGAATTGTTGAAATGGTTAAATCAAAAAGATGAGTCATACTTCGTTCCAAAACAATTCTTAGAGTCATACTCCAAGATTGTAACTTGAGTGACATATCTTAAAGAGGGTTTGTTAACACTAGTCAAATGTAAGAGTAAAATGTTATCTACTCTTGTACATTTGAAATTGGTAAGTTGTGATGTTTTGGATAAAACAGAGACCAACTTAGGCCAATTGTGTAAAGTGTTAGTCTTGATAAAGAATCCGCACTATCTCTTGAATATTTGACAAGGGAGTCTTATATGTCAAGAGGACAGTGGGAGTCTTAAAGCTCTTGAAAGTTTTAAGACTTAATCAAGAATAAAACCTAAAGTCCTTCACTAGCACACGACTTGAGGTTTATAACCTATCATGTTGACATATTCTATGCCCATTCCAGTTAAAGTTGGCTTTGCATAGGAGTTCTGAAAGTTCTTAATTGGTTGCATAACAACTTGGAAGCAATGGCAGACCCTGTACTGCCAGGTGGCAAGAAGTTAAGACTGCATAAGTTCAGTCCATATGAGTTTGGATTTGTCATTATCCTTGTCTTGTGACTATGGTTTTGACGATTCACATGGATAAGAACACATACACCATAAAATCTAAGGGTCATAAGGTTTCTCTCAGATTCATGAAAATGATGGTGAGGAAACACTTCCACCAAGTAGATTTGAAGCAGATGGCAAAAGGTCTAAACAATTGAGACTATGATTACGGCATCCCTTTTCATAGTTCTGAAATTGTTTAGACACACATGCATGCTATCTAAGGAAAGGTTTATGATTTTGATAAAGTTTTATCAAAGCATCTCGTATCAGAAATCTGAACTTTGGTAAGGAAGTCAATAAAGTATTGATTTCTAGAAGTCCAGCTGATTTCTGAGTACATGTCAAAGCTAGTGGGAGCATAAGTGTTATGCTAATAATCATCATGTTAGTGGGAACATGATAATTATTGTTAGTGTTGCAAGTTAGCAATGTTAATTATAGAAAACAAAAGTTTCAATTCGTGAGGCTGCAGGGATTGAAAAAGTTGTTTTGCTATAATTAAGGGAGAGGATATACTTCATTTCAGTTCTAAAGGCTTAGATTGAGACCTTAATCATACTTCATTTCAGTTCTAAAGGCTTAGATTGAGACCTTAATCATCTTTAGTCAAGAATATATATATGAATTTCATGTTGGATTGGTTCAACTTAAGGAAATTCTATATATTGCGTTCTCAAAATTCGATTATGATTACGGCATCCCTCTTCATAGTCAAATTTTGAAAACATGGCAAATAAAAATATTGTAGCAAAAGACTGGTCTAGAATCATGTCTTTATGTGAGACATCATGAATCGTGTACCATTTGCTTTGGGTATAGGATCGATTGCATGTGCTATAATATTTGTCATTTCTAAATTTTTCCAAATGCCCAGAGGCATTAAGAAGGGAAAAGGTCTAGAATTGGATATGACTAAAATGATTAAGCAATTGTCGAGGACAATCTGAGGTTTACCAAAGATTGGTTGCTCAGGGGCAGTTGGAAGTATAGTGCTAATTTTGGAAGGACCATATTGACATATTCTGAAAAGAGGCATCTCTTATTCAGAAGTGATAGTCAAAATGAGAATATGGAGTTGTCTCCATAGGTGGAAGTTATCTGTGTAAGATTAGAAAACTTAATGCAAGAAGCATGTCCAAAGCAATGTACTTTGAATATGAGACTTAGTTTCCATGGAGTTGATCTCCATTGGAATACCTTATAATGACTGTTGACAAGTCTTTGTGACTTTGTACATATTCATTACAGGAGGGTCAGTGCATATAAGTTTAAAATCTAAACAGATTTCGATAAATGATAGGAATTTGAAATTCTCACATTCTTCGATAAGGATTTGGGAGTGTGAAATTAGAATCATTGAAATTATGTTCAATTGGTTTATTTCACAAAGTAAGGATCATAGACAAACATAGAGTGCATACTTGGTGTATGGCAAAACTATTGTTTAAGAAAAACATAGTATACATGCTTGGAGCATGGGACAACTAGTGTTTTTAATTCAAGTATAAAGTTGATAAAACCGAAACAATGAATAATGAGTAATCAGTATGGTGATAAATAAAAGTGTTTATTTATATTCATAGGGTTTGATACCATATTTGATTCATTTATTCTTGTGTTTCACTTTGCATGTTTTGACTTCCAGAATAACTAAGTCGCTCTTCCTGAATGATTAAGTTATTCAAACCATCCACAGTCGGTCATATGTTGGAAGTAGATATGAATCAAGACTGTCATGGGTTGGTTTGTAGAGGTCCAAGTTGGTGGACAAAGTGGTGCTACAACACTCATGAGTGCTCATAAGTTCTGAGTATTGGATTCAACCCGCGCTCATTTGAATCACTTCATGGATTTTATCACGAGTGATCATGAGACGATAATATCTTATATTCTTCAAACCTAGAGATATGAGTTGTTACTATGAGTTGGTTGTACATTGATTGCACGAAAACGCATTCGGTAACTCGATGTTATAAAACGTGCCTTTGTGTATGATTCAACAAGTAGTAGAACAAGCCATATGAGTCGAAGTTTATCCATTCCTTTTACCTTCGGGATAAAAGCGATATCTGTGGGCCCCTCGATGATTTAAAGATGATACATGTGAGTGCTTGGCCAAGCCAGGACTGATTTGATTTGTTCAATCAGTCAGTCATCATGAATCGGAAATCGGGAAACAACAAATGGACAGAGAGAATGATTGATAATCCATGTCTCAGTCCATATGATATCTAGAATGGAGGAATATATGATCCCTTATCTAATGGACAAGTCATTGACAAAGGTCAGAGTTCATCGACAAGGTCAGAGTTCGACAGAAGCTTTTGAGAGCTACGATTGCTGATCGGTTCCTGAAGTCATACGCAATAATAGTTTTAGACTTATCCAAGTGGGAGACTGTTGGATTAATGTCTAAGTCCATAACTATAATTGGTAAGACTTGACCCGACCCGGCATGGTCCATTTGGGTTGCATGGCATCATGCATTTGGATAGACTATAATGAGAGAAATAACACTTAAGGTTGGTTAATATATTATAAGCTCTAATATATTAATAAGGTTATTTAATTAGTATTGATCAAGAATTAATTTGGAATTAATTAAGTGATCAAAAAGAGACTAATTAAATATATGGGTTGATTGTGTAAACCATTCATTCTTATATATGTGGGCTTGTGATCCAAGATTCCTTATGTTGGACTAAGTCCATGGGGTGACCCATGGATACTCCATGGAGGTTAAAATCCATGGAGCATAAGGAATGGGTAAAGTTATGAGTTACATGGTGTAACCCTAATAGCCACCATATAAAAGAATCCCATGGCTCAAGAAATCGTGCACTAATGTGTGAATATGAGGGCTAGACGATTTCAAGGAGTGTTCCATTTCTCTCAAGTCATTCCATGTGCATTTAGTGTTGTGTGAACCATTTGAGGTGTCACACTTGGGGCACTAGGCACTCAAGCTTCATGGAGACAAGCTACATCAAACAAAGGTATGTATTCTATCCATTTGATTACCCAAGTATCAAGTATTGTATGCTAGATATGGTAATACCTTGGAAAGTTCATAATTGCATGTATAATAGAGAAAACATAGATCCAAGGTATTTAGGGTTGCATGTACACTTAGGAGTGTTAGAATGCTCAAAACTCATCAACAACACTGAGCAAATCTTTAGCCCTAATCTAGCATGCAATTCTCATATACTCACATCAAACATCAATCATATAAAGCGCATGGGTATTTTGGGTAATACTTACTTGAACTAGGCTGAATGCACACATCACACCCCTTTTTATTTTAAAAACTTTCTTAGAAAATCAATTTTTTTTAGAAAATTTTGTCAAATCCTCAGTTTGAGTTCAAGCACACCCGAGAGTATGCCTGAATCCCTCAAGCCAAGGCTCCGATACCAACTTGTAACGCCCCAAATTTCAACCCAAAAATTTCAATTAAAACTCTAAGTGTTTATTCAAATCACAACTACAACATCTTAAAATATTTATCAGAATATCATTTAAAAGTTATCATGTACATAAGTCCCCTATTGATGCGATGCAATCGAGCCGTGCCCCTCGTGAAACATGTAAACCACAAATCGTAAGCAAAAAAGCTTAGTGAGTTCCCCAAAATACCACACACAACACAACACAAATAGACAATTATGACTTATCAACAACCCTGGGGACTATCAGTAGTCCCAGTGGGCTAACAGCACGCCCGATGGGTTATCAGCAACCTTGGAGACTATCAGAAGTCTCAGTCAGCATAACACAATAATAACAGCTAGACCCAGCTCGTCATCACAGATACAACTATTCTACCATACAGGCTCATTCAAACTTGCAAGAGTCACAAATATAGCTAGCATCCTACATACATAATTTAGTGAGCCGACATTGGTGCCTTCGACTCATGAGCACCGGGAGAAGACTCGCCTGCTACTGACGACCAGTAAATCTCAAACCCGAACTGCTGGAACTAGACCCCGTCTGGTCAACGAAACAATTAACCCTAATTAATGATTAAGGTCCAAAACTCAACTCAAGAATCCAAATTCCACAACTAAGTCCTTTAAGGGCAAAAAGACCATTTTTCCCTTCTCATGGCCCAAAACCCTAAATCTTGACCAAAAGTCAAAACTCAAAGAAAGTCAATTGCCCAGCGCGTACGCTGGGCGTACTTCTCCTTGCGCGGGGCGTACTACTCGAACAACGGCCAAATCGTGGGCGGACCCGACTACGCGGGGCGTAGCCAGGAGGACGCCTGGCGTACTCTGCTGGTTCACTTTTCCACCAACTTTGTGTCTTAATCCCTTAACACATCTAAGCCAATTTCAGATCTGACCATCCTAAGGTGTCTTAATCCATTAAGTCATCGACTTTAAGCCTTTGCATGACTAGGAAGGACCCAATGCAACAAACTTTAACTTCCAACACACTCTAAGCTACTCTACTCTTGCATGAGCCATATGGAGTGATTAAGCAACCATTTTTATGAATCTACAAGTCCTATAATTCATGAAAGGACAACTAAAAGTCCCTGGAGTGCTCCAAACTCATAAAGGACCAATCTTGGGGACAAAAGCTCATAAAACTTCAACCATGTAGATCAAATAGAAAACTCATCAAGGTATAAACTTTATACCTAAAAAAGATGCATAAAGAGGAAACGTTGCTGGATCTACAAGCTTACTAGAAACCACTCCTTCCTCTCTAGTCTCCTTCTACAACAATATACACCAAAATCACTCAACAAGCTCACAAAACTCACACAAGCAACTTAGACTCGAAATTAGGGTATATGATGAGGAAATGGTGGCTGATAATGATGGTCCAAAGGGATATAAGATTGTTTAAATAGGGAGCAACCCTTAAAATTAGGGTTTGGAGTCTAGGCTCGTACGCCATGCGTACCAAGCGTACGCCCAACGTACTATCATGGCACTCCCCGATCCATTCCTCTCACATGTACATTGCACGTACCTACTCGTACGCCCAACATGCGGGCTGACCTTGAAATCCTCAAAAACATTGAGGGACTAAATGTGTAAACCTTGAATAGACCAAGGATTTAAAATGAGAATACCTGAAAATCGGATGTTACACCTTGAAATACGGAACTTTCGACAACTCAACAAAAGTTTGTTGAAGTTACATAGGTAAATAATGGTGTATGATATGCAACATTGTTGCATGTTAAAATTGCTATACGAAGTTGATGTTTGAAAAATCTTCTATATGAAATTGTTGTATGCAATTTTGCTATATCCCCAATCTCCTATACGAAAATTCTAGAAACATTTATAAGTTTTCTGTAACTGCAAATAACTTCCGTAAACTGTATTTTTCATCATCCATATCTATTTTATGGATTTTGTGAGTATAAATAGAGGTTATACTAGAGTTTTTTTAGACTAACAAATTTCATAACAACTCACAATACTATTTTGGTTTTTTCTTTCATTTTTGTGATCGAAAATCAAAGTGTTCTTTGATTATTTTATCCTGTGAAGAGTCTCATTTTTTTATCTACAACACCTTCTCAAATTACCGCAACATGGAAGACAACACTCTTTGATATTGTCAGATATACTAGGGATGTGATCAGTCCTAGAACCGAACATAACCGAACCAAGAACCGAAAAACCGAAAACTAAAAATAAGAAAATATGGGAACCATGGAAAATACCGGTTCCAACACCACAAAGAACTTAACTTCTAAACTACATTGTTGTTTTTCGCATTTTGAGGTGACATTTTTACATTATCTAGTGATTTTTAATTTACCATTACAATGAGATAAACTAAAAACATTGGTTAGAAAAAACCAACGGCCTTAACAAACCATGTTTAGTGGTGTGTAACTAAACTGTTTCTTAACTAATTTAACTATTTTGAGCATAAATTGTAGCCAAGACAAAGGGCTACAACCTAGAAAAAAAATCGTTTCATTTCATGCTCATATGGAGTTATGATGATTCAAAGTTTGGCAAAAATTACAAATATTGATGAGAAAAAACATACAGCCCTAATAATCCATGTTTAAAGTTGTGTAACTTAGTTATTTCTTAACCAATTCAACTTCAATTGTAGCCAAAATAGAGGGCTACAACCTAGGTAAAAAAATTAGTTCATTCTAAAGGAGTTATGCCCATTCAAAGTTGGGCAAAAATTATAAACAATGCTTGAAAGAAAAATATTCAACTCTAATATCCCATGTTTAGAGCTATGTGACATATATTTCTTTACCATTTTAAGTGTTTTTTGAGCCTAAATTATAGCCAAAACAGAGGGCTACAACCTGGGGAAAAAATCAGCTGATTCCGAGCTCGTATGAAAAAGTTATGACTATTCAAAGTTGGACAAAAATTATAAACATTGCTGAGAATTAAACCGATTTGCCCTTAATGGTTCCAAAACCGACAAACCTGAGAACCACGAACTGAAAGCCCGGAAATTGGGAATTATTGGAACCAAAAACCGAACCAAATGACCAATTCGGTTTCGGTTTTGTTCGTTTTTTCCCTCATCCCTAACCGATACACCATGTCAAAACGTGATACACCGTGTCAAAACACGTTTTCTGAAAAGAAATGCAAAAGGCTGAATCAAGCCTTGTTAAAAAAAATCGCTTTTTCAAACAATTTGCCTACGTTGTTCTTTCATCTATACTCCCAATTTTTTATTGTTGGTTTTTGCATTTTTGGTCCCTAGCTAATTTTCTCGCAAGTTGATTTCAGTGATTCTGCATTTTTTTTGTTGGTCGTCTTGTCGATCGTTTAAAATGGACCACACATATGACAGTATATTATTGAGTTTATCAAATACAAAACTTGTTACAAATTGGGTTAAATCATAACATGGGATAAGAAAATGGAGCCCGATCATCTTTATCTTGCATCTTAAAATATGATATTGTGCCATGTGCATATACTAATCCAACTTATTTATTGTTGATATTAGTTTATTTAAAAAAAAGTTTAATATAAAAGTTTAAATATTTAAGAAATTTGAATTTATAAGAAAAAAAAATATTAAATTATTAAAATTTAAGTGTTTTTTTCTATTAAATTTAAACAAATAAATTAGATAAATAAGCAAAAGAAAATTAATGGGCCTTTAATTTAGAAATTTTGAAATTAGAAGGTAAATCCATTAATAAATTTGATATTCATTTATTATTACATTTATTGTAATTTATTGCATTTAAATATTATATGGAATTTAATAAATTGGAAAAAACTAAAAAATGACATATGGATAAAAATTATTTTAAAATAACTACAAAATGACATATGCCAAAATAAATGAAAGTATGACATATAACAAAAACATCTTTATTTTTTAAAATAGATTTCTTTGTCCCATATACAGATAAAATGCTTAATATATATATATATATATATATATATATATATATATATATATATATATATATATATAAAGGTACTTAAGTACAACAACAAAGTGGTCCAAACTTTACACAAATATGTTACTAAGAGTTACAATCCCACATTCATAAATTTCAAAACAAATTAATAGATTTACAAAGTAAACACACAAATAAGGATTCTGTTTTCTGGATTTATGCAGAAGAGGATTAGATTTTTCAATCTAAAATTATACGTTTTGGTCCATAGATTTTGGTATTTTATGTTTGGTAAAGGGCGTGATATATCTTTTTACCATTTTGGTAATTGTTTGATTGTGGTATTTAACAAATTTCGTGAGTGGGTAATTGAAGTGTGAGAATGACTTATTGTATTGAATATGAAATGTGAATGAGACAAGTTACATACACATCATGTTATGTCATGACTCATCTTTACCACTACCTTCATGTGCATGATTGGGTTCACTCAATTACTATAAATTATTCATTCATGTATTCATGGAAGGTAGGGAAGAGCAAAATGTCTCCAACCAAAGATAATGAGAATAGTGAGAGTAACCATGAAGACACCGAGAAGAAGAAAACTCTTGGAGGCATCAAAACCATGCCATTCATTCTAGGTATCTTCCTCCCACCATTCATGTCCCTATCTTTCATATATCTCTAGAATATCTTATCGACATCAATCCAAGTGATGATTCAAAATAGATTTCCTAATAGATTTCATAAGCATATGGTACAAAATGATCCAATGATTGTTTGTATATTTTTCTTAATTATGGCCATGGCTTGTGAGCAGATTTTTAAAGGAAATTCCAAAGGAGTAAAGAAACACACACAAATATTCATATCAATATAAAGTCCGGATTAACAAGCCAATGCCGCTCGTATATGTGGGATGTTAGCAGATAAAATATTTACAAAAGATTATCTAAACAACGATAAAAACGTGTTTCTTTTATATTCACATAGTTTGCGCTTTAGCATTTTTACCTTTATATGTTTGTTGAATAAAGGTTAGACAAACAACAGCAAGTTTATACATTCCAAGAGTGTAATGCCAAAATCCAAGTTGATTTTCTTTTCTGAATAACCTAAAACGTTGTTTTGCTATGTGTTAATTATGGTAATTATATTCCAATATTTTTTTGAAGTTTCAAATTAAAAATTTAAAAAGTACATACTTTATATATATATATATATATATATATATATATATATATATATATATATATATATATATATTTGAAAAATATACCTTATTAAAATAATAATTATAGGACAAGGAAATTTATTGTTAGGCATAGACCAAAATTATCATTTATATAATCATATCTCTTGACAGTGAATCAAAGTAAAATAGTAAATGAATAAAACTCATTTCTACAAGTTATGGTTGGTTTTGAGTTAAAATTTTAATAATAAGATATTGTATAGTTGATTACCAAAAGCAAACCCAGAAATATTTAAAAATTAAGGTGGTTTGAGATCATTGTATTTGGATAATTATATATTTATAGGTTTTTAAATATATATCAATATCTCAGAGTTACGACACTACTGACATTTTTTGTCATTGAACTTCACGAGACGTGGGTAGGATAATATTGCTTTTTTATTTTTTTATTTTATTTTATTTTTTTATTTTTTTTTACATATTTATATCATTTATATTTAATTAAGAATTATAAAAATAAGAGAAATTTGCAAAAATAGTTTTAATTTTCTCTGATTTCAATCCAAAAAAGTTTAAACTTGTATCACTGGTCTAAAACGAAAATCAATTTTGTTTTATACTTTTTTTTGGTCCTACTAAACTTTATATATATATATATATATATATATATATATAAAAGTTCAATAGAAAACCATAATTATTGGTTCTCCAAGGAAACAAATCTTTTTTTTAAGTTCTACAGCTTATTCTTTATGGAAAAAAAACTAAAAATATTTAAATTCATAACTTAACATTGTGAATGTTAAATATATTTTTTGAATTCACCGTGTGAATTTAGATTCACATTGTGAATCTTCAAAGATTCACATTGTGAATTTGACAAAAAAAAAATTATCGAATTTGATATCATTGGAAAAATGATAAAAAGTTATGAATTTCTGTATTTTTAGTTTTTTTTTTGATAAAAAATAAGTTCTAAAAGTTGAAAAAAAGATTGGTTCATTGGTTTATTGGTTAATTATGGTTCTCTATTGAACATTACCATATATATATATATATATATATATATATATATATATATATATATATATATATATATATATATAAAATATGTTTACACTTAATTATTATATATATATTAAAGTTGTGGAAGAAAGGAATAGTAAAGTTGAGTAACTTTGTCCAGGTTTGGTCTCTTGATTTACATATCCGGTCCCTGTACTTCTTTAATTAATTTATTCATGTCCTTTTGTTTGTGTTCCATTCAACTTCCCATTTTTTTGGCAGAATTGGTCCCTGTATTATTGTTGGAAGTTAGGAATACTAAATTTGGATTTTTTTTGGCAACTTTGCTCATTATTCTTTACCCATTTTGACACTTTTGGTCTTTGCAATCAATATTTTTACACTTTTTTGGAACCTTTTAATATTTAAAGTTTGGCCACAAAACTTTAACGGTTTGACAACTTTGATCCCTTTTCTAAAAAGTTGCTAATTCCTACCCCTTTAATTCTTTAGCCATTTTCACACTTCTGGTCCTTGCAGTCAAAACTTTTACATTTTTTGTCCGAGGCAAAGCCCGGACTTTTCATCCTTGCACTTTCTATGTCTGTCATATTTATCAATTCGGAAACAACATTGAAAACTTCTGGCCCCCGCGTAGCGGGGGTAACCTTTCTAGTTAAAAATAAAAACAGCCCACCCATCCTATCATCCACCCGGACTTGTGTATAACTTTTTTTTTCTAAATAATAAAATATTAAAACAAAAAGAAGAGTACAAAAAATAAAGAAAAACCCTCATAAATGGTCCATGTGGTTTTTCAGAACTCTAGTTTATAGTCCCTAAGTTCAAAAAATCTTATAGATGGTTTCTGTGGTTTCAAAACTTTTAGCAAACAGACTATGACCCATGTAAAAAGATTTTTATACTCTTTTCATTTCTTTTTATAATTAATTTTAATTGAAAGTATTAAAAAAGAAAAAGAAAATAAAAACCCAACTTAGGCCTCTCTCTCTCTCTCTCTCTCTCTCTCTCTCTCTCTCTCTCTCTCTCTCCTGTGCAAACCCACTTGCTATCCAAACCCTTGTTCACAATCGATTCCAGCATCAGATTCTAGCATCAGAGATCTGATTTCTTTTTTGCAAACATTCGATTCCAACATCAGAGATCCAATTTACCCTTCTCAAACAATCGATTCTTGCATTTGGATTGTATTCCTTTCTCGTTTTTGGCATTTGGATCATGCACTTGCTTCTCATCTTTTTCTTGCAACTTAGACCATCTCCAACCCATCTCCATTTTTCCCCCATAAATGGAGTAGAAAATGGAGGAAATAGTGATTCATCTCCAATCCTACTCCATTTTCTACCCCATTTTTTACCCCAAAAAGTATATTCCTAGAATATTCTATTTTTATAACTTATATATATTGTCAAATACACCCCTCTACTAATTAAACTCTATATTTATGATTAATTAATATAAATTAGTATATAACATGATATTATAAATATTAAATATTGTATTTAAATTATAATTAATAGATAAAATAAACTAGAAATGTATAAAATAAAAATGAGAGAGACTAAAATTGGCAACCAAACTTCACCTCCATTTTTGGAGATATGAATAGTATTCCCCCATATATGGGGGAATACTATTCATATCTCCAAAAATGGAGGTAAAAATGGGGTAGGGTTGGAGAAGAATGGAGGAAGAAATGGGGGAAGAAATGGAGTTTGGGGTGGGTTGGAGATGCCCTTAGATTAACCCAAACTTCAAAATCATGTCCCTAGGATGAACCTACCAGGTTGATAGATTCCTCATCAAAAATTAAAATCAAATTTCAGGAACAAAGGTCCAACAATGGTGCCAATTGCTCTTCAGGCATGTCCAATTGTTCTTAAAAGACAAGCCATGAGGGTGCTATTTCGCCGGTCTTCTGCGTAAACCATCAAAACTTCATATTACTTTAAAACCATAGGGCAAAGTCTTAGTTGTAAAGCACAAGATGAACATGGAGATTTTGAAGGTTGTTTTAGAGAGAGATCCATCTCTGATTCTATCTTTGAATGCTTCATATTGGTACAATACACATACATATACAAAATCAAGATTTTGGGTTTGTTCTTCAACATACACACACTCCTTCCAACTCGCTACCACCACAATCAATAACTTATCAAAATCGTCTGTAAAACAATAAAACTGAAATAGGGTTCATGAAACTAAAACTAACAAGAACATATAATGAACAATCATACCTCTCATAGATTAATCTTTTCACCATTGACTTTCCTTCTGCCGGATACTACCCTTCTCGATACAACACAGTCCATTGAAGCAACATTTGTTGACTACCTGATTTCAGTTTCTTTTTCCTCACTTTCTTCCCTTCCCAATTCGCAGGCGTCTTTTATCATCGCCGACACCGACACTTGCACGGAGCATTGCATTGCAATCCCCTAGGTTGGTGAAATTAGGGAAAAAATAAATGGAACTGGAAGAAGCCCTAGGTTGCTAATGAAGATGATGAGCAGCAATTTGATGAGGGAAGGAATTTAGTGTGGTGGGTTCTTTCTAGTGACGAGAGAGAGAGAGAGAGAGAGAGAAAGATTTATGGGCCATGTATTTTATAATAATAAAATATTAAAAAGTAAATAATGAAAAATAAAAAAATAAATATGTAAAGGGTAAAAATATCATTTTAATTTTTGAAATGGACTAGATCTACAACGAAACTAGCTAAAAAGGGTTGTTTGTTAAAAGTTTTGAAACCACGGGGATAATCTATGAGGTTTTTTGAACCAAAAGACTATATTCTAGATTTCTAAAAGGCATAGGGACCATTTATGAAGTTTTCTCAAAAATAAATTAAAATGACATACTAGTCATTTGAACTATTTTCAAAGACATCTGGTGCAAAGTGCAAACTTTTTGTACCGAATCCACAAAAAAATAACAACCTCATAGACCATTTTTGCAGTTTTACTTTTTATGTATGAAAGATATACATTTTCGGATAAAATTAATAGTGTCCAATATTACTTAGATGTGGTCCTTTTGTCTTTGCATATGTTGGAGTTATCACTCTCTTCTCAATGATTCTTTTGAGTAATAAATAATGTATTCCACATGGTATCAAAGAAGATGTAAAGCTTCATCCACAACTTAACACATTATTGTCTACAATTATTGAGTCATCGCCTCTAGGTGAGTGTTTATGCCTACATCGATTAGAGATGCTCTCATTTATGTGTGCGTATGTATATATATATATATATATATATATATATATAGACTCTTTTGAAGTTGCCGGGTCATCAAGAACTCTTTTGGAGAAAAAATATTTAGGTTGCACATATTCAAAATGTTATTAGTGTCAATGTCAACCTCCTTAGTGACTTAGCACATCATTGTTTTTCGTTATTGAGTCTCCATATATTGTGAAGTGTTGGTCTCCAACATCACCTAAACATGGTTATTTTCTTCTATATATACGTTGGATTCTTACTCTCTACTCGACTCTTTTGGAGATTAAATCATGTACTTTACATGTATTAGTGATGGTATCTAAGTCTGCTTCTAGCTCGATCCTCTATGGCTTAACGCTTCTTTGCATATCTTCATCGAACCCCCATCTCTTAGGATGGGGGTGTTAGTATAACCAGTTTGATATGGTCCAAGTTGTCTTTATATTTTTTGGAGTCCCTTATCTCATATTAAGGATACTTCTATAAAATAAATAATGTATTTCCACATGTAACAAAAAAAATGTTTCTATAAAGATTCTCAACACATTTCTCCTTATAATCAAGTATTAGTAGATATAGATATATTATGTTCCCTCTAAAGTCTAACATATTTCATAAACAACATCAGGGAAATAAAGTAAAGCTACAATTTTATATAGTATTTTTTTATGTAATAATTTATATCATGTAGAGACGAGCTAACAACCATATAAACTTCATAATTAATGTGTTTTGGTTTCAAATTGGCAGCTAATGAAGTATGTGACAGATTTGCGGGAACGGGATTCCATGCCAACTTAATAACATACTTGACCCAACAGTTGAACCTTCCAATGGTTAAGGCATCTAACATATTAACAAATTTTGGAGGGACGTCGAGTTTCATGCCCCTTATCGGTGCTTTAATTGCTGATTCTTTTGCGGGCCGCTTTTATACGATTGTTATTGGCCTCCTTGTTTATTTATTGGTATGTATCTTTTCTCATTATGATTTTGTTGTTGTATATGAATGTATGTATGTGTGTATATCTATCTACACACACACACACACATATATATATATATATATATATATATATATATATATATATATATAATCTTTTGAGAACCCATATATCCGTGAGAACCCAAAAAACTTTCTTATTGTAGATTTATTTAAAAAAAAAGTATGCACCTCTAAAATGTGCACATATAAGAACTTTTGTTTAAATAAATTTCAAAAAAAAAGTATACATACAAAATGTGCATATTTGCATATTTGCGTTGTTAATATATGCATTAAATGATATATATATATATATATATATATATATATATATATATATATATATATATATATATATATATATATATATATATATATATATATAAAGAGTTAAGTTCAAATGTTTTTACTATCTATTGTGTGCTTGTAGGATTGATTCTGGACCAATCAGTTTAGTTATTTTAAGAAAGTAATTAATGCATATTAAATGCTAAAAATTTAATTAATGCTCATTATATTTTTAACATTTAATATGCATTAATTACTTTCTTAAAATAACTAAAATGATTGGTCCATAATCAATCTTAAATGCACACAATAGATAGTTAGAACAAAACAACCTAACCCTATATATATATATATATATATATATATATATATATATATATATATATATATATATATATAAATTTCTATATTTACATGTTTTAGAAGTGGATAAACCTTTTTTTTTCTTGAAAAAAAATCTACAGCATAAAAGGTGCTTGAGTTCTCACATATATATGGGTTCTCAAAAGATCCTAACTATATATATATATATATATATATATATATATATATATAACCTTGTACCACCACAAAATTAATGTCATTAGCAATATGTTCTTTACTAAACAAAGTTGCATCCCAAGAGCAAATAACCCTTATTTTCCTATTGCACCGGTAAAAGTAAAGTTAAAAGATAAACAACCCTAAATAGCTCGGCCCACCTCAAAGTCATACACACCATTACAGTCTGAAGAATCTATTTAAAACTCCCCAACACAATGTCAAGGAATAGGTACGACAAAATGTTACTGAGGAAGACATCAATTCTTAGTATGTAGAGCACCAAGTGTGGTGTTGTCGACGCCACATCATCTTCCATGTCACTGGTGTTGAGCTCTTGTCATCCCCACTCTTTACGGCCTAATACACATTTGCTTGGACCATGCCCCAAACCTAACCTCTAATATTCAATGAAAAAACGTATATTTTAAACTTTTTATAATTGTCATTCATCATGATTATTGTTTTAACATCTTTTTCTTGGCCTTATTAAAGCGCACACATACTCACCTCCAATGTACCTAACTGCAAGGGGAGTTGATTATTACATAATTGTTTTGCTATACATAACAATTTTTGTTTTAGATGAGTTTTAAAATATGCAAAAAATATCATTATTGTGTATGGCAAAAAAACATTTGTGTACAAATCAACTCCAACTTCAATATCATTACCTTCTTGTATGACTAAATGATTTTGCAAGATGTGGCTATTGCACAACATATTTGTGAATCCAAGTCAGAATAACTAATAATCTTTACTTATTAATATGACTTGTTAAGACATCCCCAACCCATTAAACTTTATAATGTTTAATAGATTTTCATATCAACATTCCGCTTTTATATAAAACTTACAATTTCATTTCTTTAATACACTAAACTCTATAGAGTTTAGTAGAACATATTTAAAAAATGAAAAAAAAATTGTTTTTCTCATTGAATAGTGAAATAATGAATGGTGATTCTAGAATAGAAACCATATGGTTCCCTAATTAGGTTCAACCGAACCAGTTTAAGAAAAAACATGTTCAATCAGAAAAATTACCGCTTCAACATGTATAAAAGCTCGTGGTGAGAGGACCGCGTCCAGACCGATCATTCATTATTTTTTTTTATTAAAATCAACTTAAACTTGGAGTAAAACCGGTTTGAACCATGCCTCGACACGTTTTAAGGTGTGAAAGTATGAAAAAAAAACTATTTATAATGGAAAATCTTCCACCATTTTCTTCTAGAGTTGATGTTTAGAGCCGATGTGAGACTAATTTTTGTCACCAAATATGTTATGTATTGTACTGCCTATATAGTCTATACCACTTTTTTCCTTTTTTTTGTTCAATAATATATGGTAGATCCTTCAAAATTTCTAAGTTAGGTCCTAAATTTTTTGCTTTACAATTCTAAAGAATATTTATAAATTTAAGTGGGTCAAAGGACCATTGGTGGACCTATATGTATGCCCGAGTTATTACTCTTCAAATTTTTTGGCATAGTGGAGTTTTTTTGAAAAAATTTTCAACATAGAATAATTTTTCTAGTTTGTTATCCTTAAAATCATGAGTGATACCTTTGAATTTTTTGTTCTAGGTCCACACAGCAAAGGACCCACTGTTTTCCTTCGTAATCTTGTCGTGGCCATAACTATTAATCTTCAAATTTAATGTATTTCAATTTATAATATTATTGCGGTTAGGTTTAATCCAATAACTATCAATTAGGCATTTTTCATATCATCCAATAAGGAGTGACTCTTTCAAATGAGAGGTCATGGGTTCAAGTCTCGTTAGGAGATATAGATGGTGTTTAGGATTAACTTAGTAGTAGGATAGTTTACCGTTTCAAAAAAAAAAAAAATTCATTAAACCATACATTAATTCATTATGGATGTCCCGAGTTCGTTTAAACTAAGATCTTTTTTCTTTATACTTCGAGGAAATAATTTTTTATAGTGATTTGTACCTTTATTCCTAAACGAACTATAATTTTGATTAGAAAAACCAACCGACCTTGTCGAATCAAACCCTCTTTCTATATGACACGAAGCCACCAGTTAAAATACTTTGTCATCATTCCCATCGACATAGGCCAATATCCCCCACAACATTTTGCTGCCCCACGTGTAATCACTCCCGAGTCCCAAGTCCCAAGTGGGATTTTGGCCATATACTCATAGGTCATAACTCATGAACTAAAATATCAACTATGTGGAGATTGGGTTGGGTCACACCACTACTAGGCTTAGTCCAATTCCGTCAGCCCATACGTAACTCAACATCGTTATGAAAATCCACAGTCGACGCATCTTTCAAAATAACTTGAAATTAAACTATCGTCCCACGTTTGGATTATATAAAAAAAATTGGAATGTCAAAATGACAAAATGATAAATAAGTAATAACCAAATTACCATATTGTGTTTATAAATTGTTATTTGTTTTATAAATACATATAGATAAGAAAATGAACCGAAACACTTGTTTCTATAACACCAATTTGTTGAAAGTTTCAAATTTATGTGATTAATTCATATCGAAAAATGGTTTGCATAACTTTTAAGATGGAGTAATATTTAAGTCAAACCTCATGACTCGTTTGATCAACAGGGGATGGTTTGCATCACTACATCGTCAATACTACCACAGCTACGACCACCGCCATGTCCAACCAAAGAGAATTGCACAGAAGCTACTTCCTCTCAGCTATGGATCCTCTACCTCTGCCTATTCCTCACCTCCCTTGGCTCCGGCGCCATCCGCCCTAACGTCGTCACCTTCGCCGCTGATCAATTTGACATGTCCACCGGCAAATCAAACCCCAGCAGCGTCGGACGTAACTTCTTCAATTGGTACTACTTTTGCATGGGACTCGCAACACTCACAGCTCTAACAGTTGTCGTTTATGTCCAAGATCGTGTCGGTTGGGGATTGGGACTCGGCATCCCAACCATCGCGATGGTTTTGTCGTTCCTCGCGTTCGTGGTCGCTGCTCATCTTTATAAAAGGGTGAAACCCGAAGGTAGCCCATTGGTTCGAGTCGCTCAGGTGGTGGTTGCTGCTGTTAAGAAAAGGAAACTGGTTGTACAAGAAAACTCGACTCCTCTTTACGAAAATAGGAAGTTGGATGCTGGTATTTCAGCCGATGGAAGACTTCTTCATACTAATACGTTAAAGTAATTAGCTTTACTTTGACATTAAAGCAAAAAGTAATAAGTTCATAACTCATAAGTATTGTTATATATCAATATTGTCATATCGCAGGTGGTTTGATCGAGCTGCGATTGTAACACAAGATGACATAAAAGATCCTTCATGTCCGAACTTATGGAGGCTAGCGACAGTCCACAGGGTGGAGGAGATAAAATCCGTCATACGAATGATACCCATATGGGCAGCGGCGATTCTCCATGTCACGTCGCAATCCCATCAACATAGCTTCATCATCATACAAGCAGGAACCATGGATCGCCATATGTCCCCTTCTTTCGAAATTCCACCTGCAAGTCTATCGATCTTCGGTGTCCTCACCATGCTTATCTGTCTCTCGACCTACAAGCGTTTCTTCGTCCCATTTGCACGACGCTTCACCAAAAACCCTATCGGCATCACATGCTTGCAGCGAATGGGAATCGGTTTTGCTATAAACATATTCGCTACATTAGTCTCGGCACTGGTTGAAATAAAGCGAAAACAAGTAGCATCTAATCATAACCTACTTGACAAACCAAACGTCGTGATTCCTATATCTGTTTTCTGGCTCGTTCCTCAGTTTTGCTTGCATGGTGTAGCGGAGGCGTTCATGTCAGTCGGCCATTTGGAGTTTCTTTACGATCAATCACCGGAAAGCATGAGAAGTACTTGCATGGCGCTGAATTGGATTGCAGTAGCCATAGGGAGCTACATTGGGACGTTGGTGGTATCGTTGATTCATGAGTACACTGGAAAGGAACACAACTGGCTACCAGATCGGAATCTGAACAAGGGGAAGTTGGATTATTACTATTGGTTGATGAGTGGTATAGAAGTAGTGAACTTAATGTATTACGTGACTTGTGCTTATTACTATACAAATAAACCGCTGGAATTGATTAAAGATGGACAAGGGGAAGGCGATTTGGAGTTGGCTGAAGACAAATCGCGCTCTTCAAAGTCGTTATTGGATGGCCGGAATCGAGATAGTGAAGAAAATGGGCATCAAGATTACAAGGAGAAAAGAAGCTTATAGTTATATAGGGATCAATCCTGGACGATATGGTTAGGTAGTTACTAACCGCATGGCAATGTAATAAAAGTGGATTCATAATTCCTATAATGTACTCGTATTCATAATTATCAATGTTCATCCTGCAAAGTTCTCTTTTTCATTTTTTGAGTGTTAAGTGCAATCTTAATTTGCAACCCGGGTCTTCTAAATCAAATACATTGGATACGTTTGAAACTTAATTTACCCATAATAAAAGCTGCGATTTTGTTTTTAATTTATGAAATTTCAAGACTTTACGTTAATGAGAATAAGAGTTATCATGTGATAAGTTATGAATCAAACGTGTTGTTATTACCGATTATACATATACACGTGATCCGAGAATATTACACCATATTGATTCTCTTTCATCTTGGAAATATGATCTGGAATCCGGACGATACACGAGTGCTGCAGAGTTGGTGGAAGTTTTATGGATGGGTAGGTTGTTTGGGATGAGTCCGCCGGTTATGAGATATTTAGCGTTCATCTAGGAGTGAGGATTGAGCCCATGCCATGCTTATGTATAGTTTTAGGGCGTAGTGATGATACTTGGGTCAAATATGGGTAGGCGTGGAAGGTAGTATGAGCTCGTACTACTGAAATCACAGGACCCATACGCGTAGCAAAGAAGTCACAACTCCAAGGGTTTTGGTTGGGAGTTGGTTCCCGGATTGTTATGTGGAATATCTGATATTTTTTTGGTATGTTTTTCAGCATGGTGGTTACACGTTGATTCGTGACTGGATCCGGGTCAGGATCAGGAGAGGGCGGACAGGAGGCGTCGACAGCGCCAGAGACTATCAGCCAGATTAGGCCAGATGAGATGGACGACAGGATCCGAGAGATCCTGCATGATGTGGTTGCTGCCATGTTCCGGGCTCAGTTGCCGGAGATGATTGGGTCTATCAAGACCGCTATGGTGGAGTACTTTGATGATCGATATGCAACCCCCACTGAGGCGGCTGCCGCAACAGCCACAACAACTGTATCGGCGACAGGGTTGGGAGCCGGTCGGGCTTTTCAGTATCGGGACTTCGACAACACGAAGCCCCCTACTTTTGATGGGACTCAGGATCCCATCAAGGCTATGAGATGGTTATCTGATGTGGATGGGTGCTTCTTCACGTGTTCATGTCCTACTGACCAAAGGTCAGATGTGCCTTGAACCTGCTGAGGTCTGGGCAAAGGACTGGTGGAGGTTGATGACTAGGTCTTACACTGATGATCAGAGAGTTGCGGTTACTTGGGAGCAATTCAGGGATATGTTCTGCGCTCGCTACATTCCACGACTCGAGCGGGAACGGTTAGCTCGGGAGTTTCTGGATCTGAGACAGGATGGTGAGACGGTGACGGAGATCACCCGCATGTTCACCGAGAGGGCGATGTTCTGCCCGGAGTTTGCTTCTGAGCAAGCTCAGATGACTCGTTATCTGAGCATGCTCAAGACTGATATTCGACAGTTTATGGCGACCCGGCGTTGTGATACGCTTCTGGATTTACAGGAGGCCGCAAGGCGGCGTGAGCTTGAGATTGAGCTACAACTTAGAGAGCAGGGTCGGGCCCCGACAAAGGCACAGCCGGCGCCGAAGCGGTCTAAGACCGCTGATTCCAGATCAGGGGGACAGTAGGGCCGCACTTGTGGCAAGTGCAGAAAGGGTCACTCGGGGGTTTGCAGGTTAGGCAGTGCGGCAAGGAGGGGCATTATGCGAAGGATTGTCGCCAGGAAGCCCCGGTTTAGGATATGAGGATTTGCTACCATTGTCATCTGGTTGATCACGTGAAGACCATCTGTCCACAGCTCGCTGCCAGGATGGCGCAGGCCCCAGCGCCGGCTACACTGAGGATTACTGACGGGGGTCAGGGTCAAGCAGCGCCCCCGAGGGCCTAGGGACACGCCTTCCAGCTTACAGCAGAGGAGGCCAGAGCAGCATCAGATGTGGTTGCTGGTATGTTTCTATCCCTTATCTTACTGATTATATCTGTTTTATGCTTATATGTTTGTACCTGTGATTAGGTACGTTTTTAGTGAACTCCTTACCTGCTTTGGTATTATTTGACTCGGGGGCGAGTCGGTCGTTTGTTTCTCATACTTTTAGTAGGGAGTTCGGGTTTCCAGTGGGAGAGTTAGAGTGTCCGCTGCGAGTCTCCATCGCCAACGAACACGGGATTTCCGCTTCTTCGGTCTATCGGGATTGCATATTGGAGATTTTTGGAGTATCTTTTCCGATAGACCTGATTCCGATTCCCATGGGGGATTATGTATGATCGTGGGTATGGACTGGCTTAGTCGTTTCGGTGCCATGAAAGACTGTGAGGGTCAGCGAGTTGTAGTTCGAACCCCAAGTGGGGGAGAACTGATTATTTATGGCGAGGGCACCAGATTGAGATTAAGGTTTTGTTTAGCTACCAGGGCTCGGCAGTACATTCAGCACGGGTGTGCGGGTTATCTAGTATACGTGGTAGATACGCGGGCCAGAGATCAAGTTTCAGTTTCAGAGGTTCTGGTGGTCAGGGAGTTTGCTTATGTGTTTCCGGAGGAGTTACCCGGAGTGCCTCCGGAGAGGCAGGTAGAGTTTAGGATCGACCTAGTGCCAGGTGTGGCCTCTATCGCCAAGGTGTCGTACCGGTTGGCACCACCAGAGATGCAGGAGCTGTCATCACAGCTACAGGAACTGCTGGGCAAGCAGTTCATTCGTCCGAGCAGTTCCCCGTAGGGAGCGCCGATACTCTTCGTCGGGAAGAAGGATGGTTCACACTGGATGTGCATTGATTACCAGGAGTTGAACAAGTTGACGGTGAAGAACTGTTATCTACTCCTGAGGATAGATGATCTTTTTAGATCAGTTGCAGGGAGCATCTTGGTTCTCCAAGATAGACCTGAGGTCCGGGTACCATCAGGTTAGGGTTAGGGAGGAGGACGTAGAGAAGACCGCGTTCCGAACTCGTTATGGACATTACGAGTTCGTGGTGATGCTGTTTGGGCTCACCAACGCGCTAGCAGTATTTATGGACCTGATGAATCGGGTCTGCAGGCCGATGCTCGATCACTCGGTCATAGTATTCATCGATGATATCTTGGAGTATTCCAAGACCCGAGAGCAGCATGAGGAGCATCTGCGAGAGTTATTGGGAGTTCTAAGGCTGTAACGACTTTATGCCAAGTTATCGAAGTGCGAGTTTTGGTTACGAGAGGTCCAGTTCCTGGGACACCTCGTTAACCAGGAGGGAATTTTGGTCGATCCGGCCAAAATCGAGGCGGTTATGCAGTGGGAAGTTCTGAAATCTCCCTCAGACATCAGGAGCTTCTTGGGATTAGTAGGGTACTACCGGAGATTCATACAGGACTTCTCCAAGATTGCAGTACCCCTCACTCGTCTGACGAGGAAGGGGTGGATTTCCGGTGGGGCCCCGAGCAGCAGAGGGCGTTTGAGACCCTCAGACAGCGACTATGCGAGGCTCCAGTCTTGACTCTTCCGGAGGGAGTCGAGGATTTTGTGGTGTTCTGTGATACATCTATCATGGGACTGGGAGCGATCCTCATGCAGAGAGGACGGGTGATAGCTTATGCATTGCGGTAGTTGAAGTCGCATGAGACAAGATACCCTACACATGATCTAGAGTTGGGAGCGGTGGTATTTTCTCTCAAGATATGGAGGAATTACCTATATGGGGTCCTCTGTACCATCTACACGGACCACAAGAGCCTGAGACACATCATGGATTAGCCGAACCTGAACATGAGACAGGGCAGGTGGCTGGACGTAGTCAAGGACTACGACTGTGAGATCCTTTACCACCTGGGTAAGGCGAACGTGGTGGCGAGCGCTCTGAGCAAGTCAGCTGGATCATCCACTCCAGTGACATGTATGAGGATTTCAGTGGATTCTCCACTTGTGGGCTTGATCAGGGAAGCCCAGGCAGAGGGTATGCGTCAGGAAAATTGGAAGCTGGAGAGGATTAGGGGTGAGAACACATGGTTTGTTCAGGATAACCGGGGATTATTGACCCGTTTCAGTCGGGTCTGGGTTCCGATGTATGGTGAAGTCAGACAGACCATATTGGAGGAGGCTCATAAATCTCACTTCTCTATTCACCCGGGGGCCACCAAGATGTACCGGGACTTGCGATTGAGTTACTGTTGGTCGTCCATGAAGCGAGAAATCGCTTGGTATGTCGAGAGGTGCTTGACCTGCAGGATGGTCAAGGCCGAGCACCAGAGGCCGCATGGAAAGCTGCAGCCCCTGGAGATTCCCATGTGGAAATGGGAGCAGATCACGATGGACTTCATCACCAAGCTGCCGAGAACGACGAAGGAGTTGACGCTATTTGGGTCATCGTGGATCGATTGACCAAGAGTGCTCATTTTCTGCCCATTCGGGAAAGCTCATCGGCCGAGAAGCTGGCCGATGTGTATATACGCGAGATTGTCGCTCGCCATGGTGTTCCGGTCTCTATCGTCTCAGACTGTGATGTTCAGTTTACCTCCCGATTTTGGTAGAAGTTCCACGAGGAACTGGGCACACGGCTGCACTTCAGTACATCCTAGGGGTGGAATTGGTACGGTACCAATTTATTTTTCTCTAAACCGTGTACCGTACCAACTATAATTGGTATAAAAAAATTTCTACCGGTACCGTACCAAGTATACTTGGTACCAATTTATTTGGCTACCAACATGTTTGGTTGGTACAAATTGGTAATGGTATATACCAACTTTTTTTAATTTTCTATTGTAAGATTTAAAAATAAGCAAAGACATCGGGATTTTGATGTTTAGTATAAAAATTAGTTATGTAGTTCTTTTTGTTTACAAAAGAATTCTACTAAAGCGAAGACATCGGGATTTTGATGTTTAGTATAGAAATTAGTTACGTAGTTCTTTTTGTTTACAAAAGAATTATACTAAAGTAATGTTAAAGCAACGTTTTAATTTTATGCTTTAACGTGGTAATAACTGTTGACTAATACAATCAAATGACTAATATAATGTTATTAAAACTGTAAACACTAAACACAATTAATGTTATTAAAACTGTAAACACTAGAGTGGACCGGAAAGACCGAAGGCCCAGCGAGCGGTCCGGATAGGCTGAAGGCCCCGAGAGGGCGGACCAGACGTGTCGAGGCTCGGAGAGTGGACCAGGCCGACTGAAGGCCCGGTACGGGTGGACCAGTCATACTATAGACTCAGAGAGTGGACCAGGTGGATTGAAGGCCCGGTGCGGGCGGACCAATCACAATGTAGACTCGATGTACATGGCTAGACTCGGAGGGTGGACCAGGTGGACTGAAGACCCGGTGCGGGCGGACCAGTCACATAGTAGACCCGATGTGCATGGCTGTTCTATTTGTGATAAGTTATGAGTATGTTTATGTGCGGTTGGTATTTTGGGGGTAACTCACTAAGCTTTCGGGCTTACAGTTTCAGTGTATTGTTTCAGGTACTTCATGAGATCGTGGCAAGGCGAAGGCGTGATCGTACCGCTCCTCATGTTTTATGATTTATGTGATATGGTTCTGGGGGATACTCTGATGTTTAAACTATTTTGAAAACGAGATGTATGAACTTAATGGTTTTTGAATGAAGTAAAATGTTTTAATTTGGATCAAATTTTATGGGTGTTACAAGTTGGTATCAGAGTCTTGGTTTGAGTGAATTGGAGGAACATTCGTGTGAATCCAGTCTCAAATCAAGGAGAGATTTTCAAAAATAGTTTTCAAAAGGTTTTCGAAATAAGTAAAGGAGGACGCAGAGGGTACGATCAGCCGGAGCCAGTAAGTAGACCCCAAAATACCATGCAAGTTATTTGATTATGTGATATGTTAGAACAGCATGCTAGTACTAGGCTAGGAATCTTCAGGAAATTGCATGATAGAATTGCCTGATTACATGATGCCTGCTAGCATAGGGTTTCCTTTATATGAGATTGACATGATTACTATAGTTACGTGTGTATGCATCACGGCTGTGTATAATTAAGATCTTATAGCCTGAGAATGTTTGATTTGGCCTTATGTTCTGTTCTTGTTTGATTGGGAGCTTAGGGTAGGATTGGATATTCGAAAGTCTATAGGGTCCAGCGTCATGTATGGCTAGCATACACTAGTGCTGCAGGGTTGGTGGAAGTTTCATGGATGGGTGGGTTGTGTGAGGCCGGGAGGCCAGTTATGAGATATTGAGCATTCGTTGTGTGATGTATATTATTAGGGTGTTGTGGTGATACTTGAGACAAATATGGGTAGGTGTGGAAGGTAGTATGGGCCCGTACTACTGAAAGCACATGACCCATACGCGTGTCAAGGAAGTCACAACCCCTAGGTTGTTGGTTAGAGGTTAGTTCTCGGAGGTTATGCGAGGTGTCTAAGGGTCTCGTTGGTGTATTGCAGTATGGCGACTACGAGGCGTGTCGTGACTGGATCCGGATCGGGATCAGGACAGGGTGAGCAGGAGGCCCCAGTGGCACCTGAGATTATCGGCTAGGAGGGGCCAATGTTGACAGAGGACCGGGTCAGGGAGATCATCCGCGAGGAGGTGGTCGAGATTGTCCGAGGTCAGATCCCAGAGTTGTTTGGGACTATTAAGTCCGCTATGAGAGAGTACTTCGATGATCGTTATGCAGCTCTTACTGAGACGGCTGCCGCGGCAGCTACAGCGGCTGTAACAGCGGCAGGGGGAGGATCCGGTCGAGACTTTCAGTATCGGGACTTCGATAATACGAAGCCCCCTACCTTTGATGGAGTTCAGGATCCTATCATTGCTATGAGATGGTTGTCAGACGTGGAGGGTTGTTTCTTCACGTGTTCATGCCCTGCGGATCAGAGGGTGAGGTGTGCTCTGAACCTTTTGAGGCTCGGGGCGAAGGATTGGTGGAGGTTGACTACGGGATCTTATTCTGATGCGCAGCGGGCTGCGGTTACTTGGGATCAGTTTCGGGAGATGTTCAACACTCGTTATGTTCCACGGGTTGAGAGAGAGAGGTTGGCTCAGGAGTTCCTGGAGTTGAAGCAGGATTCATATTCGGTGACGGAGATCACCAGTATGTTCACTGAGAGGGCGATGTTTTGCCCGGAGTTCGCGTCAGAGCAGGCTCAGATGTCCCGGTATCTGAGTATGCTCAAGAGGGATATTAGACAGTTTGTGTCCACGCATAGATGTGATACCTTGTTAGAGTTGCAGGAGGCCGCCAGGCGGCGTGAGTTGGAGATTGAGTTGCAATTGCGAGAGCAGAGGCAGGCCCCGGTGCAGTCGCAGCCGGCGCCGAAACGGTTCAAAACCGTTGACTCCAGGATTGGGGGTCAGAGCAGCCACACTTATGAGAAGTGTGGGAAGGGGCATACCGGAGTTTGTAGGTCCGGTGGTGCGTGCCGCAAGTGCTGGAGAGAGGGGCATTATGCGAGGGATTGCCGTCAGTCAGCCCCGGTTCAGGATATGAGGATTTGTTATCACTGCCATCAGGTTGGACAATTGAGGGCCAACTGCCCACAGTTTGCTGCAGGATCGGTGCAGGCTCCAGCACCGGCCACTTTGAGGATTACTGGCAGGGGTCAGGGTGGATCGGAGCCCCCGAGGGCTCAGGGACGCGCTTTCCAGCTTATAGCAGAGGAGATCAGGGCAGAGCCAGAGGCAGTTGCGGGTATGTTTCCATCTTGTTATCTTGTTGTTTGTGTGGTATTGTAAATATGTCTGCATTGTTCCGCATGTTCGTAGTATGATTGAGGATCTTAGTAGTAAGGAGTTGTAGTTAGCGTTCAGAAGGACTTTTGGTCGAAAGATAAGGTATATGATCTCGTTGCTAGGAATAGGAACCACGATGCGAGAAGTGTTCAGTTGAGATTCGAACTTCCTTGGAGTTCGGGATGTGCGATGACGGGAGAGTGTTCTGTGGAGGTTGCTCACTCCGGAGGGATTTAGTTCCGAGAGAAGAGGAGGGAAACTTTATCAAGTAAGGTCGATCGAGTTATGCCGATTTGTCAGCGAAAGTTAGGGGAATTGGAAAATTCTCCGGTAAAATAGCAAGTATTCAAGGTTGGTTAGCTGTTTAGATTTATCAGTGTTGTTAGCCGAGAGTGTGGCATGATTGGAGCAAGTTATAGACAAGTGGGGCAGGGAACAGACCATGGTTTCAGTTAAGGTAGTTGGTCGATGTGAGGCCTGGGTTTAGGCCATGGAAAGGATTCTGGGAACGGAACTGGAGTTCGGAACCCCAAGAGGGCTAGAACAGACTGCATGGGAGAGATTCACGGGAAGGATGGTTTAGGGTGACGTACGATAGTTTTGAGCGGTCCGGATAGAATAAAGGCCAGAAGGCGTACCAGTCAGACCGAAGGCTCGGGGAACGGTCCAGACAGGCTGAAGGCCCAGGAGGGCGGTCCAGACATGCTGAAGGTTCTGAGAGTGGTCCAGATAGGCTGAAGGCCTGGTAAGGCGGTCCAGTCATGCTGAAGACTCTGTATGTGTTAGTGGATCTGTATGCGGAGAATGGGTGATTATGTCTTCATGAGATGGTAATCGATATGGTCTGGCCCCAAGTATTGATCATGATGATGAAGTTGGCTGGAGGCCGTGCGTGGGCCTTGTTAGTTATGTGATCGGATACAGAGTATATGGGAGCTAGAGAATAACAGTTGCTCTACATGGATAGTGTAGAGTGGAGTTTAGCTCAGTGGCACTTATACGTGCGGTAAGGGTTGTTGAGTAGACTTCCTGGAAAGGAAAGGTATGTAGCTTCGGAAGGAGTGTGGGTCTTCTGAGAGGAAGGCAGTGGAGTAAATGGATGATCGAAAGTGCTTGGTAGTAAGCACTGGGATTGTACCAGGTGTATGGAAGTACATACAGGTTGGATGCCCATTGAGGTTGTGGCAATGTTGGATGATGCGCAGGCATGTTTTCAGTCTCCTTGGAAGAGGAGGAGGAAAGTGGTTCCAGATTGGAGATTGGGACAGAGGAAGGCGGGATAGCAGGTTAACAGACTCGGGAGTAGTCTGGACCGGTGTTGAGGACTGTATAAGGATATTACAGTCGGAGGTCAAGGACCTAGAGATCGTGATAGGGAGGTGTGAGTGGGTTGCATTCCGTTGTGTCGAACCGAAGGGTTCGAGGGTGACGCAAGGACAAGGTCCTTAGTTCCGAGTATGGTTGTAGGCTTGAGTTATGTATGTGGAGGTATTCCAATCTGGGGTATTCCATCATGAGGATTTGTTCCAGGTTGCAAGTTATCAGGGTTATCGCCAATTTTGGGCGAAGGAAGATGGATTAGTGCCTTGGCAGAGCTTAGTGGGTGTTTGTGGTATCTAGCGTTCGCTGGGCGTGAAGGTGTGTTCCTGATTTGCAGGGATGGTATCATCGGGTAATACGTGGTTAATATGTAGTGCTATTGAGTTGAAAGGCCGATGGTCGGCTTGGAGTAGTGGCAAGGATGCCACGTGAGAATGAGCCATTTTAAGAGAGGTGCAGAAGTAGGGTTTGTAAGAGCATGAGTTGATTGAGAAATCGGAGTCTGCAGTGCAAGGGGTTTGTTCTGAGGCGTATACTGCAGTAGGCTTCGAGGACGAAGCCTAATTTAAGTGGGGGAGAGTTGTAACACCCCAAATTTCAGAAGTTCAATGAAGGGCCAAAAGTGTAAATAAAAGAAGGGACTCGAAGAGTAGGTCCGCTTACTCGCCGAGTCGGAGCGGGATTTTGTCGCAGGTTTAAGTGGCCAACTCGCCGAGTCGGCGGCTAGGACTCGACGAGTTGGTGCTGAAGAGAGAAAATCATAATTTTAGGGTTTGCACCCTATATAAAGAACAATATATCCTTCCCTCAGCCCCCTTGCTACCCTGAGAGTTCCAGCAAACCCTAGTTCGTATGAAACACCATTGATTGAGGAGATTGGAGCTTGGAAGAAGATTTTGGTGTAAGAGGCTTGAGGAATTAGAGGCTAGCATCAAGGGGCTTGTGTAGATCTGGAATCTACATTAGTTTGGGCACATCTCAGAGGTAAGAAGCCTTTATCCTAAGCTATTTCCTTTTTGGATTCATCCATGGTGATTGATTTGGGGTCCCTTAGCTTGTTTGAGATCTATTTCGGGTTTAGAGGCTAGATTTGAGGCTGCAACTTCGGATCTAGGTTAGTTTTGAGCTATGAGAGCATAAAGCATCATCCTTTGGGTTTGTTTGAAAGGATCCTTGTCTCAAACCCAAGCCCTAGAGTGATTTGGACCTTTAAACCCTTGGTTTCACGTAAAGTTTGCAACTTTATGTGAGGGTTAGATTGTAGAAGGGTGGATCTATGGATTGGAGCCCCTGCATGGCTCGAAAAGCCTCTGAATGGATTGAGAACTGGAGAGACTCGGCGAGTCACATGGGTGTACTCGACGAGTTGTATGAACATGTGCATGGAATCGACGAGTTGGAAGAACAACTCGGCGAGTCTGTTGAAGATTGCTTTGGACTCGGCGAGTCTGTTCTTGGACTCGACGAGTCTGGTCGCAGAACCCTAACCTCTTCTGGTTAAGCCTCGAATCGGTGAGTCGAGGGACAACTCTGTGAGTTGAGCAGGATGGGACTCGGAGATCGTTGGACTCGACGAGTCTTGGGGTGACTCGGCGAGTTGAGTCGTGTTATGGGAGTTTCTGAGTATAGGAACTCGACGAGTCGACGGGTCGACTCGGTGAGTAGAATCAACCAGGAAGGTTGACTTTGACTGAGGACTTTGACTTTGACCAATAGTTGACCAGTTTGACTTCCAAGGGTACTTTGGTAATATTGGTATTTATGGAATTGGTTCTTTGGTAGTGTTCTGTGGCGAAGTTTGTGTCGATGGTCGGAGCAGCTTGATCGTATCTCTTCAGTCGGCAATTGCAGGTGAGTTATCCTCACTATATCGACAGGGTCTACGACACCAAGGCCGGCCCTTTATCGGATGGAAATCCGGGTATTGTTTGATATGTTATTGCTTTGCTAGATCCGCATCCTGGTAGTTAGGATGGTGTTATGTTAGTGACCTGGTTAAGGTCGGTACCCGGTATATAGGGTAATGTTATGCTAGTGACCGGTTAGGTCGGAATCCTGGTTAGGATGCTGACATGCTATGTGATCTGTTAGATTGTTTGTCTGGTTAAGGATTGTTATGTGATTAATTGTTTTATGTGCACATGGTTGTTTGACGGGGGTTGGGTTGAGGCGGGTCCTGCTTTGTGCTGTAGGCCAACATACCCAGAGCGGACCGGAAAGACCGAAGGCCCAGCGAGCGGTCCGGATAGGCTGAAGGCCCCGAGAGGGCGGACCAGACGTGCCGAGGCTCGGAGAGTGGACCAGGCCGACTGAAGGCCCGGTGCGGGCGGACCAGTCATACTGTAGACTCAGAGAGTGGACCAGGTGGATTGAAGGCCCGGTGCGGGCGGACCAATCACACTGTAGACTCGATGTACATGGCTAGACTCGGAGGGTGGACCAGGTGGACTGAAGACCCGGTGCGGGCGGACCAGTCACACAGTAGACCCGATGTGCATGGCTGTTCTATTTGTGATATGTTATAAGTATGTTTATGTGCAGTTGGTATTTTGGGGGTAACTCACTAAGCTTTCGGGCTTACAGTTTCAGTGTATTGTTTCAGGTACTTCAGGAGATCGTGGCATGGCGAAGGCGTGATCGTACCGCTCCTCATGTTTTATGATTTATGTGATATGGTTCTGGGGGATACTCTGATGTTTAAACTATTTTGAAAACGAGATGTATGAACTTAATGGTTTTTGAATGAATTAAAATGTTTTAATTTGGCTCAAATTTTATGGGTGTTACATCATTACCGTACCAACATTGATCAATTGGTACGGTACTACTAACCAAACATGTTGGCTACCAAATGTATTGGCTACCAAGTTTCTTGGTTCGGTTGGTAACATGTTGGTTGGTTTTCCGTGGTACAATTTTGCCAACCCTAGTACATCCTATCATCCGGAGACGGACGGCCAGAGTGAGCGGACCATACAGACTCTTGAGGATATGTTAAGAGCCTATGTTATTGACTTCAGTGGGAGCTGGGACTCTTACCTACCCTTGCAGAGTTCTCCTACAACAACAGCTTTCTCTCCAACATTGGTGCTCCGCCGTATGAGCTGTTGTATGGCGGAGATGCCGCACCCCAGTCTGTTGGGGTGAGATGGGTCACAGGGTGATGGGTCGGACCGAGGTACTCCTGCAGACTACCGATATGATTCAGCAGATTAGAAAACGGCTGCAGACCGCACAGAGTCGGCAGAAGAGCTACGCCGACTGACGTCGATCTGAGTTGGAGTTTTCAGGTCGGTGACATGGTACTCCTGAAGGTCTCACCCTGGAAGGGTGTGATCCGCTTCAGGAAGAGGGGGAAATTGGGTCCCCGATACATTGGACCGTTCCGGATCATTGCCAAGGTTGGCAAGGTGGCATATAAACTCAAGCTACCAGAGGAGCTTAGTCAGATCCACGGTACTTTTCACGTTTCATAATTGTGGAATTGCGTTCTGGACGAGGAGGAGGTGGTGTCATTAGATGATATTCAGGTCGATGAGCGCCTGAACTACATAGAGAGGTCAGTGGCCATTTTGGAAAGGATGGTGAAGGTTCTCCGGAACAAGGAAGTGACTTTGGTAAAGGTACAATGGGAGCACCGGAGGGGATCTGAGTGGACTTGGGAGTTGGAGGCTGAGATGCAGGAGCATTATCCGGAGTTGTTTGCCGCAGCCGACTTCAGGGACAAAGTCTAGTTCAAGTGGGGGAGAGTTGGAACACCCCGACTCCCAGGTATATAACTTTACAGTTTTATGTCTATATCAGAAGATCTACTCGACGAGTTGGTGCCTAGACTCGTCGAGTAGGGACGTGTTTGGCCATGTGGTTTAGGTGACTAACTCGACGAGTCGGTGAATCCGACTCGGCGAGTTGGAGCTGGAATGAGAAACCCTAATCTCCGGGGTTTTGCACCCTATTTAAGGGTCACTTACCCCCCCTTAGCCTTCCTTACAGCCCCTTGTGAGTCCAGAAACCCTAAATCGCCGTTTTTCTCTCTTTTTGTGTGATATTAAGCCTTGTGGTGATTTGTGGAAGGAAGATTTTGAAGTGCTCAAGGTTGGAACAAGAGGAAGGCTGTAGATCCGAGTTCTTTTTCATCTTAGCACCGTTTTTGAGGTAACAAGTTGTTACCTTGACCTTCTTCTATCTAGATCTATGTATGTATGAGATTAGGGCCACTTTGGCAATGTTGATATGCTATTTTGGGTATTAGGCGTGATATGAAGTTGCAACTTCAGATCTAGGCTTGTCTTGGTCTGTAAGATCATAAAGTTTCAGCCTTTAGTGAGTTAATACCTTCTTCATCCCTTGGAACCTTTCTTTAGCTTGATTTGGGCCATTATCACCTTGCATTTACGTAAAGTTTGCAACTTTATGTAACAAGTATGCCTTAAGAGCTTAGATCTGCATTATGGAGCTTTAAAGTGGCTTAAAAATTGTCTGGATAGAGAAAGGACTGAAGGGACTCGACAAGTTGCATGGCCAACTCGACGAGTCCGATGAAGATTGTAGTGCAAGGATTTCTGCATGGACTCGATGAGTCAGTAGGGTGACTCGGTGAGTCAGCTAGGGTTTTCCCGACATTTGGACATGCATGAACTCGACAAGTTGTAGGGAAACTCGACGAGTCAACTGGGGATTTCACGACTTCTCGAGTTCAGGATGGACTCGACGAGTCGGTGAACTGCACTCGATGAGTCGGGTCAACATGGACTGTTGACCGTTGACCGTTGACCTTGACTTTGACCAAGGATTGACTAGTTGACTTCTGGGGTATTTTGGTAAATTGGAAATTTATGGAAATGATTTATGGTAAATATAGGTGGTGGAGTTCGTGGCCGTGGTTCGAGAGTTTGAGTTTATCACTTCGATTCGTCAATTGAGAGGTGAGTTATCCTCACTATATCAACAGGGTCTAAGGCACCAATGTCGGCCCTTATCGGATTTGTATGCGGGTTATTACATGATATGCTTATTGATTTACATCCTGGTAGTTAGGATTGTGATATTCTTAGTGGCCTGGTTAGGTCGGTATCCTGGTATATAGGATGATGCTATGTTAGTGACCGGTTCGGTCTGTATCCTGGTTATAGGATGTTGCTATGATTGATGGTCTGTTAGATCGGTTTGACTGTTATATATGCTAGCGTATGATATTATGTGCACATGTTTGTTTGAATGGGGAATGGGTTGAGGCAGGTCCTGCTTCGTGTTGTAGGCCAAGATACCCAGGGCGGTCCGGATAGACTACAGACCCAGGAGGGTATGTCAGTCAGACCGAAGGCTTGGCGAGCGGTCCAGATAGGCTGTAGGCCCTGCGAGGCGGTCCAGACGTGCCGAAGGCTCGGAGAGCGGTCCAGATAGCCTGAAGGCCTGCGAGGCGATCCAGTCAGGCTGATGGCTCATTATGCATGTTGTTTGCTTATATGTTTATATGATATGGTTATATCTATATGGCGTTGGTATTTTGGGGGTAACTCGCTAAGCCTTCGAGCTTACATTTATCGATTATTGTTTCAGGTACTTCAGACGATCGCGGGAAGGCGAAGGCGTGATCGTACCGCTCCTCACACTTTATGATTTTATGATTTGATTCTGGGATACTCTGACTATATACTATTTTGAAAACAAGTTTTGTAATAATCATGGGTTTTGAAATGTTTTAAAAAGTTTAAAATTTGGCATGATTTTTATGGGTGTTACAATATTTTTTGATTAATATACATTTTTTCATTGATTTTTTTTCATCCACATTTACCCCCTAAACCTGTTAAATTGTACACATTCAGTCCTTATGACCGGCTACTTCAGATAAGCTGGGAAAAAATGACTTAAAAGGGTAATATATTTATCACTTTGTACACATTTAGTCCTTAATATTTTTTTGCACATATAGTCCTTAATATTTTTTTTATTGCAAAATTAGTCGTTGTTGTTTTTGTACACATTCAATACTTATGACTGATTTCTTTAGGTTTTTCTCATGTCATCCTATGTGAGATAATCATTAATGAGGTGTTGGGGATATTGATTCTTATTGTAACATCCTGGTGTTAAGGTACTTATAAACTCATCCTTTTAATTTTATTATATGAAATTTGGGCCCCTAAGTCCAAGAGAATGTGCCTTGAAGCCCTAGTGGCATTGTCGTAATTTTGGCAGGAGAAGTACGCCAAGCGTACATGTGTGTACGCTGGGCGTACATTTATGTACGTGGGGCATACTAGATATAGTTGGAAACCCTACTTTTTAGGGTTTTGGGTGGTATTTAAACATCTTTATGGCCTCATTTCTCTTCATCTAAACAGCCTCTACCATCTCTTCATGATTTGAAACCCTAGAAGCATCTTGTGAGGCCGTTTCAAGCATTAAAGAGTGTGTTTGTGTGATTAGAAGAAGAAGGAAGGAGGTCAAGCTCAACTTGGAGGAGTGAAGCATCTTAGATCTGGGATTCATCTTTCATTTGCAAGCCTTTCAAGGTATAAAGCTTGCACCTTTTTCTTTTAATCTTGTAGATCTAGAAATGGGGGGTTTATGTCACCTTTTTGGTCCCAAAAGTCTCATCTTGAGCATGACATGTTCTGGACGTTTTGAGTTGTCCTTTCAGACCCTAGGAGAGGTCCTTAGCCATAAAAATGAAGTCCCTTTGGTTAGATTTGCTCCATGCATCTTGTAGGAGGTCTTAATGGATTAAGACCTTGTGTTAAGCTTTTATTAAGCGTGTAAAGTCATAAAGTTGGAAACTTTATGACTCTGGGGTGTGTTTTGGTCATGGATCTGAAACATGGGCTTAAGTGCTTAAGCCATTAAGCACTAAATGGAGTTTGGAGGCTGCAACGTGTACATGGGAGTACGCCTCGCGTACTCGGCCAACCACCCCGATAGTGGTCTTCTGCGAGGCTTCGCGTAAGCTAAGCGTACCTCCGGAGTACGCCCCGCATACTCGCATGGGCCAGCCTTGTTGAGTTTACTCGGTTGAGTTGACTCGGTTGGGTTGACTCAGTTGACTTAGTGGGTTGAACAGTTGACTTTGACTTTGACCAAGTTTGACTTTGAGGGTTTTTGGGATTTTAATGGAAATGGTCACTTGGTGGAAATGGGTATCGGTTAGAGAGCTGAGATTCAGAGTCGGACCTCATCAGTCTATTCAGTTTGCGAGGTGAGTTTTCCTCACTGCACTTACGGGTCGAAGGCACCAAGGCCGGTACATTGGTTTGATAACCTGACATTCGTTGATATGATGAGTATGGAATAGATATGTATGCTAGTTTTGATATGCTAGTCTGGTAGATCGGTAGGACTACTTGTGATACTGTCTGTATGATTATATGTATATGTTAGTATCTGTTATATGCCAACATATTGTGTGGGTTGGGTTGAGGTTGTATTGATCTGTGTGGTAGCCAACAAACCCTGAAGCAATCTACATATGAGTTGAGGGCTGGGTAGGGCATGCCAGACTCATACTGCGGGCTCTTGAGCATTCCAGATACGAGCTGAGGGCCGGATAGGGCATGTCAGACTCTTACTGAGGGCTTGGTGGTATTCAGTCTGAGGACTAATCTGGTCGGGGAGTAAGCCATACATAAGCTGTGGGCCCCGAGGGCAAGCCCGACTTATGCTGTGGGCTCAGGGGTAATCTAGTCTTTTAGCTATGGACCCATTGCATGCGGTTATTGAATATGTGTTATTTGTTTATGTGTTGGTACTTTGGAGGAACTCACTAAGCTTTGGGCTTACAGTTCTGGATCATGTTTCAGGTACTTTAGAGGACCGCGGGAAAGCGAATGCGTGACCGTACACATCCTCGTGTTTTGACTTATGATTTTGGGAAACTCTGATATGGAGCATGTTTTGAAAACTATGTTGTAAACAATTTATGATTTTGGGTTGGATTTAAAAGTTTGAATATTTCATGATTTTTATGGGTTTTACACTTATGTCCATCGCGACATGGGATGTTTGGTTGCTTAGGTCTTGTGGTTTGGCTTATGTCTTTTGTTTTGAATGTCGTAACTTCTTCATACGATCTCAAATTTTAACGAGCTTTATATCAACACGTTCGTATTTAAGTCTACTACAACTTTCGTTAAGATTACTCCTTATAAAAGTAATATATTTGTACTTACAGTTTTATAAAAAACATTCACAAATTCACAAAGAATGTATGGATGTAAACGTTTTTTTTATAAAAAAGTAATAAATTTTTACATACGATCTTTTTTTTTTATGAATGTATGTATGAACGTTTTTTTTTCTAACACCGTAAGTAAAAATATATTACTTTTTAACGGGAGAAATCTTAACGAAAGTTGTAGCAGACTCAAATACGAACACATGGATATAATGATCGTTAAAATCCGAGATTGTATGAAGAAATTATGACGTTCAAAACACAAAACCTAAGCCAAACCACAAGACCTAAGAAACTAAGCAGTCGAGGTCGTGATGGACATATGCTCAACAACTCAAACACCTCATTAATGATTATCCCACGTAGGATGACGTGAGAAAAACCTATAGAAATCAGTCATAAGTATTGTGAACAAAAACAACAAAGATTTATTTTGCATAAAAAATATATCAAGGACTAAATATGCAAAGAAAATATTAAAGATTAAATGTGTACAAATTGAGAAATATATTACCCTTTTAATTTATTTTTACCAGTTTATCTGGAGTAACCGGTCATAAGGACATAATGTGTACAGTTTAACAAGTCCAAGGGGTAAATGTGGACGAAAAAAACATACTGAGAAAATTTGTATAAATCGAAAAATATATTACCTTTTAAGTCATTATACCTTAATAAAGGATTTTTGAATGATTTTTGTAGAATTTAGGATGAATTTTATGGATTTTTAAATTCTGTGTGTCAACAAACCATATCAGTGCGTACACTTCCATGGCTTCGGATGAACAGAGTAGTGTACATGTGTACTTCCACTGACTCAAAAAATATTAAATTTTTATTACGGATTGGGCTGCCAATTGTTTTGTATTGTAATATTTTGGGCTTGTGTTTATTAAGTTAGCCTGTTTATAAACTTATAGTCCATACACTTTGAAATATAAAACGACATTATTTCATTGCATTGCCGTTGTTTTTTCTTTTTTTCTCCTTCTCGAACACGCTCAAAAGCTTTTTTTCATTCTCTGCCTCATTTTGGTGGAAACAGTTGTATTAAGCAGCAGAGAGCCATTCTCTTCTAACGCCACGTTTCTTTTACCTTTTGAGGTGGACTTTTTCTACCGATTCCTCCTCTTTCTCTCTATTCAAGATGCTCTCTTCTTCATTCCATCAAGATCAAAGAACCTAACTTGAAGTTATGGCACAAATAGAAGTTGGAGCCCGCTTTCGGAGTAGACCCTCTCCAACTACCCTCTCAATTATTTCATCTTCCTCACCCCAAAATCCATTATATGTAAATGCTCTGAAGAACAAGTAATATTTTTCTTGTTTCTCTTCTCTATTACACTCTCTTGTACCTTCCTTTTTCGCCGCCCTTTACGCCTTCTAAAAACCCATTTGAGCCCTAAAGTAACCAGAGCGAAGATGACACCGCAACAGTTTTTAACTTCTTTGTAACACCTCATATTTTATTTTGGTCAATGCTTTGTTTTTTCATCTATTGATGACCCAAGTTCAGAATTGGTGTATAAGATCCTTAATAATGCATCTTTATTATGAGGCAAACATGCATAAATTGTGATTAATTAATTAGATTACTATAGAAAAAGTCCCAATTTATTTTTCAAACTTCCAGTTTTTTTTAGAGGAATGGGCTTACTTCGTGGTGGCAGGTTATATTTACTTCCTACATTATTATAATAAGGTTGTTTGTCTCTTTAGTATGATGAAATTTAAATTACGAACTTAAAACATAAAATTAGATTTGCAGCTAGATTAGTTAGCTTAATATATATTGGTTCTTCAGAGAATTTTAATATGATGGTGACACCAGTAATATTGCTTGTGGCTATGAACATTCAATTGTTTAAGAAATTTATCAGAAGAGAATAATCAGGATGTGTTCTAAATATGGTTGTTGTTGCTATGATGGATCCTTACAAGGTAATAACTAATTACAGTATCATTAAATAATATAATAGTTAATTATCCAAATCTTACCTTTATACATTTTGTATGAACCTTCTAATTGATCGTTATATAGTGTTTTTAAATAAACATAATCAATTCACTTTAAACTTTTTTAAACTTGTATCTTTTCTATTCAAATTAAATTAGTTAAAAACACTAATCAGTATTATAAACAAAGTCCATGTTTTTTATACATATTAAGTTTGACATCAAATTTTATATGAGGTTTTTAAATATATATTTGAGATCTTTTTAAACTCTTATGTTTTCTTTTCAATTTGTGGAAATCATTTTGTTGGTTATTTGTGAAGCTGCTAAAACCATTAGCTTTTGAAATCAGTCGGCTTGGATGTTCTATGCTCAGATTTTGTAATCAAACTAACACGATGCAAGAGAAACTACTCCGATGGACGGTGGTGGTGAGCTTCAAGTATGGTCAATAAATGGCAATGTACTATCATTTAGCTTAGCTGTACATTATAACATCTTAATATCAGTCGTTTTAATACAACAATGTAGATCTCTTTCTATTTCAATTTTTTTCCTCATTTACACATTACATTTTCCTTATTAATTTTCTTGCTGGTAGATTTTTTTTTGTATATTATAGCACTCTACTTCATTTTTTATTGTCTTGGAGATAACTAAATTACCCTTCATGGTCGTCTTTAGGATTGCCCTTTTAACTTCCCGTGTGTGTGTATATATATATATATATATATATATATATATATATATATATATATATATATATATATATATATATATTCAAGAGTGTTTAAATCGAGTTTAGAAAACGAAATCAGCAACAGAAAGCGTTAAGAACACAATCGTAAATAAGTTTTGTTTGGCTCGTTGATTTATCTGATTGATTTGTCTGAATGAGAGAGAGAGAGAGAGCAAAAGTGCCCAAAAGCTATCTCTCTACTAATATACAAACCCTAGAGAGAGAGAACAAAAGTGCCCAAAAGCTATCTCTCTACTAATATACAAACCCTATTTATAGGGTAATACAGACCCTCAAAAAGTATGCAAAGACTAGACGTTAGAATACAACACAAAAAATGCCTTGCAAAATACATACACCACGAAGTACCAGACTTCGCACCTATACAGACCAAAACAACTATCGACCTCTTACTAGACAATTCACACTCGACAATCTCCCCCTTAGTGAGAAGAGTCAAAATCACATCATCATTTTCATGGTCTGGAGAAATACTCTGCGAATGTCCATATACCAAAGAAAAGTCTTCCGGATTTCAACCTTGTCTTCTGCACTATTCTTTTTGGAATTATTGATTCATACAAGCAGGCTTGTATAATGGACATTCGTGTATCTCTCAACATCAGCAACTTGGAACAAAAACTTTATCATTTTCTGATTCTTGTTCTTGCCATGAAACACTACCCCGGAGGCTGATGAATAATTTATCCATCTTCATATTTGTCAATTTTAATCTGCCCCTTTAACAAAGACTGAGGAACTTTTGAAGTCTTGTTGACGGCCATGACAAGCTCAACATCGGTGATTGCGAAGCAATCATAATAACTATCAATGAAGACTTTGATATGAGCGAAGCCGATGCAAACATTGTCCTTGTTATTCTCTAGTAGTTTTGTTACATCCACAGTGCTTAGAATCGACGTCATTGTGACCGAGTCGTTCAGGTTCATCAATGGGAAGTCCGCAACAGAAAACTCACAAACTGCATTATTCGCCCTTACTACAACATAGCGCAAATTTTGAAGAATCCCTTCAAACAAGTTTTCCCTTGTGATTGACATCACTTAAATGATCTTCTTAGCAGACCAAATCTCCTCTGCGCTTTTTTCTAAGACTACATGAAATCTCATTTTCAGTTTTTTATATTCCTCCTTATCTTTGAATCAACCAACCAACTTGTATTGAGGGGAAGTGTAGGTCATATGATTGATCGGAAAATCGAGTTGATTGAAGTATGAGTTTTAAACATCATAACTTTTCTTTGGAACCTTGCGAAAATCATCCATATTCCCTAATGAAACAACTTTCTCAATAGTTTCATTGCACCGGTGTTTATTGGGATCTCCCTTGTTCAAACCCGGTGGATCATTCTGTCTTTGCCATAGAATACTATTGATATGTCTTTGTTATTCAATCTCCATTTCTAATCTCTTTTTCTTTTCTTCTTCAAACATAGTTACCTCAAAGACCCTTTCCTTTATCTCCTTTATTGTCTTTTGAAGGAGGTGGTTTAGAACTTGAAATTGATCCAGAGCCTCCAACCCTTTCGCCAATGACTATCCCTTTCGTTATCAGTCTTGATGTTGTAGTTGTAGAAGTTGTTTTCAACGAAACTAGTAGTGAAGTGGGTATTTGTGTAGACATAACTTTCCCAATAACTTCAACCTTATCAACATCTTTTGAAGAACCAACTCCTCTGCATCCTTTTTCTCCCCTTGCAACGTTTGCTTCGCAGGTAGCGCATTAGTTGGTAAGAGAAGTACCAACTTAAGGATGGGATCACGTTCAGCCTTGATGTTCGATTCAATAGAATAAATCATCTTGGAAATAGATTCCTGAGAAACCGAAGATTGATTAGAAAGAGCTGATTGCAAAATGGATTCCTTGACGCTGCTTAAAAATTCCTCCAAATTTTCAAAGACTTTGGAATCCGATTCTAACTTCGCATCCAACTTATTTTAGTAACCAAATTGTACTCAACTAACTTGGCAATTGCATCAGAAACAACGTCAATTTTTCCATGAAGAACTGAGTAATTCTTCTCAATCTTCTCCACTTCTTTGGTCATTTCATATTTTATCTCTGCCACCTTGAGATTAACAAATTCTTCCACCTTCTTAATCTGCTCAACAAAAATTGCATGACGCTCTTTTGCAACGTCACGAAGCTTTGTAATCTCATATTCAAAATTGCTGGCATGAAGCTTCAATCGTTCGACATGTTGTTGCTCAATATTCTCCATCACATTTTTAATACGATTCTCCTGAGATTTGAGCATGTACTCCACTTCAATCCCAAAAAAAAGTTTCTACCTCCAGTGTCAGCTTGAATCTGTAATAGAGATTTAAGTTTGTTATTGAGAATCTTAAACTATTTTCCTAACATAAGCATATTATCAGGATTGTTGTCCTCTTCAGGATTAAATTGTAAATTTGCAAACGAAACCATAACTTCATCATCATTTGGTTCTTCATCATGTACTAATCTCTCTGGCTCTATGGCTTGCAAAGGTAAGAGAGTAGTAATGTGTTCATGCATGATGGTTGAATATGTTGGTAAGATTGTGGAAGCAGGGAATGATGAAGGGATAGGAGAAGATAATGGTGGTAGAGAAGTTGAGGTATTAATAAGTATGGTTTCAATGGTAAATGAAAGAATTAATGATGTAGAAATAGTTGATGTTTCAGGATGGGAAGTAGCAAACGCTTCATTGTGCATCACCCCTTCACCCATAGTGATATTTTTGTTCACATCAGATGCACGCACAGGGATGCCTGAGGTGCGAACCTCCTCCGTAGTGGACTTGGTTTGTGAAACCTCGGATGGTATGAATATTTCCTTCTCAGGGATGGAAGTAGATGGAGGCGCACTCACATTGGTGTTTATATCCATATTAGATACGTGTACATTATCACCAAGATTTCCAATCTCCTCGAAAATCGACTTAACTGGAGAATCCATGTGAGGTGACCCAAAGCTAATATCATCAATGCGAATATTAGAGTGTTTGCTATCACTGTCATGCTCTGATTCGAAAAAAACTTGATCAAGCAGATCTTCAAGTTGTCTCTGTTTCTTATGAAGCTTTTTAACCATCTCTTGTGCTTGACGTTTCTTGGAAGCTAGTGAAATAGGAACAGGAATTCCCTGAATGAGGACGCCTCTTCTGTTTAGTTGAGGTTTGTGAATCTTCTTTATACCCTTTGTTGAAGACACATGCTTAGGTGAAGCAATATTATCAATTGGAACTTCTTGAACAATTGGACTTTCAGGAGAATGACGAGGTCTGTGAGCAGGCTTCTTTGTTCTTTTGAGAATACCCCTCTTCGAAGGAATAACTTCCTTTGAAACTTCCTTCTCCACATTATCTTGAACTGTAGCACCTGGTTCCTGGTATGTATTTTATTTAAGTAATTTTGCATTTTTGGCCTGGGACTCGGCGAGTTGAAGGCCCAACTCGCCGAGTAGAAGCGGGATGAGACGCGGGATTTAAGTGATGGACTCGTCGAGTCGGGTCCCAGACTCGACGAGTAGCCTCTGACTGGACAAAACCCTAATCTGAGGGTTTGCACCCTATTTAAACAACCGTATACAGCCTCCATCGCCCCTTTATGCTCCCAGAAACCCTCCAGAGAAAACCCTAAGTGTTTTGGTGCAAGATCTAAGGCTTTTGAGTGATTTTTGTGGGTTTTGATCTCAAGGAAGGAGGAAGAGCATAGAAGGATCAAGAGGAGACTGAAGGATTCGAGTTTGGTTCATCATTTGCAGTCTCTGAAAGGTATAAAGTCTGTACCTTGCTTGCTTGTTTGTTAGATCCCTTTTTAGGGAAGATTTAGGGCTTTTTAAGCCATATGAGGTAGCCAACCATGATTGCAAACATGGTTGGGGGTCAAGACTTCGGATCTAAGTCTTGGGAGGGGTCACAAGGCAGATTTGGGTTGCTTTTGCACTCAAGGAAGGCCCCATGCAACATAAGAGCCATTTTAGAGCCTTTTAAGCTCAAAAGTCCCATGCATGCATGTAAAGTTCGAAACTTTACGTGCTAGATTGAGCTTAGGGGCTTGGATCTATCTTTTGGTCAAAGGTTGTACATCAGAAATCTAGGATTTAGGGTCTGGACGTCATCGACTCGGCGAGTCCGTTCTTGGGACTCGACGAGTCCAAGGCATAAAGTCCCATGTCTGTTGAGGGTCAAAAGAACTCAGTTGGGTGTTAGAAAGGTTGTAGAAGGTCCGAAGGAGTGACCCAATGTATTGGACTTAGCCTTAGACCTGGAGTTCATGGGACTCGGCGAGTCCAAGGCAATCTCCTTATGGTTGAAGATAAACTCGACGAGTTGTTCATACAACTCGGCGAGTCAAGGTCAGAACTTGTTCATCAGATGAAGGTGAACTCGACGAGTTGTTCATACAACTCGGTGAGTCGGATGAAGGTTCATTCGATGTTCATATCGAAGAAGAACTCGTCGAGTCGTTGCTAAACTCGACTAGTAGTGTCGTGGATGAGTACAGTTGAAGAGATAGGGACTCGACGAGTTGGCGACCCAACTCGGCGAGTCGGGTCAACTGGAAGTTAACTTTGACTTTGACTTGGACTTGGTCAGGGGTAAAATAGTCATTTTATCCTAAGAATAGATATCAGACTCTGATTAAGTGTTTTGTGGGGATTATAGCCGGAGGATCTCCGGAGCAGCAGCAGACAGAGATTTCCCGCACAGATTATCAGCAGATACTCGTTCGAGGTGAGTTACCTTCCAGTAGCGGTGGGTCTACGGCCACAATGCCGGCCCACTAGTAGGAGTTGTATGTTGGATGATTGTCTTTGTGATATTCATCTAGGTTGTTACTACCTGATATGTTATATGCTGGCATGATATGTTATATGTGATAGTAGTAGAATTCGGTTGTTAGGACCGAAGGGTAGGTCAGACACCCCATATATGTCTGACAGTATGTGATGATATGATTATATGCTGGCATGATATGTTATATGTGATAGTGGTAGTAGGGAGGGAATAGTCCTCAAGTTCGGTTGTCAGGATCGAAGGGTAGGTCGGACACCCCAGAAACGTCTGACAGTATGTTTACGTTATGATATATGTGATAGTAGCAGTAGGGGTGGAATAGTCCCCGAGGTTCGGTTGATAGGACCGAAGGGTAGGTCAGCACCCCAGAATGGCTTGACATGGGTAGGTCAGCACCCCAGAATGGCTTGACACGGGTAGGTCGGCACCCCAGAATGGCCGTACTGGGTAGGTCGGGCACCCCAGAATTGCCCAGCAGTATGAATGCGATATGTCTGTATGGTATGTGGTATGATGGGGGAACTCACTAAGCTTTGTGCTTACAATTTTAGTTTTGGTTTCAGGTACCTCTTCGTCTAAGGGGAAGGAGCCGACAGTGTAGCAGCGCATCACACACACATGATTTCCGCATGGAGTTTTCTAGGATTGTACTCTGATATGTTATTATTTTATGACTTGGGTTTTCAGACATGATACATTGTTTTATGATATGATGTGTTTTCACAATATTTTCTTATGAATGTTTTTATGGGTCAGTTAATTAAAAAGAAATTTTTGGACTTGAAAATTGGGATGTTACAAGTTGGTATCAGAGCCCTGGTTTGAGGGATTCAGAAACACCCTCGGGAGTGTCTGGACTCAAACCGAGGGATTTAAAAGATTTTTATAACGAAAATGGTTTTCTAAAATCTGAGTCAAAGGGTTTTGAGAAATCACAAGGTGTGTGATGCGTGCGACCAGCCGAGCTCAAGTAAGTTTTCCCCAAGATAACCATACTTGTTATAATAAGTTATATGATATATGATTCTGAGGACTGCATGCTAGATTAGGGCTAAGGATCTAGGAGGATGCCTTGTATGCCTGATGTATATGATTCTGAGAACTGCATGCTAGAGTAGGGCCAAGGATCTAGGAAGGATTCCTTATATGCCTGTTGTGCGAGTTGTATGCTAGGACTGTTTAGTCAGCAGTAGGATAGCCTGCTTAGGTTATGCCTGATGCGGTTACTCGATGCACGAATGCTGCTTGCTTTGTGCTTAAGGGGTCCCGACTAACTTTAGCTAACTAGTGAGCATATATTTATCAGTATTCGCAAGCTAGTTAGGGAAGGGAAATAGGGACTCCTAGTGCAGCTGATGGCGGAGAGTAGGTCAGAGAGTGCCCCAGGAAAGCCTGGGATGAGACTAGATGGAAAGGGATATTGGTTAAGGGACCTGGTGAAGTCGAGACAGTCCTTGAGGAAAGTACGGATAAATGTGAAAGGTAGTATGGGCTCGTACTACTGGAAGCAGAGGATCCGTACTCGAATCAAGGAAGGTTGAGACAGAACCGGGAACCTTGGAGAGTGTGTTAGACCTCTCGAGAGTATGTATGATCCTGACATTTATGCGTGTATTTTCAGCATGGTGACCACGCGACATGGAGCAGGAGGTTTCGGATCAGGATCAGGATCAGGATCAGGCTCGGGTGCAGGATCCGAGCAGGTTGATGACGGGCTGTGCGAGTTCATTGCGTCTGAGATCACGAGAGGCATTCTTGAGTCGACCCCGGTCATTTTCGGGTCGATCAAGGAAGGGATTGTTGAGTTGATGGAGGATCGCCTCCGGGCATTCAGGAGTGATATGGCGTCTAGCCAGACGAGTACGCGCACACTGTCCTTTAAGGACTTCCGTAGGAGTGGTGCGTCGGATTATCACGGGGTGAAAGACCCCATCGCTGCCAGGAGATGGATCGCAGACATTGAGTCTGCGCAGTTGACGAGCTTCTGTCCAGAAGGGTCGAAGGTCCGCTTTGATGCGGGATGTTTGAGGGATAGAGCTAGAGACTGGTGGGAGTCGATTGGTGACTCATTGGGAGCCCCAGCCGTCGAGGCGATGACGTGGTCAGATTTCGTGACCAGATTCAGAGCTGAGTTTGCGCCGGCTGTAGAGCTTCAGCAGCTGGCCAGAGAGTTTTTGGATATGAGGCAGACTACGGAGACTGTGGCGGAGATCACCGCCGAGTTTCGGGAGAGAGCATTGTTGGTACCCCAGTATGCGGGGGATGAGGAGATGCGGAAGACCCGCTACCATGATATGTTGAGGGCTGATATTCGGGAGCATGTCAGCTACTCTGCCTGCCCGACCCTGGAGTCCATGATTGCCAGGGCGTGGGAGAGGGAGCTCGATTTGGAGCATATGAGGAAGAGGAAAGCTGAGTCTGAGTAGGTTACAGGGGTTTCGGGGAAGAAACCCAAGGGATCCGACGTTAGGTCGAAGGGCCAGCCGGGCCAGAGCCGCTGCAGGAAGTACGGCAGGCCACATGAGGGAGCTTGTAGAGCAGGATCGTCAGGCTGCTACAAGTGCGGCAAGACGGGGCACTTTGACAGGGATTGTACTGCCCCCGCCCCCACAGTACAGATGACAGACCTGATTTGCTTCCATTGCAATCATAGGGGCCACAAAAAGGCCAATTGCCCGAGATTGACAGCAGCGTCAGCAGCGGCGCCGGTTTCAGCGACAGCGCGGGTTGCAGATGGCCGGAAGGCCAAGGCAGAGGCTCCAGTGGTGCGGAGCCGAGCATTTCAGTTGACAGCCGAGGAGGCACGCGTTGCACCCGATGTAGTGATGGGTATGATTCCTTTCTTATGCTTTTATTTTATGGCGTTGTGATCTTGATATGTTATGTATGTGCTCTGTTTAGGATCGTTCCATGTGAACGGTATTCCAGTTCAGGTATTGTTTGATTCGGGTGCTACCCGATCGTTTGTCTCTCTTGCGCTTAGCAAGAAGTTTCCTGAGTCGTTGGGCACGTTGGATTGCCCTCTAGAGGTCGAGATTGCGGACGACCGGTCAGTGCGAGCATCAGAGGTCTACTGAGATTGCGTCCTGCGACTGTTTGATGAGCGTTATCTGGTAGATCTGGTTCCCATACCTTTGCGGGGGAACAAGGTTATTATCGGTATGGATTGGTTAAGCCCCAATGGGGTAGTGATTGACTGTGCGCAGTAGTTGGTGCAGATCAGGACCCCAAGTGGGGGAGAGCTGGTGATTCAGGGCGAGAGGCCACAGCAAGGACCAGCTTTATGTTCAGCAGCGAGAGCTAGGCGTTACCTTCAGCAGGGTTGTGCAGGATTTGTTGCCTTTGTGATGGATACCCGGGAGATGGGTAAGGCAACGGTGAGCGATGTGCCCGTGGTACGAGAGTTTACGGACGTATTCCCCGAGGAGTTTCCTGGGATACCTCCGGAGAGGCAGGTAGAGTTCAGGATTGAACTAGTCCCTGGTGCGGCTCCGATAGCCAAGGCACCGTATCGGTTGGCTCCTCCTGAGATGCAGGAGTTGTCTACACAGCTGCAGGAGCTGTTAGACAAGGGGTTCATTAGACCGAGCAGTTCACCCTGGGGAGCCCCGATTCTGTTTGTGAAGAAGAAAGACGGGTCGCATCGGATGTGTATAGATTATAGGGAGCTGAATAAGGTAACGGTGAAGATCCGTTACCCACTCCCGAGGATTGATGACCTCTTTGACCAGCTACAGGGAGCATCTTGGTTCTCCAAGATTGATTTGCGATCAGGGTATCATCAGATGAGGGTCAGAGAGGAGGATGTACAGAAGACTGCGTTCCGGACGCGCTATGGCCACTATGAGTTTGTGGTGATGCCTTTCGGGCTCACCAATGCTCCTGCCGCGTTCATGGACCTCATGAACCGCGTGTGTAGACCGATGTTAGACCGGTCTGTGATAGTGTTTATTGATGATATCTTGGTTTACTCCAAGACGCGAGAGCAGGATGAGGAGCATCTGCGAGAGGTTCTGGAGACTTTGAGAAGGGAGAGCTTGTATGCTAAGTTCTCCAAGTGTGAGTTCTGGTTGCGCGAGGTGCAGTTTCTCGGGCACCTTGTCAACCAGAACGGGATATCGGTGGACCCGGCCAAGGTTGAGGCCGTGATGAGGTGGGAAGTCCCGAGGTCTCCATCTGAGATTCGGAGCTTTCTGGGATTGGCAGGCTACTATCGGAGATTCATTCAGGACTTCTCCAAGATAGTCGTGCCCCTGACCAGGCTGACGAGGAAAGCCGTGGTCTTTCGCTGGGGGCCTGAGCAGCAGACCGCATTCGAGACACTGAGACAGAGATTATGCGAGGCGCCAATCTTAGCCCTGCCAGAGGACATGGGGGATTTTGTGGTATATTGTGATGCGTCCATCTCAGGTTTGGGCGCGGTATTGATGCAGAGAGGGCATGTTATTGCATACGCTTCGAGGCAGCTGAAGCCTCACGAGGCGAATTACCCGACGCATGATTTGGAGCTGGGGGCTGTTGTTTTTGCCCTCAAGATTTGGCGTCATTACCTCTATGGTGTTCGTTGTACCATCTACACGGACCATAAGAGTTTGAGGTACCTCATGGATCAGCCGAATCTAAACATGAGGCAGCGTCGGTGGTTGGACGTGGTGAAGGATTACGATTGCGAGATCCTTTACCACCCGGGGAAGGCCAATGTAGTGGCCGACGCGCTTAGCCGCAAGGCAGCGCCGATCAGGGATATCTATCTGAGGATGAAAATGGTGACTCCGTTGTTGGAGCAGATTCGGGAGGCCCAGCAGGAGGCCATGAAGGAGGAACATCGGAAGAGCGAGCGAATTGTGGGGCAGGTTTCCTCCTTCGACTATGATAGACGAGGGTTATTGACTCTTCACCGTAGGGTGTGGGTCCCTTATCATGGAGGCGTGCGCCAGATCCTGATGGAGGAGGCACACAAATCCAGATTTTCTATCCATCCCGGAGCGATGAAGATGTATAGAGATCTTCGTCTTGATTATTGGTGGCCCTGCATGAAGCGGGACGTAGCATGGTATGTGGAGCGGTGCTTGACCTGCAGGAAGGTCAAGGCCGAGCACCAGAGGCCACACGGCAAGATGCAGCCGTTAGATATTCCCATGTGGACATGGGAAGATATTACCATGGATTTCATCACCAAGCTTCCCAAGACTGCACGGGGAGTGGATTCGATTTGGGTAATCGTGGATCGGTTGACCAAGAATGCCCATTTCATACCGATCCAGGAGAGCATCTCGGCCGAGAAGTTGGCCGACATCTATATTCGAGAGGTGGTAGCTCGGCACGGAGTGCCAGTTTCAGTGATTTCCGACAGGGATGTGCGGTTCACTTCCAGGTTTTGGAAGAAGTTTCATGACGAGCTGGGTACTCGACTGCATTTTAGCACCGCCTTTCACCCGCAGACGGATGGTCAGAGCGAGCGGACCATTCAGACACTAGAGGATATGCTGCGGGCATGTGTTTTAGACTTCGGAGGTAGCTGGGATACCTACCTTCCGTTGGCGGAGTTCTCGTATAATAATAGCTATCATGCGAGTATTGACCGTCCTCCCTTCGAGATGTTATACGGGAGGAAGTGCAGAACCCTGATATGTTGGGGTGAGGTTGGCCAGAGGGTCATGGGGAGCACCGAAGTGGTGCTCAAGACGACAGAGAGGATTCAGCAGGTTCGGAGCAGACTTCAGACTGCTCAGAGTCGGCGGAAAAGTTATGCCGACAAGCGCCGATCGGACCTGGAGTTTCAGGTCGGGGATATGGTTCTCCTGAAGGTGTCGCCATGGAAGGGCGTCATCCGATTCAGGAAACGGGGCAAGTTGGGTCCCAGGTATATTGGACCCTTCAGGGTTATAGCCCGGGTGGGCAAGGTGGCATATAGGTTGGATCTGCCAGCCGAACTCAGTCAGATTTATAGCACTTTTCACGTCTCCCAGCTGCGGAAGTGCCTGGTAGACGACTCAGCAGTGGTACCATTAGAGGATATTCGGGTCGATGACAGCCTGAATTACATTGATCGGCCTGTAGCGATTCTCGATCGGAAGTCGAAGGATCTGAGGAACAAGAGGGTGGAGCTCGTGAAGGTGCAATGGCAGCACCGAAAGGGCTCGGAATGGACCTGGGAGCTGGTGGATGAGATGATGGAGCATTACCTAGAGCTATTCCAGGATCGAGCAGCAGACTTCGAGGACGAAGTCTAAAATAAGTGGGGGAGATTTCTAGCACCTGGTTCCTGGTATGTATTTTATTTAAGTAATTTTGCATTTTTGGCCTGGGACTCGGCGAGTTGAAGGCCCAACTCGCCGAGTAGAAGCGGGATGAGACGCGGGATTTAAGTGATGGACTCATCGAGTCGGCACCTGGACTCGACGAGTAGCCTCTGACTGGACAAAACCCTAATCTGAGGGTTTGCACCCTATTTAAACAACCTTATACAGCCTCCATCGCCCCTTTATGCTCCCAGAAACCCTCCATAGCAAACCCTAAGTGTTTTGGTGCAAGATCTAAGGCTTTTGAGTGATTTTTGTGGGTTTTGACCTCAAGGAAGGAGGAAGAGCATAGAAGGATCAAGAGGAGACTGAAGGATTCGAGTTTGGTTCATCATTTGCAGTCTCTGAAAGGTATAAAGTCCATACCTTGCTTGCTTGTTTGTTAGATCCCTTTTTGGGGAAGATTTAGGGCTTTTTAAGCCATATGAGGTAGCCAACCGTGATTGCAAACATGGTTGGGGGTCAAGACTTCGGATATAAGTCTTGGGAAGGGTCACAAGGCAGATTTGGGTTGCTTTTGCACTCAAGGAAGGCCCCATGCAACATAAGACCCATTTTAGAGCCTTTTAAGCTCAAAAGTCCCATGCATGCACGTAAAGTTCGAAACTTTACGTGCTAGATCGAGCTTAGGGCTTGGATCTAACATTTGGTCAAAGGTTGTACATCAGAAATCAAGGATTTAGGGTGTGGACGTCATCAACTCGGCGAGTCCGTTCTTGGGACTCGACGAGTCCAAGGCATAAAGTCCCATGTCTGTTGAGGGTCAAAAGAACTCAGTTGGGTGTTAGAAAGGTTGTAGAAGGTCCGAAGGAGTGACCCAATGTATTGGACTTAGCCTTAGACCTGGAGTTCATGGGACTCGGCGAGTCCAAGGCAATCTCCTTATGGTTGAAGATGAACTCGACGAGTTGTTCATACAACTCGGCGAGTCAAGGTCAGAACTTGTTCATCAGATGAAGGTGAACTCGACGAGTTGTTCATACAACTCGGCGAGTCGGATGATGGTTCATTCGATGTTCATATCGAAGAGGAACTCGTCGAGTCGTTGCCAAACTCGACGAGTAGAGTCGTGGATGAGGACAGTTGAAGAGATAGGGACTCGACGAGTTGGCGGCCCAACTCGGCGAGTCGGGTCAACTAGAAGTTGACTTTGACTTTGACTTGGACTTGGTCAGGGGTAAAATAGTCATTTTATCCTAAGAATAGATATCAGACTCTGATTAAGTGTTTTGTGGGGATTATAGTCGGAGGATCTCCGGAGCAGCAGCAGACAGAGATTTCCCGCACAGATTATCAGCAGCTACTCGTTCGAGGTGAGTTACCTTCCAGTAGCGATGGGTCTACGACCACAATGCCGGCCCACTAGTAGGAGTTGTATGTTGGATGATTGTCTTTGTGATATTCATCTAGGTTGTTACTACCTGATATGTTATATGCTGACATGATATGTTATATGTGATAGTAGTAGAATTCGGTTTTTAGGACCGAAGGGTAGGTCAGACACCCCAGATATGTCTGACAGTATGTGATGATATGATTATATGCTGGCATGATATGTTATATGTGATAGTGGTAGTAGGGAGGGAATAGTCCTCAAGTTCGGTTGTCAGGACCGAAGGGTAGGTCGGACACCCCAGAAACGTCTGACAATATGTTTACGTTATGATATATGTGATAGTGGCAGTAGGGGGTGGAATAGTCCCCGAGGTTCGGTTGATAGGACCGAATGGTAGGTCAGCAACCCAGAATGGCTTGACATGGGTAGGTCAGCACCCCAGAATGGCTTGACACGGGTAGGTCGGGCACCCCAGAATTGCCCGACAGTATGAATGCGATATGTCTATATGGTATGTGGTATGATGGGGGAACTCACTAAGCTTTGTGCTTACAGTTTTAGTTTTGGTTTCAGGTACCTCTTCGTCTAAGGGGAAGGAGCCGGCAGTGTAGCAGCGCATCACACACACACACACATAATTTCTGCATGGAGTTTTCTGGGATTGTACTCTGATATGTTATTATTTTATGAATTGGGTTTTCAGACATGATACATTGTTTTATGAGATGATGTGTTTTCATAGTATTTTCTTATGAATGTTTTTATGGGTCAGTTAATTAAAAATAAATTTTTGGACTTGAAAATTGGGATGTTACATGAAAAGGTTGTGGTTTTTCAGTCTTCTTCTTTTTCTTTTGACCTTTAACAGTCTTTGATGAACCCTCATCCTCCTTTGGCAAAAGAACTTCAACCGTAACATTTGTGTTGATAGATTCCAAATATTGAACCATAATTGGGTTTGCAGGATCAATACGTCTTAACATTGCGTCTGGAATGCGAGCAATGCTTGGAAAAAGAACTGGATCATCAATAACCACTTTAGGAACCTGCAAAGTCAAAAACTCCACCTTCTCATCTTCTGATGGAACCAAAATTCCTTCCTTTTCATACACATCCCTAGGATCAAACTCCAGTATCTTGCATACGAAAGACCATTCAACACATTGGTGTGTGTGATTGATGTACCAAACTCTTCCCAAAGTTGAGTAACATAATCAACATTTAAATCGTAATAAAGACCAGCAACCATAGCATAGACCTCCAATTTCGATTGGTCTAACCCTAAACTACGGCCTGCCAGACATCGTAGTATGATGCCAAAAAGAAAATTACACATATAGGGAAGACAAAACTTACGAAGTTGACTTATCCTAGTAAGAGGAGGTTGATGACCTATCTCATTAAACATAAAAAGAACCTGTTCATTTGTAACTTCATAGAAAGGTCCTGTGTATGGTAACTTCATGATCTGAGCAAACTGACGATTAGTGAGCTTTTGTAATTTGTTGTTTGTCAGTTGAAAGGTAACCACCTTAGTCGTCTTATTGAAAACAACCGTTGATCCAGCAAGCGATAACCACTTGATATGTGCATATTTAGTCATATATTTTGTATAGAATATTAATACTTTTTGACTATTTTATTGAAAATATGGAACAAAAGGTGTTTAATTACGTTTAAATTGTATTTTCAGCCTAGAAGAAGTGTTCGGAAGCAAAAGGAAGCGGAAATAACAATCGGGAGCTTGGGAAGTAAATAAAGAGGAAAAAGTCAAAAACCTTGAAGCAATCGGCGAGTTAATACCCCGACTCGACGAGTCGGATCGAACATTCGCGAAGCAATAGAAGTCCTTGCCGTACACAGAGTTTTAATGAAAGACTCGACGAGTCGATCCCTGGACTCGGCGAGTCAACCCTGTTTCCAGAAGTCTATAAATATGACATTCCTGCTCGAAACCAAAGACTTCTCTGGAACCCTTGGAGGCCAAGCTGCGATTAAGAACACGGTGGAAGCTCTAGAAAGTGAAGAATTGACCCTACATTTGATTTTGAGGAGGATTAAGGCAAATTCTAGTTACTCTTATTTAAACTTTTGATTGAATCATGTTTAAACCAATGGATTTCGTTCTTGAGTTTGTTTTTGCTGTAATTATGAACTAAAACCCTTGTCTTCTGTTTAGGGTAGATGACTTTGTGAATATGGATTGATTTTATGGCTAGGATTAATTTAATTTGGTGATATCGTTTTGTTAAGCTTGTTAAAGAACCTTATATGTTAATTACAACTATTTTCAGTTAATTAACCAGGATATTAAGTTGCATGAACATCTCTTAATTGCTAATTTCGTATGATTCATGTGAGAACATTGTTGTATGCCTAGGAATAGCGAATGTGAAACTAGGGTTAACTAGAAAATAGATAAATTAATGTGTGAGCTTGTGTGATGAACCATCAACAAGAGGTTATTTGAACGACCAATTCAATTAGCTATTACAAGTCTTACTTAACCCGAATTAATAAACTAGGAAATTCATTAATTTAGACAACTGGCCACTGCTTGAATTAATCTGTTTTCTAAGGACTAGTAATAGCGAACGTGAACCTAATCAACTTAATCGGTAGCCAAAGAAAAATTAATCCATTGCATTTACCATAAAATCAATCATAGGATCAAATGATTCGAACCTAAACAGAAGTCTCTTTTACTATTGAATTTGGTTAATTTTTGCTTGCTTAGCTGTTAATTGCTTAGTTTAAGTGTTAGTTAAGTTTCTAGTCTTGTAAAACTAGAGAAAATCCTTTCCTTTATTATTTGTTTTTAGATAATTCTAGTAGTTAGTTTAATTGTCATTCCCTGTGTTCGATACCCTGCTTGCTAAGATCTATACCACCAATTGACAGGTACACTGCCTTTTGTGTGTCTAATTTATATTAAAAAGTAGGAATAAAACTAGTTCGTTTCACACACATCACCACTTCATTAGAACAGCAAATAACGATGATAACACAGTTGAGAGAACAGGGTGATTTAGGGCTACAATAAGCATCTGCAACGGTTCTGGATATTGAGTAACATCTGGCAATAAATGAAAATTTGAACTTTGAATCTTTAGTAGTGGTTGAGAAGTCTCTTCATCATTTGTGGTGTTGGAAGGATCAACATTTGCAGCAGGAGCCGCCATTGTTTGGGTTTGAGAAAGTTGTTTGAAGACGATAAGCTTTGGAGAAATTTAGGGAAATTTTAACAAGAGAGCATAAAGTTTTCAATTAACACCACCAAAATTCCTTTTATAGTTGACGGATAATTTGAATTTGAACCGGTAACCAATTAGATTCTGCCACATGTTGCATTGGTTATGGGATTGGTTACCATAAAAGTCACCACGTCACATAAATTGATCATCACGATTTCCTAAAATCCCGTGAAATACTGAACTGTCACGTCCACCGAACTTCTCTTTGTTCCCAATAAGATAAGAATCGTCATATGTTTCGCACTATATATCAAGTACACCAGGCCTTTGCATTGAGGTTAGGCTCATTTGTTTTTGGGATTGTAAAACAAAATCATATGCCAGACTTTGCGAAATCTAGGTTTCGAGTTGGTAGTACCCAAAACCTCAAGGATTCCAGTGCAAATGTGTGCCAAAGAATAAGTGGGAATCAAATTAAAAAAAAATTGTATGATTAGTGACATCAAATAACATTTGATGCGAAAGCAGTTGGATCCCGGGCAAATATCACTTCATTCGACATCAAGAGAGATGACAAATTGCTTGCTTGGTTTCCCGTGAAGTACAATCGAAAACTCATCAATGAGCATCGAAGGGCCTCTTTTTCTATATGTTTCACAGGTAGGCACAATTTTGCTCAATACCAGAACTTAACATAAGTGTGAGTTGATTGAACAAAATTACTTGGATGACCAGTATAGTCAAGAACAAGTAAGGTTGGATAATGTGAGAAGTGACAAGAGTTCAAAAATATATTTAGACGGAAACCATATTCCAAAAAAAATTTAAGAGATGGATCTTGTTAGGCAAAAATGTGTTGGTTATAAAAGATTTTGTCAAGATCACGCATGACGAAAGGAATATGATTTTGAATATCAAAAAATGGTACTGAAACAAAAGTTTTGTTATAATATTGAACAAAAAATTCACCGTCAATTCCTTAGAAGTTAGGATTGTTGGGTTTCACCATCATCACGGAAAAATGAATCAGGATCATAAACACATATTGGTGCAATATCTACATTCTGATTGGTTTCTACCAGAGATGTCGAGGATATGCAGTGATATGTGTGATCGTGAAGAAAATGTTAGTGAAAAAGATTGGTTAAAGAAAATCATTGTACCTCTGCGAAAAATATGGACATTGCAGAAATCTCTTAACTGAGAACGAGAAGAGAAAGGTAGCTCTTTGACTAATGCGAATATAGCATGATTGGGAAGGAACACTCGTAGTGAGAGATCCATTAAGGCTTTGAACACATAAAGTCTTTGAGGCTTGAGGTCAACATACATCATCATGCTTCTAGGGACTCCTAACTAGGACATTAGTACGAAATCATACATGTCCCCCTTTTGAATGTGATCGTTGAGCATTCTCAACCAAAACATGTTGTTACAGTGAGCCACAAACGGTTAAAAACAATATGTAATAAAAAAAAGAAAATCTTTTTGGATTTTTATTTTCTAAAAGTAAAGACAAAAATAAGAAATATTTTTGAGTTTTTGATTTTGAAACTTAAAGACAAAACATAATAAAATCTTTTTGGAATTTTTTGATTTATAAAACTAAAAACAAAAAGAAACTAATACAGTGTTACCAGTGACATTCAATGTATGAAGTAGAAACTCCCAAAAACATTATACATCGAACAGATTTTCTCCCCTTAATGTGAAGTGATGTCGGAATGATTCAGAGGAATTATGAATGCGAACGTATGCGAACGTTGAACCGTGAACAGTAACCTCTGAATGCTTCAGCAACATACCAACCACATCAACATCTTTACACTCATGAAGAACCAGGAACAGATCTTGCTTCAGTCATTCCTAAACCATGCAAAATCCTTAAAAATGATTTATCATCTAAAGGTTTTATGAATATGTCTGCAAGTTGATCCGTTGTTTTGACAAAAACAATTTCTATGTTACCATCTTCAACATGATCCTTGATAAAATGATAGCGAAGAGCTATGTGTTTAGTCTTTGAATGTTGGAATGGATTATGGCAGATGCGAATAGCACTTTGTGAGTCACAATATAAATGGGTCTTCTTCATATTGATTGCATAATCTCGAAGTTGGCTTTGAATCCAGATTACTTGAGAAGCAGCCACATACTCTGCTTCTGCTGTAGAAATAGAAACACATGTTAGTTTCTTTGATTGCCAGCTTACAAGCTTCCCATCCAACAACTGACATCCATCTGTTGTGCTTTTGTAATCCAGTTGACATCCACCTAGGTCTGCGTCTAAAAAAACTTGAACAAAGAATCTTGTATGCGAAGGATACCCGAGTCCCAACGATACTGTTCCTTTAAGATTGCGAAATATATTCTTTACAACAGTAAGATGGGGTTCTCTTGGGTTTGTTTGATACCTGACACAGTTACACACAACAAACATGATATCAGGTCGACTCGCAGTTAAGTATAAAAGCGAACCTATCATGTTGCGATATGTAGTTAGATCCAATGTTGGCTTGTCCAATGAAGGATTCAAGTGTGTTCCAACTGGCATCGGTACTTTCAGTTTTGTGCTATTCATCATTCCAAATCTATCTACTAGGTTATGCATGTATTTTTCTTGATTGATGAAAATGCCTTCCCTGCTCTGACGAATATGTAAACCCAGAAAATTATTTATTTTTTTCATCATGCTCATTTCGAACTTACTTTTCATTAACTCTTCAAGTTCCTTCAACAACAAAGGGTCGGTTGAACCAAAAATTATATCATCAACATAAATTTGAACAAGCATTGGGTGATTCCCATCTTTCTTTCGAAATAATGTCGGATCAACTAATCCTTGTTTAAATTTAGCAACTTTCAAAAAATTAGTTAAGGTTGCATACCAGGCACGAGGTGTTTGTTTCAACCCATAAACTGCCTTATCAAGTACATAACAATAATCATGATACTTATCGTTGACGAAACCAGGTGGTTGTTCGACATAGACCGTTTCCTCTAATACACCATTCAGGAAGGCACATTTGACGTCCATTTGGTATATGTCAAAATCTTTATGTTTTTCATAAGCAAGAAAAATTCTAACTACCTCGATTCTTGTGACAGGGGTAAAGGTTTCCTCATAATTTATTCCTTCTTGTTGCGAATAACCTTTAACAACTAATCTTGCCTTATTGCGAATCACATTACCATCTTTATTAGTCTTATTTTTTAAAATCCATTTCAACCCAATTAACGAAACATCGTCTGGTTTAGGAATTAACCTCCAAAGTTTGTTACATTCAAATTCTGTTTGTTTAGATTGCATCGCAACAACCCAATTTAAGTGTTCTAATGCAACCTTTACTTTTTGGGTTCAAGTTTTAAAATAAACATGTTGAACATACAATATTCCTGGTTAACATTTAGTACATCCTTCTTAGCTCGAATTTGTGCTCGCGTCATGACACCAATATTTGGATCACCCAGAACCTGTTCCTTTGGATGGCTTCGTGTACATTTATCAATTGGTGGATATGCAGGATCAAAATCCAAAGGTGCATCTTCAAATATCTCCTCCGTTTCAAAACCTTCACCTGCATGCAAAATATGATCACTAACATCATGAAATTCATTAGTTTGATCATTTAAATCATTAGGAATTGATCGATTTAGCTCTCCCTCGACTAATCGATTCGAATTGAGATGCTCCCCCTCGACATCATCATTGTTCTGTCCATTCTCCCCCTCGAACTGATGTGTATTTTGATCATGCTCCCCCCGTACATTTGAATCATGAATATGATCATGTGGCTGCGAACTCAAGTGCTCCCCCTTCCGCTTGATCACCTTGCGAAAAAGGTATGCTTTCGACATTCACTGGAGATGTTGAGGTAGAATGTGAATCATCAATGTCTCTTGTAACCGTTAAATCATCTGAATGCTTTGATTCTTCAGGAACACGATTGTCATCAGCATGGATTTCAGCATCTATAGCTCTGTCAGGAATACCAAAAATCAAATCATAGTCAACATCAAAAGAATTCACATGTAACGACCCAAAAATCAAGGGTAAATATTTCATTTTTAATATAGTCAAAAACAAGATATCATTTATTCCAAACATCCAAAACATCATTAATTAAAACATTTATCAGAGTTCATCCCAAGATCATTCAATGCGGAAAACATGGGTGTGTGTACTGCGATCAATCTGATCCCTTCCTTTCCAAACCGATGATACCTGAAACAATAAACAAAACTATAAGCACGAAGCTTAGTGAGTTCCCCAGAGCATACCCCACACAATCCACATAACCACATAATCCACATCAGCTATGACAGTTGCATAAACCATATCAATCACATAACCATGCATATAAACATAGACGGATGTTGTGGGCTCGTCCCCAGGGTCTTACTCCAGGATGCCATGGGCTCTCCACATGGTCTTACACCTAAGTGCCATGGGATCTCCCATGGTCTTTGAATGGAAAGCCATGGGCTCTCCGCATGGTCTTACATCCAGGTGCCATTGGCTGTCCCATGGTCTTCCATGCAAGTATTACAAAGACAACTAGCATACCACATAAGCACTAGCATACCACCTATACACGCATACCAGACATATCAATAATGAATCTACATTAACACTACAACAAAGTAGGAAAGCCATGGGCTCACCACATGGTATTACATCCAGGTGTCATGGGCTCTCCCATGGTCTTCCATACAAACATACCACATATACCACTAGCATACTTCCTAACACATAACCAACTAACATGTCACATAATACAACTTCAGCTAGTGTACGACATATCATAAAATGGGTCGGCCTTGGTGCCTTAGACCCATTGGTATGGTGAGGAGACTCACCTCTCAAGCTAAATGCCGAATCCCGCGAATAAACCCCTCGCTGATAGCTGGTAGATCCCTGAACTGCTGATCTCTCGATTCCCCGAGCTACCGATTATCATACAATTTAGATAAGTCTGGGATTCTTATAACTTAATCATAAGTCCTCACTGGGGTAGAAGACCATTCCACCCCTCACATACTCTTGTCCAAAGGCTTTCATAAGTCAACTAGGTTAACCTTGGTCAACGTCAAAGTCAATGGTCAAAATCAACGCTTCGAGTTGACTCAACTCGTCGAGTCACCCCCTGACTCGCCGAGTTCCTATGCTACACATAATCGCGAAACCACGAACCAACTCATCGAGTTCCTTCTGAACATAATCGGGACATTACCATCTTAACTCGTCGAGTCCTTCCCTGGACTCGGCGAGTTCTTCAGTCTGTTAAGCCTTCCTTAATGGCTTAAGCCACTATACTTCAGATCTGAGCCCCAAACTTCGTCTATATGCTGTAAATGACCTCTTAAGGGTAAAGTTTCCAACTTTACCCACTCCTAGTCGTTCTTAATGGGTTTAGCTCCAACCCTAGCTCCTTAAGACATATAATCATTGTCCAAAGACCACAATATTCCAAACTAAAGCACATCCACATATATCCAGGCCTTAGACACTCAACAAACACGTAAAGCCTCTGCCTTTTCATCCATGCATGGCCCTTTTTGGTTCAAAAGGCCATAACAACTCCTTAAAGCTTGCATGGGGGTTTCTAATGGCATAAAGCTTGCACCTTTATGCCTTAACCACCCTTAGGGATTCCAGATCTGAAAGGATCTTTCTTGGGACGTCTTTGTCTCGTAGATCAAGCTCCATGGACCAAAACTCTCATGAAAGGGACATATATAGATCTAAGAAACTATAAGCCAAGATGAAGACTTGATTACTAGAGAATTATGGAAATGAGATTGTGTTGTTGGATCTACAAACTTCTCCTTGAACCTTCAAACTCCTTCTTCTTCATCTAGTCTCCAAGAGCACCTCAACTCACTTAAAAATGGCTCACACACTCAATAAAAACTCTAGGGTTTCGTGGCTTATGTTCTGGGAAATGGGGGCTGGGAATGGAACCCAAAGGAGGAGAATAGGATGTTTAAATAGGGTACCAAGTCCCAAATTTAGGGTTTCCCAACCCTGACCAACTCGTCGATTTGGTCCCCCAACTCGTCGAGTAGGTCACTTAATCCGTGCCCTAAACTTCGTTCCTACTCGTCGAGTTCCTCCCTGGGCTCGACGAGTAGCCTTCCTAGTTATGGTTTTTTTCTTTCCTTTCTTGGCCTTCTGGATTCCGTGTGTTACAACTCTCCCCCACTTAAACTAGACTTCGTCCTTGAAGTCCGCTGCGGCCAACTACCCCGCAACCTCTTACGGAATCCTATACAATGCATACTTTGCCTGCTCGGTCCAGTCCTCGAAGGACCGCTTCTATTGGCCTTCCGCCCTGCCCTCCTAAGCGAAATGTGTGACAACCCAAAACCTTTTCCGTTTCTATTATCCGATTTCCGTTAATAAAATTTGAATTTTATTTGAATTTTATTAAGTTTCCGTCAAACTTCTTGGTTTAGAAAATCATCTAGTTTTTATAATTAAATTTATATACGAGTCGGAACCAAAAACCGCACGAAATTCGAGTTTTCCTTCGAGCGAAACAGCAGTTCACGGCCTGACTGAGTTTACGGCCGTACACTCGTTTACAGTTGGTGTCAGGTGGACCCCACCCACCGACCACAAAACCCTATATATATGAGACCCCCACCCTCATTTGAACACTGCTGGCCGAAAACTCTTTCATTCTCTCTCTAGAACCCCTAACCGTAAACACCTAAAACGTCCTTTTTCTTCCGAAAAACATCAAAGATCATCATTTGGGGTCGTTTGGGAGCATCTAGAACATGTTTTCAGCGAAATTAAACACCCATGTTCTTGAGTTTATGGTCGTACACGCTTGATATCTTCAAATCTTCAAAGGCTGTAAACAATTCACGACCGTAAACTCCATTCATGACCGTAAACTCCATTCACGACCGTAAACCCCTGTTCACGGCCGCACACACATCTTGAGCAGTGAAAAACTCGTTTTCCGATTCAACCAACTCCCGGTAACATTCCTTAACCGAAAACAAGTGTTTTCTAACACTTTACTTAACGAAATCGCTAATTTAAATGCATATATGTATGTATTGGTATTAGGTTCCCGTTAAGTGCCACGTACAACAACCCGAGGATCTTCGTTTCCAGTCGACCTTTCACACAACAACAGTGAGTTCATACCCCTACATTTTCATGATTTTTAATGTTTTCAGGGGGGGAATACAAGCCCAACACAAACGATTTTGTGAAACTAAAACAAAAGGATTTCAATGAGTTTAAAACGTATGCAAGTGACACAGATAAATGATTTTTCCACGTTTTATGAAACACCCAGACATTTTACCCCTTTTGTACTACATTGAGCATAAAGGACACTTTCAACTTGGAAATATAATTGCATAGTTTTCAGAAGATCTTACAAACGAAGTACATAACTTTTCAATCAAACTATAATAGGTATAGTTTGGGGAATTCAATACATAACTTCGTTTACAATTCATATTACATGCATGAGTAACCATATAAACTATGACAGATTTAGTTTATGGCATACGTTACTACAAGAGAACGACATATAATAATTATTTAAGTATAACTATTATCTTATACATTATACATACAAGGCTCAATAAATTAAGATCACTACAGAACCACACGTAAACTAGTTAATACAGGACTGTGAGACCACACTTTATTTGTACCCTTTTGGGTACTGGTTAAATCCTCAACCTATAGTGTAACCAGAGTCTCCTGGAGGGAGAGCGTGAGATTTATGAATAGATCTATTCGGGACTGACAATCCCACACCTAAACTACTAGCTACAGTTAGACAGACATGCCTGGGGTGACAAATGTCATACCATACGACGCCTGAAGAACGTCACTGAGGTCATCAGTCATATCAAGCATGGTTATACGAACTCACAATAGTATAAACTAACCTTTTGTTTACGGGATATCATTCTTCAGTAGTTTTATTTTCATTAATAGAACTACTACATACTACAACTGGAGGATTCCAGGGATTTCATTTCATGGTTTTATTTAAATATTAAAACTACTATACTTACTGGTGTTAGCCAGGGTTGTCATACTATACTTACTGGTGTTAGCCAGGGTTTTCATAACTATACATTACTGGTGGTAGCCAGGGATTTCATACAAGAACTTTTATACAAAACAATACAATATAGTTGGTGGTACCAGGCATACATATAAGTAATTTCATATACAAATAATAAACATACAATTGGTCTTAGGGTTTAAGACTACTTCTTCATTACTTAAGAAAATATGGGATTTTCTTGGAAACATACAAACATTTTTACGGATTCATCAACAAATGTTCATTACAAAAACATGCTTATGAACTGACCAGCTTTATGCTGATACTCTTTCAAAACTGTTTGTATTCTCAGGAAATCAATAGACAGGTACCTTCTGGATTTTGAGAAGACGGAGCAATAAAAGTCACGTTTTCATACTTTTGCTTATACTTTTGATGTATACAAACAAAGACTTAAACTGATTTAAACCTTTTTCATGTATGTATTCACTGTAATGGTTGTGTTACTATGATTGCTATGATATAATGGTTGTGATACTAAACATGACGTCATCCACCCCCGAACGTTTCTGCCGTTTCGGTTTGGGGGTGTGACAAAATTCTAATCCTCGAAGGTATCATCCTAAGAACAGTCCAAATACTATAACCTTTAGTACATCGCTCTTGCCCAATTGGCCATCCTTCTGGTACTACCCGAGTGACTGTGGTGTTGCAGCAAGTCTAAAACTTACCGAGTATACATATACATTAGGTATCAATAGAACAAAACATACAACTTAAAATACTATAGGAGTATTTTAGATAGAGCCGAATACAGTATAGAGATTTATTCCAAATGTTGCTACATATTTCTTCATAGCGATAGTTTACTTGCATTAGTAACCCTTCTCTATTTATCGCTTCGTAGAACACTTTATCTATCAGGCTGAGATATATTTCTGTGTTATATCTCTTGATTCTAAAAATTCTAGAGGACTTATCATCCTCTTTTTCTTCATTATTTTTAGAACAAGATGCCTCCCAGAAAGAGACCCAACAGGAAGAACAACAATCCCCCAACTGATCCTACACCACTACCTCCACAGTTCGATCCTGCCATGTTCCAGGCAGCAGTTACAACCGCCGTGACTGCAGCAATGGCGCAAATAAATCAGGGTAGCTCTGGTGGATCAGGAGGTGGACCAGATCCCCAAAATGTTGGTGGAGGCCAGGGACACCAAAATGAGTGTTCCTACAAGGACTTCGTGAACGCAAAACCCAAGTCCTTCGACGGCAATGCTGGAGTCATTGCCTTAACTCGATGGATTGAGAAGATCGAATCGGTCTTCGAGATCTGTGCGTGCTCCGAAGCAAACAGAGTGAAGTTCGCCGCCTGCACCTTCACCGACAGAGCATTGACCTGGTGTAATGGTCGCGTCAAATCCCGAACCCTGCCGGTAGCAAATGCCATAGGTTGGGATAACTTAAAGGAGCTTATGCTTGCTGAATACTCCCCACGGGGCGAGATGCAGAAGTTGGAGCATGAGCTCTGGAACCTGAAGATGAAGGGTTCCGACATTGCTGCCTACACAGCTAGATTCTGCAACCTGGCTCTTCTCTGTCCGGGAATGGTCACCCCGGAAAGCAAGAAGACTGAAAGGTACATTTGGGGATTGACACCCCCAACACAAGGAAATGTTTTGGCTGCTAAGCCTACCACATTTGACAGCGCCAAGTGCCTGGCGCAGACCCTGATAGATCACGGGATCGATCTTGATAAGGTGACAGCCGTTCCCGAACCAACAAAGGAGAGTGGTGGGAAGAAGAAGAAATTCTGGAACAAACGTAAGGGGGAGTCTTCGCAGGAGCCCTCCAAGAAACAACAAACATTGGCAGTCCACGCTGCTACTACTCCTACTGCAGTTCCCACTACTCCAACAACCCCCAGCCGCTATGCTAGAAACCTACCCCTGTGCAACAAGTGCAACTACCATCATCATGGGCAGTGTCGGTAGATGTTGTGCAACAGCTGTAGTAAGAAGGGTCACACAACTCGGTTCTGCAAGACACCAATCCAACCTACCAATTAGGCTCCTGGAGCGGGCGCCGGTCAAGCCTGTTATGGCTGTGGAGAGGTTGGACACTTCAAAAGAAATTGCCCCAAGGCAACAAAAGCTAGCAACACAGGGAGAGTACTAGTTATGGGCCAGGAGGATGCAGTCGTTGATCCTACTGTTGTTACAGGTACGTTCCTCCTTGACAACTCTTATGGATGCATTCTTTTCGATTCTGGTGTGGAGAGGAGTTTTGTTAGTCATGCATTCAAACATCTACTCAAATGTAAATCCCAACCTTTAATTGAAATATTTACCGTCGCGATGGCTAACGGAAAGAAAGAGAGCACTAACGACATATTCATAGGCTGTACTCTTACCCTAGATGATCATTCCTTTCCCATCGATCTTATGCCGATATCCATAAAGAGCTTCGATGTCATAATCGACATGGATTGGTTGAGCCCCAATCGTGCTGATATCCTTTGCTACGAGAAAGCTATCCGTCTCAATCTTCCCTCTGGCGAAGCCCTCACTATTTACTGTGATAAACTCAGTTCGAGCCTTCGTATCATATCATGCATTAAAGCCCAGAAGTATCTGCGGAAGGAGTTCCATGCATTCCTAGCTCATGTTGTTGACGAAACGCAAAAAGTTAAAGACCTCGAAAGCATCCTCGAAGTCTGTAACTTTCCTAATGTCTTCCCCGAAGATCTTCCAGGAATTCCTCCCGAGTGCCAAGTCGAGTTTCGTATTGACTTAATCCTTGGAGCTACTCCTGTAGCTAAATCTCCATACCGCCTAGCGCCGGCGGAAATGCAGGAGTTATCCAGCCAGCTCAATGAGCTAATCAGCAAAGGATTCATAAGACCGAGTTCCTCACCCTGGGGAGCCCCGATCCTATTCGTGAAGAAGAAGGATGGATCCTTTCGGATGTGCATTGACTATCGAGAACTGAACAAGCTGACTATCAAGAACCGTTATCCCTTGCCTAGAATCGACGACCTCTTCGATCAACTTCAGGGAGCCAGTTACTTCTCGAAGATAGACCTAAGATCAGGGTACCATCAACTGCGGGTTCACGAGAATGATGTGCCCAAGACAGCATTCCGAACTCGCTATGGACACTATGAGTTTGTAGTAATGCCCTTCGGTCTAACCAACACACCGACGGTATTCATGGATCTGATGAATCGGGTGTGTCGCCCTTTCTTAGACAAGTTCGTGATCGTGTTCATTGACGATATACTTGTCTACTCGCGGAGCGAAGCTGATCATAAGCAGCATTTGAGGCAGGTGCTAGAAACATTAACGGCGGAGAAGCTATATGCAAAATTCTCAAAGTGTGAGTTCTAGATCAGGAAGGTAACTTTCCTTGGTCACGTGGTTAGCAAGGAAGGCATACACGTAGACCCTTCCAAAATCAAAGCGATCGAGAATTGGTCAGCACCAAAGACACCCTCAGAAATCCGCTAATTCTTGGGTCTCGCTGGCTACTATCACAGATTTATCCAGAATTTCTCCAAAATCGCTAAGCCTTTAACCACCTGACACAGAAAGGTGTAACCTTTAGTTGGGGAGAAAAGCAAGACACTGCGTTTCAAACATTGAAGCAGGCCCTATGCAGCGCACCTATCTTGTCCCTGCCCGAAGGGACGGAAGACTTTGTTGTCTACTGTGATGCATCCAATCAGGGCCTAGGTTGTGTGCTCATGCAGCGAGGAAAGGTTGTCGCCTATGCCTCGCGACAGTTGAAAACACACGAAGTCAATTACACAACTCATGATCTAGAGTTGGGAGCAGTGGTCTTCGCGTTAAAGATATGGAGACATTATCTCTACGGAACCAAGTGCACTGTATTCACCGACCATAAAAGCCTACAACATATCTTCGATCAGAAAGAGTTAAACATGAGGCAGCGGCGGTGGGTAGAGCTACTCAGTGACTACGAGTGCGAAATACGCTACCATCCCGGCAAGGCTAATGTGGTAGCGGATGCCCTCAGCCGAAAAGAGTATTCAGGTCGTAAAGTGAAGGCACTAACGATGACCATCCATTCCCATTTATCCGTACAAATCAGAGAGGCTCAGCTGGAAGCCTTAAAACCAGAAAACATGACGGATGAAGCCTTGCGGGGAATGGAAAAGAACCTAGAGGTCAAGGGAGATGGAGTTTACTATTTCATGAACCGGATCTGGACCCCAAAGTACGGTGGGTACAGGGAGGTTGTCATGAACGAAGCTCACAAGACCAGATACTCTGTTCACCCAGGTTCAGATAATATGTATCTGGATCTCAAACAACTCTATTGGTGGCCAAACATGAAAGCAGAAATCGCTACCTTCGTGGGCAAGTGCCTGACTTGTGCCAAGGTGAAGGTGGAATACCAAAAGCCCTCAGGTCTACTTCAGCAGCCAGAAATACCTGAGTGGAAGTGGGAAAGGATTACAATGGATTTTATTACTAAGCTACCCAGGTCTCCGAGTGGGCACGATGCCATTTGGGTAATTGTCGATCGACTAACTAAATATGCCCACTTCCTGCCAATAAAGGAAAACTTCAAAATGGAGAAACTCACGCGAATCTACATTCGAGAGATAGTCCGCCTTCATGGTGTACCTGCGTCCATTATCTCCGATCGAGATAGCAGGTTTACCTCGAGATTTTGGCAGTCACTACAGAAGGCTCTTGGAACTAAGCTGGATATGAGCACATCTTACCATCCACAGAAAAATGGGCAGAGTGAGAGAACCATTCAAACGTTAGAAGATATGCTGAGAGCCTGCGTCATTGACTTTGGCATGTCGTGGGACACTTACTTTCCCTTGGTAGAATTTTTCTACAACAACAGCTACCATACCAGCATCAAGGTTGCGCCTTTCGAAACCCTCTGTGGCCGTAAGTGCAGATCCCCTCTGTTGAGACATCCCCTAATTTCTCGGCCAGAAAAGACCGATTTATTTTATGCTTTTTAAAACAAAATCAGAGAAATCTTTTTAAAAGATGTTGCGGAATTGGTCCCCAAAAAAATACATGATAAAAGTTTATCAAAACCCTTCTTTAAGAAGGTATATATTTTCCATATATATATCAAAACCTCGGGATGTCATGTTCCGATACAGATCAAAAGCATAAATAAGACATTATAAGCCTTACTACAGTTATTTACAACTACTGGCCTATAATCAAAAATCTCTCATCGTCCTCCGACTATGCTCGGGGTCCACTACCTGTAATCATAAAAAGCTGAGTGGGTTAGGCTTGGGAGCCTGGTGAGCATATAGGGTTTTCAACCCATAATAATAATAACTTATTAAGTTCACCAATCAACAATAACCCTGATTACCCATTACCGTTGTCCTCACTTTACGTCCCTAAACACCTAACACAAGGGACTTAGCCTAAGGAATATCTTCGGGATGGACACTACTGCTGAGGGGACCCCTCAGCCGTACATGTCCTAAAGGCAACCATGAGGGGGATTGGAGTACGCCAATGAACATTTAGTTCATCAACACCTACAAGTTGCGAACTTGCTAGTGTACCACTGGACTGTCTAGAAAGGTCCGTGATCGTCATCTATACTCCGCTAGACGAATACAACGACAACACCGAGGCCTCTAATCATTTTAACACCCATCGACTATTTCTTCTACCCATGTTCTACCCAACATATTTGTAGATAAAATACATATACAGTTTAAAACTTGTATAAAACATCTATTCAACAGTCACCTCAAATAAACAATTAACATATTTACACATAGCACGTATTTTAAGCTAAATACTTCATATCTATGTGTAAAGTGAAAGTAACTACACACTCACATGATTTGATGATAATCGGGCAGCAATTCGTTTCCTAAAACGTTCGTTTCTAATAAAACCGGGAGTTTTATTGAGAAACCGGGCTTTGCGAAGGTCGGGCTTCGAAACCGAAAAGATAAATTTTCCGGGCTTCTCGGGCACTTCGTGGCGTATTCCGGGGGTTATAATTGATACCGGGGCTTTGGGGGACGTTAAAATGAAAGAAATATGGAAAGAGGGGCTAAAAGTGACAATTTTCCAAAATATACCCGGGAGGTCTCGCACCCTCTTATTTATAGGTGCGAGTCTCCTGATCCAACGGCTGAGAAGGCTCCAGGTGGCGCAGATCCGAGGGCTCGCAGCACCTGCTCGCACGTGGGCTAGCACGTGGCTGCGCATGCGAGGGGCTGCTGGCAGCTTCTTAGTGGACCGAGGTCTAGTGGTCCGAGATAGGGGGTTCGTGGCATCCTGCGAGGGTTCGGACACGAGGAAAGGGGCACGCGTCGCCTTCTCACTGGACCTCTTCGGATGACTCAGTAGCTCGGTTGAATCAGCACAATTTCGGACACGTGGCATGTTCTAAGCGAGGACACCTGGCCGAAGTCTACCTATGTGAAATTCCTCGGTTTTGGGGATTTTTCTCGTTTTTCGCGCCAAAACTTCTAAAATCCATAACTTTCGCATACGGGCTCCGTTTTTGACGTTATTTATATGCACGCGTAGGTAAAATTACGCTCTACAACTTTCGTTTAGACTTTGTCGGGTAATTTTGACTTTAATTTTTATATTATTATTTTTAACAGACCGGGACAGGAAATTCGTTAAAAATTCATAACTTCTTCATCCGACGTCCGTTTTCGTCAGACTTTTTACCGTTGTGCTACTATTGACAAGACCTTCGATTCTCATTTAGGTCGTGTCGGCTAAAAATCACTCGATCTAAAATTCGAGTTTTTAGCTGTCTATTGCTAAGCTGAAACTTCGAAAAATCATAACTTCCTCATACGAAGTCAGATTTGGGCGTTCTTCTTATACCTACTCTCGGTTTAACGAACACTACGAGTTTTGTTTAGATCACGAAGGCTAAAAAGTAGTTTATCAAAAACTCACTTTTTACGACATTCAGCACCGTGCCGGTTTTGTCGTGAAACTTCGACAGGTCATAACTTCTTCGTTATAACTCGAATTTTGGTATTCTTTATATATCCGTAATCCTTGTCACGACCACTACAACTTTCTTAATAGATATCGGCTTTATCTAATATTTATTTTTGACGCTCATTTTTATTCTTAATTAGTTAACTCCTAGTAATTAAGCATAAAACACATAAAACACATAGAATTCACATAATTCTTTTTCATTTCTTCAAAATGAGTTACAAAGGTTAACCTAGACTATCATATCAAGATTAATGCCTAGGCTAGAAACACGAGCGTTATAATTCTCTCCCCCTTAGGATGATTCCGTCCCCGGAATCACACCTCAACAAACAACTGCGGGTAGCGACTCATCATGTCACTCTCCGTTTCCCAGGAGAGATTTGGCCCATTCGTATGTTTTCAGCGCACAAGCACTAAATCAACCATCTTACGTCGCAACTTCATTGTCTTACGGTCAACGATTGCCTCAGGTTCTTCAATCAACCTCTTGTTTTCATCCAACCTTAACTCAGAAATCGGAATTATGTCGGACACATCTCCCGTGAACTTCCTCAAATAACACACATGAAAGGTGTTATGAATACCCTCCAGTTCTTCCGGTAATTCTAGCCTGTAAGCTTGATTACCGATCCTCTGAAGAACTTTAAATGGTCCAATAAACCTTGGACTCAACTTTCCCCTTTTACCAAATCTTATAAGTCCCTTCCACGGAGAGACTTTAAGTAAAACCGAATCTCCAACTTCGAAGGATATCGGTTGTCTTTTCTTGTCAGCATAGCTCTTTTGACGATCTTGGGCAGCTAACATCCTTTCTCTTATCACTTTCAACTTTTCAGCAGTCTGATGGACTATTTCAGGTCCCATAAACTGCTTTTCCCCAGCTTCCTGCCAACATGATGGCTTTCGACACTTTTCCCCATACAAAGCGTGATAAGGTGCCATCTTAATGCTTGAGTGGAAACTATTATTATAGGAAAATTCTAGTAGAGGTAAGTGTTCATCCCAGTTACCTTGGAATTCTAGGGTACATGCTCTCAGCATATCCTCCAACGTTTGAATTGTTCGCTCGCTTTGACCATCAGTTTGCGGATGGTAAGCTGTACTTAAACACAACTTGGTACCCAATTCCTCTTGTAGACTCCTCCAAAACCTTGAGGTAAAACGGCTGTCACGATCGGATACAATCGTTAACGGAACACCGTGTAGCCTCATAATTTCCTTCACGTAAGAATTCGCAAGTTTATCCATAGACCATTTCTCGTTAGCGGCTATGAAATGCGCACTCTTAGTGAAGCGATCAACGACCACCCAAATCATGTCGTGACCGTTCCTTGTTCTGGTCAGTTTAGTCACAAAATCCATGGTAATGTCCTCCCATTTACCCATGGGTACAGGTAAAGGTTCTAAACTCTCATACGGTTTCTGATGTTGTGCCTTAACCTTAGCACAAGTTACACACTCGGCCACATACTTAGCAACATCGAGCTTCATCGTCGGCCACCAGTAATAGGGTTTTAGATCCCTATACATTTTCGTACTGCCGGGATGAATCGGGTACATGGTTTTGTGAGCTTCTTCCATCAGAAGACCTCTTACTCCTCCTGTCTTAGGTACCCAAATTCTATCTTTGAATACCTTCAATCCTTGACCATTTGTATCAAACACCAACGTTTTACCCAAACGTTCCTCCTTCCGGTCATTTTTCTCCAAAGCTTCCTCCTAAGCTTTCTTTATACTTTCCACAATTGTCGAGACGACTTCAATTCTCAGCGCTCTTGGCCTTCTCTTTTCAAGATTTACCTTCCGACTGAGAGCATCAGCAACAACATTTGCTTTACCAGGGTGGTAAAGTATCTCACAGTCGTAGTCCTTGAGTAGTTCTAGCCAGTGTCGCTGCCTCATGTTCAATTCCTTCTGATTAAAGAGATATTGAAGACTCTTATGATCAGTGAAAAGTTTGCATTTAGTACCATAAAGATAGTGCCTCCATATCTTTAATGCGAATACTACCGCTGCCAATTCCAGATCATGAGTGGGGTAGTTCTTTTCATGATCTTTCAACTGCCTCGATGCATACGCTATCACTTTATCCCTTTGGGTCAGAACACATCCTAACCCAACTCCAGAGGCATCACTATAAACTGCGAAGTCATCAACTCCTTCAAGTAACGAAAGAATCGGTGCTTCACACAATCTCTTCTTTAAATTTTCAAAGGCCTCCTTATGCTTTTCATTCCAAGCATAAGTAGCTCCTTTTTGGGTCAAAGCTGTTAATGGAGTAGCAATCGAAGAAAAGCCTTGGATAAATCGGCGATAATATCCGGCTAATCCTAAAAAGCTTCGAATCTCCGTGGGACTTTTTGGTTGTTCCCACTTCATTACATCTTCAATCTTTGCTGGGTCAACCATTATTCCTTCTTGGTTAACCACATGACCTAAAAATTGGACTTCTTGAATCGAAAATTCACATTTGGAGAACTTTGCATACAGCTTCTCCTCTTTCAGAACTTCCAGCACTTCACGCAGATGCTTTTCATGCTCCTGCTTGCTTTTCAAATAGATCAAGATATCGTCTATGAATACTATCACGGATTTATCAAGGTATGGTTTACAAATCCTGTTCATCAAATCCATGAAAGCTGCTGGGGCATTGGTTAATCCGAACGACATAACCAAAAATTCATAGTGTCCATATCTTGTTCTGAACGCAGTCTTTTCGATATCCTGCTCCCTCACCTTTAGTTGATGGTATCCGGACCTAAGATCGATCTTCGAGAAATAGCTCAAACCTTGCAACTGGTCGAACAGGTCATCGATCCTCGGCAGCGGGTACTTGTTCTTTATTGTCGCTTTATTCAGATCTCTGTAATCGATGCACATTCTCATGCTCCCGTCTTTCTTCTTTACAAATAACACAGGGGCTCCCCAGGGTGATGAACTAGGTCGAATGAAACCTTTGTCCAATAACTCCTGAAGTTGTGTCATAAGTTATTTCATTTCGGTTGGTGCTAATCGGTACGGTGCTTTGGCTATCGGCGTTGTTCCTGGTAACAAGTCGATACGAAACTCCACTTGTCGAACAGGGGGCAATCCGGGAAGATCTTCGGGAAAGACTTCCGGATAATCACACACCACCGGAATATCCTGCACCTCCTTCTTTTCTTTCTTAGCATCGATCACGAACGCTAAATATGATGCACACCCCTTGGCCAAACACTTTCTGGCTTTCATTAGGGAAATGATTCCAGAATTTACTCTGCGTTTGTCTCCATACACCATAAACAACTCTTTCCCTGGCGGGTTTACTTTTACTATTTTCTGCCTACACAATATTTCGGCATCATTGGCGCTAAGCCAATCCATTCCTAAAACTATGTCGAAACCATTTAACTCGATAGGCAATAATTCCTCGTGGAACTTATTCCCATCCAAGACAATGAGGATGTTTTTCATACGATGGCTAACAGGTACAAACTTGCCACTAGCAATTTCGACTAATAAGGCATTAACTAGTCTATCAACAGGCAAAGCTAGTTTTCTACCAAATTCGTGCGAAATAAAGGAGTAATTGGCTCCAGAATCAAAAAAAATTTGGCCAGGCAATTCATTTACGAGAAAGGTACCTGAAGCGACATCGGCTTCTTCTTTCGCAGCTTCGAGTGTCATCTGAAAGGCTCTCGCCTTTGGCTTTGGTGGCCGATTGGGTTTCGCTGCGTCTTTCTTCTTCGGGAAATCCCTCAAAATATGCCCTTGTTCATGGCACCCATGACAAACGTTATTAGTGAAGGTGCATTCATTGGCATAATGCCCCGACTTTCCACACTTGTAACAAGTGATTCCCACGCTGCATTTCCCAGCATGTTTCTTCTTGCACTTGTCACACCACTTGGCTTCGGCTCCTCCTCCGAATTTTCTCGAACCAGACTTCGAGAATTTGTTCTTTTTATTGGAACCTGACGTTCCTTCAAACTTTCTCTTTTCGCCAACTTTAACCTTGCTGGCGGCTCTCCCCTTAATCATATCTTCAACAGACTTGGCAGCCCAGATAGTTGCCTCCAAAGTAAGTGTCTGACGTACTGGCACCGCATACTCCCATGGAAGTCCCTTTCCGTACCTGTCAATTTTTGTCAGCTCGTCTAGAACCATATGCAAAGCAAACTCCATTTTGTCTGTGAAGCTATTCGTATACTCGTCAACGGTCATACTTCCCTTCTTCAACGTTAGAAATTGGTTTTCTAACTCAAGTACGTTTTGGGCCGAGCAGAACTTGCGCTTAAAGTGCACCAAGAACTCTGCCCAAGTCATTTCCAGTGGCTCATTAGGGCTTAGGGTTTTCCCCAATGTGTTCCACCAACGCAGCACTACCCCTGAACTGACGTACTGCAAAAGTGGTTTGTAACTTGCCTTGGCAATCACAAGTCATGAAAGCCAATTCCATTTCCGAGATCAATGGATCCATTACTCCGACAGGATCTTCTTTTCCAGTGAAGGTCGATGGCTTGCAAGTCATAAAGTCCTTATACTTGCACCCATTTCTCTCCACTCTACCCTCGTGGTTATTTCTCCCAACCACGAGCGGTTCACTATGACCAACCGATCTGATGTTGTTCCCTTCTTCAGATCGATCGTCATTTAGTTCACGTTGTTCAACAGGAACTGAAGGTTCATCCCTGTTGTTCAGCAACATTTGCCTCAACTCCTCCCTTTGTTCAGCCAACATGGTCTGAATCATAGTTCGTACTCCAGCCATAGTGATGGGTTCTGGTGCAGCTCCTACTATAGGCACCTGTTCCACCACTTTGGGTTGAGGTTGTTGGTTTCTGTTTGTGTTTCCCGCTCCACTTCGAGTTCTTGACATTACAATCTATATACTGAATAAGGTGAATTTAGGTCTTTATCCTTGTTAGATATTTCAATTCCCTTATCACTCCGAAACGTTTACATGTTAGTTCTAATCTCGTAATCATATGCTTAGAATCCTACACACATAAGGTTTCCAGATCCGGTCGGCAACAGACCATATATCCTATCAGATAACGGCATATATGGCAAACATATAGCATTTAGCACATAAGGGCATTTTAGGCATCTTTCCTAAAATAAACTAATGCTCATGTCTAAAATATGGTAGACACTCACCTCACAATCATCACTTAGCATTCTAAGTTTAAGTCTAGAAATTCTACAATTTCTTAGTTCGCTTAAACTAATGCTCTGATACCAACTGAGACATCCCCTAATTTCTCGGCCAGAAAAGATCGATTTATTTTATGCTTTTTAAAACAAAATCAGAGAAATCTTTTTAAAAGATGTTGCGGAATTGGTCCCCAAAACAATACATGATAAAAGTTGATCAAAACCCTTCTTTAAGAAGGTATATATTTTCCATATATATATATATATATATATATATATATATATATATATATATATATATATATATATATATATATATATATATATATATATATATATATATATATATATATCAAAACCTCGGGATGTCATGTTCCGATACAGATCAAAAGCATAAACAAGACATTATAAGCCTTACTACAGTTATTTACAACTACTGGCCTATAATAAAAAATCTCTCATCGTCCTCCGACTATGCTCGGGGTCCACTACCTGTAATCATAAAAAGCTGAGTGGGTTACGCTTGGGAGCCTGGTGAGCATATAGGGTTTTCAACACACAATAATAATAACTTATTAAGTTCACCAATCAACAATAACCCTGATTACCAATTCCCGTTGTCCTCACTTTACGCCCCTAAACACCTAACACAAGGGACTTAGACTAAGGAATATCTTCGGGATGGACACTACTGCTGAGGGGACTCCTCAGCCATACATGTCCTAAAGGCAACCATGAGGGGGATTGGAGTACGCCAATGAACATTTAGTTCATCAACACCTACAAGTTGCGAACTTGCTAGTGTACCACTGGACTGTCTAGAAAGGTCCGTGATCGTCATCTATACTCCGCTAGACGACTACAACGACAACACCAACAACAACACCGATGCCTCTCATCATTTTAACACCCATCGACTATTTCGTCTACCCATGTTCTACCCACCATATTTGTAGATAAAATACATATACAATTTAAAACTTGTATAAAACATCTATTCAACAGTCACCTCAAATAAACAATTAACATATTTACACATAGCACGTATTTTAAGCTAAATACTTCATATCTATGTGTAAAGTGAAAGTAACTACACACTCACATGATTTGATGATAATCGGGCAGCAATTTGTTTCCTAAAACGTTCGTTTCTAATAAAACCGGGAGTTTTATTGAGAAACCGGGCTCTGCGAAGGTCGGGCTTCAAAACCGAAAAGATAAATTTTCTGGGCTTCTCGGGCACTTCGTGGCGTATTCCGAGGGTTATAATTGATACCGGGGCTTTGGGGGACGTTAAAATGAAAGAAATATGGAAAGAAGGGCTAAAAGTGACAATTTTCCAAAATATACCCAGGAGGTCTCGCACCCTCCTATTTATAGGTGCGAGCCTCCTGATCCAACGGCTGAGAAGGCTCCAGGTGGCGCAGATCCGAGGGCTCGCAGCACCTGCTCGCACGTGGGCTCGCACGTGCGAGGGGCTGCTGGCAGCTTCTTAGTGGACCGAGGTCTAGTGGTCCGAGATAGGGGGTTCGTGGCATCCTGCGAGGGTTCGGACACGAGGAAAGGGGCACGCGTCGCCTTCTCACTGGACCTCTTCGGATGACTCAGCAGCTCAGATGACTCAGCATAATTTCGGACACGTGGCATGTTCTAAGCGAGGACACGTGGCCGAAGTCCACCTATGCGAAATTCCTCGGTTTTGGGGATTTTTCTTGTTTTTCGCGCCAAAACTTCTAAAATCCATAACTTTCGTATACGAGCTCTGTTTTTGACGTTCTTTATATGCACGCGTAGGTAACATTACGCTCTACAACTTTTGTTTAGACTTCGTCAGCTAATTTTGACTTTAATTTTTATATTTTTATTTTTAACAGACCGGGACAGGAAATCCGTTAAAAATTCATAACTTCTTCATCCGACGTCCGTTTTCATCAGACTTTTTACCGTTGTGGTACTATTGACGAGACCTTCGATTCTCGTTTAGGTCGTGTCGGCTAAAAATCACTCGATCTAAAATTCGAGTTTTTAGCTGTCTACTGCTAAGCTGAAACTTCGAAAAATCATAACTTCCTCATACGAAGTCAGATTTGGGCGTTCTTTTTATACCTACTCTCGGTTTAACGAACACTACGAGTTTCGTTTAGATCACTAAGGCTAAAAAGTAGTTTATCAAAAACTCACTTTTTACGACATTCTGCACCGTGCCGGTTTTGTCGTGAAACGTCGACAGGTCATAACTTCTTCGTTATAACTCGGATTTTGGTATTCTTTATATATCCGTAATCCTTGTCACGACCACTACAACTTTCTTAATAGATATCGGCTTTATCTAATATTTATTTTTGACGCTCATTTTTATTCTTAATTAATTAACTCCTGGTAATTAAGCATAAAACACATAAAACACATAGAATTCACATAATTCCTTTTTATTTCTTCAAAATGAGTTACAAAGGTTAACCTAGACTATCATATCAGATTAATGCCTAGGCTAGAAACATGAGCGTTACATCTGTGTTGGGCTGAGGTGGGTGATACGTAGCTAGTCAAGGGGCAAGTCCCCGACAGCACTCTCACGGGTCCTGAAATCATCCGAGAGACGACTAAAAAGATTGTACAACTACTAGAGCGAATAAAAGCATCAAGAGATAGACAAAAGAGCTACTCCGATAAGAGACGAAAACCCTTGGAGTTCCAGGTTGGTGTCGTGTTCTTTTGAAGGTCTCACCCTGGAAGGGCATGATACGCTTCGGAAAGCGTGGAAAGCTAAATCCAAGATACATTGGACTATTCAAGATCCTCGCTAGGATCGGTCCCGTATCATACAAACTCCAGTTACCCCGAGAACTTAGCAACGTACATCCAGTCTTCCACGTGTCGAACCTAAAGAAGTGTTCGTCCGATGAGACACTTGTTATTCCTCTCGATGAGATCGAACTAGACAAGAGCTTACACTTCGTAGAGGAACCAGTTGAAATCATGGACTGAGAAGTCAAACGAACGAAACAAAGTTGCATCCCGATAGTGAAGGTTCGCTGGAATGCCAAGCGGGGACCTGAATTCACTTGGGAGCGCGAAGATTCAATGAAACAGAAGTACCCTCATCTATTTCCGAGTTCATGATTTGTATTCTGTGTCTGAATTTCGAGACGAAATTCCCTCTAACGGGGGGATGATGTGACAACCCGAAACCTTTTCTGTTTCTATTATCCGATTTCCGTTAATAAAATTAAAATTTTATTTGAATTTTATTAAGTTTCCGTCAAACTTATTGGTTTAGAAAATCATCTAGTTTTTATAGTTAAATTTATATACGAGTCGGAACCAAAAACCGCACGAAATTCGAGTTTTCCTTCAAGCGAAACAGCAGTTCACGGCCTGACTGAGTTTACGGCCGTAAACCTGTTTACGGCCGTACACTCGTTTATGGCTGGTGTCAGGTGGACCCCACCCACCGACCACAAAACCCTATATATATGAGACCCCTACCCTCATTTGAACACTGCTGGCCGAAAACTCTCTCATTCTCTCTCTAGAACCCGTGACCGTAAACACCTAAAACGTCCCTTTTCTTCCGAAAAACATCAAAGATCATCATTTGGGGTCGTTTGGGAGCATTTGGAACACGCTTTCTGCGAAATCAAACACCCATGTTCTTGAGTTTACGGTCGTACACGCTTCATATCTACAAATCTTCAAAGGCCGTAAACAGTTCACGACCGTAAACTCCATTCACGAACATAAACTCCATTCACGACCGTAAACTCCATTCATGACCGTAAACCCCTGTTCACGGCCGCACACACATCTTGAGCAGTGAAAAACTCGTTTTCCGATTCAACCAAGTCCCGGTAACATTCCTTAACCGAAAACAAGTGTTTTCTAACACTTTACTTAACGAAATCGCTAATTTAAATGCATATATGTATTTATTGGTATTAGGTTCCCGTTAAGTGCCACGTACAACAACCCGAAGATCTTCGTTTCCAGTCGACGTTTCACACAACAACAGTGAGTTCATACCCCTACATTTTCATGATTTTTAATGTTTTCAGGGGGGAATACAAGCCCAACACAAACGATTTTGTGAAACTAAAACAAAAGGATTTCAATGAGTTTAAAACGTATGCAAGTGACACAGATAAATGATGTTTCCACGTTTTATGAAAACTCCACAAGTGAGTCACGCATCTGATACATTCTTATTGCTGAACAGGGACCGACAAAAGCTACGGGCCACCCCGCAGTCTTATGCTCCCATACCATCTGACCACTAATGCATGCTACGGGCCACCCCGTATTCTTACTATACCAGTATACTAACGGATAACCGACGAGTGCAACGGGCCACACCGCAATCTTACTACATTTCTCACACTATCTGACCACTGGTGAATGCTACGGCTATCCCGTAGTCTGACAACACCTTCCACACCGACTGGCTGCTAGTGGATGCTACGGCTAACCCGCAGGCTTACAACACTTTCCACACTAATTGGATGCTAGTGAATGCTACGGCTAACCCGCAGTCTTACAAGACTTTCCACTACTCAACCGCTGACTACTAATCCGAACATACCCATAATCAAGCATACATGCACGATCTAATATCCCGAGCTGAACTCATGTCCTGACTGAGATCCCCATCCTGATTTCTTAAAACCTACTATCAATCATCACGAGAACACAACCTCACTGTTGGCAAGTTTTTCGAACTCCCAACTTACATTATCCTTACGCCACACAGCCCCTTGGGCCACCTTTCTTTCTAACCTGAATGTGAAACTTATCCCAGTTTCAAAGCCGCTCCTGCTCCCGTAACATGATTGTCTCTCCCCCACTTAGATCCGACTAAGTCTTCACGTCACACGAGCGTTGGAGGATTCCCATTCCTTCCTTCTTTACACGATAGACACACTAACTTCCAACACTCAATCTTGCTATTGATTCATTACTAGCCCATTCTAAAGATCGCACAATTACTGAAGACTAGATGAACACTTTCTATAATCCCAACACTAATGACCCCAAAAGCTTAACCTGATGTCCCTCTTGACCTTATAGTCCAATTAGCCGATGCTCAGAGCAACCTCTTTAGCCATAGACTGCTTCTCTTGATGCTTCCAAAAGCTATACCTAGCACAACGACTGAACTTCACCGAGTCCTGACGATGGTGAATAACCACCCTGCTGAACCCTGACCACAGATTTTCCTATGATGCTCCTAAACTGATCTTGACCCTAACCAAGATATTATTGACCGCTTCCGAACCAGCAAAAGGAAATGACTTACACTAACTACGTAATAATTCACGGTATGCAATTGGCATATGATAATTCTTGAAGATAAATTCTAAACATAAACAGGTAAACAAACCCAAAGGTACACTTACTCGGACTGATGCAAGATAACAACCACAAGATACAGATGGAGTCGGAAAGAAGACAAAAAGGTACATACCCGCAACCCCGCCTGCTGAAGTCCTGATCTCCCCCGTCTAATACTGTGAAGTGCGGCTCCCCTCTGTTGGGGCTCCTGGCCTACTCTCTCGTCTATTGGTGATTCTCAGTATAGCCGGATCATGCGCACTCACCGCTCCTTCCCTGATCATCGGACAGTCAGCCTTCTTGTGGCCCATCTGATCACAGCGAAAACATAACGAGCATGCCCCATGAGAACAATCCCTACTAACGTGACCAATCTGGCCACAATTGTAGCAGCCCAGACCCCTGGAATGACAAACTCCATCGTGCAGTTTCCCGCACGTATTGCAGTGGCTCCGGCCCTGCCGGCCCCTCACCCGATGGTCCAAAATCTTGGGTTTCTTCCCTGGGCCCTCCACTGTATGCACATGGTATGAACCTCTCTTCCCAAGGTGCTCTAAGTCGATCTCTCGCCCTCGGGCTCTGGGAGTCATATCCTTCAGGGTCTGGCACCTTAACACGCTCACCAACTTAAACGCCGACTACTGAACTGCAGTAGCTGGAGTAACCTCTGCCCTAAAACGGACCACGAACTCTTCCCAAGACATAGTCTCCAATTTGAACGACGCAGTAGATCGCACAATCAATTCCCAACAACTTCTTGCCTCCTGATGCAAGAGATCCAAGGTGAACCGAACTTTGACTCCCATGTGGTAGGAACTGGTGCGAAAGACACCTTCCATCTCCTCAATCCAACGCGAACTCAAAACCCTAGCAGTCCTTCCACTTACTAGCTCACCACCGGAGCCGGGACCAAACCTTGGTCTATCCCCATGCTTGCCCATCCTCAACCTGCAAGGCAACTATTTCCACGATCAGAGCATAACCAAGAACTCTTTTCTCATAAGCTTCTCAGATTCTCCACGACTCTCACCGATTCGAGTATGGATCCTGTGCTTTTAGTAGTACGGGCCCAATACTACCTTTCACACTTATCCATACTTTCCTCAGCAATCCTCCCGAATCCTATAAGTCACTTACTCCACCGGTATACTAAATGTCTACTAAACAACAACACAATATCTACTGAAGCAACTCCTAAGCTCCCCCTAGGTTCCCCAACCTCACCTTGCCATCAGCTGCTAAAGAACTCCCCATGATGCCAGCCATCCACCTCCTGGATATCGTCATATCCACTTAGTAGCTGACTCCCATCACTCCAGAGTTCCACAAAGCACAAAGCAAGCAGCATTCGAGCAGTAGCACTTCGATCCAAAGGACTTCCATAGAACATTCAACCCACATACCACAACTCGTGTTATCCACATCCATCCATCCTCACTACCGGCTGCCTTATGCATGCAAATTGTACACAGAACAGGAAACGAGCCAAACCACTTATTCTAAGGCTATAAGATCCTAACCATATACAATTTTTAAAACATACACTTAGCAGTTATCAATACCAAAAATCATTCTCATTCTAGCATGGCATCCAGTATTCCAAGGCTACAAGCTTCACATATCAGGCCAATCTATCGCTGTCTACTCAGCACTATCATGCAAGTCTACCAGCTCATACAACATATAAAGGCATATCTCCTAGCCCTAACTTGCATGCGATTCTCAGATCCATAAACCAAGTCATAACAAATAGCATATAGGGGTATTCTGGGGAAACTTACTTGAGATCGACTGATTGCATGCACCACACCCTTTCTTGTCTTAGAAAGCCATTTCCTTGAAAACATTTTTTTCTTTTTGAAAACATTGCAGATCCTCAGTTTGAGTTCAGACACACCCGAAAATATGTCCGAATCCCTCAAACCAAGGGTCTAATACCAATTTGTAACGACCCAAAAATCAAGGGTAAAATTTTCATTTTTAATATAGTCAAAACATAGATATCATTTATTCCAAACATCCAAAACATCGTTAATTAAAACATTTATAAGAGTTCATCCCAAAATCATTCAACGCGGAAAACATGGGTGTGTGTACTGCGATCAATCGAAGTCATTCCTTTCCAAACCGATGATACCTGAAACAATAAACAAAACTGCAAGCACGAAGCTTAGTGAGTTCCCCAGAGCATACCCCGCACAATCCATATAATCCAAATCAGCTATGACAGTTGCATAAACCATATCAATCACATAACCATGCATATAAACATATACGGATGTCGTGGGATCGTCCCCAGGGTCTTACTCCAGGATGCCATGGGCTCTCCACATGGTCGTACACCTAAGTGCCATGGGCTCTCCCATGGTCTTCCATGCAAGTATCGCAAATACAACTACCATACCACATAATCACTAGCATACCACCTATACACACATACCAGACATATCAGTAGTGAATCTACATTAACACTACAACATAGTAGGAAAGCCATGGGCTCTCCACATGGTCTTACATCTAGGTGTCATGGGCTCTCCCATGGTCTTCCATACAAAAATACCACATATACCACTAGCATACTTCCTAGCACATAACCAGCTAACATGTCACATAATTCAACTTCAGCTAGTGTACCACATATCATAAAATGGACCGACCATGGTGCCTTAGACCCATTGGTATGCTGAGGAGACTCACCTCTCAAGCTGACTGCCGAATCCCGTGAATAAACCCCTCGCTGCTACCTGGTAGATCCCCAAACTGCTGATCTCTCGACTCCCCGAGCTACCGATTATCATACAACTTAGATAAGTCCGGGATTCTTATAACTTAATCATAAGTCCTCACTGAGGTAGAAGACCATTTCACCCCTCACATACTCTTGTCCACAGGCCTTCATAATTCAACTAGGTCAACCTTGGTCAAAGTCAAAGTCAATGGTCAAAGTCAAAGTCAACGGCCAAAGTCAACGCTCTGAGTTGACTCAACTCGTCGAGTCACCCCGTGACTCGCCGAGTTCCTATGCTACACACAATAGTGAAACCACGAGCCAACTCGTTGAGTGTCTTCACGGACTCATCGAGTTCCTTCTGAACATAATCGGGACATTACCATCTTAACTCGTCGAGTCCTTCCCTGGACTCGGCGAGTTCTTCAGTTTGTTAAGCCTTCCTTAATGACTTAAGCCACTATACTTCAGATCTGAGCTCCAAACTTCGTCTATATGCTGGAAATGACCTCTTAAGGGTAAAGTTTCCAACTTTACCCACTCCTAGTCCTTCTTAATGGTTTAGCTCAAACCCTAGCTCCTTAAGACATAGATTCATTGTCCAAAGACCACAATATTCCAAACTAAAGCACAAGATCCAGGCCTTAGACACTCAACAAACACGTAAAGCCTCTGCCTTTTCATCCATGCATGGCCCTTTTTGGTTCAAAAGGCCATAACAACTACTTAAAGCTTGCATGGGGGTTTCTAATGGCATAATGCTTGCGCCTTTATGCCCTAAACACCCTTAGGGATTCCAGATCTAAAAGGATCTTTCTTGGGACGTGCTTGTCCCATAGATCAAGCTCCATGGACCAAAACTCTCATGAAAGGGACATAAATATATCTAAGAAACTATAAGCCAAGATGAAGACTTGATTAACAGAGAATTATGGAAATGATATGGTGTTGTTGGATCTACAAACTTCTCCTTGAACCTTCAAACTCCTTCTTCTTCATCTAGTCTCCAAGAGCACCTCAACTCACTCAAAAATGGCTCACATACTCAATAAAAACTCTAGGGTTTCGTGGCTTATGTTTTGGGCAACGGGCGCTGGGAATGGAACCCAAAGGAGGATAATAGGATGTTTAAATAGGGTACCAAGTCCCAAATTTAGGGTTTCCCAACCCTGACCAACTCGTCGAGTTGGTCCCCCAACTCGTCGAGTAAGTCACTTAATCCGTGCCCAAAACTTTGCTCCTACTCGCCAAGTTCCTCCTTGGGCTCGACGAGTAGCCTTCCTAGTTAGGTTTTTTTTTCTTTCCTTTCTTGGCCTTCTGGATTCCGGGTGTTACATCACATGTAACATTCATAAAAATCAAGCCAAATTTAAACTTTTTAGAACATTTAGAAACCAACAGTTATTACAAATTTGTTTTCAAAATAGTTCCGTATCAGAGTATCCCAGAAACAAAATCATAAAAAGTGAGGAGTTGTACGATCACGCCTTTGCCTTCCCGCAATCATCTGAGGTACCTAAAACCACAACTGAAATTGTAAGCCCGAAGCTTATTGAGTTCCCCCAATATACCGATACATAACAAACAATACACATAATAACATCATGTAATGGGTCCACAACTCTACTTACTGGATTACCCCCTGGGCCTACAATGTGAGTCTGGCTTGCCTTCCAGGCCCACAACTCACATCTGTCTTGCCTCCGAGCCCACAGCATAAGTGCGGTTTGCTTTCGAGCCCACAACTTATGACTGGATTTCCCCCTTCATTCCTACAACTGGAACATAACTGACTTGCCCTCAGTACGAGTCTGGCATACCACGTGGTCCTCAACTCGTATCTGGTATGCTAATGAGTCCTCATTATGAGTCTAGTATGCCTTCCCGACCCTCAGCTCATATCTGGCATACTCCAGGGTTTGTTGGTCACTGAACGAGACAGTGCAACCTTAACCCTACCCACACAACATGTCTACATATACAACTAAATGCACATACGGATAATCAAACAGTAACACAGGTAGTCCTACAGATCTACCTAATTGGCATAGCAAACTAGCATACATAATCATCTCATACTCAACACGTAATCAACTACTGGGATATCAAATCCAATGGGCCGGCCTTGGTGCCTTAGACTCCTTAGTATAGTGAGGATAACTCACCTGAAACTGCTGAATTCCCGCGGATAAAACTCCAGCTACTGGTTGACAGATTCCCGAACTGCCAACATCAAACAATACCCAATTAATAATTGAGTTCCAAGCCCAAGGTCCAACTCACACCTCAAAGGCCCAATAGTCAAGTAATGAGCCAAAGCCCAACATATGGCCCGATTTTCCAAACTCTTGGTATTCCTATGGCCCAATATCACATAATCATCAAGGCCTAGTTATGGCCCACCTATGGCCCAATTTTCCAAATTGGGCCCAAGTCCTTCACATGGGCCTTATCCTAAAACTCATCCAATTATTTTGGTCCATTTACTTGTTCTTGGATAGCCCATCAATAGTCCAATCACCAAGGCCCAATAGGAAGGCCCAAGTCAAATTAGGGTTTTCACATGAAATGACGATTAGGGTTAAGTGTTCCTACTTAATCCATTAAGGACTTAATCCATTAAGTCCAATATTGTCTTAGGTTAATTTGCAAATGATTATTAATTAACATTTTCAGTTTCATAATTAATTCAAGTGTGGGTCCCGATAATTCCCCCAAATTAGGGTTTTATGCTATTAGGGTGTTCCAAACCCTAATTAGGGTTTCCAACCCAATACTAGCCCATTAGTCACATGGTTGGGCTTTTAGGTTAATTAGGGCTTCATTGGGCCCATTAGGGTTTCATTGCGCCTACTAGGGTTTCATTAGGCCCATTCTCTCCAAGCATCCCAAACGAGTCAAAACGCAAACGAGGCACACCGCCACCCAACACGACGGCTGGTGGCTGCAGGAGGTGGCAGCCACCACCTCACGGTGGTGGTTATAAGTTTTATATTATTATTCCGGCCGATTACAATTTTACAATGAAACTTCTAATTAACACACACACACAGGCAAAGTCACGCACATAGCCACCACCACTCGGTGGCTGGTGGTGGCAGAACAGAAAAGGTGGCGATAACCACCATGGTTGGCAGCCATGGTGGTTTTCCATGGTTTCCGGCTAAAGGGCACAACCACCCTCATGAAGCAATACCCAAAACACACACAACATGAACTGGCTACGTAAAACACACCCATCAGCGACCTGGAGGCGGCAAGCGGTGGTAGATGGTGGTAGGAAAGCGGCAGCAGCAACGCCATCTGCGACAGCCACCATGGCAGGCAACCATGGTGGTTTTCTCGGGTTTTTTGGCCAAACTAACACATACATATGCCTTCCATATAACAACGACGACAAACACACACACCCCCGACGGAGGTGGTTAACAGGAAGAAGCGGTGGTGGCTAACAGGAAGAAACGAAGGAGGTGGTGGCATAGCCGCAGCGAACGACAGCAACGAAGTTCCGGCTCCTCCGGCTTCAGTAGATGGAGAGTCACGTGCGACGACGCTCCTGGTGGTTCTATGGTTCCAATATGATGACAACTTACCCATCCGGTTCTCATTCGACCGGTCACGGTGGTTCTTCCTCCAGCTACGCGCGATGTCCGGCGACAGAATGGATATTCCGGTTCTCCTCCGGTGGTTTGTGACCTCGACTGTAACATCCGAACTTTCAGATGCATTAATATGTGTTTATCTTTGAGATGTATGGAGTGACTCGACGAGTTGTGAGTCCGACTCGCCGAGTAGGGTCGGGTTGGCCACGTGGATTTAATGAGTGGACTCGACGAGTCAGAGAGATGACTCGCCAAGTAGGTGCTGGGCAGAGAAACCCTAATTTTCGGGGATTGGGGCCTATTTAAAGGCACTTATAGCATCATTTGCAGCTACACTTCCCTGAGAACAAACCCTAGACGACCTTTGAGCTTTAAGAAAGAGTGCTTAGCTAATTGTGAGTGTTTGGTGCATCTTGTGAAGAGAAGATAAGAATTCCAAGCCAAGGGTCAAGAAGGTGCTGCTAGATCTAAGATTGTTCCGCTTCAGAGCTTCTGGGAAAGGTATAAAGCTTGCACCTTTCTCATTATTTTGTATAGATCTCATGATTTTATGAATCTAGGGTTTTTCCACCCAAATATGAGGACCTTGAGTGTTTTATGCTCATTGAGAGGGATTGAACTTCAGATCTAGACCATGTGAGGTCCCTAGAGTCCAAAAGTCCCTGCTTTATCCAACCATAATAGTGATCTTAAGTGAAAACCCTTTTTGAGGTGTGTTTTGGCATTTTAAGCTCAAAATGCATGTATGAACGTAAAGCCTGTGACTTTACATGATTGATGAGCTTTAGGAGTGCAGATCTAGAATTTGGGAAGGTTCTCTGCCTTGAAAACGACTAGATGATATATGAGTCCGAATGGACTCGCTGAGTCAAGGAGCCGACTCGACGAGTCGGTGAGGGTTTGTCCCGATGGGTTTGATTGCGAGATAACTCGGCGAGTTGGGGGTCGACTCGACGAGTTGAGCTGGACTTCCTTGAGACTTCTAAGGAAACAAGGGGACTCGACGATTCGCAAGAGTGCACTCGACGAGTCGGGTCAAACATGGACTGTTGACTCGAGTTTGACTTTTCTTGACTTTAGGGTTTGGTCAACATGAGTAATGGAGATCACGGAGGGGTAAAATGGTCTTTTACCCGATTCGAGAGTTAGAGAGAGAAGAATAACATGTGGTTACTTAGAGTCGAGAATCGAGTATTAATTAGAAATATTTACCCTATGTGTTAGGCGGTGGCTAGTTCGAGATTCGAGTTCAAGGATATTTTCTTACTTGCTCGCAAGGTGAGTCTTCTCACTATAGTCTACCTATAGTGGTACTTATGTGTGACCGGAGGGTCTTATATGATTACATTGAGTATTATGTTATCCTGCCTTATGTTTTATGCTGTGCATTATGTCTTTGTGATTTATGCTATGCGGAGCTTTACAGAACGAACCAAAGGGTCCAACGAACCATGGGACTGGAGGGTCCGACTGAGACACATTGACTGGAGGGTCTTACAGTGATATAGCCTCGAGTGGCTAATGAGGTGTGTGTGTGGTATTTGGGGGAACTCACTAAGCTTCATGCTTACCGTGTTATGTGTTATGTGTTTCAGGTTTCCCAGGATCGCGGGAAGGCACCGGCTTGATTGTACATATCAGTGAAGGAGTTATGTTTTGAGGATCCTGGATTTGAATCAAAAAATTATGGAGTTGCGATTTGTAAATTGAATAAACAAGATTTTCGTAAAATGTGTTATGAGAATTATGCGATTTTAAATGAAAATTTTATTTGAAAATTGACGGTGTTACAAGTTGGTATCAGAGCCTTGGTTTGAGGGATTCGGATGCACCTTCGGGTAAGTCTGGACTCAAACTGAGGATTTGAGAAAAGTTTTCAAAAAGAAAAGATTTTTCTATAACGAGTAAGAGTTTCTAAGAGAAAACGCTAACTAGCAGTGTGTACAATCAGCCAGAGCCCGAACAGTGATTTCCCAAATTACCCTTACTTACTTGTGTTATGAGTTATTATTGAGATATTAGTGGTGCATGCTTGATGATAGGCTAGGTATTCCATATAATAGGGTTAGAGTTGCCTGATTTGTGATGCCTTAGCCTAGGAATTTCTGTTATCTGTGATGTGCTTTGAGTATGTGCGAAGTAAGAGTATCCAGCAGGAATATTTCAGGGATAGAGCTTTGAGTAGAGGAGTAATCTAGGAGAGATACCTAGATGAGCATTGGAGGATCCTACTGAGAGAGTAGTTAGATACCCGCATGGGGTAGAGTTGTTTGAGTTCCGTGACACCTTTCGAGTGTGAGTAGAGCAGATAGAGTTGTAACCTAGAGTGGTTTGCATGCAGGTGGAGATTATTCGATGTCCGAATGTTGCTTGCTTCGTGCTTTGTTGAACTCTCGATGATGGGAGTCAACTACTAAGTGAATATGACGATATTCAGGAGGTAGATGGCTGGCATCATATGGAGTTCTTCAGCAACTGATAGCAGAGAAGTGTGAGAACCTAGGAAGAGCCTAGGGAGTAACCTTAGTCAGATGAGTACACTGATAGATTAGAGTATTCGCTGGGGAGCGACCAGGTTTAACGGGATTGGTGATCGAGAAGGTTGAGCAACTACTTAGGAAATCTGGGACGATCCGTGTGGAAAGTATGGGTAGATGTGGCAGGTAGTATGGGCCCGTACTACTGAAAGCAGAGGACCCGTACTCGAAACAGGGAGAGTTCCAGAGGTTCTAAGTAGCAGATTGAAAGGAGATAACATGGTTCGGGTACCATGATTTATAGCAGATTGAGAGGAGATAACATGGTTCGAGTACCATGACTCGTGGTGGGTAAGTGCTCCTGGTTTTACAAGTGATCCTGTTGTGATTGATTAGACTGAGATCAGATGTGATAGAGTGTGGAGCCAGAGGGCCATGTTGAACGAGTTTCAAGGGAGCATACCTTGGGAGGGAAATCGAGATAGTTTCCGGGAGATTTTTGGTGAGATACCAGTTGAAGTCGCAAGACTCAGGGATGAGTAGGGATGGTGCTTTATGGAGGATTACGGTCTGAGTTGAGCAATCGGCCGATAGTGGAGACGTTACTTTCGATGACCAGAGTCGTGCTATCTCCTTTTCCTGTGAGAAGCAGAAGAGCCATTGAGTTTTCAGTTTCTGAGTTTGAAGGTAAACCCTGTGGGGTAGCATTGGTTGCGATCTTTCGCCGGAGTATCAAGGCAGTTGTCTACCGCAAGGTAGTAATATAGTATGAAAGGATCATCAGCGGAGACTGAGATGGTCAAGGACAAGGATATACCCTATTTGAGTATAGTAGGGCATATGTTAGCAGTAGTGTCAGGTGATCAAGAGGAGTATGTTGGGCGGTGGCTCTCATCGTCTATGATGGATATCGAGTGTGGGAATAAGGTCTCTGCTATCATGATAATTCTCATGATGGGACGTTTGTTGGGGAGTCGAATATGAGGAGTGTGATAGTTCATTAATTTTCAGACTAAGAGTTATGACTACTACGTGACAGTTGAGATGTCTGGTAGTGTGTCAATATGAGATTTGAATGACGTTGGAAGACTGGTCGAGGAATCAGAAACGAGGTGCGTAATAGTGCATTATTTCCAAATTGAGAGTCAGGACTGTGTCGGGACAGTCGGAGTATCCGGCGGTGTGTCGGTCTGAGGCATTCAAGATGACTAGGGATAGTCACGTTGGGAAGTTTTCGAGGATTTTATCTGAGATTCGGGATGTTTGGAGTTGCTTTGTCCCTATCGGGAAGATCATCAAGTGTTCTTTGGTACCTTCCAAGAGTAAGTGTGATGTACCTGGTAAAACTGTCTGTAGAATAGATTGTTGGTGTGCCAAATGGTGATGGTTTGAGCCCTGAGTGGGGGAGAACCGAGTATTTTATTGAGGATATCATAGATTTGTTCAACAGCGATTAGAGGACTGGATATGGTGATCTACGGTACGGTTACATGAGGCCAGCGGTTAGATGACTGGACGAGTCGCAAGAGTGCACTCGACGAGTCAGGTCAAACATGGACTGTTGACTCGAGTTTGACTTTTGTTGACGTTAGGGTTTGGTCAACATGAGTAATGGAGATCATGGAGGGGTAAAATGGTCTTTTACCCAATTCGAGAGTTAGAGAGAGAAGAATAACATGTGGTTACTTAGAGTCGAGAATCGAGTATTAATTAGAAATATTTACCCTATGTGTTAGGCGGTGGCTAGTTCGAGATTCGAGTTCGAGGATATTTGCTTGCTTGCTCACAAGGTGAGTCTTCTCACTATACTTTACCTAGAGTGGTACTTATGTGTGACCGGAGGGTCTTATGTGATTACATTGAGTGTTATGTTATCCTGCCTTATGTTTTATGCTGTGCATTATGTCTTTGTGAATTATGCTATGCGGAGCTTTACAGACCGGACCAGAGGGTCCAACAAACCATTTGACTGGAGGGTCCCACTGAGACACATTGACCGGAGGGTCTTATAGTGATATAACCTCGAGTGGCTAATGAGCTGTGTGTGTAGTATTTGGGGGAACTCACTAAACTTCGTGCTTACCGTGTTATGTGTTTCAGGTTTCTCAGGATCGCGGGAAGGCACTGGCTTGATTGTACACATCAGTGAAGGAGTTATGTTTTGAGGATCCTGGATTTGAATCAAACAATTATAGAGTTGTGATTTGTAAATTGAATAAATGAGATTTTCGTAAAATGTGTTATGAGAATTATGTGATTTTAAATGAAAATTTTATTTGAAGATTTACGGTGTTACATCGACAGTGGGGTGGCGGGTGGCAAGGATGGCGAACGACTCTTGGCGGTGCAATGACGGCTGAAGGAGCTCTCACATGGTGGTGGCGGCTGGGGGATGGGAAGTATAAGGTGGGTTGCGGCTGGTGTGAACGGAGTAGGGCTAGGGTTACGGAAGGTTGAGGGTTATATACCCGGTTCTCATAAACTACACCCCATAATGACAACTTTAGCCCCTCCTTTTCCCTTTTATTTCAAAGCAGATCCATATTTTACCATTTACACCCTGCCTCCTGAAATCCTTTACAATTTAAGTCCAAATTTTACCAAGCAGCCCCTCCCTCTACAAATCCTTTTCAAATTCGGTCCAGAATTTACTCTTTAGCCCCTACTTCCATAAATCTTTACAAAATAAGTCCCGAAATTACACTTTAATCCCCGAAACTCTAAATTATGCCATTTGACTCTCCGAAACCAACCCCCCGATAAATATTCTGGATTCTAGGGCTATAATAATATAAAGTAATAATAAAATTACCTTTCGGGGGTCCCGGGTTTATTATTTAATTATTCTATTTTAAAGTGGATGTTACAACTCTCCGCCACTTAAATTTGATTTCGTCCTTGAAATCGTTTCTTATCATCCCTTACACGCCAGACAACTTGAGCAACACGGCCACAACTACGAGCATAACCCCAACCTTTCCAAGGAAACCGTAACCAACCCTCGCAGGGTTCTAAAACCTGAAGATAAACACATTCCTTGCAATATGATCATATTTACTCAATCCGAAATCCGAAGTCTCGAGATGGTCTGGCTCCCTGACAGACCGCCCACACTGGATCATTGCTGAATTCATTGCACTTAACTCCCAACTGGCTACACAACTTCTGCTAACCTGAGGTTCCCACGAGAAAACAGAATCTCAAATCACACACTTCTACCTATAATTCTCTTCTTGACAAGAGCTTAGGTACTCCTTTAAGAGAAACCCGTTTTGATAACCGATTCCCAAGGATATAATGAACAACGAGATGTAAAATGGGAGATGAACCCTTTTAGGACTGACAAGACAATGCTTCCCTTTATCCCCAGGAGAAACATACATATAATAACCGGCTCATAAGCACGAACACTAATACCTGGCCCAATTAGCCTCGGGCTGGAATACCAGGTATGCCTATGACGGGTCCAGTCATCCTCAGGATGGAATACCCTCGTATCCTGCACATGTTTGGCCCAATCAACCCTCGGGTTGGAATACCGAACACGTCAGGTCCAATCAATCATAGGGCCCGGTCATCCTCGGGATGGAATACCCTAGATCAGAATACCACTATATACGAAACTCGGGTCTAAACTTATAACTTGAGGTTCAAGGACCTACCCTTGTATTTCGCACAAAATCTTCTGATTCCTCGCAGTCGATTACGGCTCGCCCGAACCTTAACAATGTGTCCATTCCGCAAGCGCTCCAACAGAAGAAATGAACTACTAAGATCACTGAGCCCACAGCCTATGACTGGAATACCCCTACAAGGTCCTCACAATAGGTCTGGATTGCCTCTGAGCCCACAACATGAGTCTGGTATGCCCTACCTGACCCTCAGCTCATGATTGGAATTCTCCCGATAAACTATCAACATTGTCCAAAAGAAAAGGCCTAACCAATGCCCTTCACAACACCAACCAGCGTCACGATGCTGAAACCCCACCATGCCCGATTCACTTATAGAATAAGTTGCTATCCAAGCAAGATCCTACAAAACCATGGTCGCACATGACCCTATAATAGGATGATAGCCGAACTCTAGATCCAATTTGTAGACAATAACCCAGACCTGATCAAGCACGTAAGCCGAACCAATCCTATTGCCACCTTGAATACCCACAGATACATACGAAGAATCACTACCATGCACATATTTGGGAATCCCAAACTCCATATCTACTTGCCGTAAAGCCCATACTTGATCGAGACTGATCCGATTCTACTAATACAAAACTAGTCTGAGAAGACTTCCACGATTATCCCAAAGGTTACCGAAACACGAGTTTGATACGAATTAAGATTCTATTCCATCATCAAGGGGAAACATACCCCAAAGACTTAGGAACATAAACATATCATGCACATATTTGCGTATGCCAGTGCTGAAATAATGTTTCCGACCCCTGCAACTAACTTACCCTGAGCTGGAATACAACCTGATCCTGAGGTCCCAAGTCTACTCACTCCTTCGAGCTCGTAAACTGAAAGGGCAAAATCCTTGCCCTATAAAATGACATTCCAATCCATCAATTAACCGTTCTACTTCCAGCTGCAAAATCCCAGCTGAACATAATCATCACTCCTCTTCGGAGTCCCCGCGACTCACCTCCCGGCCTCGAGCAAAACCCCCGAAGCCTCAAATCTGGAAACTCATGTGCCAGCCTCTCCCGCTAAATCCGCGGAATGTAACGAGTACGAAACATCTCCCTGATCTCAAGTAACTGCAGCCCCCTGCTCATCAGAATATGTCCCAGTAACAAGTCTCGGTACTGGAAAGCTCAACCAGCTCCTCCCCCTGTCGTCATTACATCACTTGTAGCTGCTGCGACAGCCGTCTCAGCAAGGGCTGCATGGCGCTCATCAAAATTCTCAACCGTGGCGGTCTTAATAGACCCAAACATCTCCGGCAACTGTCCCCAGACAATCTCGATCACCTTCTCCCGGATGATCTCACTGACACGATCCTCTGACAATACTGACCTATCCTGGCTGCCAGCTCCCGATCCTGACCCGGATCCGGTCTCAAGATGTCTCGTAACCATCAATCTGATAATACACCAGAAAGATCTCTGATAACCCATATGATGACAGGGGACCAACTCCCAACTAAACCCCAGGGGTTGTGACTTCCTTGATACGCGTATGTGTCCTGCGCTTTCAGTAGTAGGGGCCCATACTACCTTCCACACCTACCATATTTCTCTCAAGTATCATTACAACGCCCTGACTGTACACATAACATGGCGAGCGCTCAATCCTCACTCCTAGAGGAATGCTAAATATCTCATAACTGGCCTACCGGCCTCGCACAACCCACCTATGAAACTTCCACCAACCCTGCAACACTCGTGTATGCTAACCATACATAATGTTGGACCCTATAGACTTTAGAATACCTGATCCTACCCTAAGCCCTTCATCAAACAAGAATAGGAAGTAAAGCCAAACCAAACATTCTCAGGCTATAAGATCTTAATTATGTACAGTCGTGATGCACACACTAAGCAACTACAATAATGATGTCAATCTCATATAAGGAAAACCCTAGGCTATCAGGCATCATACAATCAAACAATTCTATCATGCAATTCCTGAAGATCCCTAGCCTAGTACTAGCATGCTGTTCTAACATATCACAATATCACATAACCGTATGGTATTTTGGGGTCTACTTACTGGCTCCGGCTGATCGTACCCTCTGCATCATCCTTTAGTATTTTAAAAACCATTTAAAAATCATTTTGAAAATCCTTTCCTTGATTTGAGACTGGATTCACACGAGTGTTCCTCCAATTCACTCAAATCAAGGCTCTGATACCAACTTGTAACATCCATAAAAATCAAGCCAAATTTAAACTTTTTAAAACATTTAGAAACCAACAGTTATTACAAATTTGTTTTCAAAATAGTTCCATATCAGAGTATCCCAGAAACAAAATCATAAAAAGTGAGGAGCTGTACGATCACGCCTTTGCCTTCCCGCAATCATCTAAGGTACCAGAAACCAAAACTGAAACTGTAAGCCCGAAGCTTAGTGAGTTCCCCCAATATACCGACACATAACAAACAATACACATAATAACAACATGTAATGGGTCCACAGCCCTACAGAATGGATTACCGCTTGGGCCCACAGTGTGAGTCTGGCTTGCCTTCCGGGCCCACAAATCACATCTGGCTTGCCTCCGAGCCCACATCATAAGTTTGGTTTGCTTTCGAGCCCACAACTTATGACTGGCTTGCCCCCTTCATTCCTACAACTAGAACATAATTGACTTGCCCTCAGTACGAGCCTGGCATGCCACTTGGTCCTCAGCTCGTATCTGGTATGCTAATGTGTAACATCCCAAAATTCAAGCCTAAAATTTTCATTTTAAATAAGTATTTCACAACTCAGTTTACCATAACATTTCCTATGCCCTGTCATTGTAAAAAGAAACATAACAAAGTGTCTGAAAATCATATCGTCAAAAGTAAAATAAATCAGAGTACATTCCCAGAAAACTCTATGCGGAAACCATGTGCGTGTGTGTGTGATGCGCTGCTACACCGCCGACTCCTTCCCCTTGGACGAAGAGGTACCTGAAACCAAAACTGAAACTGTAAGCACAAAGCTTAGTGAGTTCCCCATCATACCACATACCATACAACCACATAGCATACATACCACCGGGCAATTCTGGGGCGCCCGTCCTACCCATGTCAAGCCATTCTGGGGTGTTGACCTACCCATGTCAGGCCATTCTGGGGTGCTGACCTACCTATGTCAAGCTATTCTGGGGTGCTGACCTACCCATGTCGAGCTATTATGGGGTGCTGACCTACCCATGTCGAGCCATTCTGGGGTGCCGACCTACCCTCCGGTCTATCTCAACCGAACACGGGGACTATTTCACCCCCTACTACTAACACATAATATCATAGCATAATCATGCTGTCAGACATATCTGGGGTGTCCGACCTACCCATTGGTCCTAGCGACTGGATCGGGGACTAGTCCCCTACTACTGATACTATCTCACATAACATAGTAACTAGCAAACTAGCATACTCACATATCCAACAATCTAGCATACTCACATATCCAACAATAACAGACCAGAAAATTATCATAAAGATAATCGTCCCAACTAAGAATAACTAGTGGGCCGGCCTTGGTGCCTTAGACCCACTTCTACTGGAAGGTAACTCACCTCGATGTCGTGTAGTGTCTGAACTGTCCTCGACGTGAAGGTCGGCTCTCCTCGACTCCTCAATCCCTACACGACAACCTTCAAGTCATCAAACCGAACATACAACCCAACCAGGGTCAATACCAAAACCAGGCAAAGTCAACATTGGTCAAAGTCAACACCCAGTTGACCTGACTCGCCGAGTTGGTCTACCAACTCGTCGAGTCCATGCTCCACTAACCCGATCCAACCCCGACACCACTCGTCGAGTCTTGCGAGAACTCGTCGATTTCTCCTTCATTCAAACCATCGGGACCATCTTCATCCGACTCGCCGAGTTGTTCCTTCAACTCGGCGAGTTCATCTCCCTCATAAGAACGTGTCCAGTCTATGACTCGCCGAGTTGTATGAACAACTCGTCGAGTCCATCTTCAAAGGTTAGGAGATTGCCTTGGACTCGCCGAGTCTGTTCATACACTCGTCGAGTCCCATGATTCCCAGGTCCCTTTACGAGTCTAAACATTTACGAGACTTCCTTCCCGAACCACTGGTCCAACCACAGAAAGGATTTAGTGGTCATTACACACCGACTCGCCGAGTTCCAAGAACAACTCGTCGAGTCCCTTCTTGGTCCTTACTATACAGTCGATTTAAATGGGTCTTAACACGTCAAAACCATAGATCTGGCCTCCTAATGTCCATTTTATACGTAAAGTTCCAAACTTGGTGCACATGCATGGGGTTTTTGGCTCAAAAATCCATAAAAGGTGCTCTACAATGTGTATGGGGCTCTCATGGCCATAAAGTTGGAACCTTTATGCCATGAGACCCCTCTAATGACTCAGATCTGAAAGTAGAACCCCATGAATCACTTCACAAATCCGAAAATGGCTTAGAAAGCCCTAAATGCACCCAAAATCTAAGCCCTAAAGATGAACAACCAAATGGAAGACCAAAACAGGGGGCATTTACCTTGATTGAGCTGAAGATGGAATAAGATCTCTGGATCTACAAGCCCCAACTCAAATTCCCAAGCTTCTTCCTTCCTTTAAAGCTTCACAACCCACCCAAAAGCACCAAAAATGGCCTTAGATCACTCAAAGCGGCTAGGGTTTCGATATGAGGTGTTCTGGGAGCATAAGGAACAATGGAGGCTGCAATAAGACGTTTAAATAGGGTGCAAACCCTCAAATTTAGGGTTTCACCCAAACAACACCTACTCGCCGAGTCAGTCTCCGACTCGTCGAGTAGGTCACTTAAACTTCTCGCGGATCCCGTCTCTACTCAACGAGTTGGGCCACCAACTCGTCGAGTCCTAGAGAAAATACATATAATTTTTGAATTAAAGACATAACAGGAATCGGGTGTTACAAATCTCCCCCATTTATCTTAGACTTCGTCCTCGAAGTCCGCTGCTCGATCCTGAAAAAGCTCGGGGTATTGTTCCCTCACCTCGTCATCCGGCTCCCAGGTCCATTCCGAGCCCTTTCGGTGCTGTCAGTGCACCTTTACCAGCTCCACTCTCTTGTTCCTTGGATCCCTTGACTTCCTGTCAAGGATTGCCAATGGCCGCTCGATGTAGTTCAGGCTGTCATCAACCTGAATATCCTCCAAAGGCACCACCGCCGAATCGTCTACCAGGCATTTCCGCAACTAGGAGACATGAAATATGCTATGAATCTGACTGAGTTCGGCTGGCAGATCCATCCTATATGCCACCTTGCCCACCCGGGCTATAACCTTGAAGGGTCCAATATACCTGGGGCCCAGCTTGCCCCGCTTCCTGAATCGAATGACACCCTTCCAAGGCGACACCTTCAGGAGCACCATATCCCCGACCTGGAATTCCAGGTCCGATCGACGCTTGTCGGCATAACTTTTCTGCCGACTCTGAGCGGTCTGAAGCCTGCTCCGAACCTGCTGGATCCTCTCCGTAGTCTTGAGTACTACTTCGGTACTCCCCATGACTCTCTGTCCGATCTCTGCCCAGCATATCGGGGTCCTGCACTTCCTCCCATACAACATCTCGAAAGGAGGACGGTCGATGCTCGCATGATAACTGCTATTATAAGAGAACTCCGCCAAAGGAAGGTAAGTATCCCAACTACCTCCGAAGTCCAAAACACATGCCCGCAGCCTATCCTCCAGAGTCTGGATGGTCCGCTCGCTCTGACCATCCGTCTGCGGGTGAAAGGCGATACTAAAATGCAGACGAGTACCCAGCTCGTCGTGAAACTTCTTCCAAAACCTGGAAGTGAACCGCACATCCCTATCCGAGATCACTGAAACTGGCACCCCGTGCCACACCACTACCTCCCTAATATAGATGTTGGCCAACTTTTCGGCCGAAATACTCTCCTGAATCGGAATAAAATGGGCGCTCTTGGTCAATCGATCAACGATAACCCAAATCGAATCCACTCCTCGCGCGGTCCTGGGAAGCTTCCTAATGAAGTCCATAGTAATATCCTCCCACTTCCACAGCGGGATATCCAACGGCTGGACCTTGTCGTGAGGTCTCTGGTGCTCAGCCTTGACCTTCCTACAGGTCAGGCACCTTTCCACAACCCAAGCTATGTCCCTCTTCATACAGGGCCACCAATAATCGAGACGAAGATCCCTGTACATCTTCGTCGCCCGGGGATGGATAGAGAACCTAGACTTGTGCGCCTCTGCCAGCAATACCTGGCGCACACCCCCATGATAAGGGACCCACACCCTACGGTGAAGAGTCAACAATCCTCGGCTATCATAGTCGAAGGAGGAAACCTGGCCCACAATTCGCTCGCTCTTCCGATGTTCCTCCTTCATGGCCTCCTTCTGGGCCTCCCGAATCTGATCCAACAGCGGAGCCACAACTGTCATTCTCAGACAAATATCCCTGATCAGCGCTGCCTTGCGGCTAAGCGCATCAGCCACGACATTGGCCTTCCCCAGGTGGTAGAGGATCTCACAATCGTAATCCTTTACCACGTCAATCCACCGACGCTGCCTCATATTCAGATTTGGCTGGTCCATGAAATACCTCAGGCTCTTGTGGTCCGTGTAAATGGTACAACGAACCCCATAGAGGTAATGACGCCAAATCTTGAGGGCGAAAACAACAGCCCCCAGCTCCAAATCATGCGTCGGGTAATTCGCCTCGTGAGGCTTCAGCTGCCTCGAAGCGTAAGCTATAACATGCCCTCTATGCATCAATACCATGCCCAAACCTGAGTTGGACGCATCACAATATACAACAAAATCCTCCATGCCCTCCGGCAGGGCTAAGATTGGCGCCTTGCACAATCTCTGTCTCAAGGTCTCAAACGCAGCCTGCTGCTCAGGCCCCCAACAAAAGACCACGACCTTCCTCGTCAGCCGGGTCAGGGGCACGACTATCTTGGAGAAGTCCTGAATGAATCTCCGATAGTAGCCTGCCAATCCCAGAAAGCTCTGAATCTCAGATGGAGACCTCAGAACCTCCCATCTCATCACGGCCTCCACCTTGGCCGGGTCAACCGAAATCTCGTTCTGATTGACAAGGTGCCCTAAAAACTGCACCTCGCGCAACCAGAACTCGCACTTGGAGAACTTCGCATACAAGTTCTCCCTCCTCAAGGTATCCAGAACCTCCCGTAAGTGCTCCTCATGCTGCTCTCGAGTCTTGGAATATACCAAGATGTCGTCAATGAAAACTATCACATACCGATCCAACATCAGTCTGCACACGCGGTTCATGAGATCCATGAACACGGAAGGAGCATTGGTGAGCCCGAAAGGCATCACCACAAACTCATAGTGACCATAGCGCGTCTGAAACGCGGTCTTCTGCACATCCTCCTCTCTAACCCTCATCTGATGATATCCTGAATGCAAATCAATCTTGGAGAACCAAGACGCTCGCTGTAGCTGGTCAAAGAGGTCATCAATCCTCGGGAGTGGGTAACAGTTCTTTACCGTTACCTTATTCAGCTCCCGATAATCTATACACATCCGATGCGACCCGTCCTTCTTCCTCATAAACAGAATCAGGGCTCCCCAGGGTGAACTGCTCGGTCTAATGAATCCCTTATCTAACAGCTCCTGCAGCTGTGTAGACAACTCATGTATCTTGGGAGGAGCCAACCAATACGGTGCCTTGGCTATTGGAGCCGCACCAGGGACTAGGTCGATCCTGAACTCTACCTGCCTTTCCGGAGGTATCCCAGGAAACTCCTCGGGGAATACATCCGCAAACTATCGTACCACTGGCACATCGCCCACTGTCGCCTTACCCGCCTCCCGGGTATCCATAACATAGGCGACAAATCTTGCGCAACCCTGCTGAATGTAGCGCCTAGCTCTCGCTACTGAACATAAAGTTGGTCCTCGCTGTGGCCTCTCGCCCTGAATCACCAGCTCTCCCCCCACTTGGGGTCCTGATCCGCACCAACTGCTGCGCGTAGTCAATCATTGCCCCATTGGGGCTTAGCCAACCCATACCAATAATAAACTTGTTCCCCCGAAAAGGTATGGGAACCAAGTCTACCAGGTAACATTCTTCGAACAGCCTCAAAACACAATCTCGGCAGACCTCAGATGCTCGCACTGACCGGTCGTCCGCAATCTCGACCTCTAAAGGGCAATCCAACATGCCCTTAGACTTAGGAAATTTCTTGCTAAGCGCAAGAGAGACAAACGATCGGGTAGCACCCGAATCAAACAATACCTGAACTGGGATACCGTTCACATGGAACGATCCTAAACAAAGCACATACATAGCATATCAAAATCACAGCGACATAACATAAAAGCAAAAAAAAAATCGTACCCGTCACCACATCGGGTACAGCGCGTGCCTCCTCGGCTGTCAACTGAAATGCTCGGCTCCGCACCACTGGAGCCTCTACCTTGGCCTTCCGGCCATCCGTAACTCGCGTTGTCACTGGAGTCGGCGCCGCCGCTGGCGCTGCTGCTGTCGCTGCTGTCAATTTAGGGCAGTTGGCCTTCTTATGGCCCCTCTGATTTCAATGGAAGCAAATCAGGTCTGACATCTGCACTGTGGGGGCGGGGGCAGTACAATCTCTGCCAAAGTGCCCCGTCTTGCCGCACTTGTAGCAACCGGTCGATCCCGCTCTACAAGCTCCCTCATGCGGCCTGTTGCATTTCCTGCAGCGGCTTTGGCCTGGCTGGCCCTTCGACCTAACGTCGGATCCCTTGGGTTTCTTCTCTGAAACCCCTGTCACCTGCTCAGTCTCTCCTTTCCTCTTCCTGACGTGCTCCAAATCGAGCTCCCTCTCCCGCGCCCTGGCAATCATAGACTCCAGGGTCGGGCAGGCTGAATAGCTGACATGCTCACGAATATCAGCCCTCAACATATCATGGTAGCGGGTTTTCCGCATCTCCTCATCCCCCGCATACTGGGGTACCAACAAATCTCTCTCCCGGAACTTGGCGGTGATCTCCGCCACAGTCTCCGTAGTCTGCCACATATCCAAAAACTCTCTGGCCAGCTGCTGAAGCTCCACAGCCGATGCAAACTCAGCCCTGAATCTGGTCACGAAATCTGACCACGTCATAGCCTCGACGGCTGGAGCTCCCAACGAGTCACCAACCGACTCCCACTAGTCTCTAGCTCTGTCCCTCAAACATCCTGTAGCGAAGCGGACCTTCGACCCTTCCGGGCAGAAGCTCGTCAACTGCGCAGACTCAATGTCTGCGATCCATCTCCTGGCAGCAATAGGGTCCTTCACCCCATGAAAATCCGGCGCACCACTCCCTCTGAAGTCCTTAAAGGACAGTGTGCGCGTACCCGCTTGGCCAGACGCCAAGTCACTCCTGAATGATCGGAGGTGATCCTCCATCAACTCGATAATCCCCTCCTTGATCGACCCGAAAATGACCGGGGTCGACTCAAGGATACCTCTTGTGATCTCAGACGCGAAGAACTCACGTAGCCCGTCGTCAACCTGCTCGAATCCTGCACCCGAGCCCGATCCTGATCCTGATCCAGAACCTCCTGCTCCATGTCGTGTAACCACCATACTCGAAAATAAACACGCAATCGTCAGGATCATACATACTCTCGAGAGGTCTCACACACTCTTCAAGTTTCCTGGTTCCATCTCGGCCCTCCCTGACTCGAGTACGGATCCTCTGCTTCCAGTAGTACGGGCCCATACTACCTTCCACATCTATCCGTACTTTCCTCAAGGATTGCCTCAACTTCACCAAGTCCCTTAACCAATATCCCTTTCCAACTAATCTCATCCTAGGCTTTCCTAGGGCACTCTCCGACCTACTCTCCTCCATCAGCTGCACTAGGAGTCCCTACCACCCTTCCCTAACTAGCTTGCGGATACTGTTACATATCCGCTCACTAGTTAGTTAAAGTTAGTCAGGACCCCTATAGCACAAAGCAAGCAGTATTCGTGCATTGAGTAACCACATCAAGCATAACCTAACAAGGCTATCCTACTGCTGACTAGACTGTCCTAGCATACAGCTCATACAACAGGCATTCAAGGCATCCTCCTAGATCCTTAGCCCTAGTCTAGCATGCAGTTCTCGGAATCATATATCACATGTAATAACACAACAAGTATGGGTATCTTGGGGGAAAACTTACTTGCGCTCGGCCGATCGCATGCATCACACACCTTGTTCTTTCTCAAATTCCTCAACTTGAATATTTACAAAACCATTTTCTTTGTGAAAAATCTTTTAAATCCCTCGGTTTGAGTCCAGACACCCCCGAGGGTGTGCCCGAATCCCTCAAACCAGGGCCTTGATACCAACTTGTAACATCCCAAAATTCAAGGCCAAAAATTTCATTTTAATTAAGTATTTCACAACTCAGTTTACCAAAACATTTCCCATGCCATGTCATTGTAAAAAGAAACATAACAAAGTGTTTGAAAATCATATCGTCAAAAGTAAAATAAATGAGAGTACATTCCCAGAAAACTCTATGTGGAAACCATGTGCGTGTGTGTGTGATGCGCTGCTACACCGCCGACTCCTTCCCCTTGGACGAAGAGGTACCTGAAACCAAAACTGAAACTGTAAGCACAAAGCTTAGTGAGTTCCCCCATCATACCACATTCCATACAACCACATAGCATACATACCACCGGGCAATTCTGGGGCGCCCGTCCTACCCATGTCAAGCCATTCTGGGGTGCTGACCTACCCATGTCAGGCCATTCTGGGGTGCTGACCTACCTATGTCAAGCTATTATGGGGTGCTGACCTACCCATGTCGAGCTATTATGGGGTGCTGACCTACCCATGTCGAGCCATTTTGGGGTGCCGACCTACCCTCCGGTCTATCTCAACCGAACACGGGGACTATTTCACCCCCTACTACTAACACATAATATCATAGCATAATCATGCTGTCAGACATATCTGGGGTGTCCGACCTACCCATTGGTCCTAGCGACCGGATCGGGGACTAGTCCCCTACTACTGATACTATCTCACATAACATAGTAACTAGCAAACTAGCATACTCACATATCCAACAATCTAGCATACTCACATATCCAACAATAACAGACCAGACAATTATCATAAAGATAATCGTCCCAACTAAGAATAACTAGTGGGCCGGCCTTCGTGCCTTAGACCCACTTCTACTGGAAGGTAACTCACCTCGATGTCGTGTAGTGTCTGAACTGTCCTCGGCGTGAAGGTCGGCTCTCCTCGACTCCTCAATCCCTACACGACAACCTTCAAGTCATCAAACCGAACATACAACCCAACCAGGGTCAATACCAAAACCAGGCAAAGTCAACATTGGTCAAAGTCAACACCCAGTTGACCTGACTCGTCGAGTTGGTCTACCAACTCGTCGAGTCCATGCTCCACTAACACGATCCAACCCCGACACCACTCGTCGAGTCTTGCGAGAACTCGTCGAGTTCTCCTTCATTCAAACCATCGGGACCATCTTCATCCGACTCGCCGAGTTCTTCCTTCAACTCGGCGAGTTCATCTCCCTCATAAGAATGTGTCCAGTCTATGACTCGCTGAGTTGTATGAACAACTCGTCGAGTCCATCTTCAAAGGTTGGGAGATTGCCTTGGACTCGCCGAGTCTGTTCATACACTCGTCGAGTCCCATGATTCCCAGGTCCCTTTACGTGTCTAAACATTTATGGGACTTCCTTCCCGAACCACTGGTCCAACCACAGAAAGGATTTAGTGGTCATTACACACCGACTCGCCGAGTTCCAAGAACAACTCGTCGAGTCCCTTCTTGGTCCTTACTATACAGTCGATTTAAATGGGTCTTAACACATCAAAACCATAGATCTGGCCTCCTAATGTCCATTTTATACGTAAAGTTCCAAACTTGGTGCACATGCATGGGGTTTTTGGCTCAAAAATCCATAAAAGGTGCTCTACAATGTGTATGGGGCTCTCATGGCCATAAAGTTGGCACCTTTATGCCATGATACCCCTCCAATGACTCAGATCTGAAAGTAGAACCCCGTGAATCACTTCACAAATCCGAAAATGGCTTAGAAAGCCCTAAATGCACCCAAAATCTAAGCCCTAAAGATGAACAACCAAATGGAAGACCAAAACAGGGGGCATTTACCTTGATTGAGCTGAAGATGGAATAAGATCTCTGGATCTACAAGCCCCAACTCGATTTCCCAAGCTTCTTCCTTCCTTTCAAGCTTCACAAACTACCCAAAAGCACCAAAAATGGCCTTAAATCACTCAAAGAGGCTAGGGTTTCGATATGAGGTGTTCTGGGAGCATAAGGGACAATGGAGGCTGCAATAAGACGTTTAAATAGGGTGCAAACCCTCAAATTTAGGGTTTCACCCAAACAACACCTACTCACCGAGTTAGTCTCCGACTCGTCGAGTAGGTCACTTAAACTTCCCGCGGATCCCGTCTCTACTCGACGAGTTGGGCCACCAACTCGTCGAGTCCCAGACAAAATACATATAATTCTTGAATTAAAGACATACCAGGAATCGGGTGTTACATAATGAGTCCTCATTATGACTTTGGTATGCCTTCCTGGCCCTCAGCTCATATCTGGCATACTCCAGGGTTTGTTGGTCACTACACGAGACAGTGCAACCTCAACCCTACCCACACAACATGTCTACATATACAGCTAATTGCACATACGGATAATCAAACAGTAACACAGATAGTCCTACAGATCTACCTAACTGGCATAGCAAACTAGCATACATAATCATCTCATACTCACCACGTAATCAACTACTGGGATATCAAATCCAATGGGACGGCCTTGGTGCCTTAGACCCCTTAGTATAGTGAGGATAACTCACCTGGCACTGCTGAAGTCCCGCGGATAAAACTCCAGCTACTGGTTGACAGATTCCCGAACTGCCAACATCAAACAATACCCAATTAATAATTGAGTTCCAAGCACAAGGTCCAACTCACACCCCAAAGGCCCAATAGTCAAGTAATGGGCCAAAGCCCAACATATGGCCCAATTTTCCAAATTGGGCCCGGACCTCTACATTGTCATTCCTTAAGGCCCATCTAATTATTCTAGTCCAAACTCTTGTTATTCCCCTGGCCCAATATCACATAATCATCAAGGCCCAGTTATGGTCCACCTATGGCCCAATTTTCCAAATTGGGCCCAAGTCCTTCACATGGCCCTTATCCTAACTCATCCAATTATTTTGGTCCATTTACTTGTTCTTGGATAGCCCATCAATAGTCCAATCACCAAGGCCCAATAGGAAGGCCCAAATCAAGGCCCAAGTGAAATTAGGGTTTTCACATGAAATGACGGTTAGGGTTAAGTGTTCCTACTTAACCCATTAAGGATTTAATCCATTAAGTCCAATATTGCCTTAGGTTAATTTGCAAATGATTATTAATTAACATTTTCAGTTTCGTAATTAATTCAAGTGCGGGTCCCGATAATTCCCAAAATTAGGGTTTTATGCCATTAGGGTTTTCCAAACCCTAATTAGGGTTTCCAACCCAATACTAGCCCATTAGTCACATGTTGGGCTTTTAGGTCAATTAGGGATTCATTGGGCCCACTAGGGTTTCATTGGGCCCACTAGGGTTTCATTAGGCCCATTATGTCCGAGCATCCCAAACGAATCAAAACGCAAACGAGGCACACGGCCACCTAACACGGCGGCTGGTGGCGGCAGCCACCACCTCACGGTAGTGGTTATAAGTTTTCTATTATTATTTCGGCCGATTACAATTTTACAATGAAACTTCTAATTAACACACATACACACACACAAAGTCACGCACATAGCCACCACCACGCGGCGGCTGGTGGTGGCAGAACAGAAAAGGTGGCGATAACCACCATGGTTGGCAGCCATGGTGGTTTTCCATGGTTTCCGGCCAAAGGGCACAACCACCCTCGTGAAGCAACACCCAAAACGCACACAATATGAACTGGCCACGTAAAACACACCCATCAGCGACCTGGAGGCGGCAAGCAGTGGTAGATGGTGGCAGGAAAGCGGCAGCAGCAGCGCCATCTGCGACAGCCACCATGGGCGACAGCCATGGTGGTTTTCTCGGGTTTTTCTTGCCAAACGAACACATACACACACCTCCCATCTAACAATAGCGACAAACACACACACCCCCGACGGCGAACTCGAACCCAGTCGTTCTTCACGATGGCTTGCGGTGGTGGCTAACAGGAAGAAGCGAAGGAGGTGGTGGCGTAGCCGCAGCGAAGTTCCGGCTCCTCCAGCTTCAGTAGATGAAGAGTGACATGCGACGGCGCTCCTGGTGGTTCTATGGTTCCAATACGACGGCAGCTTCCCCATCCGGTGTTCATTCGACCGGTTCCGGTGGTTCTTCCCCCAGCTACGCGCGACGTCCGGCGACATAATGGATATTCTGGTGCTCCTCCGGTGGTTTGTGACCTCGACAGTGGGGTGGCGGGAGGCAAGGATGGCGACCGACTCTTGGCGATGCAATGACGGCGGAAGGAGCTCTCACATGGTGGTGGCGGCTGGGGGATGGGAGGTATAAAGTGGGTTGCGGTTGGTGTGTAGGGATTAGGGTTAGGGTTACGGAAGGTTGAGAGTTATATACCCGGTTCTCATGAACTACACCCCATAATGACAACTTTAGCCCTTCCTTTTCCATTTTCTTTCAAAGAAAATCCATATTTTACCATTTACACCCTACCTCCCAAAATCCTTTACAATTTAAGTCCAAATTTTACCAAGTAGCCCCTTCCTCTACAAATCCTTTTCAAATTCGGTCCAGAATTTACTGTTTAGCCCCTGCTTCCATAAATCTTTACAAAATAAGTCCCGAAATTACACTTTAACCCCCGGAACTCTAAATCATGCCATTTGACTCCCCGAAACCAACACCCCGATAAATATTATGGATTCTAGGGCGATAATAATATAAAATAATAATAAAATTACTTCTAGGGGTCCCCAGTTTATTATTTAATTATTCTATTTTAAACGGGATGTTACATCACAACTTCCGACTCATCATTTGTTTTTGATAGAATTGGCTTTTGTGCGAAAGTCTGTTTAACACGTTTGACGTGATAGTCATTGAAAGTAAGATTGAATGTTTCCTCAATCTTTCTTGTTCATTTATTCAACACACGATATGCTATAGAATTGTGCGAGTATCCCAAGAAAATTTCTTCATCAGCTTTTGACTGAAATTTAGAAAGATTATCTTTAAGATTCATGATAAAGCACCTGCATCCAAAAACATGAAAGAATTTAACATTAGGCTTTCGATTGTTAATGATCTCATAAGGGGTGATGTTAAAACGACGATGAATGAATGAACGATTTTGTGTAAAACATGTCGTCGATACAGCTTCTTGTTGGATTAGTGTCTAAGTCCATAACTATTTTGGTATATACTTGACCCGATTATGAGCATGGTCCTTTTGGGTTGCCTTCACCATATCAATATGTAGGATAAATTAAGGAGAGAAAGGTTTAATTATGATTTATTAATATATTATAAGAATAATATATTAAAGGAGAAATCATATTGTTTAATTAATATTAGTCAAGAATTAATTAAGAGTTAATTTTGGGACTAAAAGAGATTAATTAAACTTAGGGGACTGGAGTTGTAATTATAAGATAATTACAATTGGGCTATGGATCACCTAGTAATATATAGGTTGGACGAATTCTATGGGAAGCCCATAAGGAATTCGTCCAAGGGATATGTTAAAGGAGTCCATGGGCTGCTTAGGGCCTAAGCAGTCAGATTAGGGTTTCCTAGTTGCAAACCCTAATAGCCTACATGTATATAAAGGACCCCTATGCCCCAAAAACGTGGCCAAGTGTTCCTTTAGGGTTTCCAGCCATTTTTGGTGCCTCCCCTCTCTTCTCTCCTTCATCCAATTGCTTAGTGGTGTTTGTGACTCCATTAGAGGTGCAACACTTGAGGCATTAAGTTTTCTGAAGCCAATCAAAGCAAGGAATTGATTGTTATTACTATATAACAATCAAAGGTAATTACTAAACCCTTATTTCAGTTCTTATATGATAGATCTAGGGTTTATAGCTTTGGATATTCAATTGCATGTTCATTAGACAAACTAGATCCAAAAGCTATTAGGGTTTGCATGTACACCATAGGAATGATGTGTTGCTCGAAACCCATCAGTGGTATCAGAGCCTAGGGCTGTTTGTTAGTGAATTTGATGCTTACTTGATCGAAAATTGGCTGAAAAACGAATTTTTGAATTTTGGGGCTGGACTCACCGAGTCCATGACTGAACTCGCCGAGTCCACTAGGTACTCGACGAGTCCAGTGCTGACTCAACGAGTCAGCAAGTCTGGCAACGTTTTTTGGCGATTTTCTTGCTGTTTTGGCTTGGGATACTTACCATAAACATTTTTAATTCATAAAATCCGTTTTTTATTGATATTAGGTGATTATCCTTGCCAAAATAGAAGATAATTGTCAAATTTTAGATAATCTTTTGTTTTATTAGATAAAGATTGATTATTTGTAATTTAGATTTGAATTATCTTGTGAAAAAGTTTCAATATTCCCCTTTAGGTTTTATAGTTTAAATTTGAACTTAAAAGTTTTGTTTTTTGAAATTTAAATAGTTAAACCCTAATGTTTTGAAAAGTTTCAAAACTTGCCCTGAAGTTTTGGAATTTAAATCTTTGATTAAAAGTTTAATTTTGAAATATTTAAATTCTAAACCCTAATGTTTTGAAATGTTTCAAAACTTGCCCTCAAGTTTTGGAATTTAAAATTTTGATTAATAGTTTTATTATGTAATATTTAAATTCTAAAACTCTAGTATTTTGAAAAGTTCAAATTACACCCTCATGGTTTGTTAAGTTAATTAAAATTTTAATTAAAAGAGAAAGTTAATAAAATCATCTGGTATTTTAAAAGTGTAAAATACACCCTATACTATATATAACATTAAAAGTCTAATATTATATATGTATGAGTAAACAGTCAGTCTTACCGTTAGTAGGCCTTATTCACGAAGCTGGTCTATAAGGGGTGTTTAAGGAAATTGCCTATAAAATGGCGATTAAATGGGTATCCACTCTTACCCACCGCACTCTTGACTAGTGGAGGGTCGTTAGCCGAACGGGTAGGATAGGACGAAACCTTCCATTATAAGTATAATGAAGTACAAAGTAACTAAATGCTTTTACAAATTCCCAATCTTAGTTACTTTAGGGCAAAATGTGAAAAATGATGCTATTCCATGGAATTACACTTTGTACTCTTGTCAAACGTTAGTGGAGCGTGCGTGGCTAACCGGCACACTAATTTGGGATTGACATTGGTGGCAAAGGGTGGCTTGATGTTTATCATATATCAATGGAGCGTGTGTGGCTAACCGGCACATTGATTAGGTGATAGAGACATTGAGTGCACCACGTAGATTCGCATGGTTATTCACACCTTATTTGTGATCCTCGGCATTCCAGTCACAAATAGAAGGGCATAATAGAGATTAAACATGCCATTGAAAAGTTCAATGAATCTCAAAAGATCTAGGAGTTTCAATTCATTTAAAACTTAAACTTCATTTTTGTTTTTCATGGTGGGAATTGGTAAATCGTCATTTACCTACCTTCAAATATTCTGCAACTAGATTACGGCATCCCTCTTCTAGGTTGTAGAATGTTGTGTTGGATCCTAGCCTTGATGTTTCATTTGGGTGTTACATCAAGGATTCTTATCAAATAACTTGCATTTTCTCCCGTTTTGTAGATGTCTAAATCTTACAATGGTCTTCCCAAGTCCCTTGGAACAAGCTTTCCAAATGAAGATGACGTTCCACGATACGATCAAGGAAATGAGAGTCATGCTTCACTTCCTCCACCTCCTCCAATTATTCTCCCTAACCCAGAAGTTCAAAGGCTTGAAAAGTTCAAGCTCACTCAAGCCCTATTGGCAAGTAAACACGAAGATGGGAAACTTGTGTGTGCACACGTCTTGGAGATAAAGTCACACATTGATAGGTTAAGGATGATGGGTGTCGATATCTCAGAGATGTTGGCTGTTGAATGGGTTCTTTAGTCGCTTCCCGAATCATATAGTGAGTTCATTAGAGAGTACTATACGATGGACCATGACGTGACCCTCATTGATTTGACCTATTTGCTTATAGCTGCTGAATCAGCAATGATTTGGCATGCTGATCAAGCAAATTTGTCTGGTGAATCAAACTCCCAAACTTCGATGGACATTGAAAATGGTGACATTGGAAATCCAGAAAAGGTAAATTCTGAGATAGTTCCTTGTGTCATTCCAAAAGAGTCCATTTGCTTCTACTGCCAAGAGAATGGGCATTGGAGACGAAGCTGTCCTGTTTACCTGAGAGATCTAAGAGATGGGAGAGTCAAGACGTATGGCTCTACTTCAGGTAAAATCCACTAACTAACTCTGTAAGTTCCTATTTTTTATTCTTAATACATGATGTGATAAGATTACATTTTGATGTTTTGCAGGATCAAAGAAAAGAGAGGAAGCTTAAGAAAGAAGCGGGCTGAATCTGACCATGAAGAAATGGATTTCGATCGCATGGATTCGAAGATCAGATTTTTGAGCTGCTACTCTAGAGTTAGGATAGATTGATAAGAAATATGTAATAGCATAGTTTTTTAGTTGAATTACATTGTAAGGACAAATTTTTCCACAGTAAAATAAATTTTGATTTTGTCTTACTTATTTATCCTTGCAATGGTGTGTATGAAAAATTGATGTTTAATTGTTTCTATTATTAGCAATAATGGATTTGATTCTTAATTATGTTATTTGTGGAAATGTCGAGAATTTGCCAAATAAGGGCAGATTCTCATCGCCCAAGTTTCAATTGGACAGAAACTTGGAATCATACAACTTGGTTGCGTGATGAATGAGAAACTTCATATTTGGAAATTAGACTAATTCTTTGACAAAGTGTCAAGAGAAGGACTAAGAGATCGAGTACACTCGGTTGTGCGTTGATCAAGTCCACCACAAGAGTGATAAAGATATTCATCATGATTTACTAAAGTTTAGTAAATATGGTTATACTTATAAGATTAAGTATAATTCTGAGTTGATCGAAAGAGTTTCAATCAATAGCAGAACGAATAAGAAGAATCAAGTAGGCAGAAAGATAAAAGTTTCTCTATTCTAAGAAGAAGGGAGAGTACCCTTTATTGTGTTTTATGATAAGTCTTAATGATTAAGAACCATATCTCAATTGATCCTCCAAGTGAGTCTTAGTGCATTTGTATGTCTAAGAAGAGGAATCGAGAATTGTAGAAATGGTTAAAATCAAGAAGTCAATCATACTTCGTTCCAATATCAAGTCTTAGAGTTATATTCCAAGATTGTGAATTGAGTGACAAGTCTTAAGTAGGTTTGTAACACTCATCAAATGTGGAGTTTGGAAAAGGTTTTCTTATTCTTGCACATTTGAAATTGGTAAGTTGTGCTGTCTTGGATAAGACAAAGACCAACTAGGACCAATTATGTGAAGTGTTTTATCTTGATAAGAACTACACTAACTCTTGAATACTTGTTTTGTCTAGGAAAGGTTCCTGACAAGAGAATCATATATGTCAAGAGGTCAGTGTGAGTCTCAATTGTCTTGAAAAGTTTCAAGAACAAATCAAGAATAAACCGATAGTTAATCACTAGCACACGACTTGAGGTTGGCGACCTATCGTGTTGACATAATTTTGTTTCTGCGCCATTCCAGATGAAGTCAACTATGCAATATGAGTTCTATGAATTGATTGCATAAAGGCAAGGCACCATAATCAATGGAAAGTACATTGATAGGAAAGGGTGAACTACTCAACGACCTGGAAGTAATGGTGGGCATTCGTGCTACCATGAGGCAGGAAATCGAGATTGAACAAGTTCAGTCCATATGAGTTAGATTTGTCACGAACATTGTCTTACGATTATTTTTATGACAAATTCAAATGGATAGGAACACATACACTTTAAAATCTAAGTGTCATGAGGTTTCCCTCCTTCATGAAAATGATTGTAAGGAAATGCTTTCACTAAGATTGATTTTAAGAAGATTGCAATTGTGAAAATTGTATTCTCAAATTCGATTATGATTACGGCATCCCTCTTGATAGTTCGAATTGTGAGATTTGGCAATTAGTCTGAACATCTGGGACTTAGTAACATAAATTCTGAATTGTTTAGACACACATGTGAGCTATCTAAGGCAAAGGTGTATGAGCATAAAAAGCTTAGATAAAAGCTTATCAAAGCATTAGGTATTAGAAATATGAACTTGAGAAATTCAATAAGCATTGTTTTCTAGAAGTTCAATTGTTTTCTGAATACATGTCAAAGCTAGTGGGAGCATAAGTGTTATGCTGGTAAGAAAATAATCATCATGTTAGTGGGAGCATGATTATTATGGTAAGTATTGCAAGTTAGCAATATTAATTATAGAAAACAAAGATTCAATTTGCAAAGTTGCAAGGGTTGAAAAGTTGTTTTGCTATAATTAAGGGAGAGAATATTATACTTCGTTTCAAAATTCTAAATCTTAGATCAAGAAACGTTAATAAATTTAGTCAAGGATACATAGTGCATTCTCAAAATTCGATTATAATTACGACATCCTTCTTCATAGTTCGAATTGTGGGAACATGGCACATAAAATATTATGGCAGAAGGCTGATAAAGTATCACGTCTTTATGTGAGACATTATGCATCGTGTCCAATACGCTTCGGGTATAGGATCGAATGCATATGCTATAATATTTGACCATTCTAAAATTTTCCAAATGCCTAGGGCATTAAGAGGGAAAAATGACTAGAATCGGTTTTGACTAAAATAATTAAACAACTATCAAAGGACGATCTGAGGTTCACTGAGGATTTGTCGCTTGTGAGTAGTTGGAAGTATAGTACTAGATGGACTATATTGACATTATTATGAATAGATAAGATTCTATTAAGAATGAGTTGTCATATGGCAAATATGGAAATGTTTCTATTAATGAGAGTTGGATATTAAGAAATATGTCTAGATTAGAAACTTTTATGCGAGAAGGATGTTCAAAGGAATGTACTTTGAATGTGAGACTTCACGTCTATGGAATTGTCTTGTAACAATTTCCGATATAATACCTTGTAATTTCATTAGCCGGGTCTTGGTGACTTTTGTGCTATGACATTACGAAAGAATCATTCCATAAAATATTAGAATCTGACATATTCTAAAAGTGGCAAGAATTTGGTATTCTTATACTAAAAATAAGGATTGGGGATTGTGAAATGAGTTTCATTGGAAAAGTTTTTCAATTGATCTATTTCACAAAGTATGGACCATAGGAAACCAAAGTGTGCATGCTTAGAGCATGGGACAATTGTGGTTATAATTCGAGTAATAAGTTGATTTTCTGAAACAGTAAGCAATGAATAATAAGTAATCAATATGGTGTTTAAATAAAAGTTTTTTTATTTGCGCTCAAAAGTTTTGGGGCCATATAGGATTAATATTATTATTGCGTTTCACTTTGCATATTTTGACTTCCAGAATAACTGTGTTATTCGAACCTCCACAGTCGGTCATACGTTGGAAGTAGGTATGAAGGAAAACTGTCATGAATTTGTCTGTAGATTGTCTAAAGTGTTTAGAGATAGCACAAGTTTGCTGCAGAGTTCATGAGTGCTTTGATAAGATTAAAATATTGGATTAAACCCACGCTTACTTGAATCACTTCATGGATTTATCACGGGTGATTAGTGAGACGATAACATTGTATATTCTTGAAACCGAGACGTGTGAGTTGTTATTTGCTGGTCGGTTGCACATTGATGATAAGTAAACACACCAGTAACTTGGTGTTATAAAACTTATTGTTGTGTGTGATTCAATTAGTAGGTGCAAGCAAGCATTTGAGTCGAAGTTTATCCATTCCTTTTACCCAAAGTGGGATAAAAGCGATATCTGTGGGCCCCTCGATGATTTAGTGATGACACTGGAGCGCTTGGCCAAGCCGGGACTAAGTTGATGTGTTCAATTGTAGTCTGTTGTCAGTCATCATGAATCGGAAGTCGGGAAACGATACATAGACAGAGAGAATAATTTAAATCCATGTCTTGTGTCTATACGATATCTTGTAGAATGGAGGAATATATAATCCCTTATCTAAAGGACATGCGTATCTGATAAGATCAGAGTTGACAGCGGCTTTTGAAAGCTACGATTGCTGATCAGGTTCTGAAGTTGTGCAAAATAGTTATTAGACTTATCCAAGTGGGAGACTGTTGGATTAGTGTCTAAGTCCATAACTATTTTGGTATATACTTGACCCGATTAGTCAATAATTAATTAAGAGTTAATTTTGTGACTAAAAGAGATTAATTAAACTTAGGGGACTGGAGTTGTAATTATAAGATAATTACAATTGGGCTATGGATCACCTAATAATATATAGGTTGGACGAATTCTATGGGAAGCCCATAAGGAATTCGTCCAAGGGATATGTTAAAGGAGTCCATGGGCTGCTTAGGGCCTAAGCAGTCAGATTAGGGTTTCCTAGTTGCAAACCCTAATAGCCTACATGTATATAAAGGACCCCTATGCCCCAAAAATGTGGCCAAGTGTTCCTTTAGGATTTCCAGCCGTTTTTGGTGCCTCCCCTCTCTTCTCTCCTTCATCCAATTGCTTAGTGGTGTTTGTGACTCCATTAGAGGTGCAACACTTGAGGCACTAAGTTTTCTGAAGCCAATCAAAGCAAGGAATTGATTGTTATTACTATATAACAATCAAAGGTAATTACTAAACCCTTATTTCAGTTCTTATATGATAGATCTAAGGTTTATAGCTTTGGATATTCAATTGCATGTTCATTAGACAAACTAGATCCAAAAGCTATTAGGGTTTGCATGTACACCATAAGAATGATGTATTGCTCGAAACCCATCACTTCTGCCCAGAGATATTGAGGCAAATTTGTATATGTCAACATTGTTCTTGCAACTTCGTATAGAGAACGATTCCTCCGTTTAATAACACAATTTTGGTGTGGTGTGTAAGGAGATGAGAAGTTATGCGAAATCCCCAATCCAACCAAGAATGAATCAAGAATTTGATTCTTGAATGCTATACCATTATCACTTTTAATTGTTCTAACTTTCTTCCTCAAACTTAACTCAATGTTTTTGATGAAATCTATCATCACTTGAGTTGTTTCAAACTTATTACGAAGAAAGAAAACCCAAGTAAACCTTGAAAAATCATCAATAATGACCAATATGTACTTCCTTTTATTGAGAGTCTCAATAGTAAAAGGTCCAGATAGGTCAATGTGAAGAAGTTCCAAAGGTTCGATGATCTTTGAGTCGATGTAAATCAGATGACCTTGACGATGTTGCTTTCCATGTTCACAAGTTGCACATAACGAATCGTTATCAAATTTTAATACAGGTAAACCACGAACAAGATCATGAATAACGAGCTTGTTGAGATTCTTGAAATTCAGATGGGAGAGACGACGATGTCACAACCAACTAAGGTCTGATGAAGCATTTGATAGTAGACATACAAAGGGAACACCAACTGTAGGCTTCATGTAGAGTGCGAACATGTCTCCTTTCCTTTTTTACTTTAGCAGAACTTCCTTTGTTTCTTTGTTAGAGATGACACTTCCTTCTTCATCGAAGACAACTTGATTTCCAGTGCCCACAACAAGTTGTGAAACACTTATCAAATTGTGTTGTAAGCATTCAACATATGCCAAACGATTCTCAATATTACTCACTGAATCTTTATCTAAAGTTAATTTTTTCAACTGTAGCTCTAGATTCTCAATCTTACTCTTCTTAATCTCCAAACGATTTTGAACATCTAACAACAACATTTTTTAACGTTCAGCTTCACTACTAACAAAAATTAGCATATCATTAACATATGATAGAGTATCATCAAAATCAGATAAAACTGTAAGATAAGAACTTGAAGGAATATTAAAAGATTCAAGAAGAGTACGTACCTTTTAAGTCATGGGTGACTTATCTGCGCTGGTAGATTCAAAACACATCCTCTTCATATTGAGAAAACATCGCTCCATGAGTTGGATTCCTCATCTCTTCGTCATTAGAGCCCGATAACCAAATTTGATAAGTTCCAACACTTTCACTTCCTCCCTTCGCAACTAATGAAAGACCTTTGGTTTTATCCCTTATCTCCTCGGTCTTTTCAGCATAGTAAGCTTCATCTTTTACTCTCTCTTTCCTTCTTTCGCATCATGCAGTCTTTGGCTAAGTGGTTCGAGCCATTGCAATTGTTGCAATTGTAGCCCGAATCACCTTTCAATTTCAGCTGATTCTTCTCAACATCATTCTTACCATCCTTATTTTCTTCCTTCAAATCCACCTTCGCACCTTTTGATAATGAGTTGTTCCCTTTGAACTCACTATTGTTTTTGTACTTTGGATTAAAAGGCTTCTTGAAAAACTTTTTCACCTTGTTGTTAGAATAGTAAGCAACAGCCTCATCCTTGGAGTTTACTAAGAATACTTCTTCTTTAGAATTCTCTTGTTTGGCAGTTTCGATCTCAGTTTCTTTTGCATTCACTTTTGACATTAATGTTAAAGGTCCACCAATGCCCAACTTTCCTTCCTCTCCTATCTCATTGATTTCACTTTCATGAGACTTGAGCACATTATACAGATCTCCCAAGGAATATCCATCAATTTTTTTTTTGATTTTTGATCATTAGACTTATGTTTCTCCACTCCTTTCGCAGACCCATCAGAAAGGTAAGGTTGTACTCAATAGTTGTACGAGTAACCCCATAGCGATTGCACTTGAATATTAGCTCATTCAAGCGATCATAATATAGTTCAATGGTTTCTCTATCTTTCTGATTGAATCCGCCAAGCTCCAACATGCATTGTTTCACATAACTCTTCTTGGTCTTTTCACTTCCTTGATACTTTTCTTTCAAAGTATCCCAAATTTCCTTTGCGGTCTTGCATCCACGAACATAGTTGTAAACAACTGGTGGAAGAGCACCACGAAGTTCATGAAGACACTTCTTATCATTAGCCTCATACTTCTCCTTTTGTGCAGCCATACCAGGGGATGAACCTGCATTTCCAACTTGAGTAAACATTTGAGGACGATAATTTCCTCTAGTAACATATCGCCATAGATATTCGTCAAGTCTGTTGAGATAATCCTTCATACGATCTGCCCACTGCTCATAATACTCCAGAATGATCATTGGAATCTTTGTGGAAGATCCAAGCAGATGAGAAAAGCTTGACATGGTGTTCATGTTGAAATTCGTCATTTTCGGACGGACAAAAGTGACGATCGATTTCAGAAAAGAGATCTAACGGATGAATCAACCAGAAAACGATCAGGAAACACTTGATCTATCAAACTGATTGCAAAATCGAAACAAATCAATCAATTAACACAAGTTTTCTTAATCAATAATGCGGAAAACTTTGAATCAGAAATAGCGATTCAAAATATTGAAAAAGGAGAGAAAACTGGTATTGATTGAATGTATCCTGCTCTGATACCAAATGAAGAGTGTTTAAATCGAGTATAGAAAACGAAATCAGCAACAAAAAGCATTAAAAACACAATCGTAAATAAGTTTTGTTTGGCTCGTTGATTTGTCTGAATGAGTACAAAAATACAAGAGAGAGAGAGAGAGTAAGAACAAAAGTGTCCAAAAGATATCTCTCTACTTCTATACAAACCCTAATTATAGGGTAATACAGACCCTCAAAAAGTATGCAAGGACTGGACGTTAGAATACAACACAAAAAATGCCTTGCAAAATACATACACTGCGGAGTACCAGACTTCGCACCTATACAGACCAAAACAAATTTCGACCTCTCACTAGACAATTCGCACTCACCATATATATATATATATATATATATATATATATATATATATATATATATATAAATAGAGAACCATTATTAATCAAGAAATCAATGAACCATTCTAAAACGTCAGAATTTAAAGCGGTCAATGACAAAAGAAAGGGTTGTAGACTTTTATAATTGACGCACATGCACCGGATATAACAACACATAGTTCCTTTTTTTCCTTTAATTTTTTTATGCCATGTTTATTATCAAAAAAAAAAAAAAAAAAAAACAGAATATACCATTATTCATGACTAAATTCATTTCTTTGTTTGTTGAAAAAGTTGAGGTCTATTTTTCATTGAAAAATCTTAATAAATATATTAAAATTCATATTTTTTTTGGTACTCTTTAAACATAAATTCATACTAATGAAAAAAATGAATTTTCAGTTCAAATTCACATTGCGAATCTGCTCAGATTTACAGTGTGAATAATAGTAAGTCAGATTCACATTATGAATTCTGAAAACTAAATTATATGCAGGTCAAATTTACAATGTGAATAAATTTGTTTGTTGATTTTACAAAACTAATTTATTAGTAATCAAAACGTTAAGATATTATAAAATTACATAGAAATATATTTTTATTTATAAATTAATTTGTAAATAATCAAAGAGTTGAAATAGTAAGTCGGATTCACAAAAAAATGTTAAAATTAAAATGTTACATTTTAGATTCACAGTGTGAATACTGTGAATATGAACCAAGGTTCTAAATAACGTAAGGCGTGGCTTGGCGGCAATGTCAAGCCTCAAGCTTTTTCGAGCCTTGGCGAGCTACGAAGTTTGTAAGGCGCGACTTAAGGCGTCAATTTTCTATATAATTAATATTTTTATATGTATTTTCAACTATTATTCATTTTTATACACATATATGAGTTAAGGCGACGTTTTGGTAAAGCTTGGCGGCAGGTGCGAGCCTTGGAGCCATGGCGCGCCATGGCGGAGCCATGTCGAGCTTTTTAGAACCTTGATATGAACTGATCGATTTTTTTTAATCGATGTTGATATTAATTAACAGAGGCTACAAATTAAGATTTTTGTTATACTTAGTTTTTTTCGGATAAAAATAAACTTAAATATTAAAAAAAACATATTTGCAAAAAATCTCGAAAAAAAATATGCATATACAACATGCGTATATGTGCATTTTTTCGAACTTGTGAATTTTTCGACGTTTGTTCACATATAAACGTGTTGTATACCCACACATTTTTTGAGATTTTTTTTTGCGAATATGTTTCTATAGGACTGATTTTGTGCTTTATGTAATTTTTTTGAAAAAAATATTAAACAAAAACTTTGTTTTTTAAGAGTGGTTTACGGAAAAATATGAGTTCTTAAAAGATCCTAACTATATATATATATATATATATATATATATATATATATATATATATATATATATATATATATATATATTTTCAGGTTTATTTGAGACCATGTTAATTTTGTAAGACTGTAAGACCAAAATCTAAAAATAATTTTAAAATGCAAAATAAAAGGAAAAATCTGAAAATTCTTTTTTTAATTATTATTTTCGTCACTTTAATTACCTAAAATAATAATAATAATAATAATAATAATAATAATAATAATAATTACCATTTTTTTTTTTTGAAAAATTCGTGAAATATTCTAATAGAATGTTACACTGTAAATATTCTAATGTGATTTTTAGAATGTTAGAATATTCTACTAGATTTGTCAGATATGTAGAATATTCTAATATTCTACTAGAATAAATTTTTTTTGGTATTTTTTTTTTTTTTGGAAAATATAAATTCTGAAAATAATATTTGAAAAAAAAATTCGAAAATTTTCAATTATTTTGCATTTTAAAAATGTTTTTTTTTATCTTCCAAATGAGTGGCTAGATTGCGTCTCACGGTGTCACAAAATTAGGCCGTCTCACATGAACCTATATATATATATATATATATATATATATATATATATATATATATATATATATATATATATATATATATATATATATATATATATATATATATATATATATATAACATGTGAATGGTGGATTCCATTACATGTGCATTTACATATTAGAAAATTAAACCAATGGGAAAGGTAGAACGACTACGTACGCTATCATTTTTGTCCACAATAAGTTTGATTTACAGATGATGTAAAAGATGTGGAGATTAGTAGACGTTTTATAATGAATCTACGCGCTATGACGACCATGACAGATCGAAATCGACAACACCCAAAACGTATTTTAAATGATGATGATAATGGAGAACCTTTGGTCACACAGATCTAGGTTCATCGAATTATATATGAGTAGATTTGATTTTGTTGGTTTGTTTTTTCGGAGAGGATGACGTAAATAATTGTAACAAAGGTGGCATAGAGAAAACAGTAAACTATATATCCAAACTGAAATGTTACAAGTTTAATATGTACAGTCTATTTCTAGGTTGAACTCTGCGTTTTGTATTATGAAAGACTGTATACCACTCGTACAGTTAAATAAGAGCTTTTTGGTTCTTTTTATTCAATGACAAAAAATTATAATATACTTTTGAGTTTCATTTGATAGAAATTATGCATCTTTGTTTGGGGAGCATGTCGTGTAAAACCAGCCAAATTTTTGTATAATAATTTGAACTGTAACTTAATTGGCCTTTTGTTCATATTTGGCATATTTGTTTATTTTTAAGGGGTTTTTGCCAAAAAAAAAAAAAAAAGTTATTGTTTGTTAGTTTATAGCTTATTGGCTTATTAGTTTATAAGCTAATAAGTTAGATAATAAGTTAGACCCATGTTAGTTATGAAAAAATGATTTATTAGAGATTTTCCACCGTTATTATCAAAATATTTTTTTTAGCTTATAGCAGTGTGGAACCTCTAATTAGCTAATAAGCTTCTTTGCCAAACACCCCTAAGATGTCTCTTCATGTTGTGAAATCTCACATGTACTAATGATATATGATTATTACGTATACCATCTTATATACGTATCTAATTTATAAATATAAGCATTGACAGATTGAGATATAAGTCGGTAATTGATGTAGCACGAGTACATGTTTAGTGTGCTATCAACAACCCACTAAGGTGTACGTACTCTAAGCCACCCACCATAAGTGTCCCTTGATTTACACATAGGTCAGGCATTGATTTAAAATCGCTTGGTCATCTTTTGTTTTAAAAAATGTTATGTTATTATTAAAAAAAAACATTATATTATTCTTCTAATCTACGTTAAAACAAAAAGTTATTATGAATATTCTATTTGTTCTTCTAATCCAAGTTAAAACAAAAAATTTAGACAAAATTTCACAAAAATTTAGACAAAATTTCACAATTGGACCCTATGGTTTAAAGAATATTGTACTTTGAGGACTTCCTAGCAAAAAGTCACGTGACTGGTCCCTGTGGTTTGTAAAATTACATAAAAGGTCATCATGCCGTTAAATCTAACTTTTCAGCTGTTAGATTTTAATGAAAAATACTATTTTGCCCTTGTATCAAAATTGCAATATACTACAAACCTCAAGGACCATTTGTGTAATTTTGTAAATTTGAAATTTTATATATATATATATATATATATATATATATATATATATATATAAATTATAAATAAAAATTATATATATATATATATATATATATATATATATATATATATATATATATATATAAATTATATATATATATATATATATAATTTCAACAATTTGATATTTTTTTTTATCTTTTTGACATTTTGTTTTCTATTTTTATTTTATAATTTTAGTTATTTATGCTTTTTTAATGTTTTTATTTATTTTGATTCAATTAAATAAACTTAAATTCGATACCATATCGAAACCTCTTTTTTTCTTAATTGTGAAATGAAACGTTAATGTTTTTTTTTAATTTTATGTTGTTACGGTTTATTTTATTTATTTATTTATTTATTTTTACTTTGATGCTCCATAGTTAATATCATTAGCAACTTTATGTTTGCATTTATATTTATCATTATTTCACCTTTTGTTCTCTATTTTTTTTTATATATTTAGTTTTTTATTATTCTTTTATTGTTTTTATTTATTTTGATTCAAGTAATGAAAAATTGAAAAAACAAAAACTCAAACACCAAAGTTGTAATATACTCTAATATATTAATACATTTTACACTTTTCATATTTTTTGGTTTTTTTCGCATTTTTTTATTAATTTTTTCGTATTATTTTATTAATTTTTTCGTACTATTTTTTAGTTTTTTCCTTTTTTTTTTGTTGTTTCGTTTTATTTTACATCAATTTGATAAAAAAATATTTAAACTTTTTCTAAAAGTGTAAAATGTATGAATACATTAGAGTATATTACAATTTTGGTGTTTGAGTTTTTTTGAGTTTCTGTGTTTTTATTTTTTAATAATTTTGGTTATTTATGGTTTTTGTAACTTTTTTTTTATTTTGATTTATGTAAATAGAAACGTTATGTTTATTTTCTTTATTTATATTTGTAAATATAACTATTTTATTTACGCGAATCAGAATAAAAAAAGTTGCAAAAACCATAAATAAACAAAGTTATAAAAAGAATAGAAAACCAAAAAAACTCAAACACCAAAATTGTAATATACTCTAATATATTCATATATTTTACACTTTTTGGAAAATATCAAAAAAAAGTTATCAAGTTGATAAAAATAAAACGAAACAACAAAAAAAATAAAAATAGGAAATAACTAAAAAATAATATTAAAAAAATTATAAAAAATAATTATAAAAAATTTAAAAAAATATGAAAAAAACGAAAAAAATATTAAAATGTAAAATGTATTAATATATTAGAATATATTAGAATTTGGTGTTTGAATTTTTTATTTTTGTTTTCTATTTTTCATTACTTGAATCAAAATAAATAAAAACAATAGAAGAATAATAAATAATTAAAATTATAACAAAAATAGAAAACAAAAGGTGAAATACTGATAATGATAAATACAAACATAAAGTTGTTAACGATATTAACTATGGAGCATCCAAGTAAAAAAAAAAAAACTTAATACGTAACGGCATCAAATTAAAAAAATAAAATAAAATAAAAAAACATTAACGCTTCAGTTCACAAATAAAAACAATTAAAGAAAAAATAATTTCGACATGGTTTATCGAATTTAAGTTTATTTACTTAAATCAAAATAAGTAAAAACATAACAAAAAACCATAAATAACTAAAACTATAAAATAAAAATAGAAAACAAAATGTCAAAACGATAAAAAAAACATTATCTGATTGTTGAAATTATATATATATATATATATATATATATATATATATATATATATATATATTAAATTAGAAAGTTACACAAATGGTAATTTAAAAAGATCATTACATTAAAAAAAATTAAAAAAAACACATTACATTAAATTTAGAAAACATAAATTAAAATTAAAAAGCATAACAAGAAATATAAAATTATTAAGACACGAAATTAAAAATTACAATCAAACTAAAATAAGTTCTTTATTCCAAAAAAAAAAAAGCTTTTATATCGGCTTGGGGAATCGTATTGAGATCGATATGATGTTCCACCAAATCATTGAGAAGTTCGTATATCTCGTTTTTCTTTCAACGTAAAGTGGGGTAGCAACTTAGCTTTTATTGGTGACACACTTGGGGAGACATTTTCGTTTTCGTTTTTAACATACTTACAAATTGCTTTTCCCTCGTCTTCTAAAATAATATTGTGTAAAATGATACATGTATACATAATATATGTGAGGTTTTCCTTATATCTGCATAGACATGTCAAATTGCTTAGTATGTGTCAACGCTTCTTGAAGGCTCCAAATGCTAGTTCGATATCAATTCTAGCTATTTCTTGAACTGTTTAATATTTTATGTGTTGTGGATCACCTGGACATGTCAATGTTCTCGGAAGCATAAAATGTTTATTATATACCATCTACAAGATAATACTCGTATTTGTATGTCACTTTATTTACTTCAATCAGAAAATCAGAGAACGACCTGTCACAAAAGATGTCGAATATAGGTGACATGCCAACAACGTAGATATTATTGCTTGAGTCGGGTATACCAAAGTAGGCATGCCAAAACCAAAGATCATGGTATGCAGCTCCTTCAAGTATGACTGTTAGTTGAGTCTTATCTCTTTTTGTATATTGTCCATGTCATGCAATAGGATGTGTGCTTGTACTTTTAAATGTTTCAACGAGTACAACAGACTATCTTAGGTGCTTGCTTTTTCTGACTCCATTTGGACATTTTACATCCCTCTTATTGGTGACGTTTGTTGTAATAGACGTTATTATTAGTAAAGTGGAATTTGTATGGAGTAAAGTGGGCATCATGTATATTGGGATGAATGGTGTCGACATTGGATGAATACTTGCATTGCTTCCTTATCAGTTGTGATTACATATGTCACCAATATTACTATGTCATTTTTCATAGACCATAATCTTAATGTATCATTGTTTGGATTGATCATAGAACCTAAGATGGATAGGCAAAGAGGGCCCTTTATCAATTGTGATTACAGATATATGGTGCCAATTTTACCAGGTAGTTCCTGATAACACTCTATGATGCCTAAGTTAGAACAAAAGAGATTGTATATCATAGGAATGGATTGAGAGTGTATGAGAGTGTGTATATATATATATATATATATATATATATATATATATATTGTTTGTTGACTCTTTTTGTCATACCTTTAGTTGTTGTTGATGATTGGCTTATATATCGAATGTGTGGGAAATGTAATGATGGAGATGAAACATCATATAATATTGTTTTATCCAAGGTATTATGTACATTATGAGTTTATTATTTGTCAAGTATGATTTTCATCATGCTGATGGTTTTATGGGATTACATTCGTACTTCTTGTGTTATTTGAACTTTTTACTATGATTGGAGGAAATCTTGGCTGGATAGCCTATATGGAATCATGTATCCGTCTTCGGCTATCCAAAAGGTGGTGTCGCCTATCAACGATCACTATAATCGTGTTTCGTTTTCTACTTAAGATGTTTTCTTTCTAATTCTTTTGATTTGTACATATAAGAATTATGATTACTACTTAATAAGTTAAAGTTAATTCAACAGGCTATGTCTCAATCAACATCAAGTTTTAATGGATACCTCACAAACACGAACTTGCAATCTTTTTGCAGATTATTTCAATTTTGTACTTTCTTGGAATGTTGATCCAATCTTACGATAGAAATCTTTCAAAATGTAAAATGATCATATGTGAGATCTTGACATTGACAATCTTATTTAAGTATGGTATGGCCCGTTAGATGGGGTTCTAGTTTTTAAGGTGTGAATATCTACACAAGAGGTCCAGGGTTGAAACTCTGACACATAAAAATATCACTAGTGTTTTGCGATTGACCTCCCATATAGGCCTTAGGGCAGGTTGACGTGGGTTGATCGGATGATATGGTTTACCATTTTTATTTAAGTATGTTATGTTATTTTTTACCATTTTTATTTAAGTATGTTATGTTATTTTTTCAATTAATGTTTAACTTTTGTATGTACATATGCTCTTTTTACAAACATGTTGTTGGATGGATGAAAATTTTCATGCCTAAAAGATTGAAATTCCATACATTTTATGGCTACAGGTTTTATAACTTGTAATTTTTATATGCAACTTTATTAACTATGAAAGCTTTATAAAAACAAGCCTTAAGATTCCAATTACTCGAACATTCAAAGGTCTATTTATTGGAATAAGTGTTCAAGGTCATGGCTAAATTGGTCAAGGTCATGGCTAAACTGATATAACTTTATGGAATATAAGTAGAGACTTTTTTGGGTTGCCTTCAAAGCTAGAAATAACTTGAAATGACTTTAGGAAAGAGAGATAAAATGATTTCTTAAAATATTATATGATTAATAAATTAGTTATAAATAGATGAAATTAGTTAATTATTAATCAGAATTAATCTGGAATTCATTCAAGATTAATTGGAATTAATTAAAGGTGCAAGGGTGAATTGTAATTGTTCAATAGTTGAAAAACAAAGACAATTCTAGAACCATCCAAGGCATGGACGGTTTTAAGGAGCCTTTTTGGGGATTCTGGAAGTCTCCTGGTTGCAAATAAGGAAGGGATTTGAACTGGGATTAAGTTTATTATTTAATTATTCAAATCTGGATTTATCTGCAAGTTACCTAGACTATAAATATGGCCATTTGGGCATCTAGTTTTCATGGCTTCTCGTACCTAGAAGGTGGAGAATGGAATTCTCTTCCTTTCTCATCTCTTATCTTGTCTTTCTAGTTTTCTAGGGTTTTGGTTGTGAACCATTAGAGGCGTGCATACTTTTGGCTCTCGCTTTCCATGGAGCATTGAAGAACTCAAGAGTTAGTATTTTTAATACATTAAATTTTATGTTTTCTATCTATGATTTTGATTATCATAGGGTTTTAGTTTTTGTTTGATACGTATGTTGATATTAATAGTGAAAAGACATAGAACCATTTTAGGTTGCATGTACCCATAAGTGTTATGTGAAATTACGCAAGTACATTGCTATTATAACCTAAAAATCTCAATAGTGTTATCAGACCCTATGCTTGTTCAATTATTATTGGATAAAGATGAAACCAGAAAACTAATGAAAATCAAAAATCTGTTCTGGCCACGACGTGGACAGTCTTCTGCCACGTCATGGCGAGTGCATGAAATTCGATTTTTGGATTTTATTGCCTTATTGAAAAGGTAGAATAATTATTAGTTATCTAATATTATTTTAAATGTCTAAAATCAGAATATAATAACTAGATAATTAGAAATCATAATTTGAATATAAGGAAGTTTTTAAAAAGGGTAATTATCTAATTATAAGATGATTAGACAATAGAATTATCCTTTAGTAAAGATTTAATACTAATTAATTAAAAGTTAAATTAAAGATAATTATTAAATCTTAATAGTTCAAATATTAATTAATTAAATGGTTAATATGATTTGAAACTTGTAATTTTAAAAGGTTTTAACATACACCCTATACATACGTATAAGAGTATAATACTATATGTATAACCAAAAGTCAATCAAATCAATAGTAGGTCTTATTCACGAAGCCACACTATAAGAGAGGTATAAGGAAATAGCTTATAAAATAATCGTTGAATGGGTGTCCTTTTCACCCACTGTCTCTCTGTGTGATTGAGGGTTATTAGCCGAACAACTTTGATAGGACATAATCACATTAAAAGTATAATGTATTAAGTACTAGAACCTTCTATAAAATCTCACTCTAGTTACTTTAGAAAAAAATGTGAAATTATATGCTAATCCATGAAAACGTACATCATTTCTTTGTGAGTCGTTAGTAGAGCATGCATGGTTAACCGACACACTAATGTGGGACTACAAAGATGAAATGATGGCACATACTCGACATTTATGATTATTGATGGAGCGTGTGTGGTTAACCGACATATTAATATGAGATCATAAACGACCTCGAGAATGTCACACGGATTTGCATGGTTATTTATATCTTGTTTGTGATCCTCGTCATCCCAGTCACAAATCGAATAGCATAATCCGATATTAACACGCCATTGATTGTTCAATGAATCTCAAAAGGATATAGGAGCTTCATTGTGATTGAAATTGGTAAAATGCTTTACCTACCTAAAATAGATTCATGATATGACTATGACATCCTTCTTCATATTACAAATCGTATTTATGGATCCTAGCTTTAATTTAAATTTGGGTTAATAATTAAGGATTTAATCTACTTATTTAAATCTTTTCTATTTGGTTAGATTGAATCCTCTCCCACCCCCTTGCATACCTTCTAATTCTAGCTTCTCCTTGTTCTCTATCGGGAATTACTCATTTGTTATGAGGTCTTCCTTGATTTTGATATTGGGAGAGATGTCCATAATGAGCATATATCTAAGATCAATATTGCATCAACTTTGATTAAGTTGTTAATCCCACAAACATGTAGATTTGTCAAATAATGTTCTCTTGCATCATTACGTTTATGTTCTCGATGTTCCAAAAGTTTTTGTGAACATATGAACATATGAAATGAATTTGTAATTGAGTGAAATGTTTCACCAAAAGGCAAGAAAAGAGTGATTTGAAAATCATGAAAATTTCCTAATTGCATTCAAATTGAAGAATATAGTTTTGTATGTAATCAATGAAAGTTACATAGACAAACTCGGGAATCTCAATGTTACCCTTGACAAGAGTCTTGAAATAGATCTTGTGCTTGGATATTTCATTAGTTCTTATGATAATTTTGACTTTATTTATCATATAAATAGTATGGAGAAAACATTGATGGTATTCTTAAACCTTCTCCAAAATGAGAAAACTAGAAAGGAATTAGATTTCTTATCCAATTCTAGTTATCACCTTTCTGAATGTTGGTGGAAAAAAGAAGGAAAACTTGAATCCTAAATGGAAAGGAATGGTTTCGGCCGGAGCTTCCCATTATGAAAGAATGAAATCGGTATATCCTCTATTCCACGCAACCATGATTTAAAAGAGGCAAGTTGTAATAATGCAATAACAAGGATCATAGGAAACGAAGATTGCCCTAAGTATTCTAGGATGGTAAAGTCAAATGTTTGACTCTACATCAAGTACTTGAATATTCAAACTACAAATACATCAAATTGATAGTTCCTTAAGGCATGATGTGGTAATCACATTTGGATGTCATTGTAGGATCTATATGATAGAAGGAAGCTAAGCATCTAATGCTAAACCTAATCATTGGAATGGACGAATGTCGTATATTTCAATGATTGAGGATTTTGAGCTTGTGCTTAGTAACGGAGTTAGGATAAATCTAGTTATTTTCTATTACTCTTTAAGAGATGTCTAGAAAACCAATTTTCATTTTCTGCGTTATATAAACGTGAATTTCAATTTTCATTTGATAATGGAAATGTGATATTCTAGTTTATAAAGATTGTTGTTTTATGTTTAAAACATCTTCTTTCAATTGGCATTCATGAAATTGTAGTTTGTGTTTCTAATAATAGAAATGATGACTTGAGTATCGATCCCTCTAATAGTTTAGATATGACCGTGATTGTGGCATGATCGTCTTGGCCACATAAGTAAGAATCGCATCACCAAGCTCCAGTTGGAGCGGACATGGAATCATTCGACCTTGAGTTGGATGATGTATGCGAGTATTGTATGTTGGCAAGACGACTTAGTCACCATTCACATGAACATGTAATGGTGATAAAGGATTGATGGATCTTCTACACACTTATGTGTGTGGACCCATCAGATCTGCCACAAGGGACAACGACATATACTATAATTTCATTTTTTTGATAGGTTCAATAGATGTGGTTATGTTTATATGATTAAGCATAATTATGACACTTTGAAATGTTTCAAAGAGTATCAGAACAAAGTAGGAAGTCAATTGGGCATGAAGATAAAGGGTCTTTAATCTGAAAGGAAAGGAAAATGCCTTAGTATCGAGTTCTACGATCATCTTGGAGATTGTGGAATGGTTTCCATAATAAGCTTCTCCAAGGACACCATAATGTAATGATGTTTCTTAAAGGAGAATCTAATGCTATATGGTTCGATCTATGATGAGTTGTGCTTCGCTACCAATTACATTTTGGGAATATACACTTGAAATAGTATAGAATATTTTGAACCTTGTATCCAACTAAGTAGGTTTGAAAACACCTCATGATATGTGGAGGTGGAAAGTTCCCTCACATTCAGATCTGGTGTTGGGAGGATTTTTGTTAGACGAGAATCGAATGACCAACTTGAATCGAGATTTGAGAAATGTTACATTATCGAGTATTCACTAAATACTTTTGATATTTGTTGCTTATAACTCAAAGGAATGTTCCTTGAGAGTAAGAACATGTACATATCAAGAAGTTAGTGGGAGTCATACTGATCTTGAAGAAATTCGAGATATGATCGACGATGAATCTATAGTTGGCACTAGTTCTCAATCTGAGGTTAAAAAACCAGTCGATTCAAATGACGTTGTCTTACCTCTTCGCAAAATATAGTATAGTTAGAGCACCTCCCAAGTTTTATGAATTTCCTCTAACTGTGGAAGGAGATACATTGATTAGTGATAAAACATTGATCAGTTTGGATAAGCCTAATAGCTACTAGGAAGAAATGGTGAACCCTATGGCTACCATTAGAAGAGTCTAATGATAGTGAAATTCAGTCCATAAAGGATAATTAATTTTGAAATTGGTTGATCCAAAGCCTAGACTTATGACAGTGGGTTGCGATCAGATATTGAATGTGAAGACTGACATGGATATGAATGTACACACATTCAAAGCTAGTATGGTGGAAAGGAGTTTCGCTCAGACTCAATAAATTGGTTATTAGGAAACATTCTTACCAGTAGCTGAGAAAGGGTCTATTTGGTTATTTGTTACCATTATTGTCATCTTTGACTAAAGATGTGGTAAAGTGGATGTTTAAATGAATTTCCCTAACAGGAAACTTTTGAAGGATGTTTGACACATTCTAAAAGGATATAAAATATCCAAAAAAGGTGTGTATTTGAGAAGTCTATTCGTAGATTTAGACAAGAATCGTGTAGCAAGGAATATGTTCTTCGATGATAAAGTCAAAGAGTGTTGTCTTTATAGAATTCCTAATGAGTCTTGCGTACATGTCAAAGCTAGTGGGAGTGTTGTTGTCTTTCTAGTATTGCATGTTGATGACAATACTGCTCATAGGAAACATTGTCTCTAAGTTGCAAAGTGCAAAAGCTCGAGAATTGTTTCACTACAATGAACATGGGAAACGACATTGATACTTGGTCTTTGGATATAAAATTATAGATCGAAATGGTTAATAGTTACCAGTATAAGCACAATATGTTCAAAGGTTTTAACATGAAAAATTCCAAAGAGTGTTCATATGCTTCATAGTAAGGGTTTAAGTAAATCTCAAAAGTCCTTTGTACTAGTCTTGAAAATGATAGGATGAGTCGAGTCCCACATGCTTCGAATATAAGATCGAACATGAATGATATGAATTGTACTTATTATGATGTATCAAACATTTTAAGCATCGTGAGACTGTATTATAAATTGGCTCGACTTAATCGCTAAACAACCGTCATGAACATTCTGAGGTATTAAAATATACCAAGGAATGGTTGCTTGTAGACAACAGAAAACATGATTGAGAAGAGTTATAGTGACATGAAATGTAAAGATGACTTTGAGTCATAGTCTAAAGGGATATTAATTTTAAGTGCTAATATGAAAGGTTTCATGGAGATGGTGGTAGACACAATAGTACGAGTCGAATTACTTTAGGGTAAGTGAAGCATCCAAGGAGCATACCTGAACTAGAAAGCTTCATAATTGAACTTGGATTTGTTTTTGAAGTAACAAATTTCCATTAGAGATATTATGTGAAAGTGAAGGCAAGTTGACTAAGGATTCTTGAGATCATAGAAGGTCAATGCATAGAAGGAGGAAATTCCACTGCATCTAAGAAAATATTAAGGATGGAGATCTAGTTGTGAAGTAAATATCTTTTTGATGATTTGTTCACAATAGTGATGACCAAAGGAAAATATTATATACATGATAAGAGCATTAGCATAAGAAATATTGACAAGTTTAGTTTTTAAGTCTATTACCCCGAAACATTTATACAATAGATAAATATGTAATTGTTATGGTGATTAAATAATAGGGAAATATTTATAATCAAAGAGTATGATTCCATAGAACAATTAGTTTATTATTGTGTTTCATTTTGCGTGTTACTTCCTGGTTATTAATTTATTCGAAATGCCACAGTCAGTCGTATTTCTGGGAGTAGGTATTGATTTAAGACTGACATGAATTGATTGTAGATTATCCATACGAATTTGACATTGCATATGGATTGTTGTAATATTCATGAGTACTTAGAAAATGGGGACTTTGAGTATTGGTTAAACCCACACTTAGAGATTACTTCATGGATTCAATCATGAGTAATTCTAAGATGATAATATCTCCTATTCTTCAAGCGAAGATATATAAGACATAGTTTGCAAGTCTTTTGTGCAATGGTTTTGCATCAACGCATTTATAATGGATGTCATAAAGTGTAATTCCATGTACGACATGATGAGTAAAATGTATGATTATATAGTCAAATTTTATTCATTCCTTTTGCCTTAACATGAAAAGCGATATCTTTGGGCCCCTCGATGATTTGTTGTCGAGATTTGAAGTGTTTGGCTGAGCCCATACTATTTGATTAGTACTCCAAATTTAGCCGTCATAAATCAGAAATCGAGAAACAGAATGTTGAACTATGAGATTGATTCATATCCATGTATCGTGTCCATATGATATCTTGTAGAACGAAGGAATAGTTGATCACTTATCATAAGGCCAATGTTTGAGTTAATCAGATTTTGGCAGTGGTTGTGGACAACTCTTTACTGGTTATTCAAATTCTATATTTGCAATTGTAGTTGATGGCTTATTCAAGTGGGAGACTGTTGGAATAAGTGTTCAAGGTCATAACTAAATTGGTCAAGGTCACAACTAAATTGATATAACTTCATGGAATTAAAGTAAAGTCCTTTTTGGGTTGCCCTCAAAAGCTAGAAATAACTTAAAATGACTTTAAGAAAGTGTCACACCCTCAGCTGATGGCAGAAACGCCGATCCATGATAGTGGTATGTTAGATTATCCAAACCACAGAGCATAAAACAAACAAAATAATTTACCCATACATAGTAAGATCTAACTAGTTCCATGCTTCTTATCTTCCTTTGCAACGACCTTCTTTTTACTTCGGCTTCCTAGGAACACATGGGTTTTGAAAACGATCAACATGATGTTGATGATTTCACATGTTTTGTAACTTTAAAAGCATTCTTTGATATAGGATCTTTGTTTATGAATATATAGGCTTCCGAATCTTCTTCCAGCACTATATGTTTCTAAGGAGTATTTCCTTTCTCTATTTTAATGTGTAACCTACTATGTTTTCTTTTAATGTTTGGTTACTTCTTCCGTCTTAACGGAAGAGATTTGGTTTATACACTTGATTAGTTTTGAGGGGTTATTAGATACGATACTTAGGAAAATATCTATCTGTGCATTCAAACATATACTTCCTGCTTTACAGTTCCTAGGACGATTTACTTCTTCTATACTTATCCTAAAACTTTTCCTTTATAGCTTTATATTCCTTTTTATTATCTTTTCATAATTTAATTACTTCCTAAGAATTCTCCTCTATGTAGTTTTGTTTATTAGGGTTGGTCGGTAGTGTTACAATGAGTCCCTATAACCAAGCTATATGACTTGAAATTTCCCCGCCACGACGCTTCATCGGACATCGTGAAAAAGGCTATAAAGTTATGCATGTCAGGGTTGTAGCTAGCAACCGCATATGGGAGTATCAATCCCATATAAATCTATACATACCTTTAATGCTCACTTAAGATTAACAATTATAGGTCCGGGGTAGCCGAATACCAATTAGCTATAGATGAATAATACGCCTCATTTAACACTTACTTTGTTAACCCTTAATAAGTATGATTATTTATCTTTGTTATTCTTTCTTTAGTTTTTCATATAATATACTTTCGTTACATAATTATATATATATATATATATATATATATATATATATATATAATAATAATAATAATAATAATAATAATAATTACCTTTTTATAGATATTATTTGATAGGTGATGGTATAGTTAAGTACATTGTCTATCCTTACGTTTCCTTTTCATATTTTTTATTCTGTAATTATTCTGATACGTGCATATATATATATATATATATATATATATATATATATATATATAAAGTAGTTATTAGGTTCTTGATATTCTTAGGATATTAGGGTAGAGTAATAACTTGGTACAATGCTTATATTAAAATTTGGTTAGCATAACGACTAGAATCTAGGTTATTTTAGGGAATAGGCCAACATAACAACTATTTATAATCCTCGAGTATAATCTTAGGCATTATAACGACTAGGCATAATATCATATTTAAAGCTTAGACAGGGTATCTATTGGGCATAATATTATCCTAACGTTTGAATGTAGTTTTAAAACTATTGTTATATTACAAGTAATAATATTTTTGTAAAAATCATTGAAATTATTTTATAGTGTGTATCCCCCATCCCCCATAAAACATTTGAAAACTGTAAAAGTAGGGCTGTGAAATTCACATTAACAACGTGATTTGAAAAACTCAAGTTATCGCATCGGGAAGTTCTATCCATCTCGGGAGTTGGAGAGGATTCCAGATCATTCAGAGAGAAAGAGAAAGAGTTTGAGGTGTGAAGAATTTGAGAAGTGAAGGCCTCTATTTATAGGATTGATTTTTGGCATGTGCGCGGTGCAAATATCTATGCACTATGTGCATAGGCTTCGTGGATCCATTAACAACTTTCCATGTTTCACTTTATTGGTGGTCCACGTCTCTTGTATCTCGACAAATCTGGGTGTCAGACGTGCGCACCAAACAAGGCGTGCACCTTGCACACACAACAATGATTTTGTAAAAATCACATCTTCTACGTACGAGCTCTAATCTTTACCCTCTTTATATTTTTGGGATGGTCTCAACTAGTACTACAACTTTCCTTTATGTTGTTTCGGCTAGTTTTTATATTTGCACCTATTGGCCTAATAGGGTAAAGTTAAATGATTTTATAAAAATCATATCTTCTTCATACGGACTCTATTTTCGGCGTTCGTTGTCTTGATGTTATCACTTCGAGAAGTACTATGACTTTACTTTTGGTGACACTAGCCAATACTCAACCAATCTCTTAGTATTATTTTGACGTTGTAAATTTATTGATGTTGCTGATTCTACTTTTTACAAATATCATAACTCCTTCGATCGAAGTTAGATTCTTACAAAGTTTATATTATTGAAATCGCCTCTAACTTACTTTCTAAATAAGCTACCCTTTTATATTAGTTAACGTAACTTTTTGCGCACTTAATCATGTGATTTACGTCTATTTTGGACTATTTTCTCTTATATACCGAGGTTTTAAGCATTGTGTTTAGATACTTATCATTTTCCGAGTCCTTTTACAAATGGTGACCGGTGACAATTGTCGCAATTGTCACAGAAAGTGAGATAAAATGATTTGTTAATTTATTATGTGATTAATAAATTTATTTTAAATAGACGGAATTAGTTAAATATTAATCAGAATTAATTTGGAATTCATTCGAAATTAATTAAAGGTGCAAGGGTGAACTGTAATTGTTCAATAGTTAAAAAAAACAATTCTAGAACCATCCAAGGCATGGACGGTTTTAAGGAGCCTTTCTAGGGTTTCCAGAAGCCTCCTGGTTGCAGATAAGTAAGGGATTTGAACTAGGATTAAATCTACTATTTAGTTATTCAAATCTTGATTTATCTGCAAGTTACCTAGACTATAAATAGGACTCTTGGGCATCTAATTTTCGTGGCTTCTCATACCTAGAAGGTGGAGAGCGAAATTCTCTTCGTTTCTCCTCTCTTATCATGTCTTTCTAGTGTTCTAGGGTTTTGGGTGTGAACCATTAGAGACGTGCATATTTTTGTCTCTCGCTTTCCATGGAGCATTGAAGAACTCAAGAGTTAGTATTTTTGAATACACTAAAAGGTATGTTTCCTATCTCTGATTTTTATTATCATAAGGTTTACTTTTTGTTTCATAAGTATGTTGCTATTAATAGTGAAAAAATATAGATCCATTTTAGATTGCATATGCCCATAAGTGTTATGTGAAATCCCGCAAGTACATTGCTATTATAACCAAAAACCCTCAATACTACCCTCATGCAGACTATTAATCTACATAAGGATATCACATGAAATTCATCCGCTAACACTCTATTAAGGGAATCAGAACTAAAAATTATTTTGAATATAATATGGTAGATGGACCAAAGGGAAACAAGAATTATTCCATATGCCTTGTAAAAGGATAGACATAATCAGCAAATCTAGAATCATGGAAGTCGAAGGTTGATACATATATACTGTTTCCTAAGGGTGATAGTGAAGAAAGGATTTTTTTATGTCAAGCTAGTGAATAGGAAAACTTCTTGAGATCTCAATGTTAAGAATAATGTAAATGGTTTTCAATTTGAGAATCAAGTAAAAAATGGCATAACAATGGATGCTTGGTTGTTGGTTTTGTATGTTTGCCACTAACTAAGCCATGACTGAATCTTAGGAAACATCATAATCAAACTTTTATTAAAGAAAGGCACATAGATCATTCAATAATAACCCTGGTAATAGAGAAACAAGTAAGCACCCAAGTGTCACCTAAAACAAGAGCATGGTATTCCTTTTTCATGAATTTATGTTAGTAAGGGTCATGTATTGCCAATAATTAAGAGCAAGGTACATGGGAAGTGGAGTAGGTATATAGGTTTAGGTGTTAGGTAGTTTTACAGTGTTACCTTTGGCATGGGTAGTCATGTGTTAAGTGGGTTGGGAAGGTTTTGGTGTCTTAGTTTTAGCTAAGAATAGAGAGGATGAGATCTGTTAAAGGTGTATGGGTGAGTATGAGAGGTGTCAGTGGTGTGTGAGTTGATGGAATAGTTTGGTTAGTACTGATATTAGGATGAGACCATTTGGTGGTGGGCGAGAGCAAGGGACTCTACGATGAACCAAAGATTAGTAAGGGGTCATTTGAACCATCTAGATTTTTATGGGATAGTGGATCAGTGGGTGTGATATATTTGAAAGGATAATTGATTTTCTGAAGAAACCATGACACAAGATTATAATTTTGAAAATTGACAAATTAAGGCACTAAAAACCTCGATGATGTGATGGATAACCTAGAAATATACATACAGTAGAGAGGGGTTGAAGTTTGTGATGAGTTGTAATGTATGGATAAAAGAGAAACCCAAAAATACAAAAGTGTGAAAGGATTTGAACAAATACGTAGGATGGAGGTAAATTTTGAAAAGAATAGAAAGAACCATGTTATGTATAATGAGTAACATTCATTTATATTTTCTACTTTTTGGGACTTGTGAGGGCATGATAGGGCAATCAGATGTCGTGGGACGCAATGAAGTTATGGAAAATTTTGTTGTCATATCCCCCGTTGTCACTTTGGAAAGATTTCATTAAGCATCAAAACTGATTTTTACAAGAGTAGTGAAATGGAGAAGTTTTCTAAACATATCATAATTCTTTTTGAGCAGATATACCCAAAGGAAATGAGTGCAATGATCCAAAATTATGACATAAGAATGTATACCAATGATGCTAGTAATAAGAGATTTCTACAAATATGAATGATAAATGATAAAATCATTACAAAAAATGTAATCGGATTGACTACATGGAAGCCTAGTGTGTTTGCCAATTAGATATACTTGACATAAAGATATTAGACTTTTATTTATTACAAACAATGAAATTAAGAAAATAAAGACTTTAACACATGATCGTTGGGATGAACAAACCATTTGTGACAAATAAATGAGTTGACAGACAAGTACACTTGAGGAGAGCATGGGACGGTAGGGTAAATAGGACCGATGCTATCACATCGAAATCGAGGTTGGTAGCTTCGTTAATTCTTAACAATAAAACTAAATTCGTAAAATTCAATTGAAAATTTATTTTGAAGAGTAAAGTGAAAAAATAAAATAAGATTTTTTATTGTGTTTGGGGTGATAAGATATTTATAAGGTGAAGGTTCGATATGGTTGTGTATGGCAAATATTGTGTGTCATGTGATCATTGTAGGAATATAGGAATGATTACAACCTACACCAAATAAGTATCATGATTACTGAAATTTTTTGAAGTATACCTAGTTGGTGGACCAGATGTACAAAATCCATCTTCCTGCAACAAGATCATTTACTAAAAAGATGTTGAAAGGTTGGTGAAAGGATGCCAGTTCAATTTTGTTGAACTGTGGCCATGGTGGAACAGGATTTCCGGTGGGTGTTGTTTGGTGCCAAATGGTAGACTAAGAAGGGCCAATCCAATAAAAAGCTTGCGGCCCAGAAGGAGGGGACGAAAAATACATCTGTAACTCATTCATTTTCCTAGTTTAGGCTTGAATAAAGAAGGTAGCCAACTTTCATAAAGGTTTAAATTGGAGTTTTCCATGCCCTAGGGTAAGCCGATATGCCACAATCAATTTATCAAGGAATAACCTAAGACTAGTTCGAAATCCTGAATCTGCATACCTATCTGGCGCCAAGAAAAGAAAAGGTTTGTATTCGTCTTTGAGTAAGAACATAAAACGAGTTTTGAAAGAGTTAGGGATAGAAGACCTACGACATATAGCACTTATTACATTATCAAACATCTGGGAGAGAATATTGACGATATACATTAATAGATTCTTCTAGTAACAATGGAGTCAATTTAGTCTAGGAGGTATGCCTTGGTTTTATTTTGGTACAATAGTTTATGATAGACAAGTCTCCCATTTATATGTTTCTAAGTGCATTGTCTAACTGCATTGCCTTTGCATCCTTGACAAGTAGAAGAGTCTTTCTTGAGAACAATTTGTAGGAGTGATCATCGAAAGTTTTGAGAATAGAGTCAATATTCTCTCCCTCCAAATTGGTGGGTTTAGTTGTGGGTTTGTCATATGCATCTTCAGTATGGTTGATAACATCCTAACCAATGGATTGGTTCATAAAAATTCCCTCCATACGTCATACTTAAGACGATCGAGGTCGAGAAGAAGGCGGATGAGGAATTTATATTGGTGATTCCAAAAGCTTTCTAGGTTAAGTAGTTTTGTTCATCGAAATAATGGATAAGAAAGGCAAAGCAGGTGGAATACGGTGTTGGTAGAGCTAATTTTGAACAAGAGAGAGAGAAGGTGAGAGATTTATGGAGAGAATACAAGAAAGAGAATCAATACCTCTCATACCATAATACCTTATATATTTATATAACATAGGGATACATTACAATATATATAATACGAAAGGAGGTCATGGGCCAAAAGCTAGCTACATAGGCTAAGTGATGTAACCTGTTTTTTCGTAACGAGGCTAATCGAGTTATAGTCTCAGAAGTGTGCTTTGATGCCGCTAACAAGACTCGATTTGATACATGTTACACTCATAAGTGAGACTGTTACAGTCGCCCCAGGACTTGCTTCGGGACATTGGCCTCCGACGATCAAGTTATTATCGATACGAAATGTATGTCGGGCCCTTCGAGTGGAAGGAACCCGATTGTAAGTATGTGCGATGCGTATGAGAGAGATTTCGAGCTTACCTTTTGGATGTGTGTTGAGAGGTTTAAAATTTTCATATGTAGATTGGTCACCTCGTTTTTTTTCATACGGTTAATTAAATATACATTAAAGGTAACATTATTTATATATCATTTTATGCAGTCAACCATTAATATTCAATCATTTTACTAGAAACATAACTTGGGAAAAAAACTAGGCTTTAGCATGTATTACTCTTTGGGATCGTGATCCTAGTCTAAGACCTTCTGGTATACCGGCCACGAGCCGGTTCGTGATCTACCTGGCCACGACAGTGGTCCGTGCACACCACCCCGGGTTATCGTGGTCGGTCGTGTTCGTTGAGCCTCATGCTCGGGAGGACGATGGAGAACGACAAATGAGAGAAGAGGAAAAGAAGTAGCCTTTGAACGACTACATTTTTTAAACAATTTTTTTGTAAACAACTTTTTTTACCTATAAATACCACATTTTACACTCATTTTTTACATTATTCTTTTTCTTTCTCTATACATAATACACACAACAATTTCATATCAATAAAAAATAGATCCCAACCAAAACACCCCCCAAACTTTAGATATCGCAAACCTGATAACGCTTTTGCGTTAGACACAACCCCTCACCAATTCCCGACCATGGAATCACCCAAGGTAGTTTTCTCAATTTGCTTCAAACTGGTTCCCCTATCCAACAAACAACACTTTTCCAACAACAATATCAAGCATTCCCGACCTTCCAACAAAAACAACTTCAACAATATCAAGCTTTCCAAAAATTCCAACAATTTCAATCACAACCATCACAACCCCCTCATTCGCCAGATTTTGTTTCGAAAATTCAACCTTCACCACCACCTCAACCAAAGAAGAAAAAAGGAAAAAAAAACCAGCCCGACCCAACACCACCCAAGAAAGGGTCTCATGGACAAAAGACGAAGAAGAAAAGCTAGCCGAGGCATGGATTTCGGCTTCCCAAGACCCAATCGAAGGCGATAGTCAAACATTCGGTTGTTTTTGGGAGAAATTTTGCGCAATGTTTGATGAGTTAACGGGAAGTGAAAGTCGAAATCCCGATCAAATTAGCTCCAAGTGGCGCGATATTCGACTCAAATGCATCGAATTTGGAGGAATTTACAACAATCTCCTAAACATACGAAAAAGCGGGTCAAATAATTTTGATGTCTTCAAGGCGGCTTTGGACCAATTTGAAAAAATAACGCCAACCCGCAAAGCTTATCCGTATGTGAAACCTTGACTAAAGTTTAAAGATGCTCCGAAATGGAAAGAGCAAACGAAAGGATGTTCACAATATTCCGGTTCAAAGCGTTCAAGAAACCCCGATGCAACGTCTCAACAATTGGATGGGCGAACACATTTCGACATCAACGATGCACCGCTTGATCTTGAAGACGAGCAACCTCTTCGTCGGCCCGTTGGAAGAAATAATGCAAAAAAGCGGCTTCAACGGCTTCGGGATCTAGTGTTATGGATCAATTTGATCGTTATGTGCACGTTCAATAAACGAAGGCGGAGATGTTGAGTCGGGTAGAACAAAAAATGATAGAAACACAATCAATGATTCAAACAAAAACCGATATGGAAATCTTGAAAATGAAAGCGGACGATCTTGAAGGCGATGATTCGGAGCTATTTTTACCGATGAAGGAGTCCGTTCGAGTCCGACGTAGGAATATGATATAGTTTTTTTAGTTAAGTTTGGTAATTTTAGGTTTTTTATTTTTAATGTTATTTTTATTTTTTTATTTTAATTAATGTAATTATTATTTTTAATGTTCTTTTTATTTATTTATTTTTAATGTTATTTTTTTATAATTAATGTAATTTGGTATTTTAAATTAATGAAAACTAGTATTTTAAAAAGAAATTATATGATTTTTATGTATTTTTTATTTAAATTTAATTTAAAAAATGAGGTGGCATGATATGTTTAGTGGTAGGTATCTCATGATTAGTGGTAAGGAGTGTGGTGATGATGTGACACCCACAATTATAATGGTTAGTGGTGGGTATAACCGATGATCTAATAGTCTTATGCTTTTGATCAAATAATATCAAGAATTAATAGAAAAACACAACAATAAAAATAATTCGTATTGCGTGATAAACAAAATAAATCAATATCATTTTTCTGCTAGATCTCTAATTTAGCCAAATATAACATACAAGTATTTTGATCTCGTATAAGAAATCATCAACAAATAAAACTACAAAATAAAAATAACCGAAATATACTTTTGGTTTTCATCCCAAGTTGGTATGTTTCTTTTTCCTGAATTAGTAAATATTTAAAAGAAAAAGTCGTCTAAATATACAAAAATAATATGAGAAATTAAAAAGCATAAAATTTTATTTATTTGTCTTTTTTTCCCCTTCAAAACTTTGATTTTATATGATTTTATACAGAAAAAACATATTCAAAACAAATTAAAAAAAAATTTAAAAACTAAATTTATGATGAATTCGTAACAAAATGTTGAATATGAGCCAGAAGTATAAAATTTTGACCAAATTTGTAATAAAATTTAAAATCTTGGCTAGAAATGGGATAACTTCTTAACCGGATAAAATGGTCAAAATGTATACAGTTGCAGATTTTTAAGAATTAATTGAATAAAAAAACAAATAAGAACTAAATTAAGGCCAAAATATGAAGAATTTTTTTTTTTTTTATGAAGTTTTCCTTATAAATAATTTTGTAACCGATTACATAGGAATACATCAAAATATATTTAACACAATGGAGGCCATGGGCCAATAACTATATGGGCTAAACCTTAAAACTTACAACATATACAATTAATGTACACTCTATGCCTACTTTTAATTGCCCCGTTCTAGTTGATGCAAAGTGCCTTGTAATCTTGCAAAAACTTCACAATATGAGGTAACCTCAATGCTTAATAACATAAGGCTGTAGTAGACAATGACATAAAACAATAAGGCTTAATTATATGTATAGTTCTTTTGTGTCTAAAACCATAAAAGAATAAGGTTTAATTATAGTATATAGTTATTTTGTGTCTAAAACAAATATTTTAGACACATGACCGTAACTCATTCAATCGTTCTCAAAACATTTAGATGTTTTTATGTTAGATAAATTCAATATTGCTTTTTTCATATCTAACGAAATAATAGTAGTTCTTTTAATGAAATAAGGTAATGAAAGTTACAAAAAGAAAAGCTAAAGTTGGAAACTTTTAGTGATAAAGAGACAAGGAAACTGACATCACAAGAGAAGAGAAACCGTATAACTCACTATTACGGTCAATTAATTAGCTTAAAGTTTGAGTTAAATCTAATCATTAAAATATAATCCATTCGTGCAATCATTAAACGTATAACCAGAGCAATAAAGATTAGTGAACCATGTTGATTTATATATTGTATTATAACTTACCAAATTATGCGAGAAATGGTTCGGAAAATGATTTTGTTAGATACTTATTCAACATGTCTATTCGTATATGTGTTTGACACGTACGTTTATATGTTTGAAAATGAATTATGACCACAAAATGTAAGCGTTTTATTTGTATGAGCATTTTATTTGAGGGGCCACGACATTTGCGCTAAGGGTGGAGGAACCCATGAGCGTGCGCGCGGCAAGTCCAAATGTGGCAGGTGCGGGTGGAAGGGCCACCTTCGCCAAGAATGCACATTGGAGGTAGAATTATGTAACAAATCGTTGTTTCAAACCTATGTAATAATGTAGGTCAATTTGTATTTCTTTTTAAATAATAAAGAGAAATTTTAGTATATTGTGTATATTTACATAATTGACCCTCAAAAATAAATTATTAAACAATCTCGATTGGGATGAACCAAGTGATAGAGATTGTAACAATGTTTCCAAAAACATAAAGAACACTAAAATCCGAGTTATAACGAAGAAATTATGACCAATCGAAGATCCGCGACAAAACCGGCAAAACACTGTTCAGTGTAAAAACTAAATTTTCAATAACAGGCTTTTTAGCCTTACCAATCTAAATGAAAGTTGTAGTTTATGTTAAACCGAGAACTTTCATAAAAAGAACGGCAAAATCTGACTTCGTATGAGGAAGTTACGATTTTTCTAAGTTTCAGTATAACAGTGTACAACTAAAAACTCGAAATAAAGATCGAGTGATTTTTAACCGACACAACCTAAACGAGAATTGAAGGTCTCATCAATAATAGTACAACGGTAAAAAGACAGACAAAAACGGACTTTGGATGAAGAAGTTATGAATTTTTAATGGGTTTCCTGTCCCGGTCTGTTAAAAATAATAATATTAAAAATAAAGTCAAAATTAGCCGACGAAGTCTAAACGAAAGTCGTAGAGTATGATTTTACCTACGCTTTCATATAAGGAACGTCAAAAACGGAGCTCGTATGCGAAAGTTATGATTTTCGCAAGTTTTTGGCACAAAAATCAAGAAAAATGGAAAACCGGGCAATTTCGCATGCATGACCCTCGGACACGTCATCCTCGCATGCGAGCCTCCACGTGTCGTCTGCTGATTGGACCGAAGTCTTGCGTGGCACCTTCTGATTCGACTAAGTCTGCGGTCCACTCACATTCGGACACCTTTGCATGAGATACACCGCCGACACCCCTCGGACACCCCCTTGGACACCTGCCCTCTTCCCATTGGACCGAAGTCCGGTCCAGTCCGAAGCTTCCACCTGCGAGCCAGCTGTCCGAAGCGAGCCCCTTCCTTCGCCACCTGTCCGACACGCGTCAGTCTCGCATAGCCTCGGATCCAAGGCTTCGGTGTATATAAGATGTGCGAGACCCTCCGGATTTTTCACCTTTTTCACACCAATTTTCACACACTTTCACCCCTTTCACTTCCATAAGCTCACATACAACCCCTAAAGCCCCGATATCTTATTTCAAACCCTAAAAAAGCCTCGAAGTCCCGAGATTCTTGAGAAGTTAACCTCTCTCCAGTCGAAACTCTGCCCGATTTGAGTCGGTTTCTCGTCAAACAAACTCCTTTTCGTGAAACGAAACGCTGTCCGAATCACCACCTATCAAGTGAGTTCATACCCCCGTATTTTCATAATTTCTATTATTTTAAGGGGGGGGGGGGGAATACAAGCATAACACAAGAACTTTGTATTATAAAATCATGATTTCAAATCATGATAAAACAACATTAAATCATCAAAAATACTCAAAACATTAAACTCTTTTATAATCTTATATTTTTCCCCAAAATTCGTATTTGTATATATATATATATATATATATATATATATATATATATATATATATATATATATATATATATATATATATATATATATATATATATAAGATGTAAAAGGCTTAGGACTGATAACTCATTCTGGGTCCTTTTCCTTGTTTGGATGTTAGCTTATAGTACCGGTTATTTGTCCCAGTGTCGTTTAAATTTTACGTATATATAAAATTATGTATGTATATAAATATAAAAGTTATTTCATCAGTTCAAATACCTTTGTAACATGTTAAGCAAGGGGTTATGTGCTAAAAACAGTTAAATACAGATTCAGAAAGTACATATAAATTATAATAGGTATAATTTACGATACATAGAACAATAATTCATGATTCAAGCATACTAGCATACACTGTTTTACAAGAAACAAGGGTTTTGATTCAGAACAAATCAAGGGTTTACACTTGTCAAATACATGTTCGGAATACTAATTCAAGAACATACTATCAATCATTTATTTCAGAATGATTGGGTTTTCATAACTATTATACATGTAACGTTTATATGCTTTTTATGAGACATTCAATTCAGGTTGTTTAATTCATTTTAGACAACCAAGGTAAAGTCCTGACATTATAACCAGAATCTCCAGCCCGGGGATCGAAATAAGTTGTGTGTAGATCTATATCGGGATTGACAACCTCGCACTCAGGCTGCTAGCTACAGTCCGACATACACGCCAATGAGTGGCAATTGTTATCAATAGTTTAAACGCCCACAAAGTGTTTGTTTCAGGCCATACATCATAGTATGATTATAATAACTCATTAAAAAGATATAACAATACGTTAGTATATAAACAACTAAGCGAAAGTACACCTTCAAAGTACCAATTTACAGAATACAAACCAAATCATTTATTTCAGAATGATTTGGTTTTCACTGGTGTTATACACGTAACGTCTATATGATTTTTATGAGTCAATAGATACAAGTTGTTTATTCATTTAAACAATATAGTTAAAGTCCTGACATTATAACCCGAATCTCCAGTTGGGGATCGAAACAAGTGTGTATAGATCTATATTGGGATTGACAACCCCGCACTCAGACTGCTAGCTACAGCCAGGCATACACGCCTACGAGTGACAATTTTTATCAACAGTTTTGACGCCTTCAAAGCGTTGTTTCAAGCATTCTAGTCATAGTATGGTTATAATAACTCATTAAAAATATATTAAAAATACGGTTAGTGTATAATTAACTAAACATGAGTCTTTTACAGGTTTTACAAAAGAATACAAATACAGAACATTGGTTTACAAATGGAATGGTTTTATGAGATTAAAACTAGTTTTCATATACATCAGAAAATATAGGATTTTCTGGAACAATTTACATATTCAAAGAACAGAAAACAAGTTTTCAACTTAAATACTTATGCACTCACTCAACTTTATGCTGATACTATCTTTTCAAATTACTTGTATTCACAGGGAATCAGTAGACAGGTACTCCCCGAGCTTTTGAGAAGACGGAGTTGTTTTGAGTCATGTCTTCTATCTTTTGATATAACTATTTTTGGTGTCAATATACAATGATTGAACACATGTAAAAACTTATACCGATTAATGCAATGGTTGTTTGTACTTTGATTACAATAATGCATGTGTTGTGATACTACAAATGAAGTCATCCACCCCCGGACGTTTCCGCCGTTTGGTTTGGGGGTGTGACAGATTCGTATCAGAGTATTGTTTATAGTGAACTCAGTATATCAATTCATAAAAGATATACAAACTATAAATACATTGGGGCTAAGAGCTCTGACTACAAGTATACTTTTAAAATTTAAGTATTTTGACAAGAAGTATACTAACACTCATACCTACAAGAATAGTATCACAGTTATAACAACTTAAAAGTATTTGGATGTTGGACATTACAGTCAAACCTGGGCAGTTATGTAATCATATCTGGGATCAATATAGCCTGATCAACTATATTGGTTTGAGATACGACCAACATGTGTTTGGGAGTGAAGGTAGTGTTGCAGCAAGTCTAAAACTTACCAACTATACATATACAGAAGAACTCTAGCACAGAACATAAAGTTAAAATACTATAGGAGTATTTTAGGCACTGTATACTAAGAACAAACTACATGAAAACAAAGGACTCCTGCAGGTAGATCTATAAATACTAAGTGTATATATTACAGTTATATATAATTAAGGTTATATATAGACTTAGAATGTGTGATTTAGCTTAGCTTCCATTTTCCTTGTTTGGATGTGGGGGTAGAGTAGAATCATTTATTCGAAGGTCTATTAGACTCAAGTTATATATAATTGGTATATACTTTGTAATTATAGATGGACCCAGTAGGAGTTATACCATACATAATACATTACTTGTTAACTGTAAGTTTCTCTCATAGAAACTTGTATTTGCAATCTATCTTTACTAGTTATATTCAATATTTCTTATATCCCTATTCTCGCTTAGATAACAATGGTTGGATTCCATCTACCCGGAGACCCGTACTTTCCCAATCAGGGAAATGGAGAATGGTTCGATGATGAGCCAGAAGAGAATCCTGAAATTCCCTTAGATGACGATTTTGCAGAAAATTTTTCTGAAGATGCTGATTCAGGATCAGAAGCCTATAATCCACCACCGGTTGCCCAGAATCCCAATTCACGACAAAACTTCCAAGGCCCGACGCCTCTGTGGGCGGTAAACTTAGACAGGTGGAGTAATGAACAGGGTCAGAACCACCCTTACCAAGGAGACCAAAACTTCTACAATCTGGACACAGGAAGCTCAGCAGACAGAGCCCTTCCGGTGTTAGTGCGTCGTGTGGCGCGTAACGATGAACAAGGAAGAGTTGCTATCGACTGAGTCATGCAGGTTGATGCTGCTACTGGAGTCAACACCGTTCACATTCGCAACCTAGAAGACAGTCATTATGCAACAAGGGATCGTACTAATTTCTTACTAATAGAACTGGCGACATCCCAAGCCGAAATTATAGAACTGCAAGAACGACAAATAACACAAGAAAGGCGTATGTGCGAAATAGAACGCCAGATAGCCAGATCCAGGGTCGGATCTAGTAGGAACTAGATATTACTCTACTCGTTCACTGCTTACTCTTTTGGTTATAGTCTAAGTCTTCGGATATGTTCTAGCGTTATTTTTCATGTTTTTCAGTACGACCGCGGAAATTTCATTTTCAGTAGGTCGGTTTAATGTCGATGTTTTCCCAGTATTGTGGTATATTGTAGACCTGTTTAAGGTCAAGGTTTCCAAACTCTATGTACTTAATAAACCAATACAATCGACATGCATTTTCATAATCTTTGAAAAATAGCCACTCAAATTCATATTATCCTGTTGCAAGTCGTACTTGTAGTAGACTTATATTTCCAATTCCTTACAAGATTCATATTGAACTAAGAGTTTTAGTTCAGAGATATCATATTCATGTTCATTCTTGATATCTGACCGTCTTTTCATCTTTTAACTTTTATAGTGAAAGATTCCTCCACGCGGAAACCTAAGGTGTACCCATGTTAATGAAGCACCAACACCACCTCTGCCACCACCTCCTCAATTTGACGTTATGTTTCAGGCGGCGGTCACTGCAGCAGTTGCAGCTGCTATGTCCCATATAAACACTACTGGTGCTAGTGGATCAGGAGTTGGTGCGCATCCCTCCAACCACGGTGAAAGTCACAGGCACTCAGGAAAGTGTACCTACAAGGACTTTTCAAACGCCAAACCCAGGACCTTTAACGGGACTGGGGGAGTTATGGAGTTAAGGCAATGGATTGAGAAAACATAGGCAGTCTTCGAGATCTGCTCCTGTCCGGAGGGTAGCAAACTTAAATTCGATGTCTGTACTTTTGTGGATAGAGCCCTAACATGGTGGAACGGCCATGTTAAGTCACTGACCTTAGTAGTGGCTAACTCAATAAGTTAGGAGAACTTGAAGACAATGCTGATGCGGGAGTAATGCCCGCGGGGTGAAATTCAGAAACTCGAGAAAGAGCTCTAGGGTCTTACTATGGTTGGTTTAGTCATAACAACCTACACTAATAGGTTCCGTGACTTAGCGATCCTATGTCCAGAAATGGTTGCTCTGGAGAGCAAAAGATTGAAAGGTACATCTGGGGGCTGTCACCCCAGGTTCAGGGAAGTGTTATTGCTTCCATGCATGTTACCTTTGACAGTACCAAAGAATTGGCACAGTCGCTTATTGACCATGGAGCCCGTCAAAACTTAGTGGTTTCTACTCCAAAACAACCCAAGGGAAACAACAACAACACCAATAACAACAACAACAACAAGATGAAAGCCTGGAATAAAAGAATGGGCAAATCTTCTCAGGAACCCTCGAAAAAGTAACAGTTAGTGGCGGTTCATGCTGATACTATACCTGTTGCTATTCCTGCTAACCCTGCATCACCTAATCCTTATGCTGGTAACCTCCCTAAATGTAACAAGTGTAATTACCACCACAATGTAAATTTTTGAGAAATGCAGTGTCGAAACTGCAACAGAAAACGACATACTGCCCGATTCTGTAAATCACCACCCCAACCGATTAACCAAGTACTGCCGCTGGAGTAGGTCAAGCGTGTTATTGATGCGGTGATGTTGGACATTTCAAAAGAGATTGTCCGAAAGCTGGAAATACCGGTGGAGTTGGGAGGGTACTGACAATTGGTCACGAAGAAGCTGTGGCAGACCCTACGGTAGTCACGAGTACGTTTCTTCTCAACAATACTTGTGCATGCATTCTATTTGATAGTGGTGCTGAGAAGAGCTTCGTGAGCCATAAATTTGAACACCTGCTAAAACAAAAACTCCCAATCACTAAATGAAACCTTCACAGTAGAAATGACTAACGGGAAGTCTGAATACACTAACGATATATACATAGGATGTACCCTTACCTTGAATAACATTTCTTTCCCAATAGACCTTATGCCGGTCTCTATCAAAAGTTCCGACGTCATTATTGGTATAGATTGGTTGTGCTCTAACCATGCCGACATCCTATGTTATGAAAGAGCCATTCGTCTGAACTTGCCAACTAACGAAACTCTTATCATCTACGGCGACAAACCCAGAACGAGCCTTCAGATCATTTCTTGTATCAAGGCACAAAAGTACCTTCGCAAGGAGTACTATGCTTTCTTAGCTCACGTGGTAGACAAAAAGCAAGAAATGAAAGACATCGCGAGAATTCCTGAGGTCTGCAACTTTCCTGACATATTTCCCGACGATCTTCCAGGAGTGCCTCCCGAACGACAAATCGAATTCTGAATCGACTTAATCCCTGGGGCTACCCCTGTAGCCAAATCCCCTTATCGTCTTGCACTTTCAGAATTGCATGAATTATCCAGCCAGCTGAACGAACTCCTTAGCAAAGGCTTCATAAGACCAAGCTTCCCACCATGGGGAGCACCGGTTTTGTTCATGAAGAAGAAGGATGGATCATTCTGTATGTGCATAGACTATCGCGAGCTGAATAAACTTACCATCAAGAATCAATATCCTCTACCTCGCATTGACGATCTGTTCGACCAACTTCAAGGTGCGAGCTACTTCTCGAAAATAGACTTAAGATCCACGTATCACCAATTACAAATTCTGGAGGAGGATGTTCCGAAAACAGTGTTCAGAACTCGTTATGGTCATTACGAGTTTGTAGTGATGCCTTTCGGTTTGATGAATGCACCTGCTGTGTTCATAGACTTAATGAACAGAGTGTGTCGTCCGTTCCTGGACAAATTCGTGATTGTCTTCATTGACGAAATCCTTATCACTCAAGAAGCAAGGAAGAGTATGGCCAACATCTTTGTCAAGTCTTGCAAACACTGAGAACAGAGAAGTTATATGCGAAGTCCTCAAAGTGCGAGTTTTGGATTAGGAAAGTTGATTTCCTAGGTCATGTGGTCAGTTCAGAAGGAATACATGTGGACCCTTCCAAAATAAAGGCAATTGAGAACTGGTCAGCACCTAAAACACCTACAAAAATCCGACAATTCTTAGGTCTTGCTGGCTACTATCGTAGATTCATCCTGAATTTCTCCCGAGTTGCTAAACCATTTACCACCCTGACACAAAAGGGTGTAACTTTTAGCTGGGGAGAGAAACAAGAAACAGCATTCCAAACACTGAAGCGAGCCCTGTGCAGTGCACCAATATTGTCTCTTGTTGAAGGGACAAATGACTTCGTAGTGTACTGTGATGCTTCTAATCAAGGGCTTGGATGTGTTCTTATGCAACGAGGAAAGGTTATATCCTACGCCTCGAGACAACTAAAAACACATGAGGCCAACTATACTACACATGACCTTGAACTGGGAGCAGTGCTATTTGCTATGAAGATCTGGAGACATTATTTATATGGCACGAAATGCACAATATTCACGGACCATAAAAGTCTTCAGCATATCTTCGACCAGAAGGAGTTGAACATGAGACAACGACGGTGGGTGGAGCTACTGAACGATTACGATTGCGAGATTCGTTATCACCCTGGTAAAACCAATGTAGTAGCTGACGCCCTTAGCAGAAAAGAATAATCGGGGCACCGAGTAAAGTCGTTGACCATGACGATCCATTCATATCTGTCCACATAGATCAAAGAGGCTCAACTCGAGGCCTTGAAACCCGAAAACGTGGCAGGTGAAACCCTAAGAGGAATGGATAAGAACTTCGAAATCAGGGGTGATGGATTCTATTGTTTCATGAACCGGATCTGGACACCAAACTTCGGTGGTTACAGAGACGTGGTTATGAATGAAGCACACAAAAATCGATACTCAATTAATCCAGGTTCAGACAAGATGTATCTGGACCTCAAGAAATTGTACTGGTGGCCTAACATGAAGGTCGAGATTGCTACCATTGTTGGCAAATGCCTTACTTGTGCCAAAGTCAACGTAGAGTACCAGAAGCCTTCAGGTCTATTGCAACAACCTGAAATCCCTAAATGGAAGTGGGAGCGGATTACGATGGATTTCATAACTAAGTTACCTAAGACATCGGGTGGCTATGATACTATATGGGTAATCGTCGATAGATTGACCAAATCCGCACACTTCTTGCCAATAAAAGAAACCAACAAGATGGAGAAGCTAACAAGAACTTACCTCAAAGAGATTGTTAGAGTGCATGGTGTGCCAATATCTATTATTTCTGACCGAGATAGCAGATTCACCTCTCGTTTCTGGCAGTCTTTACAAAAATCTCTGGGAACTAGGCTGGACATGAGTACAGCCTACCATCCACAAAAAGACGGACAAAGTGAGAGGACGATTCAAACTCTAGAAGATATGTTGCGAGACTGCGTGATAGAAATTGGAAAGGCATGGGATACTCATTTACCCCTTGTCGAATTCTCTTACAACAACAGTTATCACACTAGCATAAAGGCTGCTCCATTCAAAGCCCTCTATGGCCGCAAGTGCAGATCACCACTGTGTTGGGCTGAAGTGGGTGACACGCAACTAGCTAGAGGTCAAGTTCCAGACAGTACTCTCACTGGTACAGAAATCATTCGAGAAACCACGGAGAAAATCGTACAAATTCGGGAGCGGCTTAAAGCTTCCAGAGATAGACAGAAAAGCTACGCTGACAAAAGGAGAAAACCCTTGAAATTCCAGGTTGGTGACCGTGTTCTATTGAAGGTCTCAACATGGAAGGGCATGATACGTTTTGGAAAGCGTGACAAGCTGAACCCAAGGTACATAGGACCGTTCGAGATTCTTGCTAGAATCGCTCCAGTAGCTTACAAACTCAGACTACCTCAAGAACTAAGTAACATACATCCTATCTTCCACGTCTCTGACTTGAAAAAGTGCTTATCCGACGAGACTCTTGTTATCCCACTCGACGAGATCGAGGTAAACGAGAGCCTTAACTTTGTGGAAGAAACTATAGAGATCCTAGATAGGGAAGTCAAGAGAACCAATCAAAGTCGTATCCCGATAGTGAAGGTTCGCTGGAATGCAAAGCGGGGACCTGAATTCACTTGGGAGCGGGAGGATCAAATGCAACAGAAGAATCCACATCTTTTTCCCTAGTCTTTTTGTAACGCTATAGTCCTAATTTCGGGACGAAATTCTCTCTAACGGGGGGATAATGTAACAACCCGTTATTTTTCTACTTGTAAAGTCAAACTTGGGTCAACTAAAGTCCTCTTTATTGTTTGGATTTTTATTAAGGTTAGAATAATAACATTTGCAAGTTAAAAACCCTAAGATTATTAGGTGTTAAGAAGGGAATAAGTGGGATCCGAGAACATTCGCATCATCTTTCTTCTTTCTTTCCCTTCGGACTGCACCCTCGCAGCCGTGAATAGAACCGAGAAATTCGGATCGTGAATGATTCCGTGATCAGGCTTCGTGCCGTGTACGAGGTTCACGGTCGTGAACCATTTGCCGACTTCGGACCGTGAACCCCTCGGCAGTGAACCCTCGCATATATATATATATATATATATATATATATATATATATATATATATATGTATGTTTCAGCTGATTTTTACTTCATTTCTACACTTTCAAACGAAATTCCAACCTTTTTCTCTCAAGTATCATCAGCCAAGAACAACCTCTCTTCTCAAGAACACGCTAAATTCATCATTTCTCATCATATTCAAGTGATAATCACTAGTTCTTCATAAATATCTAACAGGTATCATTTCTTGATCTTGTTATCACTTCAAGAACATCCTTCAATCTTCTTATACTAGGTTGAAATCTGTTAATTTCACTAGTTTTCGTGAAGAACACGAAGAACATGCGAAGAACACAAAGAACACCCATCTGAAAACCTTTGAATCTTCTTAGAAAACTTGCTTAGGATCTTCAGGTGTTCTTCATTCATCAAGAACACAAGGTCGTGAACACCTCATGGGTCGTGAACCCTCCTGGCCGTGAACTCAATTCAACCTCCATTTTAGCTTCTAACACTCCTATTTGTAAGTTATACATACAAATTAGTCCAATTTCCAATCATTCTTATGATTATATTATCTAATTGGTTGCATATATGCTATATAAATTGATTTATAGGACTTGTTTTACTACGGGATTTCACTTGTGGAAATAAACGTCCTATATCAATTCATCAATCGAATCACCCTTTAAAAGGTGAGTTCATACTCCCCGTATTTTCATAATTTTTACAGTTTTAAGGGGGGGGGGGGGGGGGGGAATACAAGTCTAAACACAAGGATTACGTGTTGTAACAAATGGTTTCAAAATATCTCTCCAAAATGGATTTCAATTATCTTTAAATCAAAGGGTTTCAAATTGTGTTAAAATGACATCAAGTCACCAAAAGTATTTCAAAATGTTAAACTCTTTAAATTATTTTATAAACTTATGTTTTTCCCCAAAAATCATATATATATATATATATATATATATATATATATATATATATATATATATATATATATATATTATATAAATAAGATTTAAAAGGCTTAGGACTGATAACTCACTTTATTTCTTTTTCCTTGTTTGGATGTGAGCTTAGAGTATCGGTTATTTGTCCGAATGTCGTTTAAATTTTAGTTATATATATTTGTATATGTATATAAATATAAAAGTTATTTCATTCAGTTTCAATACCCTCTGTAACATGTCGAGCAAGGGAGTGCATTCATGAACAGTTAGTATCAATTCAGAAAGTACATATAAATTATAATAGGTATAATTTATGACTTAAAGAACACTAACTCACAATTCAAGTATACTAGAGTACACCATTTTACAAGAACAAGGGTTTGATTCAAAACTAATCAAGGGTATACATTTTACAAATACATTTTAAGAATACTAATTAAGGAGCATACTATCAATCATTTATTTCAGAATGATTTGGTTTTCACTCCTATTATACACGTAACATCTATATGCTTTTTATAAGTCAATAGGTACCGGTTGTTTATTCATTTAAACAATATAGTTAAAGTCCTGACATTATAATCAGAATCTCCAGTCGAGGATCGAAACAAGTGTGTATAGATCTATATTGGGATTGACAACCCCGCACTTAGACTGCTAGCTACAGCCAGGCATACACACCTACGAGTGACAAATGTTATCAACAGTTTTGACGTCTTCAAAGCGTTGTTTCAGGCATTCTAGTCATAGTATGGTTATAATAACTCATTAAAAAGATATTAACAATACAGTTAGTGTATAATTAACTAAACATGAGTCTTTTACAGGTTTTACAAAAGAATACAAATACAGAACACTGGTTTACAAACAGAATGGTTTTATGAGATTAAAACTAGTTTTCATATACATCAGAAAATATAGGATTTTCTGGAACAATTTACATATTCAAAGAAGAGAAAACAAGCTTTCAACTTAAATACTTATGCACTTACTCAACTTTATGTTGATACTCTCTTTTCAAATTACTTGTATTCTCAGGGAATCAGTAGACAGGTACTCCCCAAGCTTTTGAGAAGACGGAGCTGTTTTGAGTCATGTCTTCTATCTTTTGCTATAACTATTTTTGGTCTCAATATACAATGATTGAACACATGTAAAGTTTAGTAGTTAGGTGATTAATTTTAAAATGAATAAATTTTGTAATTGTTATGATGATTAATAATAGAGAATTATTTATTTTTTGGAGTGTTACTATTTACAATTAATTTATTATTGTGTTTCATTTTTGCACGTTTAGATCCCCACTTTCCGAGTAATAATTTACTCAGAAACTTCACAATAGGTCATACTCTTGGGAGTAAGTATCGATTTAATATTATTGTGAGATGTTAGTAGATTGTCTATCGTGCTTAGATATATCATGGAGATTGTGAGTAACATTCATGAGTATTTAGTAGAGATTTAAGTATTGGAGAAACTCACACTCAGAGAGATTAGTTCATGGATTCAATAATGAGTAATTCTGAGATGGTAATATCATTTATTCTAAAAACGGAGATACATTGAATTCTTTGTATGCAAGTTGTGTATTAGTCCTGCTTTAACGCTATCTGTAACTAGTGGTCATAACGAGTAAGTGTATACACGATTTGACATGTAGACAAAAACTATGTAGTCAAAGTTTATTTGTTCATTTTGCATTAATGGGAAAAGTGATATAAATCGTCCCCTCGGTGATTCGATGTTGACATTCAAGTGCTAGGCCTAGCCACGACTAAATTGATGTGTTCAACTACTAGGCTTATTTAGTCATCATACATCATTAATTAAGAAACAAAATTAAACTGTAAGGTTGATTCATAATCCATGACTCAGTTCACAATGATATCATGTACAACCAAATGAATAATTGATCACTCTAAGGGTTGATACTCGATTAGATCAGAGTTCGACACTTGTTGTGGAACGCACACTTTGTTGTTTATTCAAAGATTATTTGACCAATAGTAGTTGATGACTTGTCCAAGTGGGAGACTATTGAAAATGGGTGTCCAATGTCATAACTAATTGGTATAACTTTGGGAATAATAACAAAGTCTTTTAGGGTTGCCCTCAATAGCTAAAATATCTAGAAAGGATTTAAGAGAGTGACATAAATAGTTTATTAATTTATTATAGCTTGATAAATTAATTAGAAACTAGTTAAAATAAATTTAGAATTAAGTTGAACTAATTTGGAATTAACAAGAATTAATTATCAAATTATTTAAAGGTACAGCGACGGAATATTAATTTTTCAATAGTTAAGCAACTAGAATGTTCTGGAACCTTAGAAGGGTTGGATGATTTTGAAAGGGATAAATCCCTTTAGGATTTTTGGCATTAGTTGTTGAGAAGGAAATGATTTGAATTAGAATTAAATCTGATTATTTAATTAATTCAAGCATGCTTTCTTTACAAGTTTGCTCAACTATAAATTGAACCTCCCGTCCTTCATTAATTTTGATGTTAGTCCCTGCGCTCTGAGATTTTCAGTTTTGCGAGTCTCTTTCTCATCTCTCATGTTCTGATGTAAAAGTCTTTTGTGTGTGATCATTTAGATGCATTATGTTTTAGGTGCTAGAACATTCTAGAAGCTTTGTAACATCCCAAAAATTTCAGCAAATTTAAACTTTTCAAAACAACCCATTTATTAACAAAAGTGTTCACAAAACATTGTTTCGCAAAACATGATTTAAAATCAGAGTCTCCCAAGATACAATCTGTTATAAACCAAGGATGGGTACGGTCACGCCTTCGCCTTGTCACGAATCATCTGAAGAACCTGAAACCATAAACAAAACTGTAAGCACAAATCTTAGTGAGTTCCCATAAAGTACCAACACACAACAAATAACACATATCACAAACAACAACATACTATGGGTCCAATCAACCATCGGGTTGGAATACCCCAGGCCCTCATCCGTCCGGTTGGAATGCCAACATACTATGGGTCTAGTCAACCATCAGGTTGGAATACCCCAAGCCCTCAACCATCGGGTTGGAATACCAACATACTATGGCACCACTCATCCTCGTGATGGAATACCCTCAGGCCCATTCAACCATTGGGTTGGAATGCCCCGGCCTGTTAGCTTACGCACAGAGTAGTGAAGCCTCAACCACCGACCAAACATGTGCACATATAACAGATAATCATATGACAGTCTACAGCCAGACAAACAGATCTATAGATCACTAAGCATATCAACATCCTATCTACCAAGATACTGATCTAACAGATCATAACAGCATAGCAACATCCTATCTACCAGGATACCGATCTAACAGATCATAACAACATAACAACATCCTATCTACCAGGATACCGATCTAACAGATCACAACAGCATAGCAACATCCTATCTACTAGGATACCGATCTAACAGATCATAATAGTACTCAATCATAAGATAAACCAAGATAACAATCGAAAGGGTCGGCCTTGGTGCCTTACACCCTTGAGTACAGTGAGGAAAACTCACCTGAATCTGCAAATACGCAAATGACTGCTTGCACCGCCGAACTGGAAAACCTTGTGCCAACTAATAACAAATAAATCCCAATTGATAATTATGCCATAATCCATTAACCGATCCAATTAATCATGCCCCCTAATAGCCCAAGCCCATTGGGCCCACTAAGGGCCAACAACGCAAGCCCAAAAAGTAAATACAACTCTAATGAAAGTCCTAGCCCAACCAATAAAGCCCAAAACTCAACCAAAACCCAAACTCAAAACCCCAAGGTCCAATGATCCAAAATGCCCAAATCCCATCTGATCAGACGTACATACGGCGTACGTCGCTGGTCCAAAAATAGGCATCATAGCCGGAACGCGCGGCGTTCCAGACGGCCACCCAAAAGTCATTCAAATGACTTAATCCTTTAAGTCAAATGCCCAAAACCTTAGAATAGCTAATTATAAGTGAATTAATCCATAAAGTCGAAGGCTTTAAGCCTTTGCATGGCTTAATGAAGCCCAATCACCAAAGATGAACTCCAAAGGTCAAAATCACTCCAAAAATGTCATAAAACTTCTTAATACCTTAAGACCTCAATCCAAACTTCCAGATTTGATTTCAAGGGACTTCTTAAGTCATAAAGTTTCCAACTTTATAACTTAGCATAACTCAATGGGACCCATTCAAAACCCTAGGTCCCAAACTTCATCAAATGACTACCAAATCATGCATGGAAAGTTTATACCCATCAAAATCCAAACTTTATGACTCCATAACCTCAACAAGCACCAAATATGACGCTCAAAGGTCCTGGAGTAACTTCGACTCACAAGAACCACCTCAAAGGGACCAAAACCATAACAAAATACCACTTAGATAGATCTACATTATATAGTTGCCAAGGTTGAGACTTTGTACCTCCAGAAGATAGATCTAGGTGCACAAGGCCTGGATCCAAAAGCTCCAAGTCAAGCAATGACTCTTTAAGAAGTTCCTTCTTCCTCCTCAAGCACCAAAAACACACAAAATCACCATGAAGCTCGAGAAATACTCAAATGGAGGCTAGGGTTTTGCTCTTAGGGTTAGAGAGGACGGAGGCTGAAGGAAATGAGGGTTGGAGGTGAGCTAAGGTGTTTAATAGGGTCCAAGACCCTAGATTAGCGTTTTAATCTGGCATGAAGAACACAGCGTGTCCCGTTGGGGAACGCAGGGCGTTCCCAAATGTATCTGCGTTCAAATTCCTGTGTACGCCATGCGTACCTCCCTTGTACGCCATACTATGTGTCCAATCAACCATCGGGTTGGAATAACCCAGACCCTCATCCGTCCGGTTGGAATGCCAACATACTATGTGTCCAGTCACCCATCGGGTTGGAATACCCCAGGCCCTCAACCATCGGGTTGGAATGCCAACATACTATGGGTCCACTCATCCTTGGGATGGAATACCCTCGGGCCCATTAAACCATCGGGTTGGAATGCCCCGGCATGTTGTCTTACGCACAGAGAAGTGAAGCCTCAGCCACCGACCAAACATGTGCACATATAACAGATAATCATATGACAGTCTACAGCCAGACAAATAGATCTTCAAATCACTAAGCATAACAACATCCTATCTACCAGGATACAGATCTAATAGATCATAAAAGCATAGCAACATCCTATCTACCAGGATACCGATCTAACAGATCATAACAGCATAGCAACATCCTATCTACCAGGATACCGATCTAACAGATCATAACAGCATAGCAACATCCTATCTACCAGGATACCGATCTAACAGATCATAACATCATAGGAACATCCTATCTACTAGGATATCGATCTAACAGATCATAACAATACTCAATCATAAGATAAACCAGGATAACAATCCAAAGGGTCGGCCTTGGTGCCTTAGATGCTTGAGTATAGAGAGTAAAACTCACCTCAATCCGCTAATACGCAAATGACTGCTTGCACCGCCGAACCGGAAAACCATGCGCCAACTAACAACAAATAAATCCCAATTGATAAATATGTCATAATCCATTAACCGGTCCAATTAATCAGGCCCCCTAATATACCAAACCCATTGGGCCCACTAAGGGCTAACAAGGCAAGCCCAAAAAGTAAATACAATTCTAATGAAAGTCCTTAGCCCAACCAATAAAGCCCAAAACTCAACCAAAACCCAAAATAAAATCCCCAAGGTCTAATGATCCAAAAAGACCAAATCTTGTCTGATCAGACGTACGTACGACGTACATGGCTTGTACGCATGGTGTATGTCGCTAGTCCAAAAACGGGCATCATAGTCGGAACGCGTGACGTTCATCAACGGTACGCACGGTGTTCCCGGCGGCCACCCAAAAAGTCATTCAAATGACTTAATCCTTTAAGCCAAACGCCCAAAACCTCAGAATAGCTAAATATAAGCGACTTGATCCATAAAGTCGAAGGCTTTAATCCTTTGCATGGCTTAATGAAGCCCAATCACCAAAGATGAACTCCAAAGGTCAAAATCACTCCAAAAATGTCTTAAAACTTCTTAATACCTTAAGACCTCAATCCAAACTTCCAGATCTGATTTCAAGGGACTTCTTAAGTCATAAAGTTTCAAACTTTATGACTTAGCATACCTCAATGGGACCCAATCAAAACCCTAAGTCCCAAACTTCATCAAATGACTACCAAATCATGCATGGAAGGTTTATACCCATCAAGATCCTAACTTATGACTCCATAACCTCAACAAGGAGTAAATATGAAGCTCAAAGGTTCCGGGTAACTTCTAATCACAAGAACCACGTCAAAGGGACAAAAAACCATAACAAAATACCACTTAGCTAGATCTACATGAAAGGTTTGTAAAGGTTGAGACTTTAGACCTCCAGAAGATAGATCTAGGTGCACAAGGCCTGGATCCAAAAGCTCTAAGTCAAGCAATGACTCTTCAAGAAGTTGCTTCTCCCTCCTTAAGCACCAAAAACACACAAAATCACCATGAAGCTCAATAAATACTCAAATAGAGGCTAGGGTTTCGCTCTTAGGGTTAGTGAGGATGGAGGCTGAAGGAAATGAGGGTTGGAGGTGAGTTAAGGTGTTTAAATAGGGTCCAAGACCCTAAATTAGGGTTTTAATCAGGCCTGACGAGCGCAACGCATTCCCTTGAGGAACGCAGGGCGTTCCCAAATGCACCCGCGTCCGAATTCCCGTGTACACCATGCGTACCTCCCTTGTACGCCATGTGTACCCAGTTTGGTCCAAGACCTTCTAACTTTAAATGATCATAACGTTTGCGTCCCTTATCCATTTTCGACGTTCTTTATATCCACGGAAAGGTCACAAGAAGCCCTACACTTCTATAAACTTTATTTAGTCTGAAAACCAACCGAAATTAAATCCAAAATTCATAAAAGGCCCGAACCAACGCCTTTACCGATACCATTGGGCTCCAAAAGACAAACCGAATACCCGGATCATCCAAATTACATAATCGACCTCCAAATGAGACCAAACCTCAATTCTTCAAGGGTTCGAAGCCTGATAATACCCACTCCTTGATCACCATCCCGCAATGTGAAACAATTTGAAACAGGGCGTTACAACTCTCCCCCACTTAAATTAGATTTCGTCCTCAAAATCGCTCTTTACTAACACTCGGATCATAAACAACCCGAGGAATGCCACCAAAAATCCTGAGCATACAACAGCCTTCCCAAACCAACCGAACCCAACCCTGGCAGAACTCTTCGACCTAACGAAGATGAATCCAAAAACCCATGCATAAAACCACTTCTACCTTCCCGAAACTTGAAGTCTCAAGTTGGAATGACCCCCAGACAGACCACCCACACTGAACCATTACCGTGACAATTCCACCTTGAGTACCAAACTAAACATAACACTTCCAACCTTTATTATCAGATAATCCTTCTAGTAGAAGATTCATCCCTACAACGGTCAGACTCAAACTTGAGCTGCAAAACAGGGTCAAATCAATTACTCTGAGATTATTTAATCCAAACTGCAAGTGACTTAGCATTTCTTCAATATTAAGTTACTCCACCACACGAATTCCAAATCACTAACACTACCCAAAACATCGTGTTGTCTCTTCGCGGCTTTCCAAAAGCAGCCGAGACCTCCCTGGTTCCAACTTGTCTACCAACTATCTGAAATACTGGATTCCTGCCCAGTTGCTGAGTCAAAAGGCATGACACTTATCCATCAAAATATCTATTCAACTCCTGATGATAACGATTCCATGAACACAATAAGATACAAAATATTGACTTCCTAAACTGTCGGACCGATACACTGCTGCTATGAGCCTGAAACCTCATCACTTGCCCGACCTTCGCATACATACAACCATCCTGGAGCACAGACATATAATCTAAATCTTGAACCCTCCAGTCCCAAACTAGGGCACTACCAGAAACACGCGGAATGATCCTCGAAACACACCGACCGTGAACTTTAACCAAAAGCTAAACCATATGATGAACCAAAACTTTAACAACCCTTGACTCTTTGTTATGTCGTTACCAACCACTGCTTCGACGAGTAACGATGAGCAACGACTATCAAACCATGAATTTCTGTAATACATCCAACCCCCATCGGCTCAGGTGCACCCCCACTTGGGCATCCACTCGAGACAATCACAAATAACTTTTTGACTTACGACTGCATAAGCAATTTCCAACTTGAAAATCACAATCCTAACAACAGCTTGCGAACAACTGGAATTTTAAAGCATACAACCCGCCGAGACTTTCTAATACCTGACCGATACTCCCCACAACCCTTACTGCTCCCTTTATCTAACCAACAGATTTGTGACTCGTACGACTCCCATCAGCATGTCAACACCGAAAGTGCTACAAGCAAAAGAAATGAATCACCATGATCACGAGGCCCACAACCTATGACTGGAATGCCCCCGATAACACACCGACCTTGTCGACACTCTCACAGCACCGACTGAGCACAAAATAGCTGCTACCAAAGAAAAACCTTACGAAAACAAAGTCGCACACGACCCGCGAATAGGATAACGGTTGAACTCTTGGTCCAATTCGGAAGCTAAAACCCAAAAGAACCATGCACATAATTCGAACCAAGAGCCCCAATTCCATCTTAATCAAAACAGAAAACATCCTCCTAATCAGTCAAAACAAGACCCCATACTTGATTGAGACTGAACGGATTCCATCACGACAGAACAAGCTCGAGAAGACTTCCAAGACGATCATGTAGGTTACCAAAACCTGAGTCTGCTATGAACCAAGTTCCCACTCAACCATTGAGAGTAAACATACTTGAAGACCAAAGGAACATAGAATATACTGAACTTGATGATAAATTGGCCCAACCACTGAATCCCGGATGACACAACTAAACTTTCGATGGAAACTCCGTTGAATGATGAACCCCACGACCAGTGGTCAAGGACACACTGACACTCAAACCATAGAGTCAAGACCCACATGGAACTGAACATACCCGCTTCTAGAAGAGATCCATCGATCAACATTTGCCCAACTAATTTGAAGACAACGATCCAAAACAATGAACTGGAAGATCCCTCAACAACTAAAATACTCGACCCGAGAATCCCAGTTCTCCCCTACTTAGGGCTCGAACTACCACCCACTAGTGTTGAAACCAAAACATAACTCAAACCAGCGCAAGCAGGTACTACCCTTTCTAACTCTGAAAGTTATGAGCCTACTTAGTCTTTCTCCGAACTTGGAAAAACTGAAAGGGCATAAGCCTTGCCACAGATAACAACATTCCAATCCGTCAATAAACTATCCCACTCCCAGGTGCAAATACCCAAGCCGATCATAAACATCGCCCCCTTCTTGAGTCTCGCGACTCGAATACTCGGCCTCGAGCAAAACCTCTGAGGCCTCAAACCAATAAGCTCACTGGATATGCACCAAACAACCCATATCGATAACACCGTTGGGGCTCAAAACAATTACCAGGACCATCCTCATGTCTGAGCAGCCACAACAAAAAGATCGATAGGAATGGAAACAATGCCACGAATCATGGTATCCAACCATGCAACCTTCCCCAACCAGCCCTTAGAATCCCCGAAACCTTCCTTGATTCGAGTATGGATCTTGTGCTTCCAGTAGTATGGGCCCAATACTACCTTCCACACCTATCCATACTTTCCTCAAGAATCATCTCGGGTCCTCTAAAACCTAGTCACAAAATACTCCTGAAACCTCCTCAACAGTGAAGCAACCGCACTAAAATACTCCCTAGGCTATCCTAGGATTCACCCACACCCCTCTGCCATCAGCTGCTGAAGGACCCCTTCCAACGCCAGCTAACTACTTCATGAATACAATTACATGCAACCAAGCTTAAATAATCCTTCGAATGATGGGCTCAGCCCTACAACGGTTGGACTCAAACGAGAGTTGTGCAATAGGTCCGAGTCCTTCATTCTAATATTATTTAACCTTCATAGAATGTAATTTATTGTATTCATTTGATGGTTAACTCTCATTAACATGGGTTCCACAAATCACAAAGCAGGCAGCATTCGAGCAGAGAAGCCGACTGGCACTAAAACGCAACAAAAATCATGCAGATCCCCATACAAAATTCTCGATCTCTAAATCCCAGCATCTCGGATACACCTTCGTCCTGCCCTCACTCTCTCAAGAGTGGCTAATCATTCCTCGCGCTGACCCGCTATACTGCACCCACTCATGAAACTTCCACCAACCTTGCACCACTCGTGTATGCTAACCATACATAACATTGGATTCTAAAGACAGTCGAATACCCGATCCTACCCTAAGCCCTTCATCAAACAAGAACAGGAAATAAGGCTAAACCAAACATTCTCAGGCTATAGAATCTTAGTTATGTACAACTATGATGCATACACTGAGCAACTATAGTAATGATGTCAATTTCATATAAGGAAGAACCCTAGGCTATCAGGCATCATATAATTAGGCAATTCTATCATGCAATTCCTGAAGATCCATAGCCTATCACTAGCATGCTATTGTAACATAATACAATAACAAAGAACAGTGTGGTAATTTGGGGTCTACTTACTGGCTCCGGCTGATCGTACACATTGCATCCTTTTTTGACTATTTTGAAGACAATTTTGAAGATCATTTTTAAAACCTTTACTTTAAAAATTATTGTTAAAACCCTTATTCCTAAGTTTGAGACTGGGTTCACACGAGTGTTACTCCAATTCACTAAACAAAGGCCCTGATACCAACTTGTAACATCCCAAAAATTTTAGAAAATTTAAACTTTTCAAAACAACCCATTTATTAACAAAAGTGTTCACAAAACATTGTTTCCCAAAACCTGATTTAAAATCAGAGTCTCCTAAGATCCAATCTGTTGTAAACCAAGGATGTGTACGGTCACGCCTTCGCCTTGCCACAAATCATCTAAAGAACCTGAATCCATAAACAAAATTGTAAGCACAAAGCTTAGTGAGTTCCCCCAAAGTACCAACACACAACAAATAACACATATCACAAACAACATCATACTATGGGTCCAATCAACCATCGGGTTGGAATACCCCAGGCCCTCAACCGTCCGGTTGGAATTCCAACATACTATGGGTCCAGTCAACCATCGGGTTGGAATACCCCAAGCCCTCAACCATCGGGTTGGAATACCAACATACTATGGCTCCACTCATCCTCGGGATGGAATACCCTCGGGCCCATTCAACCATCGGGTTGGAATGCCCCAGCCTGTTAGCTTACGCACAGAGTAGTGAAGCCTCAACCACCGACCAAACATGTGCACATATAACAGATAATCATATGACAGTCTATAGCCAGACAAACAGATCTACAGATCACTACGCATAGCAACATCCTATCTACCAGGATACTGATCTAACAGATCATAACAACATAGCAACATCCAATCTACCGGGATACCGATCTAACAGATCATAACAACATAGCAACATCCTATCTACCAGGATACCGATCTAACAGATCATAATAGTATTCAATCATAAGATAAACTAGAATAACAATCGAAAGGGCCGACCTTGGTGCCTTACACCCTTGAGTACAGTGAGGAAAACTCACCTCAATCCGCTAATACGCAAATGACTGCTTGCACCGCCGAACTGGAAAACCTTGTGCCAACTAAAAACAAATAAATCCTAATAGATAATTATGCCATAATCCATTAACCGATCCAATTAATCAGGCCCCCTAATAGCCCAAGCCCATTGGCCCACTAAGGGCCAACAATGCAAGCCCAAAAAGTAAATACAACTCTAATGAAAGTCCTCAGCCCAACCAATAAAGCCCAAAACTCAACCAAAACCCAAAATCAAAGCCCCAAGGTCCAATGATCTAAAATGCCCAAATCCCATTTGATCAGACGTACATACGGCGTACATGGCTTGTACGCACGGCGTACGTCGCTGGTCCAAAAATAGGCATCATAGCCAGAACGCGCGACGTTCCAGACGGCCACCCAAAAGTCATTCAAATGACTTAATCCTTTAAGTCAAACGCCCAAAACCTTAGAATAGCTAAATATAAGCGACTTAATCAATAAAGTCGAAGGCTTTAAGCCTTTGCATGGCTTAATGATGCATAATCACCAAAGATGAACTCCAAAGGTCAAAATCACTCCAAAAATGTCATAAAACTTCTTAATACCTTAAGACCTCAATCCAAACTTCCAGATTTGATTTCAATGGACTTCTTAAGTCATAAAGTTTCCATTTTCATGACTTAGCATAACTCAATGGGACCCATTCAAAACCCTAACTCTCAAACTTCATCAAATGACTACCAAATCATGCATGGAAAGTTTATACCCATCAAAATCCAAACTTTATGACTCCATAACCTCAACAAGGACCAAATATGACGCTCAAAGGTTCTGGAGTAACTTCGACTCACAAGAACCACCTCAAAGGGACCAAAACCATAATAAAATACCACTTAGCTAGATCTACATAAAATAGTTGCCAAGGTTGAGACTTTATACCTCCAGAAGATAGATCTAGGTGCACAAGGCCTGGATCCAAAAGCTCCATGTCAAGCAATGACTCTTCAAGAAGTTCCTTCTTCCTCCTCAAGCACCAAAAACACACAAAATCACCATGAAGCTCAAGAAATACTCAAATGGAGGCTAGGGTTTTGCTCTTAGGGTTAGAGAAGATGGAGGCTGAAGGAAATGAGGGTTGGAGGTGAGTTAAGGTGTTTAATAGGGTCCAAGACCCTAAATGATGGGTTTAGAGCAATACATCATTCCTATGGTGTACATGCAAACCCTAATAGCTTTTGGATCTAGTTTGTCTAATGAACATGCAATTGAATATCTGTAGTGACAAAGAACATGGTTTGGCATGCAGAATTAAAGTTTGCACAATGAAACATGATGATTTGGGTGTTCAAGAGATGTATTGAATATGTATGGTGTTACAAAAAGGGACATAGATCTACATCTACATAAATAACACACACTCACACACTCAACCTTTACACCTCTCAAGCACACCTCTACAAGTGGACAAACCCACCTTATATAGAGGTGTTTACATGTCTCTCTCTCACTCTCACTAACTCATGAGTCAAAAGGCTAATGCACCACATGCAAGTGGGTCTACACAAGTCAACCCATTACAAAGTCATACATGAAGAACTTTGCACCCCAACATTCTCCCCCTCAAAGTTAGGAATGGATGACCCACTTCAAATCTTCCAAAATCAAGCACTACGCGGTTCGAGCCTCAAAGGTGACACATGTCGAAACGAACTTCAATCTTCAATTCTTCCATGATTCTTCAATTTGGGCTCTAGGATGTGAAACCATACAAACCGAGCAGCAACGAATGATTAACTCCAAATAATCACCCAAAAGTTGCGCATAAAAACACATCCCAAAAATCTTCAATAAAACCAAACCCATTTCGAATACATCACTTCCGAACTTCCAATTGCATCATCTCGTAAGCTTCAAAACTTCAAGATCACTTCGGTCTTCAAATCCGCGTAATATGAAAAATTCAAGTTCGAATTTCCATATAAAACTTCTCCCCCTTTTTATAATCGAAACTTGATTATAAAACCTTCAAGGAAAGAGAATGTGCTCTATTTGAAATTTTTCGTGTCAAAACTCCCCCTTAACATGTGGCATAAACATTGTGCTTCAATCCGGAAAATCCAAAAAATATTGAATTTTTAGCTTCGTTCACGGATCGCCTTTGACAAAATATCTCAAAAATGGGTAGAAATTGTCAATTTCAAAATTCTGCAGTGACCCGGTGCGCCTAAAACAGCCAAATATGCAAAACTCTCCCCCTTTTCCAAAGCTGGGTAGATAGCGTCAATTTGCACAAACTGCAGGGGCTTGAAATGCATTTTCTTCAATTTTCAGCAAAAACAGTCATTTTTCAAATTTGTATATGAACCGCCAAACATTCGAAGCCTCAGGGACTATTTTTGAAAATTCTGCCATTTGCACCAAACATACGAAGAATCCCCAAAATATTCGAAGCTCCAAAAAAATTTCGAATTTGGGTGAAAAGTGTCAAACATTCGAAACTTGAATGAATTGATGAGGTTTGCCAAACATTCGAAATTTCAGGGGCTGAATTCGAAAATTTTGCATTTTGATCAAAATGTTCGAAGCTTTTTGCCAATCATTCGAAGCCTTGCCCCAACATTCGAAGTTAGACCATTTGTGTCACTTTGTTAAAAGATCAGGGACCCAATTCGAAAATATTTGTTTTCTTCTTCAATGAACGAATTATAACAGGGAACGCTTCGTACGAAACGTGATCTCAGCATACTTCGTATGAAATTCTCAGGTACCAAACACACGAAATTTTTTTCACCCAAACGTACGAATTCGAAGCATACGAAGCCTACTGAATGAACAGTAACCTCTTAATCATCCAACCTCTGAATCATAATTTCGTATCTTCAAAATCCAAACACAGACACCCTTCGTACATTAACCCAGTTCTTTCCAAATCAAAATTATCGATCATCAAGAACAAACACATTAACTCCAAACGCTTCAAGGCTTCGTCTGTTTGATTGAAACCAAAATCGTCATCAATTTAACGAAGCATCAAAATCTTCGTTCAAACCACCGACTCCAAATCATCGACTCTTAACCCAACTACTGACTATCGATCCCAAATTACGATTAAACTTCTTTTTCATAGCCTTCGTTCTTAACTGAGAAACCAACAACCATTTGATTATGCGTTCACCATCCAAGGTCCTTTCGTCCCAAATCAAATGCTTCGTCCATTCATCAAACAACTTTGACTGATATCACACCCAACAATTGAATCACAGATACGAATATCACAAAATAAACCTTCGTACATCACACTTCGTTCCAATCCAAAGTTTCAAACATACGATATCTAATATCGATTTTCCGATCGTGAATATCATTCGACCCCAAATCAGTTATCCCATCCATCATCATAACCAAATTTTCGATTTCAATAAACACGATCAACCATCAGCCTTAACAAGATCATCATTCTCAAGCTATCTTCTTTTATCATCGATGAACAAAAATTGATTTTGACTTTTCTTAAAGTTTGACCTTTCGATTTCATGAGGCAAGAAACATCAAATTCACAAGTCTATCACCATTTTTCAGATCAAATAAAGTATTTTCAACTTGTTTTCCATAACATTCAAGTATTTTGATCAACGATTTCACCAAAATCAAAAGATTTGATTGACGGTAACTTGATCCTTACCGATTTTGAGATGAGATTCATCAAATCAAAAGCGATTCACAAGTTTAACAATACTAATTGGTAATCAATTGACAAGAATTGTTGAAACGAAAACTGAAAGTGAAACTCAAGAACACTTATGACAAACAGTCGAGAGATGTTCTTCAAAAAGTACGATCGATAAAGCAGCGTATGGCGACGATGAAGATTGACCAACAACGAATTAGATTGAACGGACTTAACAAGTCACTGGGCTCACACTTTTAATATATTGGATCAAAAAGAAAAACGTATGGGCTTACAACTGATGAACAGTATCCGATTATGATCACTTGGGCTTCGAACCGAGATCATGAACAGTAATTTGATTTTTGATTGGGCTTGGACATTTGAAGAATGAATAGTGAACAATGATCAGATATCGGTTTTGAGATTAAGAATTAGAATATGAATTTGATATTGATTTTGGTTAGAAATTGATCTGTAAAAAATAATAGATTGGATCTCTAATTAGGCTTGAAACAAATTCGATCCAATCCGAGGCAAAACGATCAAAAATCATAAACGCAACGCACGATTCAATGAAACTAAGAGAGATCATAGAGAGAGACTCACCAAAAATTGCTCCAATTGTGACAAAAATTGCCAAACCGAGAATCGTTCTTCAAATATCACATTGATCTTGAAGACCCGCTCTGATACCAATTGTAGTGACAAAGAATATGGTTTGGCATGCGGAATTATAGTTTGCACAATGAAACATGATGATTTGGGTGTTCAAGAGATGTATTGAATATGTATGGTGTTACAAAAAGGGACATAGATCTACATCTACATAAATAACACACACTCACACACTCAACCTTTACACCTCTCAAGCACACCTCTACAAGTGGACAAACCCACCTTATATAGAGGTGTTTACATGTCTCTCTCTCACTCTCACTAACTCATGAGTCAAAAGGCTAATTCACCACATGCAAGTGGGTCTACACAAGTCAACCCATTACAAAGTCATACATGAAGAACTTTGCACCCCAACAATATCCAAAGCTATAAACCCTAGATCTATCATATAAGAACTAAAATAAGGGTTTAGTAATTACCTTTGATTGTTATATAGTAATAACAATCAATTCCTTGCTTTGATTGGCTTCAGAAAGCTTAGTGCCTCAAGTGTTGCACCTCTAATGGAGTCACAAACACCACTAAGCAATTGGATGAAGGAGAGAAGAGAGGGGAGGCACCAAAAACGGCTGGAAACCCAAAAGGAACACTTAGCCATGTTTTTTGGGGAATAGAGGTCCTTTATATACATGTAGGCTATTAGGGTTTGCAACTAGGAAACCCTAATCTGACTGCTTAGGCCCTAAGCAGCCCATGGACTCCTTTAACATATCCCTTGGACGAATTCCTTATGGGCTTCCCATAGAATTCGTCTAGCCTATATATTATTAGGTGATCCATAGCCCAATTGTAATTATCTTATAATTACAACTCCAGTCCCCTAAGTTTAATTAATCTCTTTTAGTCACAAAATTAATTCTTAATTAATTCTTGACTAATATTAATTAAACAATATGATTTCTCCTTTAATATATTATTCTTATAATATATTAATAAATCATAATTAAACCTTTCTCTCCTTAATTCATCCTACATATTGCTATGGTGAAGGCAACCCAAAAGGACCATGCTCACAATCGGATCAAGTACATACCAAAATAGTTATGGACTTAGACACTAATCCAACTGTCTCCCACTTGGATAAGTCTAATAACTATTTTGCATAACTTCAGAACCTGATCAACAATCGTAGCTTTCAAAAGCCGCTGTCAACTCTGATCTTATCAGATACGTGTGTCCTTTAGATAAGGGATCATATATTCCTCCATTCTACAAGATATCGTATAGACATGAGACATGGATTTAAATCATTCTCTCTGTCTATGTATTGTTTCCCGACATCTGATTTATGACGACTGACAACAGACTACAATTGAACACATGAAATTAGTCCCGGCTTGGCCAAGCGCTTAGTTGTCATCACTAAATCATCGAGGGGCCCACAGATATCGCTTTTATCCCACTTTGGGTAAAAGGAATGGATAAGCTTGGACTCAAATGCTTGCTTGCACCTACTAATCGAATCACACATAACAATAAGTTTTATAACACCAAGTTACTGGTGCGTTTACTTATCATCAATGTGCAACCGACTAGCAAATAACAACTCACACGTCTCGGTTTCAAGAATATACAATGTTATCGTCTCACTAATCACCCGTGATAAATCCATGAAGTGATTCAAGTGAGCGTGGGTTTAATCCAATACTTTAATCTTATCAAAGCACTCATGAACTCTCCAGCAAACTTGTGCTATGTCTAAACACTTTAGACAATCTGCAGACAGATTCATGACAATCTTCCTTCATACCTACTTCCATCGTATGACCGACTGTGGAGGTTCGAATAACCCAGTTATTATGGAAGTCAAAACATGCAGAGTGAAACGCAATAATAATATTAATCCTATATGGCCCCAAAACTTTTGAGCGTAAATAAAACACTTTTATTTAAACACCATATTGATTACTCATTATTCATTGCTTACTGTTTCAGAAAATCAACTTATTACTCAAATTATAACCACAATTGTCCCATGCTCCACGCATGCACACTTTGGTTTCCTATGGTCCATACTTTGTGAAATAGATCAATTGAAAAACTTTTCCAATGAAACTCATTTCACAATCCCCAATCCTTATTATAAAAATACCAAATTCTTGCCACTTTTAGAATATGTCAGATTCTAACATTTTATGCAATGATTCTTTCGTAATGTCACAGCACAAAAGTCACCAAGACCCGGCTAATGAAATTACAAGGTATTCTATTGGAAATTGTTACAAAACAATTCCATAGACGTGAAGTCTCACATTCAAAGTACATTCCTTTGAACATCCTTCTTGCATAAATGTTTCTAATCTAGACATATTTCTTAATATCCAACTCCCATTAATGGAAACATTTCCATATTTGCCATATGACAACGCATTCTTAATAGAATCTTATCTATTCATAATAATGTCAATATAGTCCATCCAGTATTATACTTCCAACTACTCACAAGCGACATATCCTTAGTGAACCTCAGATCGTCCTTTGATAGTTGTTTAATTATTTTAATCAAAACCTATTCTAGTCCCTTTTTCCCTCTTAATGCCTTAGGCATTTTGGAAATTTTAGAATGGTCAAATATTACAGCATATGCAATCGATCCTATACCCGAAGTGTATTGGACACGATGCATAATGTCTCACATAAAGACATGATACTTTATCAGTCTTTTGCCATAATATTTTGTTAGTCATGTTCTCACAATTCGAACTATGAAGAGGGATGCTGTGACAACCGTCAAATTTCGGTCAAGTCAAAGTCAAACAAAGTCAACAAGTCAAACCGGTCAACTCCAATAACCCTTGTATGTTAGGGTTTACGTTATGTAATCACTATACAATTCGCTATTTTAATGAGAAATCATCATTTGGAAAGTTCATGTGTTTGATTTTCCTTAGCCTTAACAGTGCTAAACAACGAACCAAAGCGATAAAACACTATTGCACAATGATCGGGATTGTGTACGACACTAAAACACGGTTTAACGGGGTTTACGAACCTTGCGTTGTGAAGCCGGACACTCAAATTAATCACAAACGAAACCTCTCTAAATCGTTTTCACTCTATCTCTTTCTATTTGAAATCTCTCCCAAATCTCTCCTAAATCTCTCTCAAAAGTTACTTTAACTTTTTGTAATCATTTGGGTCATATCGACCCTTAACCGGGTCAAAAATCGCTTGAAACGGGGTAAAAACGGGTAAAATAGCCTTAAGGACCTGGAACTGAAGCTTTAGGACCGAAGCCTCTCATCCGAGGCCTCGGATCCGAAGCCTCTCATCAGGACCGAAGCTGAAGCCTCTCAGGAGACTGAATCCGAAGCCATCAGACAGCAGCCTCGCATGCGAGGGTCCGAATCCGGCCTCCATGCGAGAGGAATCGCAGACGGCCCCTTTTTACCGGTTTTTCGACTACGACTTCGTTTTAACTCCGTTTTTCATTATTTTAACGTGGGATTTTCACCCAAAACTTTATTTTATAAAATAAGGCCCCAAAATATATAAATCTCCAGGGTTTTATAAAAATATATTAAAAGAATTAGTGGTTGAACTAATTATTGAGGGAATATTTGCTTTTCCTTAATTTATGGCAAAAGCAAACCACCACCACCTCACTCTATGATCAGCCACTCTTTCCCACTACCCCTTGTCTCCTTAGTGGACCTTTACACCCAGTCTCCAGCTCTTCCTACGTTCTAAGAGCTGGAGGATTGATCCTCTCTCCTCATTCTCCATAAAGTTCTTTCATTCTACACTTAGCAACCAAAGGACACTCTCCAAAATTCTCTCATCTTTTCTCTCAACTTCAAGAACTTCAAGGCTTTCTTCAGGGATTTCTTTCTTCAATTAGTAAGTATCTTCATCATTCATGTAATTATTACACTCCATTCTACTCAAATCATTGATATCTTACACAAATTCCATCTTATTCGATGTTAGATTCTCGAATCATCAAGACATCTTCTTAGTGTCCTTGGGTTGAACACTTCCTCTCTCTCACTTTCATCTACTGAAACCACATAGGGTGAGTTCATACCCCTACATTTACATGTTTTTCTTAAGTTTTAAGGGGGGAATACAAGTAAAATCATCAAGAACACAATTAAACTTTTTCTATCAGATTACATCAGAAAAGATGAACTTCGATCACGGACTGTTTTGGTCAACTTAAGTATTTTAGTTTTCAAAACTGTTCCAGGTGCAAGTATTTCAAACTCTTAGCTTTAAAATGGCTACTTGCACATCTCCATATGATTTTTCTACAATTTATGGTGATTTTTACAAAACTGCCTGTCATTTCAGAGGCAAACCCGGACCAGTCTGTGATTATGAACATTTTCACCTCTGTTAGAGATCACTAAAAATCATGATAAAATTTACGAACAAACTAGACTCATATTCCAAACTCTCAGAATTTGCGGATTTGGATTTAGAGCTTTGATGATTTTTCTATAAATTTTCTAAGAACAATAACAGAAACTGTATTCAACGAAAAGTTGCTGTCAATTTCATTTCACCTTGTAACATGTTGAGCAAGGTGTATATCTTTATGTGATTATATGTTATTGAAATATATGACATTTCATCTTAATATTTAAACACACATCAGTTTACAAATGGATTTGGACATATAAAATATAAAGAATAACAAGTGATTATAATCAAAGTACAACCGATACATTCAAACATTTAATAAACTATTTTGAATATAGTTTGCATACATTACTACGTACTACCCTTGGTTGATAAACTATAATAGGTATAGTTTATGATACATTACATAACACATACATTTAAAAAGGGTACATTTATACAAAGGATATTTTCATTAAGCAAGGTACGGCCATACGGTACCAAGTTTTCATAACACGTAATTCCGTTAATGACTTTGTGAGACATTTACTTCAAACTACCATTAAGTCCTGTATTGTAACCAGAGTCTCCTTGAGGGAGAGCGTGATAGTTGTGTATAGATCTATATTGGGTTTGACAAACCCACACCTAAACTGCATGCAACAGTTAGACCGATAGGTCTGGGGTGACAAATGTCATAACATTTCCGACGCCCGAAGAACGTCGTTTTAGGCAACCTTGGTCATAGCATGGTTATAATAAACTCACACCAAGTATTAATAAATATTGGAATTTACGGGAACTTCATTAAAATTAAACGAGTTTATGTCGATTTAAACTTACATTATTTATTATAAGTAAGAAAAGTTACTTATACATTTCGGTATTTGAATTTAAGACTACATATACATTTTAAGGAAAATATTGGATTTTCTAAAACAAATACTACTTTTACAAACGAAATGATTTTAATAATATCAAAGAAAAGCTTATGAACTCGCCAACCTTTGTGTTGACACTTTTCCAAACAACTTGTATTCTCAGGAAATCATTAAACAGGTAACCAAGTGCTTTTGAGGATGGGACGCTAAGGCGTCTACTATTTCATATTTTGTCAACATATTGTAATTGATTCGTAAACATGTAAGTCATACAATGATGTAACTTTTTCAATTATATATATGTTGGTTGTGTTTGCTTGAATTACTATTACAATTGTTGTTATGATACTATACATGAAGTCCTCCACCCCCGGACGTTTCCGCCATCCTTGGTTTGGGGGTGTGACAGATTGGTATCAGAGCACAGTTTATAGTGAATTAAGTATATCAAACCACATAAGATATACAAACTATAAACACAATTGGGACTAATAGTCTCTGAATTGTGCATTTTTCAAATAAATATACTTTTAGAAAATAAATGATTTTCTTGATTAAAGTATACATACATACATTACATGCTCGCATGATATCATGACTAGAGAAAACATAAAGCAAAAGAAGAAGAGTTGAACATTTTGAGTATGCCTTAGTATATGTGGATTAATTCTGGGAAGGATATAGCCTGATCAACTATATCAGTCCGAGAATTGACTTGCATATACCGGGGGATGGTCAGGATGGGCAACAAATCTAACAACCTAATATCACACTACAAAGGATACTTTAAGAACTCAAAACTAAATATTTACAAATACTATAGGAGTATTTTGTGTTACTATAATAAATATATTAATTATGTCCCGACTAAATTAGCATATGGGAAACTCTTACAAATGGTCATATACTTGGAAACAAGGAAACTCAAATAAAATATTTTAGACTTTCATTTTACCTCATAGCCCAATGTATTGGGTCAATTAAAAGTATAAAATCGTATGTATCGTAAACATATCGGAAAACAACGTAATAATATACTTTATGTATAAAAGATTTCTCTTCCTATAAATATACTTGTACTAAAAGTACATTGGTTTACAACTTATGACAAAACCATGCCGCCAAGGAAGGAGACTAGACCATCTAGCAGTGCAGCACCACCTCCACCACCACTACTAACACCTCCACCACCATCACCGACACTTCCACCACCACTACCAACACCTCCACCACCATCACCGACACTTCCACCACCACTACCAACACTTCCACCACCATCACCATCACCGACACCTCCACCACCATCACCATCACCGACACCTCCACCACCATCACCAACACCTCTGCCGCCACTTCCACAATTTGATCCAACAATACTCCAAGCTGCAATAGCAGCAGCAGTAGCGGCAGCTGTGTCCCAAATTGTCTCTAATGGAAATGGTGGATCTGGACCAGGTGTTACACCCTCTAACCAGGGTGACAGATGGGTGCGCACAAGAGAGTGCACCTACAAAGACTTCACCAATGGCAAACCCGACAACTTCAATGGGAGCGCGGGAGTCATCACTTTAATGCAATGGTTTGAAAAGACCGAAGTAGTCTTTCAGGTGTGCTCTTGCCCCGAAGCAAGCAAAGTTAAGTTCGCAGCCTTCACTTTCACCGGCCGGCCCTTACTTGGTGGAACTGCCGGATTAATTCACTTACTCTCGAAGTGGCTAGCTCCATAACCTGGGCAGAACTAAAAACGTTGATGATGAAGGAGTACTGCCCGAGAGGTGAGATTCAAAAGCTGGAACAAGAACTTTGGAACCTCAGGATGACGGGCTCCGACCTTGAAACCTACACCACCCGATTCAATGAATTGGCTCTCCTCTGCCCAACAATGGTTACTCCGGAGGAGAAAAAGGTGGAGAGATACCTTTGGGGACTGTCTCCCCAAGTGCAAAGTAGTGTCCTGGCTTCAAGGCCAACTACTTTTGACAGTGCCAGAGAGCTGGCACAACAACTTGTTGACCACCGAGCCGGTCATAATACTACAACCACCACCACTGATCAATCAAAAGGGGGAAACAACAAAAGGAAGTTCTGGAACCAAAAGAAGAGCCAACCAGCACAGGACCCCGCTAAGAAGCAACAAACTGTTGCTGTCCATGCTGCCACTACTGCACCACCGAAGCCATATGTTGGAACCCTACCCAAGTGCAACAAGTGCAACTTTCACCACAATGGTGCTTGTAGGGAGATGCACTGTATCAACTGCGACAGGAAGGGGCTCACTGCTCGTTTCTGTAAAGCGCCGGCTCGACCAATCAACCAAGTCGCCAGTACGGGGGCAACCCGAACCTGCTACAACTGTGGAGACGCAGGTCACTTCAAAAGAAACTGCCCCAAAGCATAAGCCCTTAATGCTGGTGGAGTAGGAAGAATCCTGGCAATAGGACATGGGGAAGCAGTTGGGGATCCCACGGTGGTTACCGGTACGTTTCTCCTCAATAACTCTTATGCATGCGTACTATTCGATAGTGGAGCGTAGAGGAGTTTCGTGAGCCACCAATATAAACAATTACTTGAACAAAATCCCCAATCACTAAAGGATACTTATGTAGTAGAAATGGCAAATGGGAAAGTAGAACGCACTAGCGGTATATACTCAGAGTGTACTCTCACTCTAGACAACCATACATTTAAAATTGACCTGATCCCGGTCACCATAAAAAGCTTCGACGTAATCATCGGGATGGATTGGTTAGTTCCTCACTGTGCCGACATTCTATGTTACGAAAGGGCCGTTCGCCTCAATCTACCAAATGACGAAACCCTTCACATCTATGGTGACAAACCTAGTGCGAATTTACAAATCATCTCATGCATCAAAGCCCAAAAGTATCTCCGGAAGGAGTACCACGCCTTCTTGGCCCACGTAGTAGACAAGAAACAAGACGTGAAAGACATCAAAGACATCCCCGAAGTGTGTAACTTCCCGGATGTATTCCCAGAAGATCTTCCTGGTGTACCACTCGCACGACAAGTCGATTTCAGAATTGACTTAATACCCGGAGCTACCCCCGTAGCCAGAGCTCCATACCGCCTCGCACCAACAGAAATGCAAGAGTTGTCCAGTCAGTTGAACGAGCTTTTGAGCAAAGGGTTCATCAGACCAAGCTTCTCACCTTGGGGAGCACCAGTCCTTTTTGTAAAGAAGAAGGACGGATCCTTTCGCATGTGCATCGACTATCGGGAACTAAACAAACTCACCATCAAGAACCGATATCCTCTACCCCGAATCGACGACCTTTTCAACCAACTCCAAGGAGCAAATTTCTTCTCAAAGATCGACCTAAGGTCAGGTTACCATCAGCTACGAGTTCAAGAAGAAGATATTCCCAAAATTGCATTCAGAACTCGCTATGGGCACTACGAGTTTGTGGTGATGTCCTTCGGTTTAACAAACGCACCTGCGGTATTCATGGAGCTAATGAATAGAGTGTGTCGACCCTACCTAGACAAGTTTGTAATCGTATTCATCGACGATATCTTGATCTACTCGCGAAGCGAAGAAGAGCATTGCCTACATCTACGCCAAGTGCTAGAGACACTAAGAGCGGAGAAGCTTTATGCTAAGTTCTCTAAGTGTGAATTCTGGATTAGAGAAGTGGATTTCCTTGGCCATGTGGTAAGTGAGAAAGGCATACATGTAGATCCCTCCAAGATCAAGGCAATCGAGAATTGGTCAGCACCCAAGACGCCAACCGAAATTCGACAATTCCTTGGGCTTGCTGGCTACTACCGAAGATTTATACAAAACTTCTCCAAGATTGCGAAACCACTCACCACCTTGACGCAGAAAGGTGTGATATTCAAGTGGGAAAATAAACAAGAAACTGCTTTCCAAACGTTAAAACAAGCCCTATGCAGCGCACCGATCTTGTCTCTCCCAGAGGGAACCGAGGACTTCGTAGTGTACTGTGATGCTTCGAATCAAGGCCTCGGATGTGTGCTCATGCAGAGAGGGAAGGTTATCGCGTATGCATCAAGACAGCTTAAGACGCACGAGGTTAATTATACTACGCACGACCTGGAATTAGGAGCAGTGGTATTCGCTTTGAAGATCTGGAGACACTACCTCTACGGCACGAAATGCACTATCTTCACTGATCACAAAAGTCTTCAGCATATCCTCAATCAGAAAGAGCTCAACATGCGACAGAGGAGATGGGTAGAGTTGCTGAATGACTACGAGTGCGAAATTCGTTATCATCCGGGCAAGGCCAATGTAGTGGCTGATGCTCTAAGCAGGAAGGAGTACTCGGGCCGCCGAGTAAAATCCTTAACAATGACGATCCATTCCCACACGACCATACAAATCAAGGAAGCTCAACTAGAAGCTTTGAAACCAGAAAAGGTGGCAGGAGAGACATTAAGGGGAATGGATAAAAACTTAGAAGTCAAGGATGATGGAGTACGTTATCTCATGAATCGAATCTGGACACCGAAGTTCGGTGGACTCCGAGACGTCATCATGAATGAAGCACACAAGACTCGATATTTCATCCATCCCGGGTCAGATAAGATGTATCTGGACCTCAAGAAATTATACTGGTGGCCGAACATGAAAGCTGAGATTGCTACCTATGTGAGCAAGTGTCTGACTTGCGCCAAGGTCAAAATCGAATACCATAAACCATCCGGGCTATTGCAACAGCCGGATATACCTGAGTGGAAGTGGGAACGAATAACCATGGACTTCATAACCAAGCTGCCTAAGACATCGGGCGGGCTTGACACCATATGGGTAATCGTAGACAGATTGACCAAATCAGCATACTTCCTACCGATAAAAGAAACCGACAAGATGGAGAAGCTGACTAGAACGTACATCAGAGAGATTGTACGACTCCATGGTGTGCCGATATCCATTATCTCCGATAGAGATAGTAGATTTACCTCACGGTTTTGGCAGTCTCTACAAAAATCATTGGGAACTAGGCTTGACATGAGTACGGCCTACCACCCACAAACCGACGGACAGAGCGAACGAACCATTCAAACGTTGGAAGACATGTTAAGAGCTTGTGTGATAGACTTCGGTAAAGCATGGGATACCCATCTACCGCTTATCGAATTCTCCTGCAATAACAGCTATCATACTAGCATCAAAGTCGCTCCATTCGAAGCTCTTTACGGTCGCAAATGCAGATCACCCCTGTGTTGGGCTGAGGTGGGGGATACACAGCTAGCTAGAGGGCAAGTCTCTAATAGCACCCTCACTGGCCCTGAAATCATAAGGGAAACCACAGAAAAGATCGTTCAAATTCGAGAAAGACTGAAAGCGTCTCGCGATCGGCAAAAGAGTTACGCAGACAAACGACGCAAACCCTTGGAATTCCAGGTGGGTGATCGTGTACTACTAAAAGTTTCCCCTTGGAAAGGAATGATACGATTCGGCAAACGCGGGAAACTAAATCCAAGGTACATCGGACCATTCGAAATCCTTGCTAGGATTGGGCCAGTAGCATACAAACTTCGATTACCTCAGGAACTCGACAAAGTACATCCCACATTTCATGTGTCGAACCTAAAGAAGTGTTTGTCTGATGAGACACTCGTAATACCACTCGACGAAATCGAAGTTAACGAAAATCTCCACTTCGTGGAGGAACCAGTCGAAATCATGGATCGGGAAATCAAATGAACGAAACAAAGTCGTATTCCCATCGTGAAGGTCCGTTGGAACGCTAAACGAGGACCCGAATTCACCTGGGAACGCGAGGTTCAGATGAAACAAAAGTATCCACATCTCTTCCCAAACTCTTGAAATCCCAGTCAAAATGAAAATTTCGGGACGAAATTCCTTCTAACGGGGGGATGATGTGACAACCGTCAAATTTCGGTCAAGTCAAAGTCAAACAAAGTCAACAAGTCAAACCGGTCAACTCCAATAACCCTTGTATGTTAGGGTTTACGTTATGTAATCACTATACAATTCGCTATTTTAATGAGAAATCATCATTTGGAAAGTTCATGTGTTTGATTTTCCTTAGCCTTAACAGTGCTAAACAACGAACCAAAGCGATAAAACACTATTGCACAATGATCGGGATTGTGTACGACACTAAAACACGGTTTAACGGGGTTTACGAACCTTGCGTTGTGAAGCCGGACACTCAAATTAATCACAAACGAAACCTCTCTAAATCGTTTTCACTCTATCTCTTTCTATTTGAAATCTCTCCCAAATCTCTCTCAAAAGTTACTTTAACTTTTTGTAATCATTTGGGTCATATCGACCCTTAACCGGGTCAAAAATCGCTTGAAACGGGGTAAAAACGGGTAAAATAGCCTTAAGGACCTGGAACTGAAGCTTCAGGACCGAAGCCTCTCATCCGAGGCCTCGGATCCGAAGCCTCTCATCAGGACCGAAGCTGAAGCCTCTCAGGAGACCGAATCCGAAGCCATCAGACAGCAGCCTCGCATGCGAGGGTCTGAATCCGGCCTTCATGCGAGAGGCCTCGCAGACGGCCCCTTTTTACCGGTTTTTCGACTACGACTTCGTTTTAACTCCGTTTTTCATTATTTTAACGTGGGATTTTCACCCAAAACTTTATTTTATAAAATAAGGCCCCAAAATATATAAATCTCCAGGGTTTTATAAAAATATATTAAAAGAATTAGTGGTTGAACTAATTATTGAGGGAATATTTGCTTTTCCTTAATTTATGGCAAAAGCAAACCACCACCACCTCACTCTATGATCAGCCACTCTTTCCCACTACCCCTTGTCTCCTTAGTGGACCTTTACACCCAATCTCCAGCTCTTCCCACGTTCTAAGAGCTGGAGGATTGATCCTCTCTCCTCATTCTCCATAAAGTTCTTTCATTCTACACTTAGCAACCAAAGGACACTCTCCAAAATTCTCTCATCTTTTCTCTCAACTTCAAGAACTTCAAGGCTTTCTTCAGGGATTTCTTTCTTCAATTAGTAAGTATCTTCATCATTCATGTAATTATTACACTCCATTCTACTCAAATCATTGATATCTTACACAAATTCCATCTTATTCGATGTTAGATTCTCGAATCATCAAGACATCTTCTTAGTGTCCTTGGGTTGAACACTTCCTCTCTCTCACTTTCATCTACTGAAACCACATAGGGTGAGTTCATACCCCTACATTTACATGTTTTTCTTAAGTTTTAAGGGGGGAATACAAGTAAAATCATCAAGAACACAATTAAACTTTTTCTATCAGATTACATCAGAAAAGATGAACTTCGATCACGGACTGTTTTGGTCAACTTAAATATTTTAGTTTTCAAAACTGTTCCAGGTGCAAGTAGTTCAAACTCTTAGCTTTAAAATGGCTACTTGCACATCTCCATATTATTTGTCTACAATTTATGGTGATTTTTACAAAACTGCCTGTCATTTCAGAGGCAAACCCGGACCAGTCTGTGATTATGAACATTTTCACCTCTGTTAGAGATCACTAAAAATCATGATAAAATTTACAAACAAACTAGACTCATATTCCAAACTCTCAGAATTTGCGGATTTGGATTTAGAGCTTTTATGATTTTTCTATAAATTTTCTAAGAACAGTAACAGAAACTGTATTCAACGAAAAGTTGCTGTCAATTTCATTTCACCTTGTAACATGTTGAGCAAGGTGTATATCTTTATGTGATTATATGTTATTGCAATATATGACATTTCATCTTAATATTTAGACACACATCAGTTTACAAATGGATTTGGACATATAAAATATAAAGAATAACAAGTGATTATAATCAAAGTACAACCGATACATTCAAACATTTAATAAACTATTTTGAATATAGTTTGCATACATTACTACGTACTACCCTTGGTTGATAAACTATAATAGGTATAGTTTATGATACATTACATAACACATACATTTAAAAAGGGTACATTTATACAAAGGATATTTTCATTAAGCAAGGTACGACCATACGGTACCAAGTTTTCATAACACGTAATTCCGTTAATGACTTTGTGAGACATTTACTTCAAACTACCATTAAGTCCTGTATTGTAACCAGAGTCTCCTTGAGGGAGAGCGTGATAGTTGTGTATAGATCTATATTGGGTTTGACAAACCCACACCTAAACTGCATGCAACAGTTAGACCGATAGGTCTGGGGTGACAAATGTCATAACATTTCCGACGCCCGAAGAACGTCGTTTTAGGCAACCTTGGTCATAGCATGGTTATAATAAACTCACACCAAGTATTAATAAATATTGGAATTTACGGGAACTTCATTAAAATTAAACGAGTTTATGTCGATTTAAACTTACATTATTTATTATAAGTAAGAAAAGTTACTTATACATTTCGGTCTTTGAATTTAAGACTACATATACATTTTAAGGAAAATATTGGATTTTCTAAAACAAATACTACTTTTACAAACGAAAGGATTTTAATAATATCAAACAAAAGCTTATGAACTCGCCAACATTTGTGTTGACACTTTTCCAAACAACTTGTATTCTCAGGAAATCATTAAACAGGTAACCAAGTGCTTTTGAGGATGGGACGCTAAGGCGTCTACTATTTCATATTTTGTCAACATATTGTAATTGATTCGTAAACATGTAAGTCATACAATGATGTAACTTTTTCAATTATATATATGTTGGTTGTGTTTGCTTGAATTACTATTACAATTGTTGTTATGATACTATACATGAAGTCCTCCACCCCCGGACGTTTCCGCCATCCTTGGTTTGGGGGTGTGACAGATGCCGTAATCATAATCGAATTTTGAGAACGTGCTATGTATCCTTGACTAAATTTTATTAACATTTCTTGATCTAAGCTTTTAGATTTTGAAACGAAGTATGATATTCTCTCCCTTAATTATAGCAAAACAACTTTTCAACCCTTGTAACTTTGCAAAGTGAATCTTTTTTTTCTATAATTAATATTGCTAACTTGCAATACGTACCATAATAATCATGCTCCCACTAACACGATGATTATTACAATACAAGCATAACACTTATGCTCCCACTAGCTTTGACATGTATTCAAAAAACAGCTGAACTTCTAGAAGACAATGCTTATTGAATTCCTTAAGTTCATATTTCTAACACTTGATGCTTTGATAAGCCTTTATCTAAGCTTTTTAAGCTCATACATCTTTGCCTTAGATAGCTCACATGTGTGTCTAAACAATTCAGAATTTATGTTGCTAAGTCCCAAATGTTTAGACCAATTGCCAAATCTCACAATTCGAACTATGAAAAGGAATGTCGTAATCATAATCGAATTTGAGAATACAATTTTCGCAATTGCTATCTTCTTAAAATCTCTCTTAGTGAAAGCATTTCCTCACAATCATTTTCATGAAGGAGGGAAACCTCATGACACTTAGATTTTAAAGTGTATGTGTTCCTATCCATGTGAATTTGCCAAAACCAAACTTTGCGACAAATCTAAACTCATATGGACCGAACGTGCTCAATCTCGATTTCTTGCCTCATGGTAACATGAATGCCCACCATGTCTTCCAAGCAACTCACCCTTTCATATCAATGTACTTTCCATTGATCAAGGTGCTTTGTCTTTATGCATTCAAATGAGAACTCATAGAACTCACATGCATAATTAACTCAATTGGAATGGCACAGAAAAAGAGTATGTCATCCACGATAGGCTTTAAACCTCAAGTCGTGTGCTAGTGATGATCAACTAGGTTTAACTCTTGATTTGTTCTTGAAACCTTTCAAGACCATTAAGACTCCCACTGACTCCTTGACATATAAGATTCTCTTGTCAAGAAACATTCCTTGACAAAACAAATATTCAAGAGTTAGTGTAGTTTTTATCAAGACTATCACTTCACATAATTGGTTCTAGTTGGTCCATTTCCACAATTCCCGATTCCTCTTCTTAGACATACAAATGTACTAAGACTCACTTAGAGGATTAATTGAGATATGGTTCTTAATCATTAATACTTTATCATAAAACACAATAAAAGGTACTTTCCCTTCTTATTAGAACAGAGAAACTTTTATCTTTCTGCCTTCTTGATTCTTCTTATTCGTTCTGTCATTTATTGAAACCTTTTCAATTAACTCAGAATTACACTTAGTCTTATAAGTATAATCATATTTACTAAATTTTAGTAAATCATGACAAATATCTTTATCACTCTTGTGGTGGACTTGATCAGCGTACAACCAAGTGTACCTGATCCCTAGCCCTTCACTTGACTCTTTGTCAAGGAATTAGTCTAATTTCTAAAATTTGAAGTTTCTCATTCATCACACAATGCATGTTTCATGATTCCAAGTTTCTGTCCAATTGAAACTTGGGCGATGAGAAACTCTCCCTATTTGGTAAATTCTCGACATTTCACAAATAACATAATCAAGAATCATATCCAATTCAACATTGCTGAAATTAGAAATACATAAACATCCATTTTCACATATGCCATTACAAGGATAAATAAATAGGACGAAATCAAAATTCATTTTATTGCGGAAAAACTTGTCCTTACAATGCAATTCAAATGAAAACTATGCTATTTCAATTTATAAGCAATCTATTCTAACTCTAAAGTAGTAGCTCAAAAATCCGATCTTCAAGCAATGCGATCGAAATCCATTTTCTTCACGATCAGATTCAACTTACTTCTTCCCTTAAGCTTCCTCTCTTTTCTTCGATCCTACAAAACATCAAAATGTAATCTTATCACATCATGTATTGAAAATCAAAGAATAGGAACTTATAGAGTTAGTTATTGGATTTTACCTGAAGTAGAGCCATACGTCTTGACTCTCCCATCTCTTAGATCTCTCAGGTAGTTTGGGCAGCTTCGTCTCTAATGCCCTTTCTCTTGGCAATAAAGCAAATGGACTCCTTTGGCACAACACATCGGACAATCACAGACTTAGTCTTTTCTGGACTTCCAATGTTGCTAGTGTCCATTGATGTTTGGGAGTTTGATTCACCAGACAAATTTGCTTGACCAGCACGCCAAATCATTGCTGATTCAGCAGCTATAAGCAAATAGGTGAGATCAATGAGGGTCACGTCGTGGTCCATCATATAGTACTCTCTAACGAACTCACTATATCATTCAGGAAGCGACTGAAGAACCCAGTCAACAGCCAACATCTCTGAGATATCGACACCCATCATCCTTAACCTATCAATGTGTGACTTCATCTCTAAGATGTGTGCACACACAGGTTTCCCATCTTCGTGTTTACTTGCCAAAAGGGCTTGAGTGAGCTTGAACTTTTCAAGCCTTCGAACTTGTGGGTCAGGGAGAATAATTAGAGGAGGTGGAGGAAGTGAAGCGTGATCTCTGGTTCCTCGATCATATCGTGGAATATCATCTCTATTAGGAAAACTTGTTCCATGGGATTTGGGAAGAGCATTGTAAGATTCAGACATCTACAAAACGGGAGAAATTCAAGTCAAGTTGATTAGAATCCTTGATGTAACACCCAAATGAAACATCAAGACTAGGATCCAACACAATACTCCACAACCCAGAAGAGGGATGCCGTAATCTGGTTGCAGAATATTTGAAGGTAGGTAAATGACGATTTACCAATTTTCACCATGAAAAACGAAAAAGAAAATTTAAGTTTTAAATGAATTGAAACTCCTAGATCTTTTTAGATTCATTGAACTTTTTAATGGCATGTTTAATCTCGATTATGCCCTTCAAGTTTGTGACTGGGATGTCGAGGATCACAAACAAGGTGTGAATAACCGTGCGAATCACGTGGTGCACTCAATGCTACTATCACCTAATCAATGTGCCGGTTAGCCACACACGCTCCATTGATCTATGATAAACATCGAGCCACCCTTCGTTACCAATGCCAAACCCAAATTAGTGTGCCGGTTAACCACACACGCTCCACTAACGTCTCGGCAAGGGTACAAAGTGTCATTCCATGGATTAGCATACAATTTCACATTTTGCCTAAAGTAACTATGATTTGGGAATTTGGAAAAACATTTAGTTACTTTGTACTTCATTATACTTATAATGGAAGGTTTCTGTCCTATCCTACCCGTTCGGCTAACGACCCTCCATTAGTCAAGAGTGCGGTGGGTAAGAGTGGATACCCATTCAATCGCCACTTTATAGGCAATTTCCTTAAACACCCCTTATAGACCAGCTTCATGAATGAGGCCTACTAATGGTAAGACTGACTCTTTACTCATATATATATAATATTAGACTTTTAATGTTATATATATATAGTATAGGGTGTATTTTACACTTTTAAAATACTAGATGGTTTTATTAACTTTCTCTTTTAATTAAACTTTTAATTAACTTAACAAAACCATGAGGGTGTAATTTGAACTTTTCAAAATACTAGAGTTTTAGAATTTAAATATTACATAATTAAACTATTAATCAAAATTTTAAATTCCAAAACTTGAGGGCAGGTTTCGAAACATTTCAAAACATTAGGGTTTAGAATTTAAATATTTCAAAATTAAACTTTTAATCAAAGATTTAAATTCCAAAACTTGAGGGCAAGTTTTGAAACTTTTCAAAACATTAGGGTTTAACTATTTAAATTTCAAAAAACAAAACTTTTAAGTTCAAATTTAAACTATAAAACCTAAAGGGGAATATTGAAACTTTTTCACAAGATAATTCAAATCTAAATTACAAATAATCAATCTTTATCTAATAAAACAAAAGATTATCTAAATTTTGACAATTATCTTCTATTTTGGCAAGGATAATCACCTAATATCAATAAAAAACGGATTTTATGAATAAAAACGTTTATGGTAAGTATCCCAAGCCAAAACAGCAAGAAAATCGCCAAAAAACGCTACCAGACTCGCTGACTCGTCGAGTCAGCACTGGACTCGTCGAGTACCCAGTGGGCTCGACGAGTTCAGTCATGAGCTCGGCGAGTTCAGTCATGGACTCGGCGAGTCCAGCCCTAAAATTCAAAAAATTCGTTTTTCAGCCAATTTTCGATCAAGTAAGCATCAAATTCACTAACAAACAGCCCTAGGCTCTGATACCACTGATGGGTTTCAAGCAATACATCATTCCTATGGTGTACATGCAAACCCTAATAGCTTTTGGATCTAGTTTGTCTAATGAACATGCAACTGAATATCCAAAGCTATAAACCCTAGATCTATCATATAAGAACTGAAATAAGGGTTTAGTAATTACCTTTTATTGTTATATAGTAATAACAATCAATTCCTTGCTTTGATTGGCTTCAGAAAGCTTAGTGCCTCAAGTGTTGCACCTCTAATGGAGTCACAAACACCACTAAGCAATTGGATGTAGGAGAGAAGAGAGGGGAGGCACCAAAAACGGCTGGAAACCCTAAAGGAACACTTAGCCACGTTTTTGGGGCATATGGGTCCTTTATATACATGTAGGCTATTAGGGTTTGCAACTAGGAAACCCTAATCTGACTGCTTAGGCCCTAAGCAGCCCATGGAATCCTTTAACATATCCCTTGGAGGAATTCCTTATGGGCTTCCCATAGAATTCGTCCAACCTATATATTATTAGGTGATCCATAGCCCAATTGTAATTATCTTATAATTACAACTCCAGTCCCCTAAGTTTAATTAATCTCTTTTAGTCACAAAATTAATTCTTAATTAATTATTGACTAATATTAATTAAACAATATGATTTCTCCTTTAATATATTATTCTTATAATATATTAATAAATCATAATTAAACCTTTATCTCCTTAATTCATCCTACATATTGCTATGGTGAAGGCAACCCAAAAGGACCATGCTCACAATCGGGTCAAGTACATACCAAAATAGTTATGGACTTAGACACTAATCCAACACTAAATTAGGGTTTTAATCTGGCATGAAGAACGCAGCGTGTTCCGTTGGGGAACGCAGGGCGTTCCTAAATGTACATGCGTTCAAATTCCCGTGTACGCCATGCGTACCTCCCTTGTACTCCCTGCATACCCGGTTTGGTCCAAAACCTTCTAACTTCAAATGATCATAACTTTTGCATCCCTTATCCGTTTTCGATGTTCTTTATATCCACTGAAAGGTAACGAGAAGCCCTACACTTCTATAAGCTTTATTTAGTCTGAAAACTAACCGAAATTAAATCCAAAATTCATAAAAAGCCCTAACCAACGCCTTTGCCGATGCCCTTGGGCTCCAACACACAAACCGAATACTTGGATCATCCAAATTACATCATAGACCTTCATATGAGCCCAAACCTCAATTCTTCAAGCATTCTAAGCCTGCTAATACCCACTCCTTGATCACCACCCGCAATGGGAAACAATTCGAAACAGGATGTTACAAGCTTCAAGATTTTCAAGATCTATAAGGGTTCAAGAAGCAAATTTGATTTTTCTTAAAGGTTAGTAATCATATTTCTCTTTGTAGTATTATTTAGTAGTTTCGAAAGTGATGGGTTTTCTAGATTTTAAAAAAATTCATGTGGCGGAAAAACTCTTAAACCCTTAAGTGCACATGCAACCTAGAAAGGATCTATGTTTTCTCTATTGATATAAAATAACTATGAATATCAAGAGACCCTAAGAAACACTAGTATAATCGAAAATCACAAAGAGTTTTAGGGTTACATACCTTTTGGTTAATATAGCAATTAATCAACAAAAATATCCTTTGATTTCCTTGGAAAGCAAGAACCAAAAGCTTGGATGCCTTTAATGGCTTGTACCCAAAACCCTCGCAACTAGAAGACTTTGAGAGAGGGAAGAGGAAAGCAAATTGTCGGATCTTGTGTGTGTAAAGGGATGGACGAAATCAAGGAACACTTAAGGGGTTTATATAGGTGAGTAAGGAAGCTTAGATAAGGCAGGTATCCTTAGATAACCCTTATCCTTTTTTCTTGCTACCTAAGGCTCCTTGAAACTCTAGGAAACCTCCAAAACCGACCCCCATATGTGAGAAGGTTGTGGAATTCTTCAATGCTCAACTTTTGAACATTGTCACCTTCAGTCCCTATATTTTTAATTAATCTAATTAATCACAAAATTAATTTTAATTAATTTTTGATTAATTATTAATTAATAAATATAATTCCTAATTAATATATTAATCATATAATATATTAATAAAGCATTTATTTTGATTTCTAATTAATTTATTAATCATAGAATAAATTAATGAATCATCATCTCTCTCCAAAAATCATTCTATTCAGTTACTAGTTGTGAGGGCAACCGAAAAAGAACTTTGCTCTTAATTCTAGAATTTACCAATTTAGTTATTGGCTTAGACACCCTAATCCAACAGAAAGTAGGTTGCTACAACTAGTAAAACCTAGATCCTAGGTTGCATGTACACTTAAGAATATTTTAATTGCTTCTGTTGCCAAATATTAGTGTATAGATGCATATTAAACCTATTAGTAATGAGAAATAATATGTAAGTTCTTCTTTCCAAAATTCACTAGGAGCCCTAGAAGATAGTAACAAAGACCATACAATTTTAACAAGATGTTGATGTTCACTTTCCTAAACACCGTTTTATTGACAAGTATCAATACAAGAAGACTGTGTATGGTACCATCAGATGCAAGTAACTAAATGAAATGTTTAAAGCTGTATTCTCTCCCTAAGTCACACCGAAAATACTTTATGACAGCCGACTATCGTGTCTTGACAAGAGCTCTGGAATTGTTTTATAAAATCACGAAATCAGAAGTAGAGTGAGTATCATCATTTTCAAATAAGAAATAGTAAATGGAGGCTCTATTTGTTGGAAAATTTAGTATAAATATTTATATTTTTACTAACTTTGGACATATATATATATATATATATATATATATATATATATATATATATATATATACATATGTTGTATATATAACTAACTCTAAGTGGGTTTGTGCTCTCCTCCACGAGGACTTCGAAACGATATATTATATGTCCCAAATGGAGTATATGTGAATGAGATATCGATACTCAAAGAAGGGTATTTGAGAATAAGTTTAGCAAAAAGGGATGAATGTGGGAATGAGTCCTACATTGGTAGAAAGACCAAACTCAACAAGGTTTATAAGCTTGAATGCATGAAAGGCTTACAAGCTTGTGTCTATGGTTTTACTACAATTCCTACCCGCGCGCAGGGGGTTGCAAATCTTGGATTTCGTAGACCAAAAACACCAAACTTGTGCATGGGCGCGACCTGCGGACACGAATGCAGCTCCGAAAACTCGGGCGTGCGCTACCCTCGTTTTTGCTAAACTTGACAGTGTTGGTCCCTATTTTTGAATTATGTAACGGATGCATTAATTGCGTAATTAATGACACTTATTGGCATTAAACGCTCAATCAATTAGTGATTTGTTTCCATTACACGATTCAACTATAAAAGAAGACCTTGTCGTCTCATTCAAACACACGAATGAAAATACTCTTCTTTCTCCTCCTTCTCTGTACTCCTGCTTCCGGCGATTCTTTCAGGCAAGTGGTAATATCCGGCAGTACACAATACTGTTAAGGTTGTTGTACCCTGGGAACAGACGGCGAATATGTTTAAGGGAATCGAGTCCAACTCGAGCCTCAGCCACATCGTTTGCTGCTAATCTTTTCTTTACAGGAAGCTTACAAAGAGGAAAACGAAGACATTACACTAACAGTCTTAAACAGATTCGTTCTTTGTTCTAACCATTTCGTTTTTCTTTTCTTTTATTCTAAATCGATTCTATATCGGTTTTTTCCTGTAATCTATTTAATTGTGGTTACACTCCTTCAGAATGTCTGCAACTCCTGTTGCTACTGGAACTCCTGCTGCTGCTGGTGCTACGCCTCCTGTGAACCCAAATGCACCTGTTCCAAACATCATGGCTAATCATGCTGAGAGACCTGAAAAATTTTCTGGTCTCAACTTCAAGAGGTGTCAGCAGAAGATGCTATTCTACTTGACCACCTTGAACCTGGCTCGGTTCCTAACAGAAACTGCTCCTGTAATTGGTGAGGGGCAGGCTGATGCTCAATCTGTGAATGTAGTGGATGCATGGAAGCATTCAAAATTTTTGTGCCGTAACTATGTGTTGAAAGGGCTAACTGATGCACTTTACAATGTTTATTGTAAAGTTGCAACTGCTAAGGACCTATGGGAGTCTTTGGAAAGGAAGTATAAGATAGAAGATGCTGGAACTAAGAAGCATGTTGTTGCTAGGTTCTTGGAATACAAAATGGTTAACTCAAAATCTGTTATGAGTCAAGTCCAAGACCTTCAGGTCATCATACATGATAACAATGCAGAAGGGATGGATCTTAATGAGTCATTCCAAGTTGCATCAAAGGTTGAAAAGCTTCCTCCTGGTTGGATAGACTTCAAAAACTAACTTAAGCATAAGCGAAAGGAGATGTATGTGGAGGAACTGGTGGTTCGTCTTCGGATTGAAGAAGACAATCGAATGGCCTTGAAGAAAGGCAGTGAAGTTGAATCTTCAAAGGTTCATATGGTGGAAGCTGGTCAAACTTCCAAGAGCAAAGGCAAGGGACCTCACAAAGGCAAAGCAAAGGCCAAAAACCTAGGCCCCAAGGCAGGAACTTTGAAGAAGAAGTTCAAGTGCTACAACTGTGGCCAACCAGGTCACAAGGCTCCGTAGTGCCCGCAACCTAAGAGGAAAAATTGTCAAGCAAACATGGTGAATGACAACATGGAGTTGGTGGCCATGATAACTGATCTCACGACTATGGTTTCTGAAGTGAATCTCATGAATACAAATTCAAAGGAGTGGTGGATTGACACGGGGGCTACTCATCATGTGTGTCATGACAAGAGTGTTTTCAACACCTACAAATAAGTTGAGGATGGTGAAAAGCTCTACATGGGAAATGCAGCTACCGCGGATATCAAAGGTGTTGGTGATGTCATTCTAAAAATGACTTCGGGGAAAGAAGTGAAGCTTAGGGATGTTTTGTATGTTCCTGAACTTCGTAATAATCTAGTGTCAGGTGGTTTGTTGAACCAATTTGGTTTTAAGCTAGTGTTTGAGTCGGACAAGTTTTTTTTGTCCAAAAATGGTATGTTTGTGGGAAAAGGATATGCCTTGAATGGCATGTTCAAATTGAATGTAATGGCGACAAACAAAATGAATAATGAAAGTTCTAGTTCTGCTTATTCGCTTGAGTGTTCAAATGTTTGGCATGGTCGCTTAGGACATGTAAATTACAATTCTATTAAGCGATTAAGTAAACTAGAATACATACCAAAACTCAATATTGACTCAAATCACAAATGCCCTACATGTGTTGAAGCAAAACAAACTAGATTATATTTCCAAACAATCAAAAGAAACACTGAACCTCTTGATTTAATTCACACTGATGTGTGTGATTTAAAGTCAATTCCTACTCAAGGTGGGAACAAATACTTCATTACATTCATCGATGATAGCACGAAATATTGCGACATATATTTACTTAAGAGTAAAGATGAAGCAATAGACAAGTTTGTCTTGTACAAAAATGAAGTTGAGAATCAACTCAACAAGAGAATTAAAGTGGTTAGAAGTGATAGGGGTGGAGAATATGTTTCTCCCTGTGCTGAATTTTGTGCGAAAAATGGAATTCGTCATGAATTGACATCACCCTATTCACCTCAATCCAATGGAATTGCTGAAAGAAAGAACCGAACCTTGAAAGAAATGGTCAATGCCATGATAATTAGTTCGGGTGTAAACCAGTCAATGTGGGGGGAAGCTATTTTGTCGGCTAACTATCTTCTAAATAAGATACCTCGCAAAGAAAAGAATGAAACACCGTATGAACTTTGGATGGGAAGAAAGCCATCATATAAGTACTTACGAGTGTGGGGGTTCCTATCTAAAGTTGTAGTACCACCACCTAAGGTACAAAAGTTAGGGCCTAAAATAGTGGATTGTGTATTCATTGGATATGCACAAAGTAGTAGTGCTTATCGTTTCCTTGTGCATGATTCTAAGAATCCAGAAATACACAAGAATACCATAATGGAATCAAGGAATGCTTCATTCTTTGAAGATGTGTTTCCTTGTTTGAACAAGGAAGTTGAAAGCCCATCTTTACCAAACAACGAAGTTGTTCAAGAAGAAGAACAAGCTCAATCCGAGGAAGAAGAGATAGAACTCAGAAGAAGTAAGAGGGCTAGAGTTGAAAAATCATTTGTTGATGATTTTTACACCTATGTGGTGGAAAGTGAACCTAAAACCTACCAAGAGGCGGTTAATTCTTCTGAGGGACCTCAATGGAAAGAAGCCATCAAAAATGAGGTAGAATCTATCTTACAAAACCATACGTGGGAACTAGTGGATCTACCTCCAGCTACCAAGCCACTGGGTTACCGCTGGATTTTTAAAAGAAAGATGAAACCTAATGGCAGTATTGATAAATACAAGGCAAGACTAGTAATCAAAGGTTATAGACAAAAGGAAGGTCTAGATTACTTTGATACGTATTCGCCAGTGACGCGAATAACATCCATTAGATTAGTTCTTGCCATTGCAGCTATTAGAAACCTGCAAGTTCATCAAATGGATGTGAAAACTGCTTTCCTAAATGGGGAGTTGGAAGAAGAAATTTATATGGAGCAACCTGAGGGCTTCATTGCCTCGGGACAAGAGAACAAGGTTTGTAAACTTGTTAAGTCTCTATATGGATTAAAACAAGCTCCTAAACAATGGCATCAAAAGTTTGATCAAGTCATGATGGAAAGTGGCTTTAGAATCAATGAGTGTGATAAGTGTATCTATGTGAAAAACTGTTGGATAAGGTGTCTAAGTCCATAACTATTTCTGGTATGTACTTGACCTGACCCGGCATGGTCCATTTGGGTTGCATGGCACCATGCATTGGATAAACTAAATGAGAGAAATAACACTTATGGTTTATTAATATATTATAAGTTCTAATATATTAATAATATTATTTAATTAGTTTGATCAAGAATTAATTAGAATTAATTAAGTGATCAAAAGATAACTAATTAAATATATGGGTTGATTATGTAAATCATCCATAACTTATATAGTGGGCTAAGAGGCTCCATGGATTATCAAGTTGGGTTCCACCCATAGGATGCTCCATGGAGTTAATCCATGGATCATGGAAATGAAGAGTCATGTTACATTAGGGTTTACCTAATGCAACACAGTATATAAACCATGTGACATCTCCCAATGTCGGCTACACTAAGTAGAACAAGAGGGCTAGAGCTGAATTTTAGTGTGTTATACATTCTCTCCAAGTTTACTCCATAGCATTTGGTGTTGTGTGAAGCATTTGAGGCATCACACTTGGGGTGCTAGGCTCACAAGGTTTCAAGGAATCAAAATCAACAACAAGGTATGTTATTCTATCTTACATTTAAGTTAAAATGTTCCCCATGTATGCTAGATAGGATCATGAACCTTCGAAATCATCTTGCATGAATTTTAGACAAACATAGATCCAAGGTTTATTAGGGTTCCATGTACACTTAGGAAGTGTTAGAATGCTCAAAACCCTTCAGTGGTATCAGAGCCAGGTTTGTTTGTTTGTTATTTGTGCAAAAATGTGTTAAAAATTGAAACTGCTTGTTGTCTTACGACTGGACTCGCCGAGTCCATGGGGGGACTCGACGAGTCCAAGTGAAAATTCATCCTACTCGTCGAGTAGGTTCATGCACTCGACGAGTAGGAGGCCCTGACAGCAGATTTTCGACTTTTGTTGCTGGAAATGGACTAGAAACATTACCCTAAACTGTTTTGGTGCTTTAAAACTTGTTTTAGATGGTGTAATGTTTATGCTAATCCATTTACAATGACAATTATCAAAAATTACAAGTTTTAAGAGTAATTTATGATTCTTGAAATGTTCATATTCATGTTCTTGAACTTATGAAGATTAAATGATCATAGGAATTGTTTGTAACCTACTTGGTAGTTTAATTCATGATCATTGTGTGTTTTAATGGAGTCCATAACTTGTCCTCAAGTTATGGAAAACCAAAGGTCACACTTTAATAAAAGCCATTAAAAGAACACAAGGGTTATAAAAATGAAGAGTCTTCATTTTTAATACTCAATTAATTCATAAGTTATAAGAAATGAAAAGTTTTGAAATTTTACAAAAGTTTCCCTCAAGTTTTGGAACAAGTAAAGTCATGATTAAAACTTTAGTTCCAACCATTAGAATTTTAAAAGTTAAAATTCAACTCTTATACTTTATAATATTATAAGTTAGTAATATATATATATGTATAAGATCAAGTCGTCTTACCGCTAGTACGCCTCATTCACGAAGCCGGTCTATAAGGGGGGTATAAGGTTGTTGCCTATAAAATGGCAACTTAATGGGTGTCCACTCTCACCCACCGCTTCCTTGATCGGTGGAGGGTCGTTAGCCGAACGGGTAGGACAAGGACTTATAAATTCTCATTAAAAGTATAATGAATATTATAAAGTAACTAAATGTTTTATTAAATTCCCAATCTTAGTTACTTTAGGAAAATGTGAATAAGGTGCTAATCCATGAAATTACACTTTACACTTTGTTTAAGTCGTTAGTGGAGCGTGTGTGGTTAACCGGCACACTAACTTGGACTTAACAAGGTAGGTAAAGGGTGACTTAAAGTATATTATAGGTCGGTGGAGCGCGTGTGGTTAACCAGCACATCGATTGAGTAATAAACATTGAGGGTACCAAGTGATTTGCATGGTTACTTCACACCTCGTTTTGTGATGCTCGGTATCCCAGTCACAAAACTTGGAGGGCACACTCGAGATTGAAACATGCCTTTGAAAAGTTCATTGAATCTCAAAAGAATCTAGGAATTTCTAAGAACCAAATTAAAAACTTAATATATTAATATTTCGTTTTTGGTGGAAATTGGTGAATCGTCATTCACCTACCTTTCAAATATGTTATTACTTAGATTACGGCATACCTCTTCTAAGTATAATATATTGTGATTGGGTCCTAGCCTTAATATCACATTTGGGTGTTTTTATTAAGGACTATATTTATATCTAAACTAATCTTGTTTTTCTTCTTGCTCAGATGTCTTCAAACAATGCTGCTTCTGGCTCTAATCCTAATGGCTCCTTTACCCTTATGAACTTGTGTAGGAAAGTCACTTTTGATGGATCCAACTTCAATGAATGGATCAGAAACATCAGGATGATTACCCGCTACGAGGACAAGGAATATGTCCTCGTTAAGGAGCTTAAAGAGATTGATGAGACCACTGCAACTCCCCAGGAGATCGCTGACTTCCGGGCACATGAAAGGGATGCCACCAAAGTGGCATGCATCATGATGGCCACCATGACAGCAGAACTCCAAAAGTCCTATGAGGACTTCTACCCTTTTGAAATGCACCAAGACTTGATGGAAAGATACCATTAAAGTGCCCGACAAGAGAGGTATGAAATCATCTCCTCCATGATAACAACCCGAATGAAGGATGGTGAACCCATCACGGGCCACATGCAGAAAATGCAAAGATTTGTGGACCGTCTGCTGAAGCTTAATGTGAACTTCCCCGAGGAGCTTGCAATAGATATCATTTTGCACTCCTTACCCTCGTGTTATGATCAATTCCGCATGACATATCACATGAATAAGGAAGAGGTCACACTCAGCAAACTTCAAGGACTCCTAAAGACCGCGGAAAGTGGTCTTAAGGGTAAGTCAGTTGTTACTCCTACTCCTACCAACTCCGCCCCTGTCTTGGCAATCGGGAAAGGGAAGGGTAAGAAGAGGAAGAGCCCCTCGAAGGGTACCAAGGGTAAGACCCTTGAAGGCTCCTCTTCAAATGGAACCAAGAAAGGTTTCGTCACTCCTTCTGCTGACCCAAAAGAGGCTGAATGCTTCTATTTCCATGAAAAGGCACACTGGAAGCGGAACTGCCCAAAGTACCAACAAGATGTGAAGGATGGGAAAGTTAAACCCAACCATGCAGGTATTTACACTATCTTATCTAATAACTCACCCTATTCTAACTCTTGGGTCCTTGATACCGGTTACAGTATTCATATATGTTCTTATTTGCAGGGACTAAGAAGAAGTGAGAATGTGGAGCATGGAAGAATAAACTTGATCATGGGGAATAGGAAAGCTTCACCTGTCACCAAGATTGGAGTTTATATTTTATCGCTAAGTAGTGGGTTTAGTTTAGATTTGAATAAATGTTGTTACTCACCAGAAATGGCAAGAAATATTATTTCCTTTCATGCATTGTATAAACAAGGTTTTACCTTTTCATTTGATAATGAAGTTGGTTCGATTAATGCTTTCTTTAATAATGTTCTTTATTTTAAAGCATTACCTTGTGACGGTGTGTATGAAACTGTATCTGTTGTAGATAACTTAGGAAATATTGATTCTGTTAATGATAATAACTTGGATAAAGCATCATTATGGCATTGTCGTCTTGGACATATAAGCAAGAAACGCATAGGCCAACTCCAAAAGGATGGAGTCTTGGAATCATTTGACCTAAAGTAAGATGATAGTTGCGAATCATGCTTACTTGGAAAAATGACAAAGTCTCCCTTCACTGGTTCTTGTGAGAGGGGTGAAGGTTTGTTGGATCTTGTACACACGGATGTGTGTGGACCCTTCAAACATGCCACAAGGGATGCTAATCGTTATTATTTGACTTTTACTGATGATTACAGTAGATATGGATATGTCTACTTAATCAAGCATAAGTCAGAGACTTTTGAAAGGTTTAAAGAGTTTAAATAGGAAGTCGAGAATCAATTAGGCAGGAACATTAAGATGCTTCGATCCGATCGAGGTGGTGAGTATCTTAGTTCAGAGTTCCTCGACTATCTTAGGGAATGTGGGATTGTCTCACAATTGACACCTCCCAGGACACCGCAGTTGAGTGGTGTGGTTGAGAGGCGTAATCGAACCTTGTTGGATATGGTTCGTTCCATGATGAGTCGAGCTTCGCTACCAATCTCATTTTGGGGGTATGCCTTAGAGACTGCCGCCCATATCCTTAATCTAGTCCCTACAAAGAAAGTTGCCAAAACTCCTCATGAGATGTGGACTGGTAAAGTACCCAAACTAGACCACATCAAGATTTGGGGTTGCGAGGCTTTCGTGAGACGCGAGACTCATGATAAGCTCGAACCTCGAAGTGAGAGGTGTATTTTCATTGGCTACCCACAGAAATCCTTTGGTTACCTCTTCTACAGACCTAGTGAGAATGTGGTCTTTGTAGCTAGGAGGGCTGTCTTTCGAGAAAGAGAGTTCATAAGACAAGCAAACAGTGGGAGGCAAGTTGACCTTGAAGAAATTCAAGAGTCAAGTGGTGAAGGAACTTCAAACCCTAGCATTCAACTTGAGGAGGAAACTCCTGTTGAGCCAATTGACGAGTCTGTACCTCTGAGGCGTTCCACAAGAGTTAAGAATGCACCTGAGCATTACTATGCATTCCATATTACTGCGGAAGGTGATACACTTATTAGTGATGAGACACTAGTAGGGCTGGATGAACCTAACAGTTACGCGGAATCCATGGCAGGCCCTGAGTCAGCCAAGTGGAAAGAGGCAATGGACAGCGAGATACAGTCCATGTATGACAATCAAGTTTGGAACTTGGTTGAGAATGTACCAGGTCGTAAGACTGTAGGGTGCAAATGGATCTTCAAGAAGAAGACTGACATGGATGGTAATGTACACACTTATAAGGCACGACTGGTTGCAAAGGGCTTCTCTCAAACTCCGGGAGTTGATTATGATGAGACCTTTTCTCCAGTAGCCAAGATTAAGTCTATTAGGTTTATGTTAGCCATAGCTGCATTTCATGACTATGAAATATGGCAAATGGATGTCAAAACCGCTTTCCTTAATGGAAAGTTGGCTGAGGATGTTTACATGAGTCAGCCAGAGGGTTTTGTCAATACAGAGTACCCTAATAGAGTGTGTAAGCTTGAGAAATCCATTTATGGATTAAGCAAGCACCTCGCAGATGGAATCTTTGCTTTGATGAGAAAGTCAAAGAGTTTGGCTTTTCTAGGAGTGAAGATGAATCTTGTGTATATGTCAAGGCTAGTGGGAGTATAGTTAGCTTTTTGGTATTGTATGTGGATGACATACTACTCATAGGAAATGACAACCCAACTCTGCAGGAAGTTAAGTCCTGGCTTGGGAAGTGTTTCTCTATGAAGGACCTAGGAGAAGCTGCCTATATTCTAGGGATAAGGATCTTAAGAGACCGGAGTAAAAGACTAATTGGACTTAGTCAGAGTACCTACTTGGATAAGGTGTTGAAGAGATTCAGCATGCAGGACTCCAAAAAAGGAGAGTTACCTATTCAGTGTAATGCCAGATTGAGGAAGACTCAAAGCTCGAGTACTGAGGCTGAGATAGCAGAAATGAGTCAAGTACCTTATGCTTCGGCTGTAGGATCGATCATGTATGCTATGACTTGTACTCGACCTGATGTAGCCTTTGCTTTGAGCATGGTTAGCAGGTATCAGGGGAACCCTGGAAAGGCACACTGGACTGCGGTAAAGAATATCCTCAAGTACCTACGGAGGACTAAGGACTGGGTCCTTACCCTCGGTGGGAGTGATGACTTGAGAGTTGAAGGGTATAGTGATGCTGGCTTCCAGACTGATAGGGATAATTTCCGCTCTCAGTCAGGCTGGGTCTTTACCCTAAACGGAGGAGCAATCACTTGGAATAGTTCCAAGCATGAGACAGTAGCTGATTCCACTTGTGAATCAGAGTATATAGCAGCGAGCGAGGCAGCAAAGGAGGCAATATGGTTGAAGAACTTCATTGGAGACCTTGGAGTTGTACCAACTATAAAGGAGCCTATGGAAATTTTCTGTGATAGTGAAAGTGTTGTTGCCTTAGCCAAGGAACCAAGGGATCACGGGAGATCCAGACACATCGACAGAAAATATCACTTTATCAGACATCGCATAGAAGAAGGAATCCTCGTGGCAAAGAGGGTATCATCAGATGAGAACCCAGAAGATCCCCTCACGAAGGGACTGAGTCGGGTTAAGCATCTTCAGCATGCTCGGAGCATAGGGCTAAAGGATTATATTAGTTTTAGTAGTTAGATAATTTTGGAAATTTGTAAAGTGTAATTGACATTTGATGATGAATAAAAGTTGTGTTTATTTATGAGTAAAGTGTTGCTATCTTTTGTCAATCGTTTACTATAATTTCTTTTGCATGTTTTGACTTCCAGAATATTATGTTTTGTTTTACATATTATTCAAATTTTCCACAGTCGGTCATATGTTGGAAGTAGATGCGAATTAAGACTGTCATGAAGTTGGTTGTAGGTGTCAAGTTTTAGGACAACACTTCATGAGTACTCATAAGTTCTAAGTATTGGAATCAACCCACACTCACTGGTATCACTTCATGGAATTTATCTCGAGTGATCGTGAGATGGTAACATCATATAAGTCTTCAAACCTAGAGATATAATTTGTTGCCTATGAGTTGGTTATGCATTGATTGTACGAAAACGCATTGGTAACTCGATGTTATAAAACGTGCTTTTGTGTATAATTCAACAAGTAGTAGAGCAAACATATGAGTCGAATTTTATCTGTTCCTTCTTGGATTAGAAGCTGATATCTGGGCCCCTCGATGATTTTGTTTTGACCTATGTACCGGGCCCGGTCAGAACTAAGTTGATGTGTTCAATTAAGTTCTTTGTCAAACAAATCGGAAATCGGGAAACAAACTGCTGGACAATAAGTAAGACATTGTTCCATGTATTTATCCGGCTGATATCTAGAACAGACGATTATATGATCACTTATCTTAAATGGCGTATCATCATCTTCTCAGTTCCGAGAGACCTTGAAAGAGCTACGATTGCCGATCGGTTCCTGAAGTCATACTTGCAGTTATAGTTATGAGACTTATCCAAGTGGGAGACTGTTGGATAAGGTGTCTAAGTCCATAACTATTTCTGGTATGTACTTGACCTGACCCGGCATGGTCCATTTGGGTTGCATGGCACCATGCATTGGATAAACTAAATGAGAGAAATAACACTTATGGTTTATTAATATATTATAAGTTCTAATATATTAATAATATTATTTAATTAGTTTGATCAAGAATTAATTAGAATTAATTAAGTGATCAAAAGATAACTAATTAAATATATGGGTTGATTATGTAAATCATCCATAACTTATATCGTGGGCTAAGAGGCTCCATGGATTATCAAGTTGGGTTCCACCCATAGGATGCTCCATGGAGTTAATCCATGGATCATGGAAATGAAGAGTCATGTTACATTAGGGTTTACCTAATGCAACACAGTATATAAACCATGTGACATCTCCCAATGTCGGCTACACTAAGTAGAACAAGAGGGCTAGAGCTGAATTTTAGTGTGTTATACATTCTCTCCAAGTTTACTCCATAGCATTTGGTGTTGTGTGAAGCATTTGAGGCATCACACTTGGGGTGCTAGGCTCACAAGGTTTCAAGGAATCAAAATCAACAACAAGGTATGTTATTATATCTTACATTTAAGTTAAAATGTTCCCCATGTATGCTAGATAGGATCATGAAGCTTGGAAATCATCTTGCATGAATTTTAGACAAACATAGATCCAAGGTTTATTAGGGTTGCATGTACACTTAGGAAGTGTTAGAATGCTCAAAACCCTTCAAAAACACCACTCATGGTTATGTCATCTTGTGTTTGTATGTTGATGATATGCTTATCATTGGTAGTGATGACAAGATAATAAGATCCACGAAGGATATGTTGAAATCCAGGTTCGACATGAAAGATATGGGTTTAGCGGACGTGATTCTTGGATTCAAGATCACAAGAACCCAAAGTGGTTTGATTTTAAGTCAAACACACTATGTGGATATGATTCTTGAAAAATTTGCAAAGGGAGACACTAGCATAGCTAGAACTCCAAATGACACTAGTCAACATCTACGTAAAAATAGAGGTGATAGTGTTAATCAAGTGGAATATTCAAGAATTATTGGCAGTCTGATGTATCTAATGAGTTGTACCAGACCTGACTTAGCATATGCTGTGAGCAGACTAAGTAGATACACTAGTAAACCCAGTTCTGAACACTGGAAGAGTATTACTAGGTTGCTAAGGTATGTGAGATACACGCGAGAATATGGACTGCATTATGGCAGACATCCAGCAGTTATCGAAGGATACACAGATGCGAATTGGATATCTGACATAAAAGATTCCAGATCTACAAGTGGATATGTGTTTACACTTGGAGGTGCTGCTGTAGCATGGAAATCATCCAAGAAAACAGTTATATCTAGATCCACTATGGAATCTGAATTTATCGCCTTAGACATTTGTGCTGAAGAGGCGGAGTGGCTACGTCAATTTGTAGAGGACATTCCTAAATGGCCTAAGCCGGTAACGGCCATATGTATACATTGTGATAATCAATCGGAAATTGGTAGAGCTCAAAGTACAATGTATAATGGGAAATCAAGGCACATTAGACGTAGACATAAAACGATACGACAACTAATCTCTACGGGGGTTATCACGGTTGACTGGGTAAAGTCAAAAGATAACATTGCGGATCTGCTTACAAAAGGATTGAGTAGAGATGTAGTTTATAAGTCATCAAGAGGAATGGGACTAAAGCCCATGAATGAATAAATTCATATGAAGGAAAACTTACCCAGAAGACTGGAGATCCCAAGATCTGGGTTCAAAAGGAGAACCTAATTGTATGAGTGAGGCAGGTCACTGTGGGGGAGAGTTAACACTACTTCCTAGTCCATTCCTATACGTAGTGACAAAATTAGGCTAAACTGATGGTTTTAATGATTCTTGGAATCACCTATGTGAGAGAGAAATGGGGTCGCTTCGAAGGGAATTATAGGGGCACAATTCCTAAAGCTCTTGCAGAACCAGGTTAGTGTTCATGACCAAAACGAACACGTCTATGAGGATATGGGCTTGTCAGGAAGAGTCCTGTGAGATTTACATTGTCATCTACATAAATGGCAGCTTAGTTCAAAGACATCGAGATCTACTAACTGCTAGGAGATTAAGTGTAACATCTTAAGGGAGGGTTCAAAGGGTAATACCTACCTATCCTATGCAGGATTCAACTGTTGAAAATTTCGTTTGGAAATTGGATGTGCAGAGATCGATCTCCATTCATGTGGGGGATTGTTGGAAAATTTAGTATAAATATTTATATTTTTACTAACTTTGGACACATATATATATATATATATATATATATATATATATATATATATATATATATATATATATATATATATATATATATAGGGTAAGGATCAAATGAGAACACTTAAAAGGTTGAGAACGCGAGAACAATTGTGGACCAATCAATATATAAAGGCATATTAGTAATTGTATATTTTAATTAAATTAAAATAAAATAAAATTCAATCAAATTCCCTTAAATTTAGGGTCAGTTACCAAAAAAGAAATAAATATTCGATTTTTTATTTTTCTTATTAATGGAATATAAAAACATTTTTACCAAAATTTATTTTAAAACCGAAAAAAAACATTAATTTTTTTTCTTAAAAAATCAATTTTTTTCTCCTATTTTCACGTTTTTTTTACCTTCAAAAAAATGAATAGAAATCGAACCCTAATGAATACATTTGTATTCACAATTGAATATTTTTTATCCAAAAAACCTGATACTACTCCAATCACAAATGAATACACATCAATTTACAAATTAATCCAATTCCTTTTTTTAATCAACTGAAAATAAAAAGAGTGTAAAAATTATCATTTCTTCATAAAAAGAATACCTCTACTCATAAATAAATACACTCATTAACACATGATTACACTGCTATTCACAAATGAATACACTGTTATTAACAAATGAGTACCTTGTTATTTGCAAATGAATAAATAAATACTTCTAATCATAAATAAATACATTCATTCACACATGAATGAACTGCTATTCACAAATGAAAACATTGCTATTCATAAATAAATACACATTCTAACATAAATGAATTCATCAAAATATAATATAACTTACATAATACACTCCTATTCATAAATAAATACACATTCTAACATAAATGAACATAATACAATTTTTCATTCTCCTCTAGCTCAAATTCTTCACCTTTCACCTTCTCAAACAACTCCAAAGGACCTCCACAAAACCCACATGGAAGAATTCTCAGAACCTTCATAGTCAACCAACCAACATTTTTTTGGTCAAACTAACATAGAATTGATAAAAGCATACACCCGAAGAACAACTCGATTTTCAAAACTATAGAAATCAATAAACACAAATGAGTGAGAACTTTCATAAATAAATACATTCATTCACACATGAATGCACTGCTATTCAGAAATGAATACAATGCTATTCACAAAAACATAATCTTGTGTTTGAAGATCATGAAAAGAAAAACAAAACCTTTCAAGGAGTTGTAGAGTGAATAGATCCATCTGCTTCCTTTCCTTGCCAAATCCTAAGTTTGTGTTTCCCTGTCTTGAGTTGTTTTTCATATTAAAGAGATGGATGGTAGCCCCACCAATTAATCCCTCATTTTTCCTACAGGAAACATCCCAAACCTAACAATAAATGAAACTGAACAATAAAAAATTTGTGAATTCTTTGTTTTACCAATATGAAAGTCATATAAATCTTGAAAAATGGTGAAACTGGTAGCTTACAGTGCATAAATATCATAAATATATGGTCCCTTCAATTCGTACGAAATTGAATGAATAATGAACTCTAACAGATACCAAAAATCGTATTAGGGTTTCGTAAACGCTAATTCAAGTTAAATGACGGGAATTGCAAGGAAACTCACCTGGATTATTGGAATTAGTCGAAGGTAAACGCCCTTCTAAATTTTCGATTCTGAAAGTAACCGGAAGATTGATATCGCAAGACAAGAAGAATCGAAACACATTCCACTAATACGTCTTTGTATTTCTCTTTCTCTCAAACAATCTCTACCCATCTGTAGTTTCTCTCGATCGATCTACATCCTTTTTATGCATATCTGCCATGGATTCTCATTTAACAGGAGATGGGTAAAAAGAATAAGATGAACTAAGAGGATGGCGAGGTCCGATGATGAGAAAAGTAGAGTGGTGGCGTAGGGATGAGGTGGTGAGATGATGAATATGTCGATTGTATGTTCTATAAAATTAGGTCAAGAAAATAGAAGGACATAGAGTAATTATAGGAGTTTACAAAATTAGGGTAATGTTAATTTACCTTAATAGCCTTTATAATTTTATTTAATTAAAAATTTAAAATTTAAATGTATTAATAGTTAGAAATATAACAATTAATTATAGCCACACATCTTAAAAATTAGATGGTCCAGATGTGTTCTCGCGTTCTCAACCTTTTATGTGTTCTCATTTGATCCTAAAACTATATATATATATATATATATATATATATATATATATATATATATATATATATATATATATATATATATACATATGTTGTATATATAACTAACTCTAAGTGGGTTTGTGTTCTCCTCCACGAGGACTTCGAAACGATATATTATATGTCCAAAATGGAGTATATGTGAATGAGGTATCGATACTCAAAGAAGGGTATTTGAGAATAAGTTTAGCAAAAAGGGATGAATGTGGGAATGAGTCCCACATTGGTAGAAAGACCAAACTCAACAAGGTTTATAAGCTTGAATGCATGAAAGGCTTACAAGCTTGTGTCTATGGTTTTACTACAATTCCTACCCGCGCGCAGGGGGGGGGTGCAAATCTTGGATTTCGTAGACCAAAAACACCAAACTTTTGCATGGGCGTGACCTGCGGACACGAATGCAGCTCCGAAAACTCTGGCGCGCGCTACCCTCGTTTTTGCTAAACTTGACAGTTTCGGTCCCTATTCTTGAATTCTGTAACGGATGCATTAATTGCGTAATTAATGACATTTATTGGCATTAAACGCTCAATCAATTAGTGATTTGTTTCCATTACACGATTCAACTATAAAAGAAGACCTTTGCATCTCATTCAAACACACGAATGAAAATACTCTTCTTTCTCCTCCTTCTCTGTACTCCTGCTTCCAGCGATTCTTTCAGACAAGTGGTAATATCCGGCAGTACACAATACTGTTAAGGTTGTTGTACCCTGGGAACAGACGGCGAATCTGTTTAAGGGAATCGAGTCGAACTCGAGCCTCAGCCACATTGTTTGCTGCTAATCTTTTCTTTACATGAAGCTTACAAAGAGGAAAACGAAGACATTACACTAACACTATTTAAATACATATATGATGGATCACACATCATAATACGCAAGATCAAAAGGAGCAAAAGAACAAGAGACACTTCTATTAAAAGATCAAACGAAATATTTTATCAATTTAAAACAATTACAATCATAAATATCACAACAGTTCAAATGACCTAAATTGGGGGTATAATCGGTATTTTATTGAGGAAGTCGAAATCGGTTGTATGCTTGTTGCATCAATAGTTGGTTATATTGAGGTTGATATGGTTGGTATTAGGATAGTTTAGGATATCGGGAATGAGATAAGGAAAATCATGAGAACCGTTTTCTGGTTTTGATACGCTAGTTGCGTCTTTGGCTTGAACCAACTTCTTCAGATTTGCAACGAGTAAATCCATTTAAAATGGAATTAGCTAAAGTGAGAATGTAATTGGATAGAACTGTAATGAAATTGGAGAAAGCTGGAATGGAATTGGAAAGAATATGTGGTTTTTGAAGTAGTTGAGTGTGGTCAATGGTAAACGATGAGAGAATAGAGAGAGCATCTTCCAACGGGCTATGCCTAATCCTTTTAACTTGGAGGTATCATGTCTTCAAGGAATGATGTAACTAGTGGTACTGTCAAACTCGTTGCGAAAATTCTTTCTCCATTTACACTCATGGTTAGCATTTATTTGAATCGATTATAACTATTTTTATTTTCAACTTCTTTGATGATAAATTTTGAAAGCAACTTCGTTTTTTTAATAAAACTGTGCTTTCAGCTTTAATTTTATTTTCCATTGAAAGTTAAAAGGAATTCTCCCATGACTCGTCCCTCCTTAATTTGATAATGAGAAACTCTATCTTTTTGTTGGAGATAATAGACATTGAGCATTGATTGGGCTTTTACTTTGCTTTCAAAAAAAGTAATAACATTTTGATCATTTTATTAGTTTCTTAAACAAGATGTAAAGCATAAAGCTACAAAGATTGCTATTCCGTTGCATGATTGAATATTAAAGATGCATATAGTGAGAAGGCAGGAATCTTTTGGTCAAATTCCAATGAATCTTTGACCACATTGCAATAATACAAAAACTTTACATTCATTAGCCAAATGTGTGTCAATACGAAACTAAAATATAGAAAAAGATGAAGAAAAAAAAAGGTGTAGATAAAGAACACTTTTGTGCGAAAACAACGACACCTAAATTCGTGTTTGATTGGGTTTCTAACTTTCTTACAACTACGACATCTAGAAATTGATGAGTTAATGTGAAAATTAAAAAGGGATAGTGGAACGAAATGGAACGACCAGATGGACGGTAGAGACCACCGATTTTATTTGTTTGTTCATTCTTGAAACAAACGAAATCGTTCAAAGACTATGGCCATGGACAACCATTTTTTTAGTTGGTTGTACAAAATAATATAAAAAATAATAAAATCTCTTCATAACACCCCGACTCGTTTGTTCCATCCACACTTCGTTGGGCTTTTTTTTTTTTTTTTTTTTTTGATAATAAATCATCTTGCCATATGGCATTTAACAATTAGGAAATCAATTTTACGAATAAAATTAATTATTTAGAAAACAAATGAAAAAAAAAAGGAAATGTACAAAAGCCAAAAATAAAGAGTGATATTTTCTTAATTTTCTTAATTATCTAGAAACGAAATTTTTTTTCTTAACTATGTACATGCTTTTTTATATCTAAAATAATTTAGTTGTCTTTATATATATATATATATATATATATATATATATATATATATATATATATATATATATATTTAAATATTTATATATCTAAAATAAATAATTTAATTGTTTCCAAATATGTTTATTAACTATGTTTTACTGTATAAGTATAAGCGAACGCAAAGACAATTTTTAATATTTAAATTTTCTACCCGATAAACTAATAAAAATTTTAACAAAAAATATTTTTTTATTGTTAATGGAAGTGAAAATTGAGGTTTAGTTGGGTTGTGATTTTTGTTGGTAATGGGAGTGAAAATTTAGATTTAGTTGGATTGTAGAGATGAAAGAAAGAAAAATTGATTTTTAATAGATATCCGGTTTGGTTTTGAATTAAAATAGTCCAATTATGCAAGTAGGGTTTAAATGGGTCAATAATTTTTGGTTTTGAATTAAAATAGTCCAATTTGCAACTAGGGTTTAAATGGGTCAATAATTTCTTATGGCTCTTGGAGGCTCTTACAATGTGTCAATAAATAACTAATATTAATACAAATTATATGAATGGTCATGTGTGATTTCGGATAACTTATGTGTTTGGTTTCTAATTTTTTTTTTAACTCAGACCATCTAAATATTTTGGTTTTGTTTCGGTCTTGGTCTTTAAACCACTTTAATTGATTATATTGTCTTTAGTGTGTATATATATATATATATATATATATATATATATATATATATATGTATATGTGATATGATATCACATATACATATATATATATATATATATATATATATATATATATATAAAAGAGGGTTCATGCGAAAATGCAAATAATTTGCGAAAACGTGAAAACAAGAAAAACCTATGATATTGTGTCACCTCAACATTATATTTTGGAAAATAATTCATCCAAACTTTGAAATAGATGATGATAATCGATGATAGATGGGAAATTGTTTCATATTAGCAAAGTATGATTTTTAACATTTTTATTATGAAACATGAATTTAAAAGTGATTAAGCACGTGAAATTTTTTTTATTAAAACCGTCTTTAAATCTATATTATCATAACACCATCCAATGTAAACTTACTATCTTTAATTTATTGCTAATAAATTTATTTTTTTATAGTACATGTGTTTGATTTTTATAAGATAAAATTTGTTTTCGCGTTTTCGTAAGATATTTATGTTTTCGTATGAACCTACTTATATATATATATATATATATATATATATATATATATATATATATATATATATATATATATATAGGGATGTCAAATAGTCCCGTGGGGGTCCCGTCCCGTTTGGGGGAATTGTTTTAATAAAATCGGGCGCGGGGATGGGGGCAGGGGAAAGGTTAACCCCCGTTTTAATTTTGGGGGGCAGGGGTAGGCAGTCCCGTCCCGAAACCCCCATGGGGACCCCGTTAATAAATTACACATATACTTACATTTATTAATTATATAAATATAATAAACAATAACATGATTTTGAGTTTGCAAAATTCATCAAAAAACATGTTTTTAAGTTGTTAGAATAATGTTTTTAAGATTTCATAATTTTTTTTATTTTTAACATGTAAAATTATGCTATAAATAATTATTTGTTACCTAAAAAATAGTTTTTTTTAGCTTAAACAACAACTTTTTTTAACCCAAAAAAAGACAGCCAAAAATCAATCGGGGGCGGAGGAACGGGGGTGGGGGTCGGGGTAATAAAGGAGATTCGGGGGCGGGGGCGGGGGTAGGAAGGCTGGACATTTTGGGGGCAGGGGCGGGGACGAGGGAACAGGGAAATTTCGGGGGCGGGGGAGGGGGATGCAATCTCCGTCCCGTTTGCCCCGTTGACATATATATATATATATATATATATATATATATATATATATATATATATATATATATATATATATATGTGTGTGTGTGTGTGTGTGTGTGTATTTCATTAAAAAAACATAATAAAATATGTAGGGTCCCAACCACTCTTATCTCTTCCCCCATTCAACCTAACAATTTACCAAGGTTGTTAAGATCTTGATCTTGATCGTAGGATTGTAAGATCCTCCTACAATCCTACGATCCTGCCAATGAAAACCTTGTCGAACACCAACATGATCGCTTTATATGTAAGATCGAAGACATGATCGTAGGATCGAAATCCAATCCAATTCTATCACTCCATGATAATTTCCAAATTTTAATCTGATTTTTTATTATCTTTACCCATTACTACCCATTACTGGTTGACAATCTCTCTTTATCCAAAGCTCAATCGAGAATAATCTCATTCTTGCACTATTTCGTGAACCGTAAATGACCAACAACGCTAAAATTATTTTTCTCCTTTTACGTTTTACCCTCACCGATAGTAGAATTTGATATTTAGCTTCATATTGTTATTAGTTACTTCATTAAATCGTTCGAGCTCAACAATAGATGTGATCCTTTTCCTTAAGAGCTTGAGAACTTATGGTTTTTAATTAAGCTTTAAAACTTGAAATTGTTACTCATTCCTTCATTATAGTTAAAGCAAATAATATGTTAAAATTTAAGTAAATAACATGAAGGTTGTGAGTTGCTACAAAGTATCATTCTTAATACTCATTAAGCTTTATAAAAGTGTCATTAATTACTACAGATACCTTTTTGAGCTATTAAACCTTGATATATGGAAACAAGTTTTATATACGATCAATTACCTTTTTATGTCATTTTTTGTGGGATCTTAGAATCCCGATCCTGATCTCGATCTTGCAAACTTGAAAACGATCCTACATATGATCCCGATCTTGACAACCTTTCTATTTACTATCACACTCACTACTCTTTCACCATCGCCACCTTCCTTCTCATTCCCCTCTCCCTATCTCGTCGGAGAATATCATCGCTAAAAAACACCACCTCTATATGTCTTACCTCATCCTCGCTTAACCCTCACCATCAACCTCTATACATCGTCATGATCCACCGTAATTCACCATCACCCAAACCAGACAATGTAACATCTCCGACGAACACCAACAAACCCACTAACCCTTCTCGGTTCATCCTTATACTCCTGTCACACAAAACTACACCACCGTCCATCTCTTATTTTTAGACATCATTCCCTTCCCCCATATTCATCTTCATAATTGACAATGACAACCATTGTTACATGAACACAATGCCTAGACTCATTACAACAAACTTATAGAAACATTAAACCCTAGAAAATCTATACACGAAACCCCACTAAAAACCCACTTTTTAAATCCCCAATCAATTATATCATTGTAAAATCAAAAGCTTTCTACTTCTTCCTTTCTTCGGATTAGGGAAGACACTCGTTTCAGATTGTGGATTCAAATTAGAGAAGAAACACATATTCGCATGGGGAAGAAACCCTAGTAATAATTGACCCTTATATTATGACACGACTCTACTCCTCTGTATTTGTCCAACACAATTATGATTGTTTTTGAAATTTAGAATTAAATATACCACGTTAAGGATTCATTGGTTTACATTTTTGCAATCGAACATAATCGATCATTTTCCCATAATATTGATGCTTGAATCATCTCTAAATCCTATATGTCCATAACTTCTATATCTAGCTCGTGGATCTTTGAGCGATCTCTACTCATGTAGTTGCTAGCACCATTTTCATGATATCATACGTTGTACTTGACTCGACTTTCTCTTGATCCAATAGTACTATCATAAATCTTAGAGTAAATTACACGAATGGTCCCTATGGTTTGGGGTAATTTGCACGCTTGGTCCCTAACTTATTTTTTTAACTCGAAAGATCCCTACTGTTTGTTATTGCTATATGCTTGGTCCCTATTGTTTGTTTTTGTTACGCGTTTGGTCCCTATCTTACGTAAAAAGACAATTATTTAAATAGGGAAAAAGGGTAAGGTAAGTAAGGTAAGGTGAGGGGGTGAGGTTGGGGTGTGTTTATTTAAATAAATTAAAACATCAAGGGAAAATAGACTTTTTATGTAAGACAGGGACCAAGCGTGTAACAAAAACAAACAGTAGGGACCTTTCGAGTTAGAAAATAAGTTAGGGACCAAACGCGCAAGTTACCCTAAACCATAGGGACCATTCGTGTAATTTACCCTAAATCTTATCTTTTAGTGATATATTGTCAAGTGTCTCTGAGGTTCACTATATCGCCTCACCTCGATAAATGTGTGGGCAATCTGATACATAATGATAGTCGAATCATCCCTAAATCCTATATGTCCATAAACTTTTATGTCTAGCTTACGGAACTTTAAGCGATCTCTACTCATGTAGTCGCTAGCACTATTATGAAGATATCATACCTCGTATCTTACTTGATTTTCTCTTGATCCATGAAGGCTAACACAAATCTTATATTTTAGCGACACATTGTCAAGCATGTCTGAGGTTCACTACCTCACCTCGATAAATGTTTGAGCAGCTCGATGTGTAATGACCAAATTTTTTTATAAGTAAAACATTTTATTTTACTTTTATTCTATCGGGAGTATTGTGGTTATTCTAGTTTCATTGGACTAACGAACACCTCCTCAACCACTCACATGACCTCGACATCGTTCTTCCCCTTAAAGTATTTGATGAGTCTCCCCCGTCTGCTTGCTTAGATCGAGATGACCACTCGTCATATGTAAGCAATAAAAAGGTCACCCATCTCGTTTTTTGTATCATTGAAGTCTCTCTTCATGGGTTTTGAGATGACTCACAACTTCTTCCCCCATCATATCTTTTCAAGTCCCCCCAATTGCTCCATCGATGTTATAATTTGCATAAATCGCACCATGAAGCTTTCACTTATTCAACATCGTAATCTCTTCAATCTTTTCACAGAGAGATCGAATATCAATCATAATATTATTCAATCTCAAGGAAAGTTTTTCCATTATTTCACCGTCTTTCATCTGGATCACCTCGAAGTCACTTATGAAGGTTTATACTTTAGCCACATTTACCCGATTGGCTCCCATATGCATAGTATTAAGTGATTCTTATGGTTTTCTAGTCATACCCCTCTCGACTAATATTTGAAGCGTATCTCTAAAATGTATTGGTAAATGGCCAAGATAGCCACCCAATCTTTTCGTTCCTCCATTTCCACGTTTTGAATTGCATTCCATACTCATTGTTCTTGCAAATTCTCCTATGTGTGCATATATATATATATATATATATATATATATATATATATATATATATATATATATATATATATATATATATTGTAACATCCCAAATTTCAAGACCAAAAAAAATTCATTTTAACGATTCATAAAACATTTTAGAGAAAACATCATCAAGTTATTTCATATCATCAAATCCATGGATCATAATTCTCAAAAAGCATGTCATAATCAAATAACAATGTCAAAGTACAATCCCAAGAACATCATAGTGCGGAAGATAGTGGTGTGATGCGCTGCTACCGTGCCAGCTCCTTTCCCTTCGAAGAAGAAGGACCTGAAACAAAAACTGTAAACAGTAAGCACAAAGCTTAGTGAGTTCCCCCATCATACCACATACCATACTATAACATACTGTCAGGCATATCTGGGTGCCCGACCTACCCTGTTAGGCATACCGGGATGCCTAACCTACCCCTTTCAGACATACCGGGGTGTCCGACCTACCCCTCCAGTTTATCTTAACCGGTTACGGGGACTATTTCTCCCCTTTCTACTACCACATAATAACATAACATAATCATACTGTCAGGCATATCGGGGTGCCCGACCTACCCCTTCGGTCCTTACAACCGTAACATGGGGACTATTCCCCCTACTACCACTATCACCTAACATCATACCATACTAGCATATAAAACATATCAAATAGTGGCAAACCCATGTAATTATCACAAAGACAATTATCTGACAAACAACCCATACTAGTGGGCCGACATTGTGGCCGTAGACCCACTTCTACTAGAAGGTAACTCACCTCAATGTCGTGCAGCAAATGAACTATCCTCGGTTCTGGGATCAACCCTCCTCAAACTCCTACACATAACAGTCTCCCTCAGTTACTCTTTCATATTCATAACCCCCTTTAAGGGTCAATCTTGGATAATGACCAAGTCAAAGTCAAAGTCAATGCTCTGGTCAAAGTCAATATCTTGGTTGACTCAACTCGCCGAGTTGGTCCATCAACTCGTCGAGTTCCATAATTCAGAGAATCTCGAATTCGCGATCTGACTCGTCCAGTTACCCTCTAACTCGCCGAGTTTCTCCTTATCACAGAATCAGGACTTTCCATTTGAACTCGTCGAGTCCTTCCTTGGACTCGTCGAGTTCTCCTTCATACAGTCGGGACAGTTACTCACTGACTCGGCGAGTTCATCCTTGGACTCTTCGAGTTCTTGACCTTTAAGTCCAAAACACATCTAAGTGGCTGAGTTATCTTCTAGACTCAACAAGTTTGCTAAGTAACAGAGAAGGTTCGGGAAACCACGACCCGAATCGCCGAGTCCTGAGAACGACTCGTCGAGTCCTCCATGACCCAAATCCATATAGTCGATTTCATTCGGGCTTAATGCATCCAAAACATAGATCTGGCCTCCTAGGGTCGATATAACACGTAAAGTTACAAACTTTACATTCATGCATGGGCTATTTTGCTCAAAAATTCCTAAAAAGTGGTTCCTAGGATGCATGGGACTCCCATGGCCATAAAGTTGGCACCTTTATGCCATGGAGTCCCTCAAAGGCTCTGGATCTTAATTCAATGCCCCAAAACATGCTTGCATCATGAATGGTTCCAAAAATGGCCCCTCAAAGCCCTAAACTACTCCAAAAAGAGATCTAATAGATGAATGGTCAAGGTATAAACTTTATACCTCAAAAGAGCAGGAAATGGAACACAACCTCTGGATCCACTTGCTTCCTCTTGAACTCCCAAGCTTCTTCTTCCTTCTTAAGCTTCAAAACCACCAAAAATACACAAAAATGGCTTAAGAACACTCAAAATGGATTAGGGTTTCGAGTTAGGGTTTTCTGGACTAAAAGAGGCGACGAGGGAGGCCATAGTGGGGGTGTTAAGGTGTTTAAATAGGGTGCAAACCCTGAAAATTAGGGTTTCACTCTGGCAGGCCTACTCGTCGAGTCGAGGCTCCTCGACTCGTCGAGTAGACTTTAAGTCCCGCGTCCTCATATCCACTTCCTACTCGACGAGTTTGGGGCCTCCAACTCTTCGAGTCCCTTTGTAAAAATGCATAATTCTTATTTAAAATACATGCCAGGAACCGGGCGTTACATATATATAGTTCATCTTCATAAGCATTGTGTAGATTAAAGTAACACTACCATCTTTCCAACTCTTTTGAGCCCATTCTTGGCGTATAGTTGGGTATAAAATAACTTGGTTCTGATGACACTTGTTAAATATAGAAGAATCTGTTCGATTTCTTTAAAGGCTGAAAATAGTGGGTAAAATGGGTTTTAGTTTTGTTAAAAACATAGAACAAAATAGAACAGAGTGGTTTGTGGTGGCCCTTTCTTTGGCGACATACAGTGGAGAATTGCTTCTATAGCCATTAAATTTTGTGGTTTGGGTTTATAGTTGGCAGTAAAGGCCACCTCATATGCTTTTGTTGCCTCAAGGGCCCAATCTTGGGTATTGCAAGACCACATCTTACGAGATAGCGGCATATATGGTATGGATTCTGATTATGCGTGTGTCTTAGCTTCTCTTCGTAACAAGCTTCCGGACATCGACCTTAACAATTTTACTACTAAGGACACCCCCTAAATCCCAGAGTACACTGGCGAGTGTCCTTTTTAGTAAAATTGTCCAAGATATGGAAGTGCATTTCATCATGACGACTCGACAGAAAGCAATTTTCCAGTGTTTACGTGCCCCACATGCTCAATATATTCTTCTAGCTATCCCTATAGATGGGCTTGGCCAACATATGTCTCCTGTGGAGTATCGTACCATCCTCAAATATTGACTCATGATTCCAATATTCCCAGCTGACGAGATATGTCTGGTGTGCCGCAAGGCATATTTGGACTCTTTTGGAGAGCATGCAGTTCATTGAAAAGACCTCCTGGGTTTCAAATACAGGCACAATATGGTTATGGATGTTTTGGTCGACATATTTAAGCGTGCCAGAGTTTCTGCTAAGAAAGAGGCTCCTGTGAAATTCTTGACTGACCCGACAGAAGGAAGGTCATCCTTTAGACCGACTGACATTTTGATTTTTGGATGGGTTGGAGGGAAACACACATGTGTAGACCTTACAGAGGTATCCCCTCTCATAGGCTTGAGGGTCGAGGGTTTCACGGCGGGACAGACTGCATTAAAAGCTGCTACATGCAAGGTCACCAAACATGAGAAATCGTGTTTGGAAATCAACCCGTGTTCATACCATTTGCATTTAATACGTTTGGTTTTCCTTGCACCGGATGCGGTGGAGCTTCTTAATAGAGTACAACGGATCATGCATACTAATGTTATATCTCCTATATCTGTGGATGTAGTGTTCAAAAGAATTGGCTTTAACATACAAAAAGGCTTAGTGACACAACTTGTTGCTCGTTTGTCTTCTTATTCGTTGTATGTTGATAACTAAGTTTTATTAATCAAAACAAGTTTAAGTTATATATATATATATATATATATATATATATATATATATATATATATATATATATATAATCAAAAGAGCGGAGAAAAAAATAATTTTTCTTGATAAATGAAACAATATACAAGATTAAATTACATGAATGGTCTATGATTTGGGGTAATTTGTATGTTTGGTCCCTAACTTATTTTTTTAACTCGGAAGGTCCCTACTGTTTGCTTTTGTTGCGCGCTTGATCCCTGTCTTACCTAAAAATACTATTTTTCCCTTGATTTTTTAATTTATTTAAATAAACACACCCCAACCCCACTTCTACCTCACATTACCTTATCTTACCCACCCCATCTTATTTAATTAAATTAAAAAATCAATGACAAAATAGTCTTTTTAGGTAAGACATGGACCAAACGCGCAACAAAAACAAACTGTGGGGATCTTCCGAGTTAAAAAAATAAGTTATGGACCAAATGTTCAAATTACTCCAAAGCATAGCTACTACTTAGCTATTGTTTTATGTTGCAATTCTAATACTAAAACATCCTATTTAAATAGAAAAAAAAAATCATTAAACATATCTCGACAATACCCTTAAATCTAGGAAAGTTATGGGGTGTTATCCATCAAAATGGACAAAGTCACTTCTGGTTAAAAAAAAAGGCAGAAATATTGAATGTAGCTAAAATTTTCAAATCTTCGACCCTCTATAGACTGGAGGATAGTTCTTCACAACAACACGGACAGTAGAAACAATACTATAATGATTTCCTTGTAACCTTAAAGTTGCATGACCTTTTTCTAACATTGGGACGACAAAAGTGGGTACCGATGGATTTTTTTATCTATATGTTTCATAGTAATTGCTCTGGTCATATTTCGAAGCTTATATATGAATGTTTAGAGAATATCAAATATCATTGCCTCTAAGCTTAATCAATCTTAAATCATCAATAACTATTAATGACCAGATATATACTAATCGGATTTTGATAATGATCATAGACCATCAACCGATCCTTCAATTCCATTAGACACTTCAAATCCCTTTGACCAAGTGTTGAATCAAAAGTGTTCCTTATGATTATTTTTTTGCCAGTGATAATATTATTTTAAACGGTTGAAGAACGTTAAATGTTTGGTGTATGTTTCAATGATATTAAAATTGAACTGTTGTTAAAAAAAGTCATATGTTCCATTAATATTTAATGTTTTAAAAGCTTGAAGAAAATATTAACCGATTGATAGATACGAAGACAATAAGTCATATACTAGTATACTAAAATGATATAAATTTTTTAACGGGTTGGAAAAAACTTAGGAGTTTGATGAAAATAATAACACATTAAGTCATATATTTGAATGATATTAAAATCGAATTGATGTTCAAATAAAACTCATATACTCTAATAATATTAAAAGACAAAATACAAAAAAACACAATCATTTATCTTGATGTTAAACTTAATAACATACTAAGTCAAGATAAATGTCAGGTTGTAATTTGTTGTGATTACTTTATTTTTCTAGCTTTTTGGTAGTTTTTTTTAATAAAATCTCAGCCGATCTAAAAAAATCAAGATAAATGTCATTTATTTTTGTTTTCCATATTAACTTGAAAACGAAAAAAAATGTAATATCATAAAACAACTAATAATTTCTTTAAAAACTGTATATTCTGATTAATATGAAAGGTAACTCAAAATATAATTATTTATCTAGTAAAAGTTTTTTAAAATTTTGTTAGATAAAATATTATTCTTTTTTACATTTTGCCCAATATTAAATGTTTTAAAAGCTTGAATAATAATAATAATAATAATAATAATAATAATAATAATAATAATAATAACCTCTTACTAAGATGCTCAAAGTGTTTAAAGTTTAATAGTATTGCAATTTTTATTTACATCTATGTAACTTTCAGTGTACTCGTTATTTTCCCACATAATATAAAATTTTTGTATTCATTTATTTACTCTTTAATGGTCATAGTAAATGGACCCCATTTTGAGCTGTGACAAAATCTACAGATTCAAGATTTTGTAGCAGGCAGACTTGACAACCCTTAGACCCTCTTAGTGACCGTTGTGTCTCATACATTGTCCCCCTCTCCTTCAATCCTTCAAGTGGAATCTCACTTTGCCTAGCTTGCTGACTACTATGCATGTGCAAAAGTCGCTGCCCCTTCCTTCCACCATTCTCCAACAGCCAAAAACATATATATATATATATATATATATATATATATATATATATATATATATATATATATATATATATATATATATATATATATATATATAGAGAGAGAGAGAGAGAGAGAGAGAAAAAGAGAGAGAGAGAGAACATCATAAATGGTCCCTGTGGTTTCCCCATATATGAAGTTTAGTCCCCGTGGTTTAGAAACGTCATAGTTGGTCACTGTGCTTTCAAAACTTTTGACATTTGGTCATTATCTCTCACACCGGTAGAACCCCACCGTTAACTCTTATTTCATTAAAATAATATAAGGGCAAATTGGTCTTTTCACGTGTGCCCTCTTCTTTATAACCAAATGCATGTCTGATCATTTTGAAAACCCTTCTCGCACCTACCTTCATGTACTCTCACTTTACTGTGCATCCAATTGAAAACTCTATTGCAAGTGTTAAAGATGGCGATTTGTAGATGTCGAATCGAAACAACGAATGTGACCTCATGGTCGGATCGTAACCCCGGAAGGCAATTTTTGAACTGTTCACGATGTGGGTCTGTAAGGTGGGTTGACCCTCCGATGTGTGCTAGGGCATTGGTGGTGATTCCAGGTTTGATAAGATCAATGAATCGATTGGAATAGAGGGTTGCGATTACAAGTGCAGAACCGTGGAACTACTAACTGATGTTGTTCTGTTCATGGATATTTTTTTTGGTTTTTATTTTAACTAGTAAGGTGGTTGAAGGATTTGGATGGTAATAGGATGGGGGTTTTTGGTTTCTTTTGTAAGCATCTAACTAGTTCAGGGGGTTTTGGATTGTGATGGAATGAGGATTTTCAGTTTCATTTGTCGTATGAAGTGTAACACATTAAGTCAATGGAAGTTTAATGTAATGTAGTTTGTTATAAATCAGTAGTTTTGATGTGCATTTGTTGGATTAATGTCTAAGTCCATAACTATATTTGGTATGTACTTGACCCGACCCGGCATGGTCCATTTGGGTTGCACTTCACCGACACAATTTATATGGATAGTCTTTTGAGAATAGTATATTTATGATTTATATTAATATATTATAAGTTCTAATATATTAATATATAATCATATTATTTAATTAGTATTGATCAAGAATTAATTTATAATTAATTAAGTGATCAAAATGAACTAATTAAATATGGACTCTTAGATATATATATGTGTAGTGGGCCAAGTTCATTTAGGTTGGGCTAAGTCTTCATGGATAGTCCATGGAGCTTTAACCCATGGATCCTAGGAAATGAAAGGTCATGGGTATTAGGGTTTAACCCTAATCCTCCACACTATATAAAGGGTCTTATGGTTCATGAAATTAGGCTAGTGGCTAGTGTGGATACACTAAAGAGGGCAATAACCGATTTCATAGTGTGAGCCAAGTATCCATATTCTCTAAAGGTTTTCCAAGGTGTTTTGGTGATTTGTGATTCCACTTGAGGCTTCCACACTATTGGGGCTAAGCTCTTAAAGCTTGAAGACATCAAGCTACATCAAAAGGTATGTCATCTAACTAGAACTTTGTAGTATAGGTGCTTCATAATATGCTAGTTAGGATGAAACCTTGGAATATTTAATATTTGCATGTATAATAGAGAAAACATAGATCCAAGGTTTATAGGGTTGCATGTACACCATAGGAGTGTTAGAATGCTCAAAACCCAACAGTGGTATCAGAGCCATGGGTTGTTTTCTGTTATATTGATGCAAATGTTTTATTTTCAAAGTTGGAAAAAAAAGAAAAAAAAACATAACATTTGTCAAATTTTAAGATAATTACTTGTTTTTGTGAAAAACTAATTATTTGTAAAATTTGAATCATTTGCTATATGAGTTGAATTAGATCAAATTTAGTAAATGATAAAATGATATGATTATTTTATTAGTTTTAAAAGTTTGATCTAAAGAGTTTTTTGAAACCTCCATAAGTTATGGATATGAAAAGGTTTTAAAAAAAATTGATTCAAAGTTTTTTATGGAGTTACAAAACTTAGTTTTAATGTTTTAAAGAATTCCATAACTTGTTCTTAAGTTATGGAACATGAAAAGTTTCATCATAAAATAAGTATTTAACTCCATAAGTTATGGAATCCAAAAGTTTTCTAGAATTACAAAACTTGCCCTCAAGTTTTGGAATTTGGAAAAAGTTTTTTTTATGATAAAAAAAAAGAATTGAATTCTAAAACTCTTGGGTTCATAACTTAAACAATTAATTAAATGGTTTTAATTTTGAATTTAATAATTGGAATTATGATGTTTTTATTGAATAATTCAATTAACTCTTATGGACTTTATTAATAGATAAATAAAGTGTTTAATTAAAAGAGAATTAATAATTCCATAATGACATGGTTTAAATTTAATTAAGTTAAGAGTATAGTTTAATTAATAGATTAAACCACCAAGTATTTTAAATGTCTAAAATACACCCTTATACTATTATAATATTAAAAGTTTAATATATTATATGTATAAGAGCAAGTCGTCTTACCATTAGTAGGCCTCATTCACGAAGCCGGTCTATAAAGGGGGTATAAGGTTACTGCCTATAAAATGGCAGTTTAATGGGTGTCCACTCTCACCCACCGCTTCCTTGACTGGTGGAGGGTCGTTAGCCGAACAGGTAGGACAAGGACTATAATTCTCCCTTCATTAAAAGTATTAATGATAAATACTAAGTAACTAAACCTTTTATAAATTCTCAATCTTAGTTACTTAGGAAAATGTGAATAAGGTGCTAATCCATGAAATTACACTTTGCACTTTGTTTAAGCTGTTAGTGGAGCGTGTGTGGTTAACCGGCACACTAACCTGGACTTAACAAGGTAGGCAAAGGGTAACTTAATGTTTATCATAGTATCGTTGGAGCGTGTGTGGTTAATCGGCACATCGATTGAGAGGTAAATATTAAGGGTACCAAGTATATTTGCATGGTTACTTCACACCTTGTTTTGTGATCCTCGGCATCCCAGTCACAAAACCTGAAGGGCACACTCGAGATTGAAACATGCCATTGAAAAGTTCAATGAATCTCAAAAGAATCTAGGAGTTTCAAAACCAATTAAAACCTAATAATACATTTCGTTTATCTTGGTGGAAATTGGTGAATCTTCATTCACCTACCTTCAAATATTTTATAGCTTGGATTACGGCATCCCTCTTCCAAGTTATAAAATAGTTTGTTGGGTCCTAGCCTTAATATATCATATTGGGTGTTATATTAAGGACTTAAATCAACTTTACGTGAATTTCTCCCATTGTTGATGTCTGTTTTAGACAACAATGATCTTCCCAAACCAAGCTTTCCTAATGAATATGACTTCCCGAGTTTGGCTCATGGAAGTCATACTTCTCTTCCTCCACCTCCTCCAATTATTCTACCTAACCCACAAGTTCAAGGTCACTCAAGCCCTAATGGCAAGCAAGGTCTATGTGTGATCACATCTTAGAGATGAAGTCACATATTGACAAGCCGGGAGAGTTGGGTGTCAAAGTCTTGAGAAAGTTGGATGTTCAATCACTTTCTAAGTCACATAGTGAGTTCCTTTGGGACTACTATGAAACAGACTATGACATGAACCTTAATGATCATATCTATTTGCTTGGTGCTGCTGAATCAGCAATGATTTGGAACGATAGTAAAACAAATTTGATTAGAAGATCAACTTCCAAAAAAAACTTTATGGACAGTGACAATGGTGACACTGGAAATCCAGAAAAAACATTCTCTTCCCAATGGAAAGGGATTGACCATAGTTAACCCGGTTGACCAAATGGTAAAGAGAAAGGCTAAGTCTGAGATAGTCCCATTACCAAAGGGTCCATATGTTTATTTTGCCAAATGAAGGGGCGTTGATTGCAAAGCTGCCAAATTTACCTAAGGATGTTAAAGTCAATAAGTTTGACTCTACATCAGGTAGAGCCCATTATCTAACTCTGTTAAGTTCTATTCTGAGATCCTCATTACATGATGTGACTGGGTCACATGTTGATGTTTTAAGAATCAAAGAATAGAGAGAAATCTTAAAGGAAGTATATGCTGATTCTGATCGCGAAGGTGGATTTCGATCGCATCAGAATTTTGAGCAGTTGCTTAAGAAGTTATGATATATTGCTAAGGAATAGATAACAACAATTTTCCATGTGGATTGTAAGGATAAGCTTTTCCGCAAAGTTTTAAAATAAAAGAAAATTGTTTAATTTTATTTATTTGAAGTATCCTTACAATGGTATTTGTGGAAAATTATTGCTTATATGATTCCACTGACAGCAATATTGGAAAATGGATTTGATTCTTTCATTTGTGGTAGTGTCTAAATTTACCAAATCAGGAAAGTTCCTCATCACCCAAGTTTCAATTGGACCGAAACTTGGAATCATGCAAGTTGAATAGTATGATGAATGAGAACTTTCAAGCATCGGAAAATCAAGACTAATTACTTGTTCACATGGATGTGTGAGTCAAGTGAAGGACTAAAGGGATCGAGTACACATTCTTGTGCACTGGTCATGTCCACCACAAAGCTCGTTAAGACTATTTGATTTACTAAAGTTTAGTAAATATGGTTATACTTACAAGTTTAAGTATAATTCTGAAACATTGGAAAAGTCTCAATGTATGGCAGAACGAATGGGAAGAATCAAATTAGGCAGAAAGATAAAAGTTTCTCAAATCTGAAAAGATGGGAGAGTACTTTAGTATCATGTTTGTGATCATCTTAATGATTTAGAAATCATATCACAATTAGTCCTCTAAAGGTCATCTTAGTGCATTATTATGACTAAGAAGAGGAGTCATGAATTGTTGAAATGGTTAGATCAGGAAGATGAGTCATACTTCGTTCCAAAACAATTCTTAGAGTCATACTCCAAGATTGTAACTTGAGTGACATATCTTAAAGAAAGGTTTAAAACACTTGTCAAATGTAAGAGTAAAAGTGTCCTACTCTTGTACATTTGAAATTGGTAAGTTGTGATGTTTTGGATAAAACAAAGACCAACTAAGGCTAATTGTGTGAAGTGTTTGTCTTGATAAAGAATCCGCACTATCTCTTGAATATTTGGCAAGATAGTCTTATATGTCAAGAGGATGGTGGGAGTCTTAAAGATCCTAAAAAGAATTTCAAGAACTAATCAAGAATAAAACCTGAGGTTCTTCACTAGCACACGACTTGAGGTTTATAACCTATCGTGTTGACATATTCTGTGCCCATTCCAGTTAAAGTTGGCTTTGCATAGGAGTTCTAAAAGTTCTCAATTGGTTGCATAACAAGTTGGAAGCAATGGCAGGCCCTGTACTGCCAGGTGGCAAGAAGTTAAGATTGCATAAGTTCAGTCCATATGAGTTTGGATTTGTCATTATCCTTGTCTTGTGACTATGGTTTTGACGATTCACATGGATAAGAACACATACACCATAAAATCTAAGGGTCATAAGGCTTCTCTCCGATTCATGAAAATGATGGTGAGGAAACACTTCCACCAAGTAGATTTGAAGCAGATGGCAAAAGGTCTAAACAATTGAGACTATGATTACGGCATCCCTTTTCATAGTTCTGAAATTGTTTAGACACACATGCATGCTATCTAAGGAAAGGTGTATGATTTTGATAAAGTTTTATCAAAGCATCTCGTATCAGAAATCTGAACTTTGGTAAGAAAGTCAATAAAGTATTGATTTCTAGAAGTCCAGCTGATTTCTGAGTACATGTCAAAGCTAGTGGGAGCATAAGTGTTATGCTAATAATCATCACGTTAGTGGGAGCATGATAATTATTGTTAGTGTTGCAAGTTAGCAATGTTAATTAGAGAAAACAAAAGTTTCAATTCGTGAGGCTGCAGGGATTGAAAAAGTTGTTTTGCTATAATTAAGGGAGAGGATATACTTCATTTCAGTTCTAAAGGCTTAGATTGAGACCTTAATCATCCTTAGTCAAGAATATATATATGAATTTCATGTTGGATTGGTTCAACTTAAGGAAATTCTATATATTGCATTCTCAAAATTCGATTATGATTACGACATCCCTCTTCATAGTCAAATTTTGAAAACATGGCAAATAAAAATATTGTAGCAAAAGACTGGTCTAGAATCATGTCTTTATGTGGGACATCATGAATCGTGTACCATTTGCTTTGGGTACAGGATCGATTGCATGTGCTATAATATTTGTCATTTCTAAATTTTTCCAAATGCCCAGAGGCATTAAGAAGGGAAAAGGTCTAGAATTGGATATGACTAAAATGATTAAGCAATTGTCGAGGACAATCTGAGGTTTACCAAAGATTGGTTGCTCAGGGACAGTTGGAAGTATAGTGCTAATTTTGGAAGGACCATATTGACATATTCTGAAAAGAGGCATCTCTTATTCAGAAGTGATAGTCAAAATGAGAATATGGAGTTGTCTCCATAGGTGGAAGTTATCTGTGTAAGATTAGAAAACTTAATGCAAGAAGCATGTCCAAAGCAATGTACTTTGAATATGAGACTTAGTTTCCATGGAGTTGATCTCCATTGGAATACCTTATAATGACTGTTGACAAGTCTTTGTGACTTTGTACATATTCATTACAGGAGGGTCAGTGCATATAAGTTTAAAATCTAAACAGATTTCGATAAATGATAGGAATTTGAAATTCTCACATTTTTCGATAAGGATTTGGGAGTGTGAAATTAGAATCATTGAAATTATGTTCAATTGGTTTATTTCACAAAGTAAGGATCATAGACAAACATAGAGTGCATACTTGGTGTATGGCAAAGCTATTGTTTAAGAAAAACATAGTGTACATGCTTGGAGCATGGGACAACTAGTGTTTTTAATTCAAGTATAAAGTTGATAAAACCGAAACAATGAATAATGAGTAATCAGTATGGTGATAAATAAAAGTGTTTATTTATATTCATAGGGTTTGATACCATATTTGATTCATTTATTCTTGTGTTTCACTTTGCATGTTTTGACTTCCAGAATAACTAAGTCACTCTTCCTGAATGATTAAGTTATTCAAACCATCCACAGTCGGTCATATGTTGGAAGTAGATATGAATCAAGACTGTCATGGGTTGGTTTGTAGAGGTCCAAGTTGGTGGACAAAGTGGTTCTACAACACTCATGAGTGCTCATAAGTTCTGAGTATTGGATTCAACCCGCGCTCATTTGAATCACTTCATGGATTTTATCACGAGTGATCATGAGACGATAATATCTTATATTCTTCAAACCTAGAGATATGAGTTGTTACTATGAGTTGGTTATACATTGATTGCACGAAAACGCATTGGTAACTCGATGTTATAAAACGTGCCTTTGTGTATGATTCAACAAGTAGTAGAACAAGCCATATGAGTCGAAGTTTATCCATTCCTTTTACCTTCGGGATAAAAGCGATATCTGTGGGCCCCTCGATGATTTAGCGATGACACATGTGAGTGCTTGGCCAAGCCAAGACTGATTTGATTTGTTCAATCAGTCAGTCATCATAAATCGAAAATCGGGAAACAACAAATGGACAGAGAGAATGATTATAATCCATGTCGCAGTCCATATGATATCTAGAATGGAGGAATATATGATCCCTTATCTAATGGACAAGTCATTGACAAAGGTCAGAGTTCATTGACAAGATCAGAGTTCGACAATGGCTTTAAGAGCTACGATTGCCAGTTGGTTTTTGAAGTCATACTCAATAATAGTTTTAGACTTATCCAAGTGGGAGACTGTTGGATTAATGTCTAAGTCCATAACCATATTTGGTATGTACTTGACCCGACCCGGCATGGTCCATTTGGGTTGCACTTCACCGATACAATTTATATGGATAGTCTTTTGAGAATAGTATATTTATGATTTATATTAATATATTATAAGTTCTAATATATTAATATATAATCATATTATTTAATTAGTATTGATCAAGAATTAATTTATAATTAATTAAGTGATCAAAAGGAACTAATTAAATATGGACTCTTAGATATATATATATGTGTAGTGGGCCAAGTTCATTTAGGTTGGGCTAAGTCTTCATGGATAGTCCATGGAGCTTTAACCCATGGATCCTAGGAAATGAAAGGTCATGGGTATTAGGGTTTAACCCTAATCCTCCACACTATATAAAGGGTCTTATGGTTCATGAAATTAGGCTAGTGGCTAGTGTGGATACACTAAAGAGGGCAATAACCGATTTCATAGTGTGAGCCAAGTATCCATATTCTCTAAAGGTTTTCCAAGGTGTTTTGGTGATTTGTGATTCCACTTGAGGCTTCCACACTATTGGGGCTAAGCTCTTAAAGCTTGAAGACATCAAGCTACATCAAAAGGTATGTCATCTAACTAGAACTTTGTAGTACAGGTGCTTCATAATATGCTAGTTAGGATGAAACCTTGGAATATTTAATATTTGCATGTATAATAGAGAAAACATAGATCCAAGGTTTATAGGGTTGCATGTACACCATAGGAGTGTTAGAATGCTCAAAACCCAACAGCATTTTCGTAAATACATTGTTATAACTGCATCTTGCAAATGGTTAGGAATGATATTTCAAATGTACATTATTATACATGCATCTTTTTGAGAAAGGTTTGGAGATGGTAATTCATAAGCAAACTGTTGATAAAACCATTACATACCAAAGCTTACACATGAGACTTAGTTTCAACATACTTACTGATGGAAGGTCTAAACCCATACAAACATTACAAAATACCTAATTACTATAATTTAAACAACCAAACCATAATTTAAGTTTCAAAAGACCTAATTACCCAAACATCCAACTAATTATTTAACAGAATTTCCAACCCCCTTTCCCTTTCCTTGTGTCTTCCCCTTTGCCTGTGTCTTCCCCTTTGGTCCAACTTCACCAATGCCTCCCTTCCCTTTACATGTTCTGGAATTGTGCCCCTTGTTATGACACTTTGAACATGTGACTGCAAGAAATTTCCTACTGAAGAAATTTTCTGCCCCTTGTTATGACACTTTGAACATGTTATGGAATTGTGCCTCTTATTCTCTTCTTTTTTGACCTCCCAACCTACACATATGCATATATTATAGTTAAAACATAAACATACATGTTGGCATTCAAAGTACATATTTAGCCTAGTTGACATAACAACCTGTGTGTGATGTTTTGGTGGAGTTAAAGTGAATGGACAATCACTTTTTGGCCATATTAAACGACCATTTATTGGATCAATTTTGTTTAGATACATGGCTCTCCATGTTGATAACTTATAGCAAGGATGGACCCAATCCTCAACATTAGGAGCATCTTCTCCATTTTCAATTTTGTTCCATATAGCAGAAACAACACGCCTACATGGAAAACCTGTAATATCCCAGAACATACAAGTGCAACTTCTTTCATTTAGGTTCACCACATACTGATCCTGCCATGTGCTTGCAACTTGGTACTTTCCTCCCCCATTATACTTAGCTACATACTTTGTTGCTTCAGACTTAATCTCCTCTAAAATTATAGTTGCAGTAGTACTTAGTTCCCCTTAACACTTATTTATTTCCTTTTGCACAACACACAATCTCTTCATGAGATACTCTCTAATATACTCTAAGCAGGTGATGATTGGTTTATCCCTACCTTCATCTACCTTAGCATTGAATATCTCACAAAGATTATTCAACAAACAATCAGTGTGTGCCCTACCTGTGTAAAATATACTCAAAAAGAAAATTACACATTTTATATTAAAAACTTAAAACTCAATAACTTGTTAGTGACATACCACTGAAGTTAGATTTAGACCATGTCTCTGCAGGAATCTTACACAACCAAGAATGAGCTTCATCATTAATTTTCTTCAAATCATCCATTGCATATTAAAGTGATTTAATGTTGTGTCTCTACCACATTCCCAAACCTTTTCACTCAACTCTTTTCATTTCCATTGTTTCTTCATATTCTCCTGAATATGCCTCAAACAAAACCTATGTTCTGCATTGGGGAATACCTTTGCAACTATTGGTATTATCCCCTTAACAAATACAAATATAGCCAATTTCATTTATAAAAATAGAAAGTAAGGTACACTAACATGAGATATAATGAGGTAAAACATACCTTTTGTCTATCAGAAATGAAGGTAAATTTTGAATTTGCTCCCAATTACAAGTCTTCTCCTAACAGTTCCATGAACCAGGTCCAAGAACTAGTTGTTTCTGCCTCTACCACTGTATATGCTACAGGCTATATTCCATTATTTGAGTCTAGACCCACATCAGTTAGTACCTGCCCAGGATATGGGCCTTTCAAGAATGTACCATCCACTCCCAGGAAATCCCTTAACCCAACTTTGAATCCTAACTTCAATGCACCTAGACATACATATATTCTTCTAAAAGTGCTTGTAGTAGTTGACAAGAAAGGTTCATGATACACATCTATCCTAAAAGTTGTACCCGGATTAGTGTTTTGCAGTTACAAAGCATAATCCCTCAGATACCCATATTGTAGTTGGTAGTCCCCACTAATCATACGTTCAGCCATTTGCTTTGCCCTAGCAACCTTTTGAACTTACATACCAAGCTCCAACTTCTTACAAAACTCATCGTGTAAAGATTTTATTGGAATTCTAGGGTTACTCTGAATTTGTGGAACAATTAAGTTTGCTAAATATTTGGAAGTACAAGCTTTAACTGATCTCGTCTACAAACAATTATGGACATCGTGTACTGTTTTCACCAACCAATCCTTATTCTCATCTGACCTCGAGATTTAGACTGCCCAAGGACATTTTCCTTTTTTACTAATCACATTTTCTTCCCTTGCACTTTACCTTACTTCTAGTTGAAGGGCCACCACATTCAACTGTTTTAGTAGATTGGCCCACAACACCTCCATATTTCACCATTATCCCGATTTTATCATTTTTTGCTAAGTATAGGGACCTCCTTGTTTTTACAGCATGTGAATGCATGTAATCCACAACTTCCTTCTTTGTTTTGAAACACTTCCCCATCCTATACGATTTTAAATGGATTTCCCCATGTGAGCATGGAGTTGATCTGTTAATCTCCTTAAGAATTCTTGTCCTTTCATCTTCATAAAATCCTACAAACTGGTAATCATCACTTTGAATAACTTCCAACTCTTCATGAACTATGTCATTCCTTACAGTTTTGGTTTGCTTGTTTAAAATTCCATGTTCATCTACATCCACAACACTTTGGAATTCAATCATGTCTACATCCACATCAAATTGCAAGTTAGACTCATGTTCAATGTAGTCACTATCATCAGAATCATCACCACTTTAATCAGAACCATCTCCATTCTGAGTATAGAAAGCATCTCCACTATCATCACTTAACATGCCCTCTAGAATTTCCATTTCTACTTGATTATCTTCACCATTTGGTACACTGTACTCAACATCAAAGTCAGCATAATATGAATAATCCTCTGTAAATGCTTCAAATTCATCAAGTCTTACACTTTGTTCTCCACCAATATCTTCACAAATTGGTTCCTTTGTATGATTAACTAAATTACCCTTACACACTTCTTCTATGTGGCCCATGATCACTCCTTCATTCACATCGATGACATTACTTTGTTGGCTAACTTGTGACATAACATATGGAACAATAGTCTTGGAATGATCTTGACTTTCATCCATATCTATTGCTAATTACATGCCAACAACATGGTTGACATGGTGGTTTAAATAAAGCTTTTTACTATACGATCCTACTTCTCTTCTACAAGGTTTTTTCTATTAAGTTCTTTTGACACACTCTCAGGTCCAACTCCTTAATAAAAAGTTTGGAAGGAGACTTAAAATAAGTAGGTACCCTAGTCTGAAAATTTCAATATACACCTTTACAAGCCTGTGTTTAGGGACATACGAAACCAATTTAAGTACGTCTTGGTCATTACCTAAAGGCAATAACCTGTAGTCTAAGGAAAATTCAGGGATACAAAAATGGTAGTAAAGGGTCTATTCACCTTTGTACCATAATTCTCGAACCATGTCATCAACTTCATGGACTGAAAATAAATCAGTGTCAACGTCATCTACATATGATACAGTACCATCGATGTATTTCCTTCCAGGTGACTTGGTGAAGACACCACTATAGTGTATCTTCAATGTGAAATAGTTGTCATATCCCTCTGCAAACACAAAAATAGACAGGGTAAAGAAGATGATTTATCTTCATGAATACATTCAAGGAAAACAAAAACTGGTTTTTTTTTTGAAAAATCTTACCGTATCTCGATTGTAAGTCCTTCAAGCACATATTTTTTTTCACGTAAACACCATATTGAGAGAACCATTGTCCTTTACTGCTATGTAAACCCAATACCCCAATTTCATGTCTTGGATGAGAGTGATTTGCTAAAGATGAAGTCACTGTATTGTGGGAGATGAAGAGTGTTTGGGAGTTGACGTGAAGAAGACAGTAGCATAATCATTTCCCTCATTAAAGAAGAGGGCACACGCGAAAAGACCAATTTGGCTTTATATTATTTTAATGAAATAAGATTTAACGGTGGGGCACTAACGGTACGAGGGATAAGGACCTACTTTCAAAAGTTTTGAAAGCACAAGGACCAACTATGACGTTTCTAAACCACGAGGACTAAACTTCAGATCTAGGGAAACCATAGGGATCATTTATGATGTTTTTTCATATATATATATATATATATATATATATATATATATATATATATATATATATATATATATATATATATATATATATATATGGAAAAGTGAATATACCCTTAAAGGTATATAAGCTTAGGTACCCAAACTCACATACTACGTCGTTTTATATCATATAATACATTCTAATTGTCCAATGTTCTTATAATTTAACTTCTAACTTGATTTTACTTCCATGATATTTATAAATTACACATTTATCTTCCTCTTACATAATTTTCATTTTCAATTACAATATATATAGCCTAGTAGGTGTTCGGAAAAAAGATGTGATGTAAGAGAAAGATAATAGTGAAATTTCGAAACCTTTGAAAGTACATCAAGTTAGGGGTTCAAGTTTTAAGAACATTATAATGAATATATCAAACAAAACGACGTATTATGGTGTGTTTGGGTACCTAAGTTTATATACCTTAAGGGTATATTCACTTTTCCTATATATATATATATATATATATATATATATATATATATATATATATATATATATATATATATATATATATAAGGGTGAGATCTGTTGAGAACTCATAGTTTCCCGAAAACCCGAAAACTAAAGGTGGAACGTTAGATTAAAATCAATTAATTAAGGGTATGATCGTCATCTTACCAATCTCATTTAATTTTAATTTTTGGTGTTATTGGAAATATTAATAAAAATGTCTAAAAAATAACATTATCTATTAAAGTTTCGGATTTTTTTTATAAGAATAACAATTTTCTAATTTTTTTAAAATGCAGATTTTTTAATTTTTTTTAGAAAACATGAATTTAAAAAAAAAATTGAAAAAAATATTTTTTTTAAAAGCTGCAATTTTTTTTAAAAACAATAAATTTTAAAGATCGGTAAATTTTTTTTAAAAAAAAGAACTGAAATATTTAAAAAAAACTATAATTTTTTTAACCAAAAATCAACATTTTATGTGCATATATGCATCTTTTTTCAAGTGCATATATGCATATTTCTTATAGTATAATATTCATAAGTAAAACATAAAAAAAACTTATTTTTATTACTAATCTGTAAACATAATAGTACATGTATTTTATTCGATATAAAACAAAATATAAAAAAACAAAAAATGCTACAAAGATTCAAAGTGTTATCATTTCTTCGTGTAAAAAATTTCATACTTTCTTCAATTTGTCACTTTTAGCCTCTGCAATATTTTCCACAAATTCTTCCAAATGTACAAGAAAATTAAAAAAAAAATTGATTAATGCAAGAACACTCACAAAGCATATGTATGTATCATGTAAGATTCACATGTGATTATATAATGTGATATTCACCTCTGATTGTATCTTTTTATATTCAAATATGAAATTCACAAGAAAATTTTAAATAATATTTAACGAAGAAAACTCACACAAAATGCATGTGTGCATATAGACGTAATTCATATGTGATTCACTTGTGATTCATATTTGATTCACTTGTGATTTACATGTGATTCATATGTGAATCACGTGTAATTCATATGTGACTCACTTGTGATTTACATGTGAATTACATATGATTCATATGTGAATCACATGTGATTTACATGTGAATCACATGTGATTCATATATGATTCACTTGTGATTTACATATGAATTACCTGTGATTCATATGTGAATTACATGTGAATCACATGTAATTCATATGTGATTCACTTGTGATTTACATGTGAATCACCACATACCTGATGTTATAGTAAGTAAGACAGACAAAACAACATACCGGTATATCTACATTCTTTATTAACAAACAATAATAAATGAAGACCTAGTTATAGAGTCTAATGTCATACAAAACCACAACTTATGGCACATTTTATGCATATAATAGGAATGTGAAAAAAGGAGCATAAAAATTTCAGCAAGTCAAATAAATACCTGATGAAATTAAATAAGAATATTATTGTTGATAATATATCTCTCCACTGAAAGAGCAACAATGCACCCTGATCCAGCTGTAGTTATGGCTTGCCTCCATTCATGGTCATATGTAATAGTTTTCAAAGTATAATTGGTCACACCCCCACCGAGGCGGCGGAACATGCCGGGCTGTGCGACTAAGTTCATGGATCACAGATAAACTGAATATATAACACAAGTACAACAATAAACAAAACATCATTTGTATTCCATCTTTAAGTTTGAATACGTGGTTCTTATAAATAATAATATAATATATGAATTGCCTTAAAAAGGTAGGCAGACATAACAAAAAGTAGTAAACTAAATTTCCTGAGATCCATGATTATCCATCGTCTGAATTTGCGTGATTACTGATTCCCTGAGAATACATGTAGTTTTGAGGGTCAACACAAGGTTGGTGGGAGTTATAGGTTTTCTACTAGCAACAGTAATGATACTTTGAAAAGCGTTCAAAAAGTATTTTCTTTATAAGTAAACCATATTTAAATAAGCTTTGAAAAATCCAAATTGTGTGTTGGTATAAGTAAATTTATGCTTAAAACGGTTTTGAAAGAATCAAGTTTACGAGTGGTAGTATGAGTGAGAGAGATTCGAGTTAATGTTTATAGTGAGTTCTATAACCGAGCTATGTGACTGAATGTACCCTGCTACAACGCTTCATTGGACGTTGTAGTAACGATTGTAGACACTTATCACCCGCTTCGATTGACCGGTCGAGGTTGTGGGTAGCAATCGCAGGTGGGGATGTCAACCCCGTATAGATCTATACATATGTATCTAACTCCGAAGATTAACGGTTATAGTAGTGTGGGTATGCTAAATGTTTAGACTTTAGCTAATGAATAGTGTCTCACTATAAAGCTCTTAACTAAGGTATGAATAGCTCTCATCCCTAACTTAAAAGTGGATAAGTTCTAGGCGTATTGAATTGTGTAGAGTTTATAAAAGTCGAGCATAATTGGTATGCATGTATAGTATAAGGCACTAGCTTTAATAAACTAAGTACATTTCTTGTATAAACTTTTTACATATGCATGTATAGTTCAAATCCCTAGGAACACTATAAAGTTTTATGACATGCATTTTGTGAATCACAATGTCACATAAAAATCATAGGGTTGTAAAACGGAATATATTATTTTTAAAAGTTGTATTATTTTAACAACATAACATATGAGAATATTGAATTTTAAAATTAGTTTGTGTTCGTAACATATAAAAGTTAAACCAATAGTTTATAAACTAGTTATAGTTTTTACATAAAATAATACTTTATGTGTATTTTGTATTATCTAGCATAAGTAGTACATGTATTCTCCCCCGAAAATATATAAAAGAAGGGTCGTAATACTCACCTTAAAATGTAATTGTCGATTGTTTTTGAGAATTGATGCGAGAAAACCGGGATGTATTGTCGTGAACATAATACTTCAAGATAAATTTAGTTTCATAAGGAAATTTTAATATATATATTAATATATGGAGGGTTATTTGGTAACTTAACCAAAGTATAGGGTCCAATACTAATTTAGATAAGTTAAACAGACTTAGTTTGTAAATGATTTCCAATTAAGGGCTAAAAATGGGTCATTTAATTTATAAGATTTAAATCTTGGACTTATATTCATAAATTTTTCAAGTGAGGGTAGTTTGTGACGTTTTTAAAATAAAGTTTGAAATGGTTAGGACTAGTTTTGAAAGATTTCTAAGAGAGGGGTGAGTTTAGGACATTTTAAAATGAGGTTTAATGGCTTAGGACTTAAATTGTAAGGATTTTGAGTTGAGGATTAAAATCGATTAAATTGAAATCAAGTTTGTTTAACAGGAGGATTAATCCTCATGGTGCTTCACGTCGATACCATGCACACAAAAAAACAAAGGTAAATGGTCCTGTGGCTTCTGATCAATCGACGAAGGGTAAGAATCAAACATAAAACAAGATGGTAGTGGAGGTTACTTACAACATCAACAGGTGTAGATGGTCAGTGGTGGTGGTACACGACGGTGGAGGGTGGCAGAATGTGGCAGTGGGTTCCGGTTATGGAATTCTTCAGTTTCTTCTTCTATTTCGAGCTGAAATCGACGAGGAGAAGGGTTGGGCTGGTGGTGGGGCTTAAGGAGGGGTTATAAGTGAGGTGTTTGGTGGGTTTAGGTGGTGGAACGGTGGTGTGTATGTGGTAGAGTGATGGTGTTGTGTGTGTTACCGAGAGAGATAGAGAGAATGTAAAAGAGAGAGAGAGAGAGAGAGTAAGAGAGAGAGAGAGAGAGCGATAGAGATTTGAGAGAGGAAGAAGAGAGCTGAGATTGTGAGTCTGTTATGTGGCTCCTAATTCTCTCTATTTATAGTAGAAGGTGTCCAAGGAAGCCCCATACTTCAATCAAGTGTTAAACACTAAACTAGTCATTCCTAGTCCTTTATGGTGGAGTGTTGGGAAAAGGGTGAAGAGGGTAGAGTAGTCACGTGGGCAAGAGGGATAGGGCAAGAAAAAGAACTGATTTCTCTACTAGCAAAGCCATGTGGTCCCCGCATGAGGTTACACTCTCATTAAGTGCCCAAAAACACACATAATCGGGTGCATCGGGATCCAAATGTCGATAATTTTTTATCGAGCGTGCCGATTGATAGATTTTAATTCATGGATTTCAGAAACTCAAACGGATTAGTTTTTCGAGTTACGGAACTCCGGGAAATCGCGTTTAAAGTTTCACGTCTAAATAGCTCGTAACGCTCGATTTTTCGATTTTCGCAAATATTTTTGCTAAAAATATTTTGAGGATGAAATTAAATATTAGGCTATAGCGTGAGTCCAAAAACGCTATCGGAATTTCCATCAGAGGTGTGTAAGTGCCTCAAAGTATCGATTCGGTTTTACATAATTAAAGAAAACTAGTGTTTTACTGTTTGTTTTCTTAAAATTGTCGTATCTTTTGCATACGAACTCTGTTTTGGACGTTCTTTATATGTTCGGAAACAGGGGAACATGTAATATAATGTTTTAATGTTTTCTTCGCTCATAACTGCTTAATACAAATTTTCAGTTTTTCAGACGCATTAGCCAATGTTGCAGTTTGAGCTGTTTGATTTGTTTGATAGTTTCCACATTTAGAAGTAAGGTATCGTTTGATATCTTATAATATTTGAAATGAACTCCTTTATTTTACATTAGATGCACTAAAATTGAATGAGTTAAATTACAAAAAGATTTACTGTAATTTAGTCGTTCGTAGTCTATGACCTTAATTCTAGGATGTCACATAATTTATTGTTTGTGATATTTTTCTGTCATATTGATGAACCAAAGAGAATAAGTAGGCTTCTTTTCTGATCTGTTAACCACTTTTACGATAACACAACATCACTAATACTACTTACAAATTGAATAAAAGAGTGCAATCCTCCTGCCAAAGTTATAGAAGCAACAATAGCAGAACAATATAATCGGTTCCATGTTTTCCTACCTTATAAATGAAGATATCATCCATATGAATTGGTAAGATAATTACAACCTTATATAATTAGGGAATTTGACACATTGATATCAAAGTTACCAACCAGAAGCCAATAGAACTATCAACATTTTCTTAAGTGGTAGATTATTTCTATGCCAATTACTAGTTACTCGTTTTGCACCTCTGCATGTTGTAAAATCCATACAATTCATGAATAATTTAGGCTTTTTAAAACCAACCCAGATTCATAAATTGTTTGCAACACATCCAGATCATCATTGTTTAAAAATTGTTTTCAAAATAAACAATATCAGAGTTTTCCCAGAAATCAAAATCATAACATGTGAGGATGTGTACGGTCACGCCTTTGCCTTCCCGCGATCATCTGAGGTACCTGAAACAATAATCCATAAATGTAAGCTCGAAGGCTTAGTGAGTTACCCCCAAAATACCCATACACAACAAAACACATATTGTAACAAACAACATACTATGGGTCCCATCAACCATCGGGTTGGAATACCCCAGGCCCTTAACCGTCGTGTTGGAATGCCAAAATACTATGGGTCCAATCAACCATCGGGTTGGAATAGCCCAGGCCCTCAACCATCGGGTTGGAATGCCAACATACTATGAGTCCAATCAACCATCATGTTGGAATACCCCAGGCCCTCAACCATCGGGTTGGAATGCCAACATACTACGAGTCCAATCATCCTCGGGATGGAATACTCTCGGCCCACAACCATCGGGCTGGAATGCCCACATATTATGAGTCCAATCATCCTCGGGATGGAATACTCTCACTACCAATCAAACATGTGCACCTATATCATATAATCATATAACAGTCTATAGAGACAACATACTAGGCTCCAATCATCCTCAGGATGGAAAACCCTCAACTACCAATCAAACATGTGCACATATAACAGGTAATCACATAACACTCTACAAACAGTCAAACCGATCTACAGATCACTAAACATAGCAACATCCTATATACCAGGATACCGATCTAACAGATCATAACAGCATAGAAATATCCTACATACCAGGATACCGATTTAACAGATCATAACAGTAACAAATCAGGATAACAATCCAAAGGGTCGGCCTTGGTGCCTTAGACCCTGTTGATATAGTGAGAAGAACTCACCTCACAAGTAGCACTGACTGAAAAGGTCAACCTCTCGAATCACAGCTCCAAACTCGACCACCTACAACCACCATAGAACCAATTCTATCAAGTCCCGAATTACCAAAATACCCTTAGAAGTCAAACTTGGTCAACCCCGGTCAAAGTCAAAGTCAACAGTCAAGGTCAACAGTCCATGTTGACCCAACTCGTCGAGTGCATCTAGGAACTCGCCGAGTTCCTTCAGAACTCAAAAAAATCCAGTGAAAACTCAGGTCAACTCGCCAAGTTGTCATAACAACTCGTCGAGTCCATGCAATGTCCAGAAGATCGAGGAAAACCCCAATCTAGTCGAGTTATCTCATCAACTCTCCGAATTCACTCAGAATTCAGAAAACGGGAAAAATCTATCCAACTCGTCGAGTTGGCTAAGCAACTCGTTGAGTTCCTTCGACCCTTTTCTCATTCAGACGCTTTTAAGCGAAACCAAGGCTCCAAACTATAGATCTAGTCTTCTAAGGCTGAGATATCACGTAAAGTTGCAAGCTTTACGTCCATGCATGGCATATAGGGCTAGATTGCTAGAGCAAGGTTCGGTTAAGGGGGTTTAATGCATAGAAGTTGGACAAAGTTTGATAAAGCTTGAGTCTTTAGGCCTAAGGAGGCCTAAGGTTTCTAGATCTGGAGCCATGTCCTCATGACAAGCTCAAATCCGAGAATGACTCCAAGATGTACCAAAAGGACCATATTCTTTCATAAGAGTAAATCTAAGTAAATAGAGGTCAAGGTAGCAGCTTTATTCCTCAAGATGGCTGCTACAACAATGCAAAAGCCGGATCTACATCCCCTTCCTTCAGCTATGCAGTCACCACTTCAAGCTTCTTCAAGAAATGCACCAAATCACACTCTTTAAGCTCACAAACACTCAAGAAAGTAGTAAAGCACGACTAGGGTTTCTCTCTGGATAATAAGGTGGTAAGAGAGGCTGGTGAGAGAACTTAAGGTCCTTTAAATAGGGTGCAAACCCTAAATATTAGGGTTTTCATGCACAGCCTCAACTCGTCGAGTTGGGGTCCTCCAACTCGTCGAATAGGTTTTAGAAAATGTGCGGCCTTCTTGGTTTCTACATGACGAGTTGGAGCCTCCCAACTCGTCGAGTTCTAAGGAAAAATGCATAAAATCCTTAAAATTTTATTCCTGAAAATCGGTATGTTACAACTCTCCCCCACTTAAATTCAGTTTCGTCCTTGAAATCATCCTTTTCCATCCCTGGCAATCCCGACACCCTGAGGGGTACCTCCGCAAATCGTACACACCATGACCTTCCCAAGCTGGCTAAACTCAGCAGAAAATTTCAACCCGAAGAAAGTAAATTCATAGCTCCATACAGCGAGCTATTCCTACTTCACCTGAAAATCTGTAGTCTGGAATCTCGAACTTGGGCTGACTCCCTGACAGACCGCCCATACTAACCATTGCTGAATCTATTCCCCATATGCTTAAGCCGACAACTTACCCCGGAAAACCTGAGGTTCCCTCCAGAAAACAAAATCACATATCGTAGGCTGCTACCAACAATTCTTTTCTTAACAAGAGGGGATACATATTCTTTCAAGAGAAGGTTCACTCTGATGTCCAAATTTCCAGGGATATAATGAACAAGGGAAGAACAACTGGGAGACGAACCCTTTTAGTGCTGACAGGACGATGCTTCCTTTAGCTCCCAAACCAACATACATATCACAACCAACTAATACGCATTAACACCCATACCTGGCCCAATTAGCCTCGGGCTGGAATACCAGGCATGCCTACGACGGGTCCAGTTATCCCTGGGATGGAATAACCTCCTATCACGCACAATCAACCCTCGGGTTGGAATACCAAACACGTCAGGTCCAATCAATATAGGGTCTGGTCATCCTCGAGATGGAATACCCTAGATTGGAATACCACTATATACATAACTTGGGTCCTAACTCCTAACTTGGGATCCAAGGACCTACCCTTGCATTTCGCCCAAAATCTTCTGATTCATCACAACCAATTACGGCTCACCCGAGCCCCAACAATGTATCCATTCTGAAATCGCTCTCAACAGGAGAAATAAACCATTAAGTATTACTAGGCCCTCAGCCTATGACTAAAATACTCTTACGTGGTTCTCAGCATAGGTCTGGATTGCCTCTGGGCCCACAGCATGAGTCTGGTATGCCCTCCCTGGCCCTCAACTCATCACTGGAATGCTCCTGATAGCTTATCGACACTGTCGTCGTCACATCAGTCGCCCAACACTCAGGGCCTGAAGGTACTCACCTTCCTCCATTTTTCCAAAAGGCCAAATCAACGTCTCACGCCACACCAAACAAACACCAAAATGCTGAAACCTGCCTCACACGATTCACTTATAGAACCAGCTGCTACCCAAACAAAATCTTACGAAACCATGGTCGCACATGACTCGTGAATAGGATGATGGTCGAACTCTAGATCCAATTTACGGGCTATAACCCCAAACCAACCATGCGCGTAAGTCGAACCAAACCCCAATGCCACCTAGAACATCCACATATACACACGAAGAATCCCCACCATGCACATACCTAGGGAACCCCTAACCTGATGTTTGATTGCCCCAAACCCTATACTTAATCAAGATTTGACATATCCCACTAATACAAGACCAGTTCAAGAAGACTTCTAAGGTTATCCCGAAGGTCGCCAAAGACCCGATCCCGATACAAATCAGAATTCCACTTCACCTTTGAGGGTAATCATACCCCAAGGACTGAGGAACATAAATACAATGCATTGGGGAATTGGTGTCATATTCCTAGATTTTTAACTACCGTCTCTTGAACCTTTCAGAGAATTCCCCGCTGAAGACAAACTCAACAAACAATGGCCTCGAACACTCCGACACCTCAACCAGGGAACCACAAGTCCACCTGGTGTTGATCATTCCCGCTTCTGAAGAGGTTCTCTGATTAATGCATGCCCATCCATTCTGGAATCCGTAATTCGAACAGTAACAGGAAAAACCTTCAATGGATGACGTTCAACTTGAGAATACCCAATTCTCCCCGACTTAGAACACTAACCACCACCCACTGGTGGTGAAGCCAAAACATAACTTAATCGTCCTAACCAGGTATTTCTATAATCAACCTTGGAATAAATAACATGCACTAAAATATGCTCCAGATACGGAATAAACAACTTCCAGAGAAATCTGAATTCCAGCTGAAGACCCCCGAACTTCCAGTTTGTAATTTCTTACAAAGAATAAGCAACTACCTGATTCTTGATCCTCACATAACTTCATTGCTTGTACTCCAAAAACAACCTAATATTTAGCTTTCCCATTCCATGACCCTCATATGTCCTAATGACTAATGCAGAAAGCATACAAAAGCTCACAATATAAACATGAACAATAAGATAAGAGATAAAGACATACCAACTACTACATAAGGTGTTGTCCTGGCCTCCTTAGCGGTGAGTTGGAAGGCGCGTCCCTGAGTCCTCGAGGGATCTGTCCTACCCTAGCTCCCGTCTGTGATACTCAAGGTAGCCGGTGCTAGAACCGGCACCAACCTGGCAACTACAGGGGCACTGGGCCTTCATATGGCCCGCCTGCTCACAATGGTAACAAAGTCTGACACTAGACGTTGGAGTCTGCTGCCTATAATCCTTTGTAATGTGACCCTCCTTGCCACACCTGTGGCATCCTGAAGAAGATCGACAAACCCCATCATGCACCTTTTTGCACTTCCCACAAGTGCGACCCCTCTAAATCTCATGCCTGAAGTCAGCAGCCTTAAACCATTTCGACATAGGCTGTGACTGCGTCGGGGGCCTGTCTCTGCTCCCTCAACTGAAGCTCAATCTCCAGCTCGCGCCGCCTGGAGGCCTTTTGTAATTCCAACAAAGTATCACATCTCTAAGTGGACACGAAATGTCTGATATCCTTCTTAAGCATGCTCATATATCAGGTCATCTGGGCCTGCTTAGAAGCGAACTCAAGGAAAAACATCGCCCTCTCAGTAAACATCCAGGTGATCTCCATCACCGACTCAATACCCTGTCGCAAATCCAGAAACTCTTGAGGCAACCTCTTGCGCTCAACCCGAGGAATGTAACGAGTGCGGAACATCTCCCTGAACTGATCCCATGATACCGCAACTCTCTGCTCATCAGAATAAGACCCTGTAACAAGTCTCCACCAATCCTTTTCTCCTGACCTCACCAGGTTCAAAGCGCACCTGACCCTCTGGTCAGCAGGGCATGAGCACGTGAAAAAGCATCCCTCAATGTCAGATAGCCACCTCATGGCTAAGATCGGGTCATGTACTCCATCAAAAGTCAGGGGCTTCGTGTTATCGAAGTCCCGATACTGAAAAGCTCGACCGGTCCCACTACCCACGACTGCTACGGCGGCGGAAGCTACAGCGGCAGCCGTCTCAGCAATGGCTGCATAGCGCTCATCAAAGTACTCCACCATAGCAGTCTTAATAGACCCAAACATCTCTGGCAGCTCATCCCAGAAAAGTGCAGCAACCTCCTCATACAGGATCTCCCGAATCCTAGTATCCAACTCCTCTGGTCTCATCTGACCAATGGTCTCGGGCACTGCTGGTCCACCCTGATCGCCCTCTCCTAATCCCGACCCGGATCCGGTCACAAACCGCCTCGTAACCAACATGTTGAAAATATACCAGGAAGATATCAGACACCCCATATAATAATGGGGAAACAACACCCATCAAAACCCTAGGGGTTGTGACTTCCTTGCTACGCGTATGGGTCCTATGCTTTCAGTAGTACGGGCCCATACTACCTTCCACACCTACCCATATTTTTCTCAAGTATCATCACAACGCCCTAACAATATACATAAGCATAGGCGAGCGCTCAATCCTCACTCTTAGAGGAAGGCTAAATATCTCATAACTGGCCGACTGACCCCACACAACTCATCCATGAAACTTCCACTAACCCGGCAGCACTCGTGTATGCTAGCCATACATAACACTCGACCCTGTAGACTTTCGAATACCTGATCCTACCATAATCCCTTCATCAAACAAGAATAGGAAATAAGGACAAACCAAACATTTTTAGGCTATAAGATCTTAGTTATAAAACGACCGTGATGCATACACTAAGTAACTATAGTAATTATGTCAATTTCATATAAGAACCCTAGGGTATCAGGCATCATATAATCAGGCAATCCTACCATGCAATTCCTGAAGATCCCTAGCCTATCACTAGCATGTTGTTATAACATATCACAATATCAAATAATCGTATGGTATTTTTGGGGTCTACTTACTAGCTCCGACTGATCGTACACTTGCATCCTCCTTTAGTATTTTGAAAACCATTTGAAAATCATTTTGAAAATCTTGTCCTTAGTTTGAGACTGGATTCACACGATTGTTCCTCCAATTCACTCAAACCAAGGCTCTGATACAAACTTATAACATCCATAAAATTCATGAAAAATGTAAGCTTTTTAAAACCAACCCAGATAATGAACATCCAGATCATCATTGTTTACAAATTTTTTTCAAAATAAACAATGTCAGAGTTTTCACAGAAATCAAAGTCATAACATGTGAGGATGTGTACGGTCACGCCTTTGCCTTCCCGCGATCATCTGAGGTACCTGAAACAATAATCCATAAATGTAAGCTCGAAGGCTTAATGAGTTACCCCCAAAATACTCATACACAACAATACACATATAGTAACAAAAAGCATACTATGGGTCCATTCAACCATCGGGTTGGAATACCCCAGGCCCTCAACGGCCGGGTTGGAATGCCAACATACTATAGGTCCAATCAACCATTGGGTTAGAATACCCCAGGCCCTCAACCACCGGGTTGGAATGCCAACATACTATGGGTCCAATCAACCATCGGGTTGGAATACCCCAGGCCCTCATCCATCGGGTATGAATGCCAACATACTACGAGTCCAATCATCCTCGGGATGGAATACTCTCGGCCCACAACCATCGGGTTGGAATGCCCACACACTATGAGTCCAATCATCCTCGAGATGGAATACTCTCACTACCAATCAAACATGTGCACCTATACCAGACAATCATATAACAGTCTATAGAGACAACATACTAGGGTCCAATCATCCTCATGATGGAATACCCTCAACTACCAATCAAACATGTGCACATATAACAAGTAATCACATAACACTCTACAGACAGTCAAACCGATCTACATATCACTAAACATAGCAAAATCCTATCTACTAGGATACCGATCTAACAGATCATAACAGCATAGAAACATCCTACATACCAGGATACCAATCTAACAGATCATAACAGTAACAACTCAGGATAACAATCCAAAGGGCCGGCCTTGGTGCCTTAGACCCTGTTGATATAGTGAGAAGAACTCACCTCACAAGTAGCACAGACTGAAAAGGTCAAACTCTCGAATCACAGCTCCGAACTCGACCACCTACAACCACCATAGAACCAATTCTATCAAGTCCCGAATTACCAAAATACCCTTAGAAGTCAAACTTGGTCAACCCAGGTCAAATTTAAAGTCAACAGTCAAGGTCAACAGTCCATGTTGACCCAACTCGTCGAGTGCATCTAGCAACTCGCCGAGTTCCTTCAAAACTCAAAAAAATCCAGTGAAAACTCGAGTCCATGCAATGTCCAGAAGATCGAGGAAAACCCCAATCTACTCGTCGAGTTATCTCATCAACTCGCCGAATTCACTCAGAATTCAGAAAACGAGAAAACCCTATCCAACTCGTCGAGTTGGCTAAGCATCTCGTTGAGTTCCTTCAGCCCTTTTTCTCATTCAGACGCTTTTAAGCGAAACCAAGGCTCCAAACTGTAGATATAGTCTTCTAAGGCTGAGATATCACGTAAAGCTGCAAGCTTTACGTCCATGCATAGCATATATGGCTGATTGCTAGAGAAAGGTTCATTTAAGGGGGTTTAATGCGTAGAAGTTGGCTAAAGTTTGATAAAGCTTGAGTCTTTAGGCCTAAGGAGGCCTAAGGAGTCTAGATCTGGAGCCATGTCCTCATGACAAGCCCAAATCCGAGAATGAATCCAAGATGTACCAAAAAGGACCATATTATTTCATAAGAGGAGTTCTAAGTAAATAGAGGTCAAGGTAGCAGCTTTATACCTCAAGATGGCTGCTACAACAATTCAAAAGTCGGATCTATAGCCCCTTCCTTCAGCTATGCAGTCACCACTTCAAGCTTCTTCAAGACATGCACCAAATCACACTCTTTAAGCTCACAAACACTGAAGAAAGTAGTAAAGCATGGCTAGGGTTTCTCTCTGGACAATAAGGTGGTAAGGGAGGCTGGCGAGGGGACTTAAGGTCCTTTAAATAGGGTGCAAACCCTAAAAATTAGGGTTTTCATGCACAACCTCAACTCGTCGAGTTGGGGTCCTCCAACTCGTCGAGTAGGTTTTATAAAATGTGTGACCTTCTTGGTTTCTACATGACGAGTTGGAGCCTCCTAACTCGTCGAGTTCTAAGGCAAAATGCATAAAATCCTTAAAATTTTATTCCTGAAAATCAGGATGTTACACGTGTGAATTTATCTAATGTGCTATGCAAATTATCTCCCTTCAGCTGGTTTCTGACTAAGGATGGCATGGCCAGTTTAAGTTGTGTTATAGTATATGTATGTATCACAAATGACACAACTTAACTTGCTTTATGCGTATTATTAGTTTGGTTCTTTTATGTCCATTTATTTCGTTTGTACCAAACACTCATAAACCCAAAATTCCATATATTTATTTCCACTAAAACATAGCACTTCTTTGTTTTTTTTTGTATGAATGTAGATATATATAAGGTTGAATTGGTATTTATTAAATTAAATTACCTGAACATCTCCTGCAACAAACACCCCTTCAGTTGAAGTTTTTGCAGTTCCTTCTTCAACCAAAATATATCAAACAAACAATTAATGTTATGATTTAGATGGTAGATTACCAAATGTTTAACATCACAAATGAAATTAGCATGACGTCGCCTTTTTGGATCAATGTCATGAAGGCAATTCAGAAGAGCTACAGGTGTTGACACGATTATGTTGGATTCATTAACATGCCATCCCTATAGAAAAAGAAAACAATGTAAGAAAAGAACAACTGGAGAAGAAGGAAACAAATTGGAGATTAGGTTATGGATACCACAGTTACCTGGTGTCCACAGACAGCTGCAACTCGAAGTAGTGGTTCACCATCATCATTGCAGATAGAGTTGGCCATTCGAACGACTTGCTCACATAACATGGCATTAGGGCAAAGAACAAGAGACATATAAGGCCGATTCATTTTCTGGTCGGTCTCAAGTAAATCGTTTGTTGTTGTGCTATAACATCCCAAAAATAAGACCCAAAAATTTCATTTTTCAACTAATAAAAAAAATATCTCAAAACATCATCATAAATCCCAAATGGAACAAATGTATTAAAACATCAAAAAATATCAGAGTTATCATGAAAATGTGGAACAATATCGTGTGTGCACTACGATCACCCCGAGCTCTTCGCTTTTGCACCGGAAGTTCCTGAAATATAAACTGAAAACCGTAAGCACGAAGCTTAGTGAGTTTCCCACAAATACTACATACCACACTTACCACACATATAATGGGCCCTTCTCGATGAGTGTAACAGGCCCCGACCTAACTCGCATAACTGGCTCCGCCCACTGAGTATAACCGGCCTCGCCCTAACTTGCATAACGGGCCCCGCCCACTGAGTATAACGGGCCGCACCCTAACTCACACAATGTTCCCCGCCCAACATACAAACATACAAGTATGACAAATATTAGCATACAAAATATCCATTGGGCCTCGCCCACTAAGCATACAAACACATACATATGCACGAGTCACGTAGACATATAGTACCCTATCATAATAAACCATGGGTGGTGCCTTCGACCCGCTAAACACAGTGAGGAAGACTCACCTCAGACTGTTGAATCTCACAGATAAATCTATGAATGCTGGTCCGAAAATGCCCACACTATCATAAAATAACATCCAATTAATAAATGGTTCCCGAATCATACTAAGAGTCCAAACTTGGGTTAAAGACCATTTTACACTTTACCTAACATGGCCCAGGGCCAAAGCCCAAACCAACTACTCCAAAAAAGGCCCAAATCCAAAAATGGTCACCCAAGCCCAACCGTGGCACAATCTTCCAAATTGGGCCCACATCCCTTCGTGAGCCTTAATCTAATAGAGTCCAAAATAGAAATCTGATGGCCCAACAAGGACCTAATCTCCTAAGCTCAACACATGGCCCAAAACCGAGAAGCCCAAAACCGAAGCCCACCTGCTGAGTATGCGGGGTGTACTCAGCTAGTACGCTTAGCGTACAAGCTCTAGGGCTAGTACGTGCCGCGTACCAGCTTGTACGCCCAGTGTACTCCCTAGTTGGCCACCCAACATCATTAAGCACTTAATCCGTTTATACTATACTCCATACTCTTAGATCTTGTCTCAAAAGATGATTTATCGCGTAAAGTTGGCAACTTTACGTGCATGTATGGCTTAATGGGGCTCTAGAGCTCAAAAGAGCATAAAAATGGTCTTAACACATGCATGAGTCCATATCCACCATAAAGTTTGCATTTTTATGCTTAAGGGACCCCTAAAATGTCCAGATCTAAAAGGATAAGTTTGTGAAACGACCTTAGCTCACAAGGACCAACCAAAAGGGACCAAAATATCCATAAACAAGCCCAAAAGTAAATCTATACAAGGATTTGACAAGTTATGGACTTTATACCTCAAAAGTCACAAAATAATGAAGCTAAATCTGGATCTCTAAGCTCTTCTCCAAAGAATGAGTCTTTAATCTTCTTCTTCCACTTCATCATACACAAAAACACACCAAAATGCTTCACAAGAGCTCAAAACACCAAAACAAAGGCTAAGGGAAAGATTAGGGTTTTCAAGATATGGAGGCTGGTCTAAAATAGTCAGAAGGTGGGTTTAAGATGCTTAAATAGGGAACAAACCCTAAAAATTAGGGTTTGACCCAAGCCAGCGTACACCATGCATAACCCACGTATGCCCAGCATACATGGTCGATGCCAATGATCATGGTCTAGCTAGTACGCTAAGTGTACTCATAGAGTACGCCTCGTGTACTAGGTAGAGGACCAATAATGAAAATATTCCATTAAGAAAGGGTTAAAAGAAAACTTACAAGGTCTGAATGTTAGAATTCTCTCCTATTTGAATCAGACTTCGTCCTCGAAGTCCGCTGCTCCAAATAAATCCGGATAGTGCTCCCTCATATCATCTTCCGGCTCCCACGTCCATTCGGAACCCTTGCGATGCTGCCATTGAACTTTCACCAACTCAAAAACCTTGTTCCTCAAGGTTTTCGTCTTTTGGTCAAGAATCGCCACCGGTCTCTCAATATAGTTCAGGCGGTCATCCACTTGAAAATCCTCCAATGGAACCGTTGCGGAACCCGCTAAACACTTCCGCAGCTAAGAGAAATGGAACGTGCTATGGATCTGACTGAGCTCATCTGGAATATCCAAGTGGTTTGCAACCCTGACCACCCGGCTCAAAACCCTGAAAGGACCGATATACCTGGGGCCCAACTTACCCCTTTTCCTGAATCAGATGACACTTTTTCAAGGTGACACCTTCATGAGAACCATATCCCCTACCTGGAACTCTAAGTCTGATCGGTGTCTGTCGACATAACTTTTCTACCAACTCTGAGCTGTCTGGAGCCTACTATGAACCTGCTGGATCAACTCGGTAGTCTTGAGTACCACCTCGGTACTCTCCATAACCCACTGACCGACCTCACCCCAACATATCGAGGTCTCCCGTAAAGCATCTAAAAAGGAGGCTGATCAATGTTGGCGTGATAACTATTGTTATACGAAAATTACGCTGACGGAAGATACGTATGCCAACTCCCACCAAAGTCCAAAACACACGCCCGCAACATATCCTCTAAAGTTTGAATTATCCGCTCGCTCTGACCATCAGTCTGTAGATGGAAGGTCGTGCTGAAATGGAGACGAGTACCCAACTCGTTGTAGAACCTCTTCCAAAACCCGGAAGTAAACCTGACATCCCTGTCTGAAACCACAGAAACTGGCACCCCATGTCGCTCCACGACCTCCCTGATGTATACATCCGCCAACTTCTTCGTAGAGATACTCTCCTAGATCGGGATAAAATGCACGCTCTTGGTCAATCGATCCACGATGACCCATATTCAATCCACTCCGCATGCAGTACGAGGAAATTTCGTGATGAAATCCATGGTGATCTCGTCCTATTTCCATACGGGAATCTCCAATGGCTGCATCTTGCCGTGAGGTCGCTGATGCTCAGCCTTGACTTTCCTGCAAGACAAGGACCGCTCCACATACCCAGCCACATCCCGCTTCATCAGGGCCACCAATAATTAGAACAAAGATCTTTATACATCTTCGTCGCCCCGGGATGAATGGAGAAACTAGACTTGTGCGCCTCCTCCATCAGAACCTCACGCACACTGCCCCAGTACGGAACCCATACCCCCGACGAAGAGTAAACAACCCACGACTACCATAATCGAAGGAAACCACATGACCCACAATACGCTCACTCTTCCGGTGCTCTTCCTTCATAGCCTCGATCTGAGCCTCATGAATATGCTCCAATAGCGGAGTAATCACGGTCATCCTTAAACATATATCCCTGATCGGAGTCGCGACCGTCTTGCAGCTGAGAGAATCGGCCATCACATTGGCCTTCCCCGGATGATAAAGGATCTCACAATCATAATCCTTCACCACATCCAACCATCGACGTTGCCTTATATTCAGATTTGGCTGATCCATCAGATAGCTCAGGATCTTGTGTTCCGTGTAAATAGTACAGCGGACCCCATATAGGTAATCTCGCCAAATATTGAGAGCGAAAACATAGCCCCCAACACCAAATCATGCGTCGGGTAATTTGCTTCATGAGGCTTCGGCTGCCTCAAAGCACAAGTGATGACGCGGCCCCTCTGCATCAACACTGCCCCCAAACCCGTGATTGACGCATCACAATAAACCACAAAATCTCAACACCCTCCGGCAGGGTCAAAATCGGTGCCTCACACAACCACTATCTCAAGGTCTCAGAAGCTGCCTGCTGCTCTAGCCCCCAACAAAATGTGGTCGTCTTCTTCGCCAATCGAGTCAAAGGAACAACTATCTTGGAGAAATCCTGGATAAATCTCCAATAATAACCTGCTAGAGCAAGAAAACTCCGAATTTCTGATGGAGACCTCAGAACCTCTCATCGCATCACGACCTCAACATTGGCCGGATCGACTAGAATGCCATTCTGGTTGACAAGGTGCCCCCGAAACTACACCTCGCACAACCAGAACTAACACTTGGAGAACTTTGCGAAAAGCCTCTCCCTCCTCAAAGTCTCCAACACCTCCCTCAAGTGCTCCTCGTTCTGCTCCTGGGTCTTGGAATAGACCAATATATCATCAATGAATACAATCACAAACCTATTCAACATCGGTCTGCACACGTGGTTCATGAGATCCATGAACGTGGCTGGAGCATTGGTGACCCAAAAGGCATCACCACGAACCCGTAATAACCATAACGAGTCCGGAAGCCATATTCTGCACATCCTCATCTCTAACCCTCATCTGATGATAACCCAAATGCAAATCAATCTTTGAAAACCAAGATGCACCCTGAAGCTGGTCAAATAGATCGTCAATCCTCGGAAGTGGATAACGTTTCTTCACCGTTACCTTATTCACCTCCCGGTAGTCAATGCACATACGATGAGACCCATCCTTCTTTTTCATAAATAAGGTCGGTGCTCCCCATGGTGAACTGCTTGGTCGAATGAATCCCTTGTCTAACAGCTCCTGCAGCTGTGTAGACAACTCCTGCATATCGGGAAGAGCCAACTGATACAGTGCTTTGGCTATCAGAGCCGCACCTAGAACTAGGTCAATCCTGAACTCAACCTGCCTCTCCAGAGGCACCCAGGAAAATCCTCTGGAAACACATCTGGGTACTCCCAAACAATAGGCACATCCTCCGCATTCGCCTTACCCTTATCATAGGTATCCATAACATAAGCGAAAAATCCGGAACAACCTTGTTGAATATAGCGTCTCGCCCTCGCTGCTGAACACAGAATCGACCCATGCTGATCTCTCTGTCCCTGAACCACCAACTCTCCCCCATTTGGGGCTCGAATCCTAACTAATTGTTGCTCACAATCGATCACCGCCCCCTTAGGGCTCAACCAATCCATGCCCATGATAACCTTGTTCCCACACAAAGTAATGGGAACCAAATCGACCAGATACTACTCGCTGAACAACTAGAGAATACAATCCCGATGAACCCTCGCTACCCGGAAAGATCAATCATCTGCAATCTCGACATCTAAAGGACAATCCAGCTCCCCCGGAGCTCCAGCAAACCTCTTGCTAAACGCAAGCGACACAAAGGATTAGGTAGCCCCCGAATCAAACAATACTAATGCAGAAATACCGTTCACGAGGAACAATCCTAAAATAAAACACATAAATATAAGCAGGCAATTCAATATAAATAAAGAGATAAGGAGAAGATACATACCCATCACCATGTCAGGAGCTGCATGAGCCTCCTCGACTGTCAGCTGAAAAAGCCATGCTCTTCGCCACAGGTGCATCCGCCTTGCCCTGGCGGTCGTCAGTAATCCGTAGAGTTGTAGGAGCGAGTACTGACACCGGTCCTGCTGCAGATAAAATCGGATAATGGACCTTCTTGTGGTCCCTATGATTGTAATGAAAGCAAATCATATCAGATGCCGGGGTGGTGATGGTAGTAGCAGTACAATATCTGCTGATATGACCCATCTGGCCGCATTTGAAGCAGCCAGAATCACCCACCCTGTACGCCCCATCGTGCGTCCTGCCGCACTTGCCACAACATCTTCTGGCCCTTCGATCTCGTATCAAGAACCTTAGGACTCTTACCCGAACCCTCTGCACTCTACACATAATTTGGCTTCCTCTTCTTCTCCATCTCCAGATCAATCTCTCTCTCTCTAGCCCTCGCTATCATATTCTCCAGCGTCCTGCAACTGGACCGACTTACAAACTACCGAATATCACTCCTCAGCATCTCATGGTACCTCGCCTTCTTAATCTCCTCATCCACCACATACTGCAGAACCAATAATGCCCTCTCATGAAACATCATGGTGATCTCAGCTACCGTCTCAGTAGTCTGGTGGAGATCCTGAAACTGTCACGTCAACTACTGCACCTCGATCAATTGTGCAAACTCAGCCCTGAATCTAGTCGTAAAATCATCTCATGTCATCGAATCAACAACATCATCACCAACTACACACCCAACCTCCTCCTACCAGTCTCAGACTCTGTCCTTCAGAAGACAGGAAGCAAGTCTGACCTTTTCCCCGTCGGGACAACTGCTGGTGCGGAAGGTGTTAGCAAGATCCGCTAACCACCTCCTGTTCGCTATCGGGTTATTCGCCTCGTGGTAATCTGAAGCTCCACATGCCCGGAACTCCCTGAAGGTAAATGAATGTGCCCCAATCAAGGCCACGATCTTATAACTATTAGAGCCCAAACGCTCCTCCAACAGCTCCACATTACCCTCCTTGATCGTACCGAAGATCACAAGAGTCTGCTCGAGAATGCAACATATAATCTTAGACGAAATGAAGTCTCCCGTCTAATCATCCAACTGCCCCACTCCAGAACCTGAGCCCGAGCCCTCACCAGCACCAGAACTACCAACGGGTCTGCCTCGAAGAGTATCCATACTGAAAATAGACCATATAAACCATCAGAATACGCATCAAAATATATATCGAGGGATCTCATATTCTACAAGCTTCCTGGTTTCATCGCAGCTCCCCTTGACTCGAGTACGGATTCTCTGCTTCCAGTAGTACGAGCCCATATTACCTTCCACATCTATCCGTACATTCCTCAAGGTTTGCCTTGAATCATCCAAGTCACTTCTTATTCATACATTCAACCCTCATCAAGATAAGGCTCCCAACACAAAATCTCTTCCTAGGTTTTCCTATTGAAAACTCCACACCACTCTCCGCCATCAGTTGTAGAAGGGATTCCCGCAAACTTCCTCTAACTAGCTCATGGATACAATTACATATCACCAAAACCAGATAATTCTTCGAATAAGAGGTCTCACACTACAACAGTTGGACTCAAACAAGAGCTGCACAATAGAGTTAAAACCTAACCTTCTAAAATTATTTAGTTTCCGCAATATGTAACTTAACATATTCGGTTACTAGTTAGCTGATGTTAGAGAGAATTCCTAGAAAGCCGAAAGCAAGCAGCATTCGAGCATCGAGAAATTAGAACCAAGTATAACCTAATCAGGCCATCCTATCACTGACTGATCAGTACCAGCATGCAAGTCTACAAGCTCATAGAATAGGCATATAAATGTATCTCTCCTAACATTCTATCATGCAAATACTGAGCAGATCCTTAGCCCTAACTAGCATGTGATTCACAGATTCAAAAGTCAAATCATATCAAATAACATGTATGGGTATTTTGGGAAAACTTACTTGAGCTCGGTTGGTTACATGCACCACACCCTTTCTTATATTAGAAAATCCTTTTCTTTAAAAACATTTCCTTTTTGAAAAAAATTAACAAATCCCCAGTTTGAGTTCAGACACACACGAGAGTATGTCCGAATCCCTTAAACTAAGGCTCTTATACAAATTGTAATGTCCAAAAAAATTCATTTTTCAATTAATAAAAACAATATCCCAAAACATCATCATAAATCCCAATTGGAAAAAATGTATCAAAACATCATAAAATATCAGAGTTATCATGAAAATGCGGAACAATATCGTGTGTGCACTGCAATCACCTCGAGCTCTTCCCTTTTGCACCGAAAGTACCTGAAACATAAACTAAAACTGTAAGCACAAAGCTTAGTGAGTTTCCCCAAATACCACATACCACACATATCACACATATAATGGGCCCCACCCGATGAGTGTAATGGGCCCTGTCCTAACTCGTATAACGGGCTCCGCCCACTAAGTATAATGAGCCTCGCCCTAACTTGCATAACGGGCCCCACCCACTGAGTATAACCGACCTCACCCTAACTCGCACAACGGGCCCCACTCAACATCCAAACATACAAGTATGACAAATATTATCATACAAAATATCCATTGGGCCCCACCCACTAAGCATACAAACACATACATATGAACGAGTCACACAGGCATCTAGCACGCTTTCATAATAAACCATAGGTTGTCTTTGGTGCCTTCAACCCGCTAAACACGGTGAGGAAGACTCACCTCAGACAGCTGAATCTCACAAATAAACTTTGACTGATGGTCCGAAAATCCCCGCGCTATCATAAAATAACATCTAATTAATAATTGGATCCCGACTCATACTAAGAGTCCAAACTAGGGTAAAAGACCATTTTACCCTTTACCTAACTTGGCCCAATGCCAAAGCCCAAACCAACTACTCCAAAAAGGCCTAATTCCAAAAATGGTCACCGAAGCCCAACCATGGCCCAATCTTCCAAATTGGGCCCAAATCCCTTCGTGGGCCTTCATCCAAAAGAGTCCAAAATAGAAATCTGATGTCCCAACAAGTTCTTAGTCTCCAAAGTTCCACACATGGCCCAAAACCGAGAAGCCCAAAAACCAAAGCCCACCTGCTGAGTACGCGGGGTGTACTCAGCTAGTACGCTTAGTGTACACGCTCTGGGGCTAGTACGCACATCATACCAGCTTGTACGCCCAACATAATCCCCAGTTGGCCACCCCACATCCTTAAGCACTTAATCCATTCAACCCCTACTCCATACTCTCAGATATTGTCTCTAAAGATGATTTGTCACGTAAAATTGGCAACTTTATGTGCATGCATGGCTTAATAGGGCTCTAGAGCTCGAAAGAGCTGAACAAATGGTCTTAACACATGCATGAGTCCATATCCACCATAAAGTTTGCATTTTTATGCTTAAGGGACCCCTAAAATATCAAGATCTAAAAGGGTAAGCTTCTGAAACGACCTTAGCTCACAATGACCAACCAAAAGGGACCAAAATATCCATAAGCCCAAAAGTAGATCTATAGAAGGAGTTGACAAGTTATGGACTTTACACAAAAACACACCAAAATGCTTCAAAAGAGCTCAAAACACCAAAACAAAGGCTAAGAGCGAGATTAGGGTTTTCAAGATATGGAGGCTGGTCTAAAACGGACAGGAGGTGGGTTTAAGATGCTTAAATAGGGTATAAAACCTAAAAATTAGGGTTTGTCCTAAGCCAGTGTACGCCCTGCGTAACCCACGTATGCTCAGCGTGCGTGGTCGATGCCCGCGATCATGGTCTAGCTAGTGTTAAGCGTACTCATAGATTACGCCCCACGTACTAGACAGAAGACCAATAACCGTGAGGTATTTCCACTGCCAGTCTTAGCTGCAACCACAACAGCGGTTTTGTGAAAATCAATTTCAAAAGCTCGCTATCAGAAAATCGATTTCCAAATTGTAGAAAAAAAACTCACCGACGGGGAAAGACCGGAGGAAGTCCGCAATCGGTGATTGTTGTCATCGATGTTGAGGCTTGGCTTTAAATATGTGCATCCATTGAAATGGAAATATGTGTAGAGGCATGACTGGAGGAGAAGGATAGCAGAGGGAAACAATGGAGTGATGTCTTTTTCAGATTGTGGTTACTGACGGGAGGAGATCGCCGCAGGCTAGGAGGATGACGGCGGTGGGAGGCTTCGATGGTGAGGTGTCGAGATTGAAGGCGTCCAGAGGCGGTTACAAGTTTAGGTTAGTTTGACTTAAATATGGGATTAATATGATTAGAGGAGGTTACAAGTTTTGGTTAGTTTGGCTTAAATCTGGGATTAATATGATTAAAGGGATCTGAATTAAGTTCTCCCTTGTGTCATTTTATAAAGGGATTTGAACTAAGTTCTCCCTTGTGTCATTTTATAAACATACCCCAGTGTCTTTTCTTTTTTTATTATTTACAAAAATGTCACAAGACATCTTTATCTTTTATTATTTTGATCTAACTTTCCACTTTTAGTTCTCGGTTTCTCACGATACTATGAGTTCTCAAATTATCTTATATATACTAGGTGTGAGACCCGTATATTATATAAGTTGATTAAAACAAAACGTTAAATACAAAGGAGTAAACGAAAAGTTTACTTGTATTTAAAATTTGAAATAAATGAAAATTATGAGAAAAAAATTAAAAATAAATAAACATGCAAAAAATAAATAAATTAAAATTACTTGTTTAGTTGTCAGACTCGTGTACTAAACATGTTAATTATAGCATAATGTTAAATACAAAGGCTTAAACTGTAATTTATTAAAAATTGAAATTGAAAATTGAGATTTGAAATTAATATCGTCATTATGGTATATTTAATTTATGAAAACTAAATTAATGATATACGAGAAAAAAATGAAAAATAAAGTAAATGACAAGTGACAAGTGGAAAATATATATCTCAAAGTTACCAGAAATTGATATTTGACAAATTGAAGGAAAGAATAACACGTGAAAAAATTATTTCATTTATCAGGGAGCATATATATATATATATATATATATATATATATATATATATATATATATATATATATATATATATATATAAAGAGAGAGAGAGAGTCCATGTTCCCATTTCATCATGGTCTCTACAGACAAGTTAGGGCTAGCCCATTCGGCTAACATGAAAGTTCCTAATCTAACAACTAGCTAGAAAGTTTTGAGTTCAATCCCCCTACAGAGAAAATATTTAAATTATAAATTATCTATGGTTTAAAAAAAATCATGGTCTCCACTGGTTACTCTCCATTTTGGATTTATAGCGATGATGAGATGTCGAGAAAAGGATTACATAAACACAAATTTCCCAAGGCCATGGAGGCCAAGGCCATCAAAACGGGCCCACAGCTTACGTGATCAATGGAAATTTTTTGCCGATATGTTGTAAATACGTTCAGGACAAAACATTTGAGCCTTAGTAGCTTTTTGATGGCTACATAGCTAATATCTCGCATGAGATGTCGGGTGACTTGATGAGAATTTTAAGTTGTTACCAATTGGTGGGTGATTAGATACCCATTTATTTACACCTCTTGTGTTCATGCTCCACTTGACCATGTTTCTTTTCTCAAGTGTTGCTAGTTGCCTGTAACTTTCGGTCATTTCGGGTTTTGTAAAATGAAACATGATGTAAGAAGTTTGAAGTTTCCAACAAAAATGAACTTTGTCCATCAAGGAAATTAGGGATTCTAGGAAATAATGTTTTGCCTGTTTACTTAGGATTTAAACACAAAAGGCCTTTGTTATAGTCTTGCTCTATATGTGAGGACTCAACATGGTTCACGTAGTCGATTCTTTTTTGATATGCTACGCATAACACATCATTTTGTTATCATATATATTAAAAAAAAGGAGAAAAACAGGGAGGGGGCAAGGCAAAAGGGTCCTTTCTATTTTGTTGCATGAAAAAAAAATCCTTGGTTAATTAGGGTGGCAGGAATTGAACTCAAGTACAACATGGCTAAGGTAGAGGGCATACTTTTACAGATTCCAATTATTTCTCTTTTTATGAGGAGGCACATGTCACATAATATATCAATCATGTTGGTACTGTAGATCGTTTTAGTGAACTAGCACTTCGTCATAATTGAAACATGTCAATACAAATTGATATGTTTGAAAGTGCCTCCGCCCTTTTTCTTTCATTTATTTGTTTGTTAGGTGAGTGATTGTTGCAATCAAATTATGAATGCCTAGACAAATAATTGATAAACCTCCAAAAGTATAAAGTTAACATCTTTAATCCTTTTGCTAGCCTCAAGATTCTCTAGTATACATTGTTGTTCAAAAATACATTGAACAATCTTTTGGGTTTCTATCTCAATATTCATCCTCAAGAATATAGCCATTATCTCCAAAGATATGATTTGAGCATTTTGAACAAGTAAATATAGACATCCTAAGTATTAGTACTATTAAGACCATTCGTAAAAAACAAGTACAATGTACAATGGTTACTATGTTATATGTGTTAGGGAATTTTATTTTGGGTAGGTGAATTCCCACTTGCTATTAGTGTATATATTGTATATCTTAATTAGCTTGTATGTACAACTCAATGTATAGCCATTATAGCCTTTTTGTATTATGTATATATTCCTATTTAATGAAATATTTCATTCATGAGGAAATAATACCAAACATGGTATCATAGCTGTGATAGAATTCTTTCCTTTCTCCTCTCCTTAATTGTCTCCTTCCTCTCTCCAACCGTCGGCCACCACTTTTCTCTAGGGATGAGCAAAAGGACAGAACTGGACCCGACCCGGGAACCGGCTTCGGCCAAAATCAAGAACCGAACCGGACCAGCTTTGAGAAATAGCAACGTATTTTTGCCGGTTTTTCGATTTCGGAACCGGTCTTCAAGAAATAGCAACGTATTTTGGGGTTACGGTTTCGATTTATGCCCGGTTATTGAATGTGATTATAAGCTCGAAGATCAATAACATGAATGCAAAACTGTTATGTTTTTTATATACATATACATAAAATTGTTTAATATTTAAAGTCGTATATTTTAAAAACACAATAAAACAAAATTAATGTTGAATCCTTTAAATTTTTATTTGTTGAAATCGATCGACTACATCGTTATCAGAAAGAAATCGTCATTTTCATTGAAAATGACCGAACAGTGACTCAAATGAACAATGAACAGTGACTCAAATGAACAAGTTAAATTAGTTTGATTCATATTATATTTTCATTTAAAGTTTTATTTATATTATATGTGACGAAATTTTGAAAAAGAAAAGTCATTGCACTTTTTAATTTACATGCACAAAATTAAAACTTGGGGAGTTGGGGTCGCGAGTCGTGCTTCGGTATATTCTTTGGGTTTTTGTTTTACGATCGTGTTTTTTTTGTTATGTCCAAAGTGCAAGTTCTAGTAGAAGTTCAAGCGACAAAGGCATGGGGTTTTATGTATCCGGTCCGGTTCCCGGTTTTGGGCCGGTTCCAACGGCCGGTTCTTACCGGGTCCCAGTTCCAAATATTCACGAAATTATAGTATAGGTCCCGACCTGACCGGTTCCGGGACCGGTTCCGGCCGGTTCCCCGGTCCTTTTGCTCATCCCTACTTTTCTCCACAGTTCTTCTTGCTTTCTTCTTACTTCTATCATCATGAGCAATCAAAAACCATATGAAATCACCAACATCAAGTCCTACGTTCCACTAATTCTTGATCTTAACGAACTCAACTACGAATCATGGTGTGATTTGCTCCAAACTCACTGTCGTGGCTTTGGAGTTCTAAAGTATCTCACCGGAGAGTCCAAACCCAAAGATGCCAACGATGAAGAATGGTTTAATCTCGATGCTAGTCAAGATGTGGATTTATGTGACCATGTCTTCATCCTTCATGAACATGATCCTCAAACCCGATGCCATCACTCACTGTGTTTGGGTTAGCATTAAAGATCTCTTTCGTGATAATAAAGATGCCCATACCATCGAGCTTGACAGTGAACTTTGTAGCATGTCTATTGGTGATCTCATTATCTTGTAATATTGCCAACGTATGAAGACCATCTCCGATTTACTTGCAAATCTTTACTCACCCGTCCCGGAGAAAACTCTTGTCACCTACCTCATCAATGGCCTTTCACCAATGTATGAAAATATTGATACTCTTCTCCGCCATAGAGACCCTCTCCCAACGTTTTTCCATGATCGATTGATGCTTACTATTGAAGAACATTGCCTCAATCGGGTCCGTCCATCTCAACCTCTTCATACGGATCACACATCGGCTCCAACCGTGCTTCAAACCACAGCCACCAATCCACCGCCTTAACGCCAGCAACACCGCCTGCATCAGTAGTGCCGAGACAGTTGCCGCCCTGATGCTTCCTTCTTTCTCAGTGATCTTCCTACATCACTGCCTTGACAACTCTATTCGTTGCCTTGGCAGCCTTTGGTAGGCCCATGCCTACTCCCTGGCCCACTTCTCACCAGCCCAATATGATCCAACATCAACAACAACATCATCGCTGACCAACAACACTTGCACAAACTTTATCATCCTGTGACATCCCCCATTTTTCAGAACCAGTTAAAACTTTTTCTTTAAACTTTACTAAACTGAGACGCGAAAGTTCCCAGTTTAAATAAAACACTATTGAGATAACCAAAGTTATTTCATTATATTAAAATTCTGAGGATGTCATCGTTCTTATCAAAACATACATTACAGCGTAAAGATATAAAAGGTCCTGAAATACTATAACAAGCACATCTCTTTGTTAGATGCCATTTTATGCATCTTTTAGGGTAGTTTTTATTAGCATTTATCATCATATTTTTTACATTTGCATGTCATTAGTTTAAATAATGTTAAACTCATGTCTTTTATCAGAATTCCGGTACTGCTAGCATTTTTATATGATCTTCAGGTATATCGAATGGAGTGGTACTTTGGGAGCAGCTGGATGCATATTTGGAGCCTAAACGGAGTTGCAATTGAAGAATGATGCTAAGGAATGACTTGGAGTGCTTAAGCTGAAGAATCGCGTCCGAAACGAGCCAGAAACCCATTTATGTGATCGCATTTTCTGTTTTTGCGATCGTATAAATGCATCGAAGTTTTGTAGAGCCAAGATAAGTCATATGGATGCCATCTGAGAAGAAAAAGCAATATTTGGGATCGCATAAGCAGTATTTGTGATCACATTTTTACATGAAACCCTAGAAACTTTAGAAATGACATCGTACTTCATTTAAACGCAATCCTGGATAAAATACAAAAATCTGCGATCGCATAACCCTTATCTGCGATCACATTTTTCACCAACTTTTTCCAGAAACTTTTGTCTTGAGTATAAATATGACCCGCATGATCAGATTCGAAAGTTAGACGGTTCCAGATGACGAAAAACACTTCTGAAGGCGATTTTTGATACCTTTCAGCAATTTCTGAAGATCTGAAGGCTGTGAATCATCTCACACACGTAGTTTAGAAGATTATTCAGTTCATTTTTCTTTTTTACTACTTTAGATTCGTTTTTAGCCATGTCTGGCTAAAACCTTAGTTTTCAGTTTTGCATAGACTATTACTTTTCATGTAATTAGTTTTCAGATATGGTTTTCTTTTTGTGTTTCTATCTAGATTTTTCAGTTTTGAGATTAATGAACATTTGATTTGTAATTCTTGATAGTTTGATCACCTAGCTAGGGTTTTATCATTCTAGTTACTTAGTTAATAGAATCCTTAATTGTTCTTGGGTAATAAGTAACAAGTATCAGATTGGTTCTGTGCTTGAGATTTAACTCTGATATAAACTGTAAAAATCATATCTTTATGCTTCCGAGCTTGTGAGAAGTATTGGGTATTGTTGGGAATTTTACACAAATCATAAAACTTCTTTTCCAATTTAATTAAGAACTTGTTTAATTGAACAGTAAAAAGTTAGGGTTAATTCAAAGAGATTGTTTTGGTTAACTAACCAGGTAAAAGAGATTATACTAGAGCTTATTAGTTTTTCTCTATACCAACTTAGATAAAACACATTCTGAACAACCATATCTGAGCTGATTGCATGATTAGGAAAGTCACAACAGAGTTGAATTCGTTTTTTAATATGAATAATAAATCATAATATTATTCCTGCAAACAATCATTGACAGATAATATAGGTATATAAAATCTAACATAAATATACTTAAGACATTCTACCCAACCCAACCGATTCTCACAAATCCTAAGACAATGATTATCGGGAGGAATCACCATACCTGATAAACCGTTTGAATACCTGGCTGACTACACAACTACGAGAGTTCATGGCCAGTGTAAGTCATATAAAGGAAACCAATGTTCATAGTTATTGATAAATATCTTATGTACGTTTGTGGGTTATAATTCCACACTAGCAGCGTAATTCACTAGACCACCTAGAATAGTCAAATGTTGTCATCTACTCTGGTTGATGACCTAGATATACTTTCCAGTTGTCTAATCTGGACCCACCATTTCTGGTCATCCAAGAAAGAAGAGGAATATGACACTCCACTCTGATCTCACACTCTACCCCAGAATAAGAAGTAATCAAAACCCAACTTATTTGAAACCAAATACCTTATACATGTCTTATTATAACTAATCCAGACTATTCTAAAGGTAATTATGTCCAATACAGTTCCTAATAAGCAGTATTATTATAGTTATATAGGTAACGCAAAATACTAGAAAATTCAGGTAACAAATAATTTTCCTAAATATAAATAATTTTATTATTATTATGTACTTGATAGTGACTACGGACTCACCTGAAAAAATAGGTGGCTCGAAGTTAGGGCAGCGCTTCGCCTTAACACTTTTCTAAAAGACCTAGATGTCCATCATGCTACGTCTTAGTCTAGTTTCATAATCCTGGCGAGTATATAACGATAGTCTAGGGTCCGTTTGGTATACAGAGTATACTGTTTGGAAATCCCACTTTAAACACTTCACTAAATCCTGCCTAGACATCACTCCCATAAGTAGATCAATCAATATAATGACTTGGAATCACTAATAAATCTTAATTATAGGTTCATAATAATGACTATGACTATAATTAAAAGTTACACTTAAAATAAATAAACCTAGCTTGACTTACAAAGTAATTTAACGAAAACTGGGAATTATGTGGGCAGTACTCTGACCCGAGAGCTTCTATTCTCCGGATATTTGACACCGAAAGGGTTCGCTAAAGAAGTTGGGAGCTGGAGAGTAAAAGGGCTAAAAATCTTGAAGAGATTCAAAGAGAATTTGAGTGAGATGTGTGGAGAAAGAGCTGGAAATCGCACCTATTTATAACAGAAAACTGAATGCGCGTCGTGCATATTGTTCTCTGCGCGCCGTGCAAATTGACGGGTATGCTGATGTGTCAAAATCCTACAGTGCCACGTGTCGCGATTTGGGTGGAGTGTTAGTGCGCGTCGTGCATCCGGTCGATGCGCGTGGCTGTGTGCGGATTTTCTTGATTTCTAAAAAAAATCATAACTTGAGAGGTGTGGAGAAAGAGCTGGAAATCGCGCCTATTATAACTGAAACTGAATATGCGCCACACCTATTGTCTCCTGCGCACCGCGTAAATTGTCGGGTATGATGATATGTCAAAATCCTATGTTGTCACATGTCATGATTTTGGTCGCGTGTTAGTGCGAGCCGCGCATCCAATCGGTGCGTGTGGCCGCGCGCGAATTTTTCTTATTTTTTAAAAAAATTCTTAACTTGCTCATATGAGCTCCTTTTTTGACAGGTTTTATCTCCACATGTAGCTATCGACGAGATCTACAACTTTTATTTAGACTCTGTCGACTAATTTTGACTTTATTTTAAAGTTCTATTTTTTTAGGCTTAGACTGTTAAAGTCCTTGTAAAAATCATCACTCTCTCATACGATATCCGTTATCGACTGTCTTTATATTGATGGATAGGTATGGACGAGATCTTCAACTCTCGTTTGGATTGTTTTTCCTAACAATTGACCAAATTTAATTTAAGTTTATGAGTCGTATACTGTTGCGCTGAAACTTTAAAAAATCATAACTTCCTCATACAAAGTTAGATTTAGATGTTCTCTATATGCGTACTCTCGGTTTCACAACCACTACGACTTTTTTAGATCCCTTAGGATAATAAGCGATCTATCTCCGATTTACTATTTTGCGACATCCGTATCCGAATCAGATTAAACGTGCAACTTCAACGTACCGTGACATCTCCGTTCTAAGTCGGATTCGAACATTCCTTATATCTTTTGAATCCTTATTACGTATACTACAACTAGGTTAAGATTATTTGTCATAAACAACCTTTTATTTTTTATGCGTATTTTAATCTTATTTAAATCATTATTAAATATTTACATAATTTGCATAAAATATCATATAAAACACATAAGCACATAAATATAAGAATAATATTTTCTTATTTGATCATAAAAAGATTATAATAGTTGACCAATGTGATTACTGATTATGACTAATCTAGTAGGAAAAGCGGGCATTACAGTTATCTCCCCATTAGGATGATTACGTCTCGAAATCATGGATCAACAAACAGATGAGGATAGCGACTTTTCATTTCGCTTTTTATTTCCCGAGTGAGGTTCGGCCCTGTCCTGTGTTTGCATTGCACTAGCACCAAGTCAATCATCTTATGACGTAATTTCGTCCTCTTATGGTCAACGATTGCTTCAGGCTCTTCAACCATCCTTCTACTTTCATTAATCCTTAATTCTGAAAGTGGAAGCATATCCACTTCTTCTCCCGAGTACTTCCTCAATTAACAAACATGAAAGGTATTATGGATACCTTTCAGTTCAACAGGTAATTCAAGCTTGTAAGCTTGACTCCCTATCCATTGAATCACCTTGAATGGTCCTATAAAACGAGGACTCAACTTTCCATGCTTGCCGAATCTAGTAAGTCTTTTCCATGGTGAGACTTTAAGTAACACTTGATCACCCACATCAAATGTTATCGGTCGTCACTTCTTGCCTGCATAGATTTTATGACAACTTTGAGTAGCTAGCATTCTTTCCCTGATCACTTTTAACTTCTGTGCAGTTGATTTACTATCTCAGGATCCGCAAAGTGTTTCTCTCCTGCTTCCAACCAACATGATGGTATATGACACTTTCTTCCGTACAGTGCTTCATAAGAAGGCATTTTGATGCTTGAGTGATAACTATTGTTGTAGGCAAATTCGGCCAGTGATAGGTGGTCATCTCAACTACCAGAAAATTCTAAGGCACATGCCCGCAACAAATCCTCCAAGGTTTGGATAGTTATTTCACTTTGTCCATCCGTTAGTGGATGATATGCAGTACTCAAACACAACTTCGTGCCTAATTCTTCCTGCAAACTCTTCTAAAATCTAGAAGTAAATCGACTGTCCCTATCTGACACGATAGATAAGGGTACTCCATGAATCATAATGATTTCCCTTACATAGATTCCTGCCAACTTCTTCATAGACCAATTCTCATGTGCGGCTATGAAATGTGCACTCTTCGTAAGTCGGTCTACTACAACCCATATCATGTTGTGACTTCTCTTTGTATTTGGCAACTTCATTATAAAATCCATGGTAACATCATCCCACTTCCCTTTGGGTTCCGGTAAAGGTTCCAAATCCTCATATGGCTTCTGATGTTGTGCGTTTTCTCTTTCACATGTTACACATTCTTCTACGTAAGTTGTCACATCGACCTTCATTGTCGGCCACCAGTAATAGGGTTTTAAGTCCACGTACATTTTGGTGCTACCTGGGTCTGTAGAATACATGGTATAATGAGATTTTCCCATGAGAAGATCTCTTATACCACCTAACTTTGGTACCCAAATGTGATTCTTAAACGTCTTTAACCCTTGTTTGTCTTCTTCAAACACAAACATCTTGCCTATACATTCTTCTTTCTTACCACTTTCTGCCAGAGCCCTTTTCTGAGCTTCCTTGATCTTTTCCACAATCGTTGAGATTACTTCAATCTTGAACGATCTAGCTATTTTCCCTTCCAGAATCACTTTTCTACTTAACGCATCGGCTACGATATTCGCTTTACCTGGGTGGTAAAGTATCTCGCAATCGTAGTCCTTGAGTAGTTCCAACCATTGTCTCTGCCTCATATTCAATTCCTTCTATGTGAGGAGATATTGAAGGCTTTTTGGATCTATAAATAGTTTGCATTTGGTTCTGTAAATATAATGTCTCCAAATCTTTAGGCCACAAACCACTGCTACAAGATCTAGATCATGTATTGGATAGTTTTTCTCATGGGGCTTCAATTGTCTTTAGGCGTAAACCACTACTTTGTCCTTATGGGTAAGGATACATCCTAGTCCAATCTTAGAAGCATCACTAAAAACCGCAAAGTCATCAGTTCCTTCTGGTAGGACGAGGATTGGTGCTTTTCACAACCTATTCTTCAATTCATCAAATATTTTTCTTGCTTCATGTTCCAAGTATAAGCAACTCCCTTTTTGGTCAGGGCCGTTAATGGAGCCGCGATAGAAGAGAAATTTTGGATGAACCTTCGATATTAGCCTGCCAATCCTTGGAAACTATGAATTTATGTCGGACTCTTTGTCTTTTCCCATTTCATAACGACTTCTATCTTTGATGGGTCAACCTTAACGCCTTCCTGGTTAACAATATGATCCAAGAATTGTATCTCCCATATCCAAAATTCACACTTGGAGAACTTTGCATAAAGCTTCTCCCTCATTAGGACTTCCGGTACTTCTCGGAGGTGTTTACCAGGATCTTGATTGTTCTTGGTGTAAATCAAGATATAATCAATGAACACTATTACTGACTTATCGAGAAAAGATTTACAAACTCGATGCATCAAATCGATGAATGCTACAAGTGCATTTTTTAGTCCAAAGGACATAACAAGGAATTCATAGTGTCCATACCTTGTTCTAAAGGCTGTATTTTCAATATCTTGCTCCCTTATCTTCAACTAGTGCTAGCCTGACCTGAGATGTTTTTCCATGCAAATGATCGAACAAGTCACTTATCCTACGTAAGGGGTATTGATTCTTTATCGTAGCCTTGTTTAGCCCTCTATAGTCAATGCACATTCTCATAGTACCATCCTTCTTATTTACGAACAAAACAGGAGCTCCCCAGAGTGACGAACTAGGTCTTATAAAACCTTTCTCCAATAACTCCTAGTGTTGTGTCATTAACTCCTTCATTTCCGTAGGCGCTAAACGATACAGTGCTTGTTAAATCGGCGTCGTGCATGGTAATAAGTCGATCCTGAATTCTACCTTTCTCTGTGGTGGTAATCCTGGTAATTCATTTGGAAATACTTCAGGAAAATCTCGCATCATAGGAATATCAGTCATTGCCTTCTTCTCCTTCTTCGTGTCTATCACGTATTCTAAGAATGTCGTACATCCCTTGACTAGGCATTTTCTGGATTTCATCATCGTGATGATTCCATATTTTATTCTACTATTGTCTCCGTATACGAAGAATGGATCTTTTCCAGGGGGATTGATACACATAATCTTCTGTCCGCATAAAATCTTTGCGAGGCTTTCTCCCAACCAATCCATTATGAGAATTACGCCGAACTCACTTAACTCGAAAGGTAAAAGCTCTCGAAGAAATTCACTTCCATTCAAGTTAATAGTTACAGCCTCTAGCTTATTTCTATAAGATACATTCCTACCACCAGCTACTTCTACTAAGATAGGGGTACTTAGCCTAAGTGGTGGTAATCTAAGTTTTCTACCAAATTCATGCGATATAAATGAATGATCTGCTCCATAATCAAATAATATCTTTGCAGGAATTTGATTAACTAAGAATGTACCTGAAACAACATCAGTCTCTTCCTTTGCTTCATTGAGGGTCATTCGGTAGCTTCCACCCTTGGGCTTTGGTGGCAGGATTCTTGGAGTTTGCTTCTCAACTTTTGGGCACTCCACCTTAATGTGCCCCTCCTCTTCATAATTGAAACAAGATTTTCCTTTTACTGGGTAATTTGTGGAAATATGCCCCGATTTCTTACACTTGAAGAAGATGACGCAGTCGCCAAAGTGCTTTTTCTTACACTGGTAGCACCATTTCCCTTCCTGGTTGCTTCCAGATTTGTTGTTTGACTTGGAAAATTTTTCTTCTTCTTGCTGTTGTCATTGTTTCCTGAGGACCCGTAAACTTTCCTCTTCTCACCGATTCCAGCTATGTCGGTAGTTCTCTTCTTAATCATATTTTCTACAGATTTTGCAGCCCAGATAACTACCTAAAAAGTTGGTGTTTGCTTAATCGGCACAAAATACTCACAAGGAAGTCCCTTGGACTACCTATGAATCTTGGCCAGTTCATCAAGGACCACTCGCAGTGCAAACTCCATTTTGTCAGTGAAAGTGTCAGTGTGCTCATCAACCATCATGCTTCCCTTTTTTAATGTTAGGAGCCAATTCTCCAACTCCAACATGTCCTCGGCTGAAAAAAACTTCCTCTTGAAGTGGGTCAAAAAATCTTCCCACGTTAGTGATGGGTTTTGAGCACTACATCATTCCTATGGTGTACATGCAAACCCCAAAGCTTTGGATCTAGTTTGTCTAATGAACATGCAATTATCATCCAAAGCCATAAACCCTAGATCTAGCATGTGATAATCGATATTAACATAACAATAGGGTTTAGATCTTACCTTGATTGTTATGTAGCAATAACAATCTATTCCTTCTTGTAATTGGCTTCTGAAAGCTTAAAGTCACAAGTGTCACTCCTCTAAAGGCTCACACACACCAAGAGCAAGAGGATGACTTAGGAGAAGAGAAGGAGGAACCAAAAACGTCCAAGAAACCCTAAGGAATGCTTAGCCACGTTTTTGGGTGGCCTAGGGGTCATTATATAGTGAGGCTATTAGGGTTTTCAACTAGGAAACCCTAATTTGACTGCTTAGGCCCTAAGCAGCCCATGGACCCCCTTTAGAATACCCCTTGGACGAATTCCTTATGGGCTTGCCATAGAATTCGTCCAACTTATGTTCCAAGGTGATCCATAGCCCAATTGCAATTATCTTATAAATACAATTCCAGTCCCCTAAGTTTAATTAATGTCTTTTAGTCACAAAACTAACTATCAATTAATTCTTGACTAATATTAATTAAACAATATGATTTCTCCTTTAATATATTATTCATATAATATATTAATAAGTCATAATTAATCCTCTTTCTCCATAAATCATCCTATCAAGTTGCTTTGGTGAAGGCAACCCAAAAGGAGTATGCACAACCGGGTCAAATACTTACCAAATATAGTTACAGGCTTAGACACTAATCCAATAGTTAGTTGCAACAGCTTGTTAGGGATTAATGTTTCCCCAACGTGTTCCACCAACGGATCGTTGCACCCTTAAATTGCCTCACAGCGTAGGTGGGTTGACTCTTTCCAGTGCAACCACATGTGACGAAAGTCATCTCCATTTCCAAGATCCAGTCCATTACTCCCACTGGATCCTCATTCCCGTTGAATGATGACGGCTTGCAACTCGTGAATTCCTTATACTTGTAATAGCCTCTAGGTTCAACATTCCTTTGGACCTCTAGTTGCTTTGGTCCTTGATAACTTTCCGAGTCATCATTATTTCCTTCTTGAACCGTTTCCGGATGAGAAGGAATCGGTCTGTTGTTGACTTGTTCAACAACCACCAACTCATTGATCACAGACACTCCTCCTCTAGCATTAGCTAGTTCCTGAGCTAAGAGTTGCCTAAAATCACGTCGTTGCTGATCGAGAATTTCTTGAATCATCGCTCGAGCTTCATTCATTTTGAACTGAGCAGCTCCTACTTAGGTGTTCTGAGGTGTTGGACGTCCTTCACTATAGACGCTCTACCGCTATATATATATATATATATATATATATATATATATATATATATATATATAAACTACTTACTATATATATATATATATATATATATATATATATATATACACACACACACATTTGGCACATAATTAGCAGTTAAGGCATCTTCCTATATTGTGCTAGTGCTAATGTCTAAAGCAACTAAGGCATCTACCCTAAAGCATTCTATCGCTCAACTCACCGATAATACTTAGCTTCTAAGTTTAAGTCTAGAATTTACCTAAATTCCAAGTTCTCTTAAACTAATGCTTGCTAATGTCTAAAGCAACTAAGACATCTACCCTAAAGCATTCTATTGCTCAACTCATCGATGATACTTATCTTCTAAGTTTAAGTCTATAATTTACCTAAATTCCAAGTTCGCTTAAACTAATGCTCATATACCAACTGTGACATCCCCCATTTTTCAGAACCAATAAGATTTTTTTTTCTTTATGCTTTATTAAATTGAGATGCGGAAGTTCCAACTTTAAATAAAACATCGTTGAGATAACCAAAGTTATTTCATTATATTAAAACTCCGAGGATGTCATCATTCATATCGAAACATACATTATAGCGTAAAGATATAAAAGGTCATGAAATACTATTATAAGCACATCTCTTATTTCACTCGAAATCCTAACTAAGCTTCAGCAACCTTACATCCACTACCTGTGATGCACCTAAAATGAGTAGGTCAGGTTTGGGAAACATGGGAAGATGCGTACGGGTATTCATGCCCATAATAATTTAATGATAACAAATCATAATATTATTCCTGCAAACAATCATTGTCAGATAATATATGTATATAAAATCTAACATAAATATCCTTAAGACATTCTATCCAGCCAAACTGATTCTCACAAATCCTAAGAAAATAATTATCTGGAGGAATCACCATACCTGATAAACCGTTTAAGTATCTAGCTAACTACACAACTAGGGGAGTCCACGGCTAGTGTAAGTCATATAAAGACAACCAATATTCAGAGTTATTGATAAATATGTTATGTACGTTTGTGGGTTATAAATCCACACTAGCAGCGTAATTCACTAGACCGCCTAGAATAGTCAAGTGTTGTCATCTACTCTGGTCGGTGACCCAGAAATACTTGCCAGTTGTATGATCTGGACCCACCATTTCTGGTCATCCAAGAAAGAGGAGGAATACGACACTCCAGTCTGATCTCCAACTTTACCCCATAATGAGACCTAATCAATACCCAACTTATTTGGAACTAAATACCTTATACAAGTCCTATTATAACTAATCCACACTATACTAAAGGTAATTATCTCCAATACTGTTCCTAATAAGCAGTACTATTATATTTATATAGGTAACACGTAATACAAATAATTAAGGTAACAAATAGTTTTCCTAAGTATAAATACTTTTATTATTATGATGTACTTGATAGTCACTACACACTCACCTGGAAAAAGTAGGTGACTCGAAGTTAGGGCAGTGCTTCGCCTTAACACTTTTCCAAAAGACCAGGATATACAAAACACTATGTTTTAGTATATTTTCATAATCCTGACGACTATATTATGATAGTCAATATTCCTCAACAATCCCAATGTCTACATCAAGATCTATCAAGTAAGGAATAACCAGGTAGGATCATATCGGAGGTAGGGTCCATTTGGTATGTAGAGTATACTGTTTGGAAATCCTACTTTAAACACCTCACTAAATCATGCCTAGACATCACTCCCGTAAGTAGATCAATCAGTATGATGACTTGGTATCACTGATAAATCTTAATTATAGATTCATAATAATGACTATGACTATAATTAAAAGTTACATATAAAATAAATAAACTTAGCTTGACTTACAGAGTAATCTAACAAAAACCGGCAATTATGCGGGCAATACTCTGACCCGAGAGCTTCTATTCTTCGGATATCTGACACCGCAAGGGTTCGCTAAAGTAGCCGAGAACTAGAGAGTAAAAGCGCTAAAAAGATCGAAGTGATTCAGAGAGAGTTTGAGTGAGAGGTGTGAAGAAAGAGTTGGAAATAGTGCCTATTTATAGCAGAAAAATGAATGCGTGTTGCGCCTATTGTCCCCTGCACATCGTTCAAATTGTTAGGTATGCTGATGTGTCTAAATCCTATGGTGCCATGTGTCGTGATTTGGGTGGAGTGTCAGTGCGCACCACGCATCCGGTCAGTGCGTGTGGATGCGCTTGAATTTTCCCGATTTCTAAAAAAACTCATATCTTGCTCATATGAGGTCCGTTTTCGACGAGTTTTATATCCACACATAGTTATCGAAGAGATCTACAACTTCTATTTAAACTTTGTCGGCTAATTTTGACTTTATTTTTAAAGTTATATTTTTACATGCTTAGATTGTTAAAGTTCGTGTAAAAATCATAACTCTCTCATACGATATCCATTCTCAACTGTCAATATATTGACAAATAGGTATGGACGAGATCTTCAACTCTAGTTTGGATTATTTTTCCTAACAATCGACCAAATTCAATTTGGTTGCTAAGTCGTATACTGCTGCTCTGAAACTTCGGAAAATCATAACTTCCTCATATGAAGTTAGATTTGGACGTTCTCTATATGTGTACTCTCGGTTTAATGACCACTACAACTTTCATTTAGATCCCTGAGGCTAATAAGTGATCTATCTCCGATTTACTATTTTGCGACATCCGTATCCGAATCGGATTAAACGTGAAACTTCAACCTACCGTGAAGTCTTCGTTCTAAGTCGAATTCGAACATTCCTTATATCTCTAAAATCCTTATTACGTATACTACAACTAGGTTAAGATTATTTGTCCTAAACAATCTTTTATTTTCGACGCATAAATTAATCTTATTTATTTCATTATTAAATACTTATATAATTTGCATAAAATATCGTATAAAACACATAAGCACATAAATATAAGAATAATCTTTTCTTATTTGATCATAAAAAGATTATAATAGTTGACCAAGGTGATTATATATTATGATTAATCACGTAGGAAACGCAGGCATTACACATCATATGCCCACCTCTATAGTAGGCTCCGCATGCCCAACAATCCCCTTCGGTGATGATGAATGCAGCCCAAAATGCTTCCTCAAGCTTAAATTCGCCTTGGCAATGGTTTCCTCCTGTGAAAAATGATCAAGCCACTTATATTGATTAATCTTATAGCTCCATGTCCCTCAAGGATTAAACGTGAAACTTCAACCTAACGTGAAGTCTTCGTTCTAAGTCGAATTCGAACATTCCTTATATCTCTTAAATCCTTATTACGTATACTACAACTAGGTTAAGATTATTTTTCCTAAACAATCTTTTATTTTCGACGCATATATTAATCTTATTTATTTCATTATTAAATACTTATATAATTTGCATAAAATATCGTATAAAACACATAAGCACATTAATATAAGAATAATCTTTTCTTATTTGATCATAAAAAGATTATAATAGTTGACCAAGGTGATTATATATTATGATTAATCACGTAGGAAACGCAGGCATTACACATCATATGCCCACCTCTATAGTAGGCTCCGCATGCCCAACAATCCCCTTCGGTTATGATGAATGCAGCCCAAAATGCTTCCTCAAGCTTAAATTCGCCTTGGCAATGGTTTCCTCCTGTGAAAAATGATCAAGCCACTGATATTGATTAATCTTATAGCTCCATGTCCCTCAATGATTCAAATTGGTACATGGACACCAGGGCCACCTGTCACCTTGCCTCCGAAACATGTAAACTCATTTCTTTTAGTAACAATAGTCATTTTAATTCAGTTCTTGTTGGAAATGGTTAATCAATAAATGTTTCTCATACTGGTCATACCCATCTCCATATCCCTCAGCGAACCTTGACCTTCATAACGTTCTTGTGACACCTAACATAATTAAAAATTTCATATTCGTTCGAAAATTTACTACTGATAACCAAGTTACTATTGAATTTGAACCTTTCGGTTTCTCTGTGAAGTATATTCCCACTCGACATATTCTTCTTAGGTGTGCAACTCCAGTGACCTCTATCCAACCATTCTAACAACTCACCCTCTTGTTGCTCTCGTGTCTAGTAGCTCAAGTATTTGAAACGAACACCTTGGTCACCCGGGGTCCCACGTTCTTAAGATTTTAATTTTAAAAAAGTTTATCCAATGTAATAAATACACTCATTCTCATGTTTTCCATGCGTGTCAACCAGGAAAAACTATTTGTTTACCTTTTTCTAGTTCTACATCTACTATTTCAAATAAGTTTGACATTGTTCACTCTGATTTATGGCAATCTCCCATTACTAGCAAAAGTGTTATTCAATAATATATATTGTTCCTTGATCATTTTTCTCACATGCTTTGGGTATATCCTATACAAAATAAATCAGATGTGTTTTCCAAATTTCTTCACTTTCATGCATTTGTTCAAAACTAATCTAAAATTTACATAAAAATGTTCCAATGTGACCACAGGGGCAAATTGGACAATCATCAATTTTATATCCTATTTAATTAAAACGACATCAAATTCCATTTCTTTTGCCCCCACACTTCCCAACAAAATGGGAAATCTATATGAATGATCTGAACCATTAAGAATGCCATACGTACTCTCCTCTTTCATACTCACCTTCCCCCTACTTTTTGGGTGGAAGCTTTACATATGGCCACTCACCTTCTAAACCTAACTCCCACTACCTCCACTAAAAATGAAATACCCTTCAAAAATCTCTACCAAAAACAACCCACCTTTACTCACCTATGTGTGTTTGGCTGCTTATGCTATACTCTCCCACCCACTCTTCACAAACTTGCTCCCTGGCCTACACCATGCATTTTTTTCTTGGATATCCATCATACCATTAAGGTTTTAGATCCTTCGACCTCCTTACTTATAAAATCATAATTTCCCATCATGTGTACTTTGATGAGACCGCCTTTCCCTTCTTCTCCATGACATCTGATCATACTCCTTTATAGATAACTCCATGACCGACACTCCCATCTCTAGAAACTTCCTTCAAACTCTAATCCCCACCACCCCTCCTCCTCAAACCGTGGATCACCAAACTGAGGCCACTTAAACCAAAGTCTCTCACACTGAACCCACTCCAACCGAGAGCAACACAAATCCTCTCGGTCATCCTCCCTGTAACTCCCAGGTTTTCATACCAAGTACACCAAAAATTTCATTTCTCATTTAAAATTTTTACAATTAATATTGGTGTACATTGGTACTCTGGAATACAAGAAGTTATCACAATGATCATACTCGCCTTAAGTACATGATCGAGTCGGACGTCACAATAATCTATCTGCAAATGAATCATCACAGAAACACAAGACTCATGACTAAGTGAATAATAACTACACTAACATAATCACATAAATCATAATAAAATAATCATCACTAATATGTAACAAATAAATTACAATAGTTAGTGGTATTTTTATACTCTCTTATCGTCTCTAAAATAATTAGTTCTTAATGATGATATATTACTTAGTAATAATCTCTCTCTCTCTCTCTCTCACACTCTCTCTCTAGTGTGATTTATCTCTCAATTATTCTCTCTCTCTCTCTCTCTATATATATATATATATTACTTAGTAATAATCTCTCTCTCTCTCTCTCAATTATGCTCTCTCTCTCTCTCTAAAATAATTAGTTCTTAATGATGATATATTACTTAGTAATAATCTCTCTCTCTCTCACACTCTCTCTCTAGTGTGATTTATCTCTCAATTATGCTCTCTCTCTCTCTCTCTATATATATATATATATATATATATATATATATTAGTAATAATCTCTCTCTCTCAATTATGCTCTCTCTCTCTCTCTCTAAAATAATTAGTTCTTAATGATGATATATTACTTAGTAATAATCTCTCTCTCTCTCTCACACTCTCTCTCTAGTGTGATTTATCTCTCAATTATGCTCTCTCTCTCTCTCTCTCTATATATATATATATATATATATATATATATATATATATATATATATATATATATATATATATATATATATATATATATATAGAGAGAGAGAGAGAGAGAGAGCATAATTGAGAGATAAATCACACTAGAGAGAGAGTGTGAGAGAGAGAGAGAGATTATTACTAAGTAATATATCATCATTAAGTAATATATATATATATATATATATATATATATATATATATATATATCAATTATAATCGATCTATCAATGATTAATTACTCAATCGTGATCTTGATAAAAATCTAACTCTTAATAAGATATGTTTCTCAATAATAATTGAACTCTAAATCAATATCAATTTATCAATTTTAATATATTTCTAGATAATGGTCTAATTCTTAGTAATGTATAGTTACTCCATAATAATGAATGTCTTAACAATAATCAATTATTTACATCTCTATATAATTCGCATATCGTATATCACATATATCGTATATATCATACGCATATCACAAATCTAATACAAATAATTACTTAGAAATGATTTATCATTTAATGTGATCTACCTCTCGATGATAATCTATCTCAATCATAATCTGTCTCATCAAGGATCTATCTAATTAAGGGTCTATATCATTATAAATTATCTTTCAATCAATAATCTATCTCTCAGTCAAGATCAATCTTTAAAGCAGATATTACCCTCTGATTAATCAACCTTTCTAATATCAATCGATTAATAAATAATGATTAATCATATAAATCATGTAACACATCAATAGATTTTAGGGTAGTGTTACTCACCTGGATAGTTAGCAGACTAATTCCAGTTTCGATTTCCATCTTTTGCTGCCTATCAAATCGTCACATGGTAACACTTATTCATCAAATAACAAGTTCCTCAGAACCTGTCATGACTCATTACCAGCTATACCCTATGACCTCTTGTCACAACAATAATCAAATATTATAATATAATCACAACAGGCTTAACACGTAAGCCAATGGCTAATTATTTCACAACGGGTATTTCTACAATATTAGGGTTTATAACCCTTACAGTCTCAACTAAATTTTTAGTTATAAGATTTTATCACAATCTCGCCAACGGGTCCGTAATAGTTCCATATCACGAACACCTGTAACATATACTCGAATCTTTCAAATATCTATATATATCACATATCATAATTACAAATTAATAGGGTAAAAGATACATCAACAAATCTCATAATCGACCCCGTATCTCCCGTACAACGGTATATCTCCTCCATCATAATCTCCTGAGAACGATTCCTAAGCAGCATCTCTGATCGAACATGCAAAAATCTCTCAAACAATACGAAATGCTTGTATGTATACTCTGGGAATCGCCACGTCGTGGTCATATATATGTCACGTTGTGGTGATCAAGTGAACCCCAATTTCGCCACATATCGCACTTTCCTGCCATTTGTTCTGATGACTTGCCTCATGCCATGCCGTAGTGAATCTTCTACCACGTCGTGGTGATCATATTGCCATGTGTTACTCTCAGGTTGACACGTGCCATGGTGAATCATTCATTTCCACATCATGGAAATCATAACACCATGTCATGGAAATCATAACACCATGTCATGGAAATCATACAGTTGACCATTGATTTTGACTTTCGTTGACTCTCTCAAAATAGCAACGTAATTTCATCTCAACTTTAAACGGCCATAACTTTCTCATATCAACTGTGTTTTGACGATCTTTATATCCACGCATTCTCCTTTAAAAGATCTATCATTTTATCAAGTCCATTTTGATAAAAAAAACTAATATCTAATTTAAATAAAATCCAATTTAAAGTAATTTTATGCTTTATCTCGCTTACTCGTCTCACATCAATTTACATCTTTCAAAGTAATAGCTGTTACGAAAACGGGTGTTACAAGTTCTCTCCGCTCAAGAATATTTATTTCTCGGAATATTATGAATTAAGTAAGGGTATATCAAATTAAATCTCTTTTCAAACTCTCAAGTTACAATCTCAAAAATGTCTTAAACACTCTTACTCTTTTCTTATATCATGTAATTCTGGTAAGTATTTTAAATGATTATTTCTTTTAAATCTTCTATAATAACTCATTAATCAATTATATCAATTTAAATACTAAACCAATTAAGTCATATCTTGACTTATCATGTTGATATTTGTAATCCCACTACAGTAATGTCTGAAACTCTCATCATTGATCATAATGCAAAAAATTTACATGTATCTCAAACATTTTTGTATCAACTCTTAAACTCTACTCATGTATATGAGGGTTTCTCATTTTTTCCCCTATTATCAACAAGCATTCTCAATGTTTGTTCTCTTTCTGACTCTAATCATTCTTACTAATTTATTTTACTTACTACCAATCATAACTCTTAACTCTTGTCAATGAGTAGTATTTACAATCAATTATTGTATTTGTCTCTTCTCAGTTAATGGTATCTCTCATACTATTAGCCATTGCCTCAAACTATAATTATTAACTCATGTTAACTCATCCTTTGATTCTCATTAAGGACATAATTTAAACTTTTACTACAAGAGGACTCAATATTATACATCTCTTATAACACTCACAATAACTACAAAAGATATCAATCAAATAAAATCTCAACTCTTAACTCAACTTTATATTGTATGACACTTGAATAACTCTTTGATTTTTAGTTATGATATTGATCCTCTGATGATATCTAATTCTCATTAATTAACTAACACGAGTTTTAATTCATTTCTCTTTATACTCGACTAAAAGCTCATCTTCTTCCTGTATCCCTAGTTTTTCACTTCACTCTTATTTTTCTCATGTCTTCTCTAAATCTAAACAACTCACATAATTCTCTTATTTTTAAACACTTCTTGTGTCTTAATTTACTACCCTTCTCATCTAACTCTTTAGTAGTGATTGACTTTAATTGCTAAGGAAAACGATCCCAACAATAACAAATCGATACTTATCTTCATCATTAACATTCTTCTCAAATATCAAAATCAATCAAGATTCCTACTAATATTCAGATTTTATAATCCTCCTCCTCATAATCGGTAGTATTTCACATGCCACCACTCAAATTCGATTATTTTCCTCTTAGTCTTTTCTCAACAATCATTTGGTACTCGACTTATGCCTCACTCCATGGCCATGAGTATATCACTAATATCAAATATATGAATTAAAAACTTATCAAGTCCCTCACATAATATATATCGACTAAGCACTTAGCAGATCGATCCATAGTAAATTGTATCTCAATATTGTCACTCGTTTCTTAATAACTTAACCTTTACATAGTACTCGAGTGATTAATTAATCATTCTATTTGGTCATTCTCTAGATTGTTTTCACATACTTAATTAAAGAAATTATCTCTCTTGTGAGTTTTATAAATAACTCAGGTTAATCTCAATCGTATCAATCTATTTAATACTCTTAGTGTGGTTAATTTTTTCAAATACTCTTAAATTACTCAGATAAATTACTCGGGTTACTCAGATTAATATCAATGGCTCAAATCAATCACTTTTATCAATATCAATCGTTCAAATCAATTGGTTGAATCGCTTAGATCAATTACTCAAATCAACACTCTCAAATCCATGATCAATTACTCAATTCAATCACTTATATTACTTAAATTAACCACTCAGATTGATTAGATCAATCACTCAAATCATCTACTCAGATCAATTATATCAATTATTCAAATCAATCAGATTAATTACCCAGACCACTCAGATCAATATTAGTCGCTCAAATTAGTTACTCGAATTTATCAATCGCTAATCAATTACTCATATTACTCACTCTGATCAATATCAATTACTCGGATCGCTTAGATCAATCATATCAATCAATCGGATAAATGTCATGTACTCGGATTAGTTACTCAAATCAATTATAATAGATCTCATATTGGGATTAGGCCTCGTCACCTCTCGGAGACCTATCCAAATATCTTACAATAATCAATGACTAAGCCTCGTCACCTATCAAAGACCTAATCACAATAAAATCATCATGTAATTCTCACATACATCTTTTACATGAAATAATATAATCGCCTCTTATAGATAAACATGTAAGTCTTGTATATATTTTCTACATGAAAATCTCATGATCTCAATCAAAATTCTCATTTATACTGATCTTTTACACAATGAGATCAAATCACCTCTCATGGATCCATTACGTAAATCTCATGATCTCTAGAAAAAGTTCGCATTTCTCAATCTCCCTATATCTCATTTCTCAATCACTCAGATTAAATCTCTTTCAATATCTCTCTCATCATTCCTCTCTCATATCTAATCATCTCACATCTAAATCAAAATTTCTCATTATAGTTTCTCATATCATCTTAACTTAGGACTTATATCATTATTCTAATTTATACTCTCGTACTTTATATACTCTTGGCATTTATTCTCCTAATGCTACTTAATTTACATTTGTATGTACTCAAATTTATTTCTCATTAAACACAACGTCGTGGTAAACCTCTTGTAGCGCCACGGTCTATCATTATGAATAATCATATAGTAATCTATATTTCATTCACGTCGCTGAAAAATCCATCACATCATGGTAACTCTAAGTACGTTACCTCCTTTACTCGCTCATAGTTACCACGTCGTGGTATTATATTCACCACATCGTGGTTTCACTCCCACCACATTATTTTCTCTATAAAGTCAGTCATAGCACTCTACTTAGTGGCCACTTCGTGGTCACTCTTTGTCTACGTCGTGGTTAGCAAAGTACATTGATATTTCTCAATCTAGTTGCATTGTGTATCTCTAATCACTACACCACTATCTCTAGTCACTGGGTCATGTATTCTGCTGTGCATCTCGTCACCATATATTTATCTCAAAATCCGCTATATATAAAATAATTTATCTAACTTATACTCACTAGATCAGATCCATTATCATTTCTACTATATGGTTTAAGATTAGGAACCTACTATAAGAACCTAATTCACTTAAACAACGGCTCTGATACTAACTTGTAATGCCTAGATTTTCCTACCAAGTACACCCAAAAAAAATTCATTTCTCATTTAAAATTTTTACAATTGATCTTGGCATACATTGGTACTCGAGAATACAAGAAGTTATCACAAGGATCGTATTGGCCTTAAGTACAGGATTGAGTCGAGCGTCACAATAATCTACCTGGCAAAATATTCATCACAAAAACGTAAACCTCACAGTTTAGTGAATATCAACTACAATACACATAATCACATAAATCATAATCAAATAATCATCACTAATATGTAAAAAATAAATTACAACAATTAGTGGTATGAAAAATCAAGTATGCCCAAGAGTCATTATAAAATAATATTGCTAATAAAATATGATCTTATAGGGTCACACCTTATAGAAAGTTACCATCAGTTGATTATTTATTAGTATAATTTGATTATTACTAAATATATCAACACTTTTATTTAATTGGAAAACTATTATTTCATGGAAATAATATTTTACTAATTGAGAATTTATTATTTATGGAAATAATATTTATTGGAGAAATAACAACTTATGAAATATATCATAAAGTATGATTATTTATAAGGTATAATTATATCTTGCTAAACTACTTAGAGTTTATTTGTATAAAAGGTAGTTTTATAATATATATATATATATATATATATATATATATATATATATATATATAGTGATTACTTTATATATAATATAGCCTTTTGTATAAAGATGAGACACACACACATACATACACACACACACACACACACACATATATATATATATATATATATATATATATATATATATATATATATATATATATATATATATATAAACAAGCCATGAGTTAGGGTATGGGATACCTTTTGTCTTCTTTTCGTCTTGTTTTTTCAAGATTATGGAGAGAGACCAAAAATACTTCACTTTTAAATTGTTTAATGTGTTATACCATGCTTGTAAGAAGTTTGTCACATGCTTTTACTTTATGTCTCCTCTCACCTTTTGTCTACATGTGGTATAAGAAAGGGGTTTTGTGAGGGTTGTGTCTAGTGATTGAAATCTTGCATTCTTCTTTTTTTTAAGATGAAAAACGTAGAACCTAAAGCTCCTTAGGGGCTGCCATATTTTGGTTTGAAGATGCTCTTATTCCCCCTCCATTTCTTGCATTTTATGCTAGACAAAAGTCCCTTTGTTGGTTCACGTTTGAACATATATTTGGTATATATTTCAAAAGTTTATGAACAACAAATTACAAGTGTATATTAGCATGTTTTGATGGTTCTACTCTTTCTTGGTGGATACGTCTAGAGAGCTCTTGTTTTAGAGCTTCATGTTATCTTCATCTACTTCCAACCTCCCATGAGGATCAAAATATTCAAAGGTTGTTATGCTTTCTCTTCTTTGGTTGTTCTAATCTTTCTAAGTCTTGAAAAATGATCATTTTGTGGGAATAAAACTAGTTTTATTTTTGTTCAAATCTTAAGTCTTCACTTGCATTGTTTATGTTTTTGAAACCATTTTTGAATAGAAACCCAACAATTGGTATTAGAGCAATTTTTGCAAGATTAGTTATATTTTTTGTTAAGTTGATGAAATATATGTTTTTGGAAAACATGGATGGTTTTCTCTTTGCAAGAAAAATCCATGCATATTTTCTATGACAACTTTAAAATGTTTATAATTGTTATTTTTGACTAAAAGTTACATGTATCTTTTTAGTCATAAAATTTGTCTTAGAAAAACAAATAGTTTTTTATATAATTTTTAGTATATAAATGTATATGATGTGTGTAAATTAGTCATGGACCTTTGTCTTGTTGAATGTGTTGATTTACTTAAAATGGTTGTAATTATTTATTTATTCATATGGTATGTAAAATTAAATAGATAGTTTTCATTTGTTAATTTTTGTAAGTAAAATATTAGTTTTATAAATATTTTATTTTTATAAAAATGTAACAAAAATGAAGATGGTAGCCACTTTGAAGATCAAAAGTTTATAAACTTGATTTTATTAAAGTTTCTCAAAATTTATAAAATTATTTTTATAAACTTGCTACAAGGTGTTGAAGCAAGTGGGAGCACATGAAGACTTTGCAATATGAAGGTCTATTATGTACATTTAGGAATGGACTTAATATTTTTTGTGATGGATCCCAAACATATTACTAGTTTATGGCTTGGTTTATGCATATATGTTTATAGCATGTTTGTGTTGTTTTATATTTACGTTATTATTATTATGTTATGGTTGATAAATTAGTTTTTCAAATGCAAAATAATATTTGAACATAAATAAAATCACAAAGGATTTTGGTTTTAATGAAATTTACCTTTTAACATAAGATAGTAAAAATAGTTTTAAAATAAAACAAACTTTATCATTAAAACTAATAACCGGTAAAATTTCGGGATTCAAATCATATAAGTTTAAAATAGAGATTTGTATAATTTATCAAACTCCAAACCTTAATTTATAGAAAGAAGTTTTATTAAAAGGTTTACAAATGTTCTAAAGATCTCAAACATCGACTTAATAGTAGCTATTAAAATTTGACCGTGTCAATTTTATAGAACCGGGTTTTATAAAAGAACATTGTTAAAATGTGATTTTTTTTTCATAAAATAAGATTTTTTAAAGTATACCATAGTTTATTGGATGCATGCAAGAACCATGATATAATATGTTTTTTAGACTAGATTTATAAAAAAAAACATCAAAGACCACTACAAACCTCAAATCTATGCAATCATTTTGAAGAACACTCGTACATCTCTTGTATGCACTAGTGGGATAAAGGTCACCTAACCAGTTAGTGTTATCATTTGATGGCTTATGTGTTTTTGTGATTTCTATAACCAATTTATATGCCTTTACACAAGTTTTTCAAATCGGATAATTTGATCGAAAATCTTTTGTGATAAAGGTTACCTAAGCAAGAGAGATCTGATGCATAGATGGGTTCAAACATGTCTAATTAAATTTGTTATTAGTGATCCCATAAATCTAGGAATTATTTAGTAAGATATAAATGATAATTGATATCTACTGGGTTGAATTCAACTGAATGGGATAAAGATCACCTAACCATTTATTTGTTTTGCAAATTGGATCCTAGACTTTGATAATTAATGTTTTTGGAAACTAAAAGGGTGTTAATTATTAAAGATTAAATATTGAAAATACTAAAGAAATTTTGTTAAAATTTTGTAGATATATAATTCATCCTCATAACAATGAATATTCATTTTCTTTAAATGACTTGATAAATGAATAACATTCAATAGACACAACTACAATGAATGAGTTCATGTCTTGAGAGACAATCTCATGAGAGATATGAAATTGTGTACACTTAAAGGTCATACTCCTAAACAACTTGCTTTGAGCAATAGACCTAAGCATGATGCCCAGTAAAAGCATCACTTTGATGCTCAAGATGCCTCTAACATCACACTAGGAATAGTTATTCTTGACTTCCAGGAAGTATTGGATAATTTAGAAATATATCTGATGATACAACATGTTAAACAGTGTTTTAAACTTGTTCAATCAATGGAATAATGCAAGGCTAAAAAGGAAAAACTTTGTGTGATCTAAGAAACCCATGTTTTATAGACTGAACAACTTTAAGCCCAATAAATCCAAGAAGACCCATATAGATGGATCTTGTTTCGTTCTAGAGAAATTTTATACTGGAAGAGGAACTGTTTCTCTTATCTGAAAGGAAAGTATGTAAGAGACTAGTACTTCAAATATCTACTAGATAGAACTTATACTTTTCATATAACACCCAAGTACTTTATTACTTACACGTTAATATGTAATATTTGTAACTTGTTTGCAGATATTTATAGAAGAGTAACCAGCTGAACACAAGCAAGTTGTAACTACACTCTAGGAGTTTAGTTCGTTATTTATGCTTAGAACATAAGTTACTTATCATATAAAACAATATTTGTTTTGGAACAATGTATGTTTTAGATTTAGCATGTGTGTGTATATATATATATATATATATATATATATATATATATATATATATATATATATATATATATTTATGTCTCATTTATTTTATTTAAATGTTTAATTATTTACTTGATCGTTTTTCATATTGGTAATATTCATATTATGAAATGATTAACTTATGTTTATGAGATTAGATCTCTTAATATAATTATAAAGTAACTATCAACATTTAATAAATAAAATTAAGCTCTATATGCAAGAACTTTTGACTTAAACCTATTTTAAATCAAACTTATATATGACATTGTTATCTTTGTTATATAAATGAAATACACATATTCCAACTTTAAGAAATGGATCTTTGAAGGAAAATAATGTAGTTTATTTGACATATGTGAATCTTGTTTATGTATAAATGATTCTGAATCATATTTTCACTAAGTTGTAGAGGAAATATTAAGGAACTATACATTATGGTGTATGACTTCCATTCTAATGAATGTATAAGATTTAATGAAAATACCAAATAAACTTTATTAACAACTATAGTAATCATAATTATATTTTACATGGTCAAGCATAATTGTGAAACCTTTGTTGAAGTTTCAAACATAAAGTTGAGATACAATCCAATAACACCATGTAAAGCTTGAAGTGATAATAAAGGATGAATTAGACCTTACCAGATAAAGTTTACTTTCTAATCGGAAGAAATTATCTTCCTTTATGCTCTTGGGATTATGCCTTAATCACTATTAATTGTTTCTTGAATACAAACACCAAAAAATTACATGTCTGTAGAATATTCTAAAAGGGCATTTGGATTATACAAACCCATCAAAGAATAAGTTCTCTTGTTCTTCTAAATGTTGAGTCAGCGGAAAGCGAGCTTCTAGTGACAATGCAAGTGGGAGGCACATGGAACTTGAAGAAGCTCAAAAACCATAGTCTGATGTATGAATTGTTGGCACTAGTTTCAACAAGGAATTGTTAAACTTGAATAATATCTATTAATAAACACAAATTGTTAGCATTAATGGTAGAAATTATCTTTGAATTGAGAAATATGGAATCTCTCATTGATGAGCTATTCTTGAAGGTTTTTGGAAAATCCATCAACTACCAAGATGCCATATCAAATCTTGAATTTGATAAATGACTTAGAGTCATGAACAATGAGATATAATTTATGTATAATAATTAAGTATGGGCTTGATTAATCTTCCTCTCTATAGCAAGGCTAGAAGGAGTAAGAGATTTTTTTAGAAAGAATATATACGTGGATATCATACACATTTAGCAAGGCTTGTCATAAAATGATTTTATTATACTCGTGTCATTGACTATGGTCCTTATCACACTCATAACATTGGATATGATCAAACCTTTTCACAAGTAGCTATGATTAGAAAAACAAGGATATTATTTACTAGAGCTTCATATTCTTATTATGAGATATAGCAAACAAATTTCAATAAAGACCACTTTTCTTAATAGACATCTACTAGAAGATATCTATATAGCTTAGCCTGGAGGTTTTCTTAATCCATGTTATCCTAACAAAATGTATAATGCTTAAGATCCACTTGTAGATATAAAGCAAACATCTCAAGGTAGGAATATTCATTTTAATATAAAAATACAAGGTATGCTTTTATATCGAAATGAAGAGAACATGTGTGTTTACTAAGAACTAGTGGGAGGATAGTGATATTCCTAATCTTGTATGAACAAGATATACTTAATCAATTAAAATAACATTCCGACTATACAAGGTCGTTTCACCTTGACTCAGAAGGTATTTCTAAAATGAAAGACTTAGGAATGAAAAGATACATTCTTGGAATGTAAAATCTATAGAGATATATAAATATGAATGTTGAAAGTTTTAAACTCTTCTGCATAAGTTCAAAATGTCTTGAAAGAGGTCAAGATACAAGATTCCTTTGGAGGATTGTTGGGATTGTCACATGACACCTTTTTGAGTCTATCTCAAAAGGACCTAGCACATAGGTTTGATCTAGATGAAATGATTTATATTCTATTTGCTTGATAAATGAATCCATCATTCATGTTATATCATGAGATACAAAATTGAATACATGGTTAAGTTACTGGATGACTATGAGAACATTCTAATTGTAACATCCCATTTTAAGTAAAGTAATTAGATAATAAATCAGAAACCCCGTAAAGTAATTATTATTGTTATTTTATATTATTTATTGCCCAAAATTAATTAATAATTACTAGAGTGTTGGTTTCAGGAAGCCAAATGATAAGAATTGAAGTTCCGGGGGTTAAAGTGCAATTATGGGATTTACTTTGCAAATGATTTTAGAAGTCAGGGGCTAAAGAGTAAACTCTGGACTTGAATTGTAAAGAGTTTCAGGAGGCAAGGTTAAAAGTGTAAAATATGTATTAATTTGAAAGAAAAGGAAGAAGGAGGGACTAAATATGGTATTATGGGGCAAATTTCGTGAAGTGGGTATATAACAGTTACAACCGGCAACCCTAACCCTAATGCGCACAGCCGCCACTCAAGTTCATCAGCCGCCACCGCCTGTTTCTCTCTTGTGTTCCGACCAGATGGAGCTCCGACAACCGCCGCCTGCTGCCTCGTCATCGAGATGCCGTCACACCTTGCTGCCGGATGCCATGCACGAACAAAGACACCAACGAGAGCGACTTCCGGATGGCGTGATGGCGTTCTCAGATGCTCCTTCTCCTCGCCACCACCGAAGAACCACCAGAGCTTGCTGACCACTGTGATGTTGCCGATGCGAGACAACCAGGAAGATCGATGGTGCGAAGGATGTCTTATGACGCTACTGTTCGATGTGGGAGCCCTCGCCGCCAACCGTTACTCCGCCGCCGTAGCAAAACTGCCACTATCGGAGAGTGAAGCGCCGGTCGCCGCACCACCGACTACAATCGTGGTGGCCTGCTGCGGTGTAGCCGAGCAACCACCACCCTACTCTTGTCGTTGTTTCCTTATCCGATGGGAAGGACCGATGTGGCTGTCATCGGAATCTATCACCATCTGCCGCCGTTGCGGCTGCTGCCGTCGCCAAATGCCGCCAGGTGGGTGGTTGTGCTATTTCTCCGGGAATAGGGTGTTGTGTGTGTTATTTCTATGATGTAAGGTTATTTTTTGGCCGGAAAAGCCACCACCACCATCGTGAGGTGGTGGCTGCCACCACTTACCACCACCGGCCACCACAAGGTTGGCTGTGTGTGTGCGTGTGTGTTATTATTAGTGTGTGTATGTGTGTATTATCGAGTTGTACATTGTAATGGTGCCAAAATAATAATAGAAATATCGAACCACCACCGTATGGTGGTGGCTGCCGCCACCGGCCACCGTGTCGGGTGGCGGTGTGCTTGATTGCGTTTGGACCTTGTTTGGGGGATGTTTGGACAATGTGGAATCAATGAAACCCTAATGGGCCCAAAGAAGCCCTAGTGGGCCCAATGGAACCCTAATGGGTCAATAAGGCCCAATGTGACCTAAAAGCCCAACCAATGGACTATTGGGCTAGTATTGGGTTGGAAAAACCCTAATTAGGGTTAGGAAGACTCTAAGGGCATAAAACCCTAATTGTGGGAATCGTTTGGGACACACACGAGAATTAATTTTTAAACCTAAATAATAATTAATAATCATTGTCAAACTAGCTTAAGGCAATAATGGACTTAATGGATTAAGTCCTTAATGGGTTAAGTAAGAAACACTTAACCCTAATCATCATTTGATGTGAAAGCCCTAATCTCACTCGGGCCTTGAATTGGGCCTTCCTAGTGGGCTTTGGTGATTGGACTATTGATGGGTTGTCCAAGAACAAGCTAATAGACCAAAATAAGTAGATGGGCTTTAGGATAAGGCCCATGTGAGGACTTGGGCCCAATTTGGAAAATTGGGCCATAATTGAGCCTTTATGACTATGTGATAATGGGCCATGGAAATTGGATTGGAATAATCGAATGGGACTTAAGGAAAGACCATGTAGAGGTCTGGGCCCAATTTGGAAAGTTGGGCCATATGTTGGGCTTTGGCCCATTATTTGATTTTTGGGTTTTGTAGTATGAATTGGATCTTGGGCTTGGAACTCAATTATTAATTGGGTATTGTTTGATGTTGACAGTTTGGGAATCTGTCAACCAGCAGCTGGAGTTGTATCTGCGGGACTTCAATAGTGTCAGGTGAGTTATCCTCACTATACTAAGGGGTCTAAGGCATCAAGGCCGGCCCATTGGATATGATATCCTAGTAGTTGGTATTATGTTGAGTATGAGTTAGTTATGCATGCTAGTTTGATATGCTATAGGGTAGGTCTGTAGGACCACCTATAATCTTGTCTGTTTATCTGTATGTGTATCGGTATTTTGGGGGTAACTCACTAAGCTTTCGGGCTTACATTTTCAATTTATTGTTTCAGGTACATCAGGGGATCGTGGAAAGGCAAAGGTGTGATCGTACAGCTCCTCACTTTTATGACTATGTTTCTGGGATACTCTGATATTATACATTTTGAAAACAAGTTTTGTAATGGTTAATGGTTTTGGTAATGTTTTAAAAGTTTTAAATTGGCTTGAATTTTTGGGTGTTACACTAAGAGTACTCATGATGGGATTTTTTCCTCTTAGAGTAGTCAAGTATAGTGTGAACTTTGCAAGAGGCTTATGTAGTCATGATGCTTATTTAGTGTGAACTTTGCAAGAGGCTTATGTAGTCATGATGGGATTTGTTGCTCTTATGTGTTGAGAGTTAGACATCTAACGCGCACTACCCAAAGTTGAATTCCAAATGAGATTGAGTACGATCCAAGGATCATGTTCAACATGATGTCTGTAACAAATGGATAGTTGATAAACTTACCTTAATACATCAATTGAAGCTTGGAGATTTTGGGAATTAGATGTTTAAGAATGGAATTTTTCGTCATGTGTTATTGGGGGCAGTGAAATTTTGCTAGACCTTCAACACTGTCTATATCAATCTAAGATGAGTATTGTGTAAGTGGGATATTGAAAGATCTAGTATTCCAAGAGTCATTATAAAATGATATTACTAATAACATATGATCCTATAGAGTCACACATTATAGCAAATTACCATCAATTGATTATTTATTAGTATAATTTGATTATTAATAAATATATAAATACTTGTATTTAATAGGAGAATTATTATTTCATGGAAATAATATTTTACTAATTGGGAATTATTATTTATGGAAATAATATTTATTGGAGAAATAACAACATATGAAATCCTTCCTAATAAATAAAAACCTTTTTTCCACTTGTCAACTTATTATGCATTTGGACACATGTAATTTTGTGGATAATTCTTAGAAATTAATTTCCACTTGTCATTGTGGTAATTTTTAATTTTCTTAATTAACTATCCAATTTTTAGGTTATAGAAAGTAATTAATGTGTCATTAATTTGTTTCCTTATATTTTCAAATTTTAATATGTTTCCTTCGATATATATAATTCAAAATTGACATGTTTCTTTTAAAGTTTATTGTCATTTTAGAAAAAATAGTCTATATAAAAAAATAATCAAACTTTGTTGCTTTTTATTGACAAACTAAAAAAATGTTATATGATCAAAATATAATTATTTTTCTGTAGTTTGTTTTATTAATATAAATTGAATTATTTATTTATTCCTCATTTTGTTTGTATATATATTTTGAAATTTTATTTTAAAAAATACATAATGTTTACACTTTGATATTTAATGTTTTCTTTAAAAAATATATTAAAGTTTATATCTTCATATATAACTTTTTTTAATCAACCCGTGTAGCACACGGGTTTCACATCTAGTATATCATAAATTACGATTATTTATAAATTATATTTATATCTTAATAAACTAGTTAGATTTTATTTATATAAAAGGTTGTTTTTTATAAAAGAGATATTTATATATATGACTAGTTATATGCTATATATACTGGGATTACTTTATATATAAGATAGTCTTTTATATAAAGCTGACATATATATATATATATATATATATATATATATATATATTTATATATACACACACATACACACACACACACACACACACACATATATATATATATATATATATATATATATATATATATATATATATATATATATATATATATATATATATATATATATATATATCATGGTTGTAAAAATCGGTCTAAGCGACCGATTAATCAGCGCCAAGGTGCTTGGTGGCCTCCAACCGCCTACGAATAAGGGTTAGAGGGTAAAAAATCGGCCTCGGTCAATATCGGTGAAAACAGGTCCAATTCGGTCCAAATAAGACTAAATTAGATATAAAACTGGACCCAAAATCAGGCTCAAAGGACCCACCGGCTCAAAGGAGATAGTTGGTCCAAAGCATAGTTGGATATGGATTTCAATAACCCTCTACCCTTTTTATAGAAATGTTTGCCCTTGATATTTTATCTCACCAACGATGTGGGATACTCAATTGAAAAAACACAGGTACACACAAAGATAAATTTATTTGTTTCCTTTTATTTTGATTTGGTTTGATCGACAACACCAAAACAAAATCAACAATTCATTCTTCCTTCTTCTTCTATTATCTGTTTCGTATGTTCAGGGGGTGTTTGAGATTCTTTTTATACAATTTGATTAGGTTAGTTCCTCAATCTCCACTTCGATTGGAACATGATAATCAATAGAGGTTAGTTCTTCAATGACGTTTCTTCCAAGCTTGCTCAAGTCTTCAATCGTGGCATCCACATCTACAGCTTGTGGATCTGATATGGAGAGACGCATTGGTCTACAACTCAATCAGGTGATACTCGAAGACAACTCGATCAGGTAATACTCGAAGACATACTCAGGTGGAAACAATAATACCTAACTTGACGACACTGACTCAATCTTCTTGATTTCGACACACCTTCATCCCCAAAACAAATAATCGAGGTGAAAACAGATATACATGAGGATTACATGGCATCGGAGGCAAAACATTCTTAAAATCGATGCAAATATCAGACAAGTGCTCCAAATGATGATGACAAGAAAGCAAGCACTCGTTTGTTCTCATCACATTTTCTTTAATTGAGTAATCTGATTCGTGTTCAAAAGTTGTTTGATTATCATGATTCTTTCCATCGATCTTATATTCTAAATCTTGATTGATTTGCTTATAACTGATTGAAGTTGGGATTAGATTCGGTTAATAATAATTGATAGATGGTAGTAAATATTTGATAATATCGATAACTTTGATAATTGTTACTAATCGATACTCATGGAATACGATTTTTGGAGTCGATTTTGATATGAAAAAGATGATTTGGTGGCTTGAATGAACTCAGTTGTGTAATAAGACAACTAGCATGCCAAGTGTTTGTGTAAATGCTTAAGAGAAACTTCTGTATCAGATTTTGATAGCATAACACCTCAAATGGGTTTTCTCAATGCAATATTTATTAATGTAAATTATGTATTACATATTTATTATTTGTTACCTTGTTTAATTATATTATTAGGATTAATGTTATATTTATCAAATTTTTAATAATTTTCTCAATAATCAATGGTCCCCGATTAATCTCTTGACCCCAGTTCACTGATTAGCCTACGCCGAGCGATTTCTACAACCTTATATATATATATATATATATATATATATATATATATATATATATACTAGCCATGAGTTAGGGTATGTGAAACATTTTGTAATCTTTTTGTCTTGTTTTTTTTAAGATTATGGAGAAAGACCAAGCATGCATCACTTTTGAATTGTTTAATGTGTTCTACAATGCATGGAAGAAGCTTGTCCCATGCTTTTACTTTATGTCTCCTCTCACCATTTGTCTACATGTGTTAAGACATATAAGAAAGGGGTTTTCTGAGGGTTGTGTCTAATGATTGAAGTCCTGCATTCTTCTCTTGTTGAGGATGGAAAACCGAGAGCATAAAGCTCCTTAGGGGCTGCCATATTTTGGTTTGAAGATGCTCTTATTCCATCTCCATTTCTTGCATTTCTTGCATTTTATGCTAGAAAAAGTGCCTTTGTTAGTTCACCTTTGAACATATGTTTGGTATATATTTCAAAGGTTTATGAACAACAAATTACAAGTGTATACTACCATGTTATGATGGTTCTACTCTTGCTTGGTGGATACTTCTAGAGAGCTTGTGTTTTAGAGCTTCATGACATCTCCATCAACTTCCAACCTCCCATGAGGATCAAAGTCTTCAAAGGTTGTTATGTTTTCTCTTATTTGCTTGTTTTAATCTTTCTAAGTCTTGCAAAATTATCTTTTGGTGGCAATAAAACTAGTTTTATTTTTGTTCAAATCTTACGTATTCCATTACATTGTTTATGTTTTTAAAACATTTTTTGAATAAATAACCAACATGGTATTCTTACACTCTCTTATCAGCTCTAAAATAATCAGTTTCTCAATGATGATCTATTACCCAGTAATAATCTCTCTCTCTTTCTCTCTCCTTCTTTAGGTCTTTCTCTCTCTCTCTCTCTCTCTCTCTCTCTCTCTCTCTCTTTCTTTCTCTCTCTCTCTCTCTCTTAGTGTGATCTATCTCTCAATTATGATCTCTCTATATCTATCATAATCCAATTATCACTCGTGATCAATCTCTCTCATGATCGATTTCTCAATCATGACAGGTCTCTTATTCAAAGTCTCCCTCCCTCTATCTCATGATCTAGCTCTCTCAAAGTTAATCAATCTATCTATCAATGTTTATCCCTCTCTTTGAAAATTAATCTCTCTATCAAGGTCTATCTCTCAATCATAATCGGTATCTCAATAATGATCTATCTCTTTTAATCATAATCAATCTCTCAATCGTGATCTATCTGTCAGTCGCAATCAATCTATCAATTATAATCTATATATCAATGTGATTAATTCGTCACTCGTAATCTCGATAAAAATCTAAATCTGAGTAAGATATGCTTCTCAATAATAATCAAACTCTCAATCAATATCAATTTCTCAATTATAATCTATTTCTTGATAATGGTCTTCGTAGCAATGTATAGTTTCTCCATAATAATGAATGTGACAACAATAATCAATTATTTAGATCTCTATATAATTTGTAACACCCATAAAAATCATGCAAATTAAAAACTTTTTAAAACATTTAAAACCATTAAATTATTACAATTTCTTTTCAAAATAGTATCATGTCAGAGTATCCCCATAATCAAATCACAAACACATAAGGAGGTGCATGATCACGCATTTGCCTTCCCGCGATCATCAGAAGTACCTGAAACATAATCAACAACTGTAAGCCCGAAGCTTAGTGAGTTCCCGCAAAATACCAACACCATACAAATATAACCATATCATATAAACAACATCATGCATAATGAGCCATCAGCCTGAATGGACCGCCTCGTAGGCCATCAGTCTATCTAGACCCCTCTCCGAGCCATCGGCACGTCTGGACCGCCTCTTATGGCCTTCAGCCTATCCGGACCGCTCGTCGGGCCTTCGGCCTAACTAGTATTCCCTAACCGGGTCTGCAGTCTATTCGGTCCGCCCGTGGTATGTTGGCACAAGCACAAAGCATGACCGCCTCAACCTAACCCCCAATCAAACAATCATGTGCACATAAATATCATACACAAGCTAGCATGTACAGATAGTCATACAAACCTAGCACATCGCTAACATAGCAACCATACTATAACCAGGATACCGATCTAACAGATCACTAACATAGCAACCATCTTATAACCATGATACAATCATAAAGGGCCGACCTTGGTGCCGTATACCCTGTTGATATAGTGAGAAGAACTCACCTCACAATGTTGAACTGTAGCGATAAGATCAAACTCCCGAATCACAGCGACGAACTCAACCACCTATAACCACCATAGGACCAAGTCCTTCAAAATCCCAAATTACCAAAATATCCTCAGAAGTCCAACTGGTCAACCTTTGGTCAAAGTCAAAGTCAACGGTCAAGGTCAACAGTCCATGTTGAACCAACTCGTCGAGTTCTTCAAGAACTCGAGAAATCGCAAAAACCCTATTTGACTCGCCGAATTTCCAGATAACTCGTCGAGTCCATGCGCTGTCCAAATGTCGGGAAAAACCCTAACTAACTCGTCGATTCATCTCACTGACTCGCCGAGTCCATGGAGAAACCAAAAACGGTCAATCTTCATCTGACTCGTATAGTTAACTAAGCAACTCGTCGAGTCCCTTCGGTCCATTTCTCATTCAGACATTTTTAAGCTATTCCAACGCTCCAAATTGTAGATCTAGCTTCCTAAGGCGTATTTACCACGTAAAGTTGCAAACTTTATGTGCATCCAAGGTCTTAAAGGCTTAAAACACCAACACCAAGTCTAGGATGAGGTTTAGGGCATGGGGAAAGGCTAATACAAGATAAAGTTGGAAACTTTATGAATTTGGGGCCTAGAGGAGTCCAGATCTGAGACCATGTCCTTGTGACTAGATCAAACCCAAGAGTGGCTCCATTAAACCCCAAAAATGACCATAAATGTCCATAGAAGAATATCTAAGCATGAAAGGGTCAAGGTATTAGCTTTATACCTCAGATTGGTTGCCAAAACGAAGTAGATGATAGATCCACTTCCTCCTTTCTGATCCAAGCTCCTACTCTTCAAGTTTCCCTTCCAAAATCAACAAATAACACCTTTCAAGCTCTCAACACACATAATGGGGGTTTAGGACTTGATCTAGGGTTTCCTTTAGCTGAAATGACGATGAGGGAGGCTAGAACGGCCCATAAGTTCTTTTAATAGGGTGCAAAACCCTAAATTTTAGGGTTTCCATGCACAACCTCTACTCGTCGAGTCGGGGTCCTCTGACTCATCGAGTAGGAGTCAAAAACCACGTGGGCTGACTAGGTTCGACACGATGAGTTGGGGCCTCTAACTCATCGAGTTCCCTCAATAAACAGAACATAAAGCTTTCAAAAATTATACCTGGGAGTCGGGATGTTACAATTCTCACCCACTTGAACTAGACTTCGTCATCGACGTCTGCTGCGGTGAATAACTCGGGGTAATGCTCCCACAACTCTGCCTCTGGCTCCCAAGTCCACTCGGATCCCCTCCAATGAAGCCACTGTGCGTTTACCAAAGGTACTTCGTTGTTTCGTAGAACCTTCACCTTCCTCTCCAGAACGACCACTGGTCTCTCCACGTAATTCAGGCACTCGTCGACCTGTATATCATCCAATGACACCACTGCCCCCTCATCTAAAATGCACTTCTGCAACTGTGAAACATGGAAAGTGCTATGAATCTGACTAATCTCCTCAGGGAGATCTAGTCTATACGCCACCTTGCAAACCTTGGAAATGATCCTGAATGGCCCGATGTGTCGGGGACCCAACTTCTCCTTCTTCCTGATGCGAATCACACCCTTCCAGGGTGAGACCTTCAGGAGTACCATATCACCGACATGAAACTCCAACTCATATCGGCGCCAGTCGGCATAACTCTTATGTCGACTCTGTGCGGTCTGCAACCACTGTCTGATCTGTTGAATCATCTCGGTAGTCTGCAGGACTACCTCGGTCCGACCCATCACCCTGTGACCAACTTCGCCCCAACAAATTGCGGTGCGACATCTTCGTCCATACAACAGCTCACAAGGTGGAGCACTAATACTGGAATGAAAGCTGTTGTTATAGGAGAACTCTGCAAGGGGTAGGTAGGAGTCCCAGCTCCCACCGAAGTCAATAACGCAGGCTCTCAGCATATCCTCAAGAGTCTGTATGGTCCGCTCACTCTGGATGTCTGTCTGCGGATGATAAGCTGTATTGAAGTGCAGCCGTGTGCCCTGTTCCTCGTGGAACTTCTGCCAAAAACGGGAGGTAACCCGAACATCACAGTCTGAAATGATAGAGACTTGGACCCCATGGCAAGCGACAATATCACGTATATACACACCGGCCAGCTTCCCGGCCGATGAGCTCTCCCGAATGTGCAGAAAATGGGCACTCTTTGTCAATCGAGCCACGATGACCCATATAGCGTCGAAACCCTTTGTTGTTCTCGGAAATTTGGTGATGAAGTACATCGTGATTTGCTCCCATTTCCACATGGGAATCTCTAGAGGCTGCAGCTTGCCATGTGGCCTCTGGTTCTCGGCCTTGACTATCCTGCAAGTCAAGCACCTCTCCACGTACCAAGCATTTTCTCGCTTCATGAACGGCCAACAGTAACTCAATCGTAAATCCTGGTACATCTTGGTGGCCCCCAGGTGAATAGAGAAGCGAGAATTATGATCCTTCTCCAGAATACTCTTTATGACCCCACCATACATCAGAACCCAGACTCGGCCGCAATGGGTGAACAATCCCCGGCTATCCTGCACAAAACGAGTGTTCTCACCCCTAATCCTTTCAAGCTTCCAATTCTCCTGTCGCATACCCTCAGCCTGAGCTTCCCTGATCAAGCTCACAAGTGGAGAATCCACCGATATCCTCATACATGTCACTGGAGCAAAGGATCCAGCTGACTTGGGGCTCAGAGCGTCCACAACCACGTTCTCTTTACCCGGATGGTAAAGGATCTTGCAATCATAATCCTTGACTACATCCAGCCACCTACGCTGCCTCATGTTCAGGTTCGGCTGATCCATGATGTGTCTCAGGATCTTGTGGTCCGTGTAAATGGTACAGCGGACCCCATAGAGATAATGTATCCAAATATTGAGAGCGAATAACACCACTCCCAACTCCAAATTGTGAATAGGGTATCTTGTCTCGTGCGGCTTCAATTTCCGTAACGCGTAGGCTATCACCCGTCCCCTCTGCATGAGGACCGCTATCAGTCCCGTGATGGATGCATCACATAACACTACAAAATCCTCAACTCCCTCCGGAAGAGTCAAGACTGGAGCCTCGCAAAGTCGTTGTCTGAGGGTCTCAAATACCCTCTGCCGCTCGGGGCCCCACCGGCAATCCACCCCCTTCCTCGTCAGACGAGTGAGGGGTACTACAATCTTGGACAAATCCTGTATGAATCTCCAGTAGTACCCTGCCAATCCCAAGAAGCTCCTGATATATGAGGAAGATTTCAGAACCTCACACTACATAACCGCCTTGATCTTGGCGAGATCGACCAAAATCCTCTCCTGGTTAACGAGATGTCCAAGGAACTAAACCTCTCGTAACCAGAACTCGCACTTCGAGAACTTGGCATAAAGCCGTTCTCGCCTCAAGACTGCCAATAGTTCTCGAAGATGCTCATCGTGCTGCTCTCTGGTCTTGGATTACACAAAGATATCATCTATGAACATGATGACTGAGCGATTAAGCATCGGTCTGTAGACCAGATTCATCAGGTCCATAAACACTGCTGGTGCGTTGGTGAGCCCAAATGACATCACCACGAACTCATAATGTGCATAACGAGTCTGGAACGCTGTCTTCTCCACATCCTCATCCCTAACCCTGACCTGATGGTACTTGGACCTCATGTCTATCTTGGAGAACCATGATGCTCCCTACAACTGATCGAAAAGATCGTATATCCTCGGGAGTGGATGACGGTTCTTCACCGTTAACTTGTTCAACTCCCGGTAGTCAATTCACATCCAGTGTGAACCATCCTTCTTCCTAACGAAGAGAATCGGTGCTCCCCACGGGGAACTGCTCGGACGAATGAACTGCTTACCCAACAGTTCCTGTAGCTGTGATGACAGCTCCTGCATCTCTGGTGGTGCCAATTGGTACGGTGCCTTGGCGATAGGGTCCGCACCTGGCACAAGGTCGATCCAGAAACTCGACCAGCCTCTCCGGAGGAACTCCAAGTAACTCCTCCAGGAACACGTCAGGAAACTCCCTGACTACTGGAACCTCTGAAATCGAGGTCTGATCCTTGACCCGCGTATCCACCATATACGTTAGATAACCCGCACACCCATGCTGAATGTACTGCCAATCCCTGACAGCTGAGCAAAACCCTGATCCCAATCTGGTGCCCTCGCCGTAGATCATCAGTCCTCCCCCACTTGGGGTTCGAACCACTACCCGCTGACCCTCGCAGTCGATCATGGCACCGAAGCGACTAAGCCAGTCCATACCCACAATCACACATACATCCCCCATGGGAATCGAAATCAGGTCTATCGAGAAAGATACCCCGAAGATCTCCAATACGCAACCTCGATAGACCGAAGAAGCAGAATCCCATGTCCGTTAGCGATAGAGACTCACAATGGACACTCTAGCTCTCCTACTGGCAATCTGAACTCCTTACTAAATGACAGAGAGACAAATGATCGAATCGCACCCGAGTCAAATAATACCAAAGCAGGTAAGGAGTTCACTAAGAACGTACCTAATCATAGGTACAAACACATAAGCATAAAACATATATAATCAGTAAGATAAAGGGTAGAAACATACCAGCCACCACATCCGGTGCTGTCCTGGCCTCCTCGGCTGTAAGCTGGAAGGCGCGTCCCCGAGCATTCGGAGGCTCTGCTCTACCCTGACCCCCGTCAGTAATCCCCAGTGTAACCGGCACTGGAGCCTGCGCCGGCCTGGCAGCGAGCTGTGGACAGTTGGTCTTCACGTGACCAACCTGATGGCAGTAGTAGCATATCCTCATATCCTGAACCGGGGCTAGCTGGAAACAATCCCTCGCAAAGTGCCCCTCATTGCTGCATTTGTGGCATACTCTACTAGGTCTACAAACCCCTGAGTGACCCTTCCCGCACTTGCCACAAGTGCGGCCATGCTGGCCTCCTGACCTAGAATCAGCGGTCTTAGACCGCTTTAGCATCGGTTGTGACTGTGCGGGGCCTGTCGCTGCTCCCTCAACGACAGCACAATCTCTAGCTCACGCCGCCTAGCGGCATCCTGTAACTCAAGCAGTGTATCACAACACTGGGTCGCCATAAACTGTCGGATGTCAATCTTGAGCATGCTCAGATAACGTGTCATCTGAGCCTGCTCGGAAGCAAACTCCGGGCAAAGCATCGCCCTCTCAGTGAACATACGGATGATCTCTGTCACCGTTTCAACATCCTGTCTCAACTCCAAGAACTCCTGAACTAACCGCTCCCGCTCTACTCGAGGAATGTAGCAAGCACATAACATATCCCTGAACTGCTCCCAAGTAACCGCAACTCTCTGATCATATGTGTACGACCCTGTCATCAACCTTCACTAGTCCTTCGCCCCAGACCTCAGCAGGTTCAGAGCACATCTGACCTTCTGGTCAGTTGGACATGAACATGTGAAGAAACATCCCTCCACATCTGACAGCCACCTCATGGCTACAATTGGTTCCTGAGTCCCATCAAAAGTCGGAGGCTTCGTGTTATCAAAGTCTCGGTACTGGAATGTCCGATTGGCTCCTCCCCATGCCGACGTTAGACCTGTTGTAGCTGTTGCGGCATCCGTCTCAGTGAGGGCTGCATAGCGCTCATCGAAATACTCCATCATGGCGGTCTTGATAGACCCAAAAATCTCCGACAACTGAGCCCGGAACATCGAAACAACCTCATCATGCAGGATCTCCCGAATCCTGGCGTCCATCTCCTCTGGCCCCATAAAGCCGATAGTCTCGGGAACTGCGGGTGCCTCCTGTCCGCCACCTCCTGATCCTGATCCGGATCCAGTCACAAATCGTCTAGTAACCACCATGCTGAAAATATACCACGAAGATATCAGATATTCCATATAATAATCCGAGAACCAACTCCCAACAAAACCCTAGGGTTGTGACTTCCTTGCTACGTGTATGGGTCATGTGCTTTCAGTAGTACGGGACCATACTACCTTCCATACCTACCTATATTTGTCTCAAGTATCATCACAACGCCCTAACACTATACGTATGCATCGCGTGCACTCAATCCTCACCCTAGAGGAAGGCTAAATATCTCATAACTGGCGGACTGATCCTAAACAACTCATCCATGAAACTTCCACCAACCCTGCAGCACTAGTGTATGCTAGCCATACATAACGCTGGACCATATAGACTTTTGAATACCTGATCCTACCCTAAGCCCGTCATCAGACAAGAACATGAAATAAGGCCAAACCAAACATTCTCAGGCTATAAGATCTTAATTATGTACAGTCGTGATGTATACACTAAGAAACTACAGTAATGATGTCAATTTCATACGAGGAAAACCGTCGGATATCAGGCATCATATAATCAGGCAATTCTATCATTCAAATCCTGAATATCCCTAACCTAGTACTAGCATGTTGTTCTAACATATCACATAAATCAAATAATCTATAAGGTATTTTGGGGTCTACTTACTGGCTCCGACTGATCATACACTTTCATCCTCCTTTAGTAATTTGAAAACCATTTGAAAATAATTTTAAAAATCTTATCCTCAGTTTGAGATTGGATACACACAACTGTTTCCTCCAATTCACACAAACCAAGGCTCTGATACCAACTTGTAACACCCATAAAAATCATGCCAATTTAAAACTTTTTAAAACATTTAAAACCATTAAATTATTACAATTTGTTTTCAAAATAGTATTATGTCAGAGTATCCCTAGAATCAAATCATAAAAACATAAGGAGGTGCACGATCACGCCTTTGCCTTCCCGCGATCATCAGAAGTACCTAAAACATAATCAACAACTGTAAGCCCGAATCTTAGATAGTTCCCCCATAATACCAACTCCATACAAATATAACCATATTATATAAACAACAGCATGCATAATGAGCCATCAGCCTGACTGGACCTCCTCGCAGGCCATCAGTCTATCTGGACTGCTCTCCGAGCCATCGGCATGTCTGGACCGCCTCTTAGGGCCTTCAGCCTATCCGGACCGCTCGTCGGGCCTTCGGTCTGACTATTATGCCCTAACCAGGTCTGCAGTCTATCCGGTCCGCCCTTGGTATGTTGGCACAAGCACAAAGCATGGCCGCCTCAACCCAACCCCCAAACAAACAATCATGTACACATAAATATCATACGCAAGCTAGCATGTACAGATAGTCATACAGACCTAAAAGATCACTAACATAGCAACCATCCTATAACCAGGATATCGATCTAACAGATCACTAACATAGAAACCATCCTATAACCAGGGTACAATCATAAAGAGTCGGCCTTGGTGTCGTAGACAATGTTGATATAGTGGGAAGAACTCGCCTTAAGATGTCGAAATATAGCGATAATATCAAACTCCCAAATCACAGCCACGAACTCAACCACCTATAACCACCATAGGACCAAGTCCTTCAAAATCCTAAATTACCAAAATACCCTCAGAAGTCCAACTGGTCAACCTTTGGTCAAAGTCAAAGTCAACGGTCAAGGTCAACAGTCCATGTTGACCCAACTTGTCGAGTGTAGCTTACTGACTCGTCGAGTTCTTCCAGAACTCAAGAAATCGTGAAAACCCTATTTGACTCGCCGAGTTTCCAGACAACTCGTCAAGTCCATGTGGTGTCCAAATGTCGGGAAAACCCTAACTAAATAGTCGAATCATCTCACTGACTCGCTGAGTCCATGCAGTAACCAAAAAACGCCAATCTTCATTTGACTCGTCGAGTTGACCAAGCAACTCGTCGAGTCCCTTCAGCCCATTTCTTATTCTGACGTTTTTAAGCTATTCCAACGCTCCAAATTGTAGATCTAGCTTCCTAAGGCATATTTATCACGTAAAGTTGCAAACTTTACGTGCATGCAAGGTCTTAAAGTCTTAAAACACCAACACCAAGTCTAGGATGAGGTTTAGGGCATGGGGAAAGGCCAATACAAGATAAAGTTGTTAACTTTATGAATTTGGGGCCTAGAGGAGTCCAGATATGAGACCATGTCCTTGTGACAAGCTCAAACCCAAGAGTGGCTCCATTAAACCCCAAAAATGACCATAAATGTCCATAAAAGAAGATCTAAGCATGAAAGGGTCAAGGTATTAGCTTTATACCTCAGATTGATTGCCAAAACGAAGTAGATGACAGATCGACTTCCTCCTTTATGATCCAAGCTCCTCACTATTCAAGTTTCCCTTCCAAAATCAACAAATAACACCTTTCAAGCTCTCAACACACACACAATGGGGGTTTAGGACTCGATCTAGGGTTTCCTCTGGCTGAATTGATGATGAGGGAGGCTAGAAACAACCCATAAGTTCTTTAAATAGGGTGTAAAGCCCTAAATTTTAGGGTTTCCATGCACAGCCTCTACTCATCGAGTCGGGGTCCTCTGACTCGTCGAGTAGTAGTCAAAAACCACACGGGCTGACTAGGTTCGACACGACGAGTTGGGGCCTCCAAATCGTCGATTTCCCTCAATAAAATGAACATAAAGCTTTCGAAAATTATACCTGGGAGTAGGGATGTTACATAATTCACATATTGTATATCACATATTGCATAGATATCATATGTATATCACAAATCTAATACAAACAATTACTTCGAAATGGTCTATCATTCAATGTAATCTACCTCTCAGTTATAATCTATCTCAATCAAAATATGTGTCATCAGGGATCTATCTCATCAAGGGTCTATATTATTTATAAATTTTCTTCCATTCAATAATCTATCTCCAAATTAGGATCAATCTGTAAATCAGATATTACTCTCTCCGAATAATCAATCTTTCAAATATCAACCGATTACTCAATAATCATTAATCATATAAATGTTGTAATGTATATTACAGATAACACATGAATTGATGTTAGGGTAGTGTTACTCACCTGGTTAGTTAGTAGACTAATTCCATTTTCGGTTTCGATCCTTCACTGTCTATCAGCTCGTCACATGGTAACACTGATTCATCAAATAACAAGTTCTTTATAACCTGTCACGACTCATTACTAGCTATACTCGATGACCTCTTGAGACAACAATAATCCAATCTTATAATATAATCACACTAGGCTTAACTCGTAAGCCATTAGGTAATTCTCTCATAACAAGTACATCTTAAATATTAGGGTTTATAACCTTTACAGTCTCGACTAAATCATTAGTCATGAGATTTGCTCACAATCTCGCTAATTGGTCCGTAATAGTGCCATATCACGAACACTTGTAACAAATACTTGTGCCTATCAAATCTTAATATATATCACATGTCATAATTATACATTAACGGGTAAAAGATACCTCAACGAATCTCGTACTCGACCATGTATCTCCTGTACAATGGTATATATCCTATTTCATAATCTCCCGAGAACGATTCCCGAGCAGCATCTCTAATCAAACGTGCCAAAATCTCTCAAATAATATGAAATTATTGTATTTATACTATGGGCATTGCCATATCGTGGCCATATATGTGCCACATTGTGGTCATCAAGTGAACCCCGGTTTCACCACATGTCACACTTTCCTGCCACATCTTCCAGTGACTTGCCTCATGTCACGTCGTGGTGAATCTTCTACCACATCGTGGTGATCATATTGCCATGTGTTACTCTCGTGGTTAACATGTGTCTCGGTGAGTTATTCATTGCCACGTCGTGGTAAACATAGCACCACGTCGTGAAAATCATAGAGTTGATAGTTGACTTTGACTTCTGTTGACTTCCTCAAAATAGCAACGTACTTTCATCTCAACTTCAAACGGCCATAAATTTCTCATACAAACTTTGTTTTCAACGATCTTTATATCAACATGTTCGTCTTTAAAAGATCTATCATTTTATCAACTCCATTTTGCTAAGCAAAAAATATATGTTTTAAAGCAAATCCAATTTTAGAAAATTTTATGATTTATCTTGTTTACTCATCTCACTTCAATTTACATCTTTCAAAGTAGTATCTGTTACGAAAAACAGGTGTTACACTCCCTCTCCCCATCCTCTTCAAAATGTCTCTTCCTCTTACCATATGTTTACACGGGCTAAACGTGGAGTCGCCAAACCAATCCATCGCCTAAATCTTCAAACCATGCAAGATGGTTATAATGCTCTAATTTATAACAGAACCTGGTTATTTGTTCCTAGGCTTCCTGGGGCTTATATTGTCAGGTCTATATGGTTGTTCAGCAAGAAATATAAGGTGGATGGTACATTGGAGTGATACAAAGCACGTTTGGTCGCTAATGGAAAATCCCAAAGACCGAGCATTGACTGTGATGAGACTTTGAGCTCCATAGACAAACCGACTACCATAAACATTGTTCTCAGCCTTGTGGTATCACACAACTAGCCCATTTATCAGCTTGACATCAAGAATGCCTTCCTGCACGGTCAGGTCAACAATACTATATGCATGAACCAACCATCAGGTTTTTGGGACATGCAACACCTGGACTATGTCTGTCGTCTTCAAAAATCTCTATATGGTCTCAAAAATGGACCTCGAGGTTGTTGGATTAATGTCTAAGTCCATAACTATATTTGGTATGTACTTGACTCGACCCGGCATGGTCCATTTGGGTTGCACTTCACAGGCACAATTTATATGGATAGTCTTTTGAGAATAGTATATTTATGATATATATTAATATATTATAAGTTCTAATATATTAATATGGAATCATATTATTTAACTAGTGTTGATCAAGAATTAATTTTGAATTAATTAAGTGATCAAAAAGAACTAATTAAATATGGACTCTTATATATATGGAATGGGCCAAGTTCATTTAGGTTGGGCTAAGCTTTCATGGATGGTCCATGGAGCTTTTAACCCATGGATCCTATGTAAATGAAAGGTCATGGGTATTAGGGTTTACATGGATGTAACCCTAATCCTCCATAATATATCAAGGGGTCCTTGGCTCACAAAATTGGCACAAAGTGTGTGAAAATAAGAGTGGGCCGATTTTAGTGTGCATACATATTCTCTCAAGTTCTTCCAAGGTATTTTGGTGATTTGTGATTCCATTTGAGGCTTCCACACTATTGGGGCTAAGCTCTTAAAGCTTGAAGACATCAAGCTACATCAAAAGGTATGTCATCTAACTAGAACTTTGTAGTATAGGTGCTTCATAATATGCTAGTTAGGATGAAACCTTGGAATAGTTAATATTTGCATGTATAATAGAGAAAACATAGATCCAAGGTTTATAGGGTTGTATGTGCACCATAGGATGTTGTAGTATACTAAAACCTAACAGTGGTATCAGAGCCATGGGTTGTTTTCTATTATATTTGATGCAAATGTATTTTTTTTTCAAGTTGAAGGAAAAAAAAAGAAAAAAAACATGAAGTTTGTCAAATTTTATGATAATTACTTGATTTTATGAAAAACTAATTATTTATAAAATTTGAGTCACTTTACTACAAGAGTTGAATTAGGTCAATTTATTAAAAGATAGAATGATATGATTATTTTATTTGTTTTAAAAGTTTGATCTAAATGGTTTTAAGGAGTTACAAATTTTGTCATAAAATTTTGGAACTCAAAAGTTTTTTTTAAAGTTATGATCTTAAGAGTTTTGAAACTTCCATAAGTTATGGATGTGAAATGTCTCATTTATTAACTCTTTAGGTTATGAATTCCAAGAGTCTTCAAAGGATAATTGTCAAAGTTTCAAGATTTGTATTAGTTTATATGATTATCTAATTTATTAAAAATTGTTGATGTGAATTATCTTTACTTATGAGTTTAATCTAGATCATAGAAAAATTATTTGATTATTGTGTTAATTGGAATATTTGATCTTAATGGTTTTTATGAACTCCATAACTTGTCCTCAAGTTATGGAAATTGAAGAGTTTTTCTTTTTAAAGTGTCATTAAGTCTCATAGGTTATGAAAATAGAAGAGTCACTATTTTTAATGTCATCATTAAATGATTTAATGTCTTCCATAAGTTGTCCTCAAGTTATGGAACTTGAATTTTTTTTTTCATTAAACCTTAATTAAAGTCATAAGTTATGAAAAATCCAAGAGTTTTGAAAGGTTTCAAAACTTGTCCTCAAGTTTTGGAATTTGTAAAGTTACCGCCCATGTATACTTTAATTCCAAACTAGACCTTAGAATTTTAAAAGTTTAAAATTCAACCCTTATACTATTATTATAATTTTAATTATATAGATATGTATAAGAGCAAGTCGTCTTACCATTAGTAGGCCTCATTCACGAAGCCGGTCTATAAAGGGGGTATAAGGTTACTGCCTATAAAATGGCAGTTTAATGGGTGTCCACTCTCACCCACCGCTTCCTTGACTGGTGGAGGGTCGTTAGCCGAACAGGTAGGACAAGGACTATAATTCTCCCTTCATTAAAAGTATTAATGATAAATACTAAGTAACTAAACCTTTTATAAATTCTCAATCTTAGTTACTTAGGAAAATGTGAATAAGGTGCTAATCCATGAAATTACACTTTGCACTTTGTTTAAGCTGTTAGTGGAGCGTGTGTGGTTAACCGGCACACTAACCTGGACTTAACAAGGTAGGCAAAGGGTAACTTAATGTTTATCATAGTATCGTTGGAGCGTGTGTGGTTAATCGGCACATCGATTGAGAGGTAAATATTAAGGGTACCAAGTATATTTGCATGGTTACTTCACACCTTGTTTTGTGATCCTCGGCATCCCAGTCACAAAACCTGAAGGGCACACTCGAGATTGAAACATGCCATTGAAAAGTTCAATGAATCTCAAAAGAATCTAGGAGTTTCAAAACCAATTAAAACCTAATAATACATTTCGTTTATCTTGGTGGAAATTGGTGAATCGTCATTCACCTACCTTCAAATATTTTATAGCTTGGATTACGGCATCCCTCTTCCAAGTTATAAAATAGTTTGTTGGGTCCTAGCCTTAATATATCATATTGGGTGTTATATTAAGGACTTAAATCAACTTTACGTGAATTTCTCCCATTGTTGATGTCTGGTTTAGACAACAATGATCTTCCCAAACCAAGCTTTCCTAATGAATATGACTTCCCGAGTTTGGCTCATGGAAGTCATACTTCTCTTCCTCCACCTCCTCCAATTATTCTCCCTAACCCACAAGTTCAAGGTCACTCAAGCCCTAATAGCAAGCAAGGTCTATGTGTGATCACATCTTAGAGATGAAGTCACATATTGACAAGCCGGGAGAGTTGGGTGTCAAAGTCTTGAGAAAGTTGGATGTTCAATCACTTTCTAAGTCACATAGTGAGTTCCTTTGGGACTACTATGAAACAGACTATGACATGAACCTTAATGATCATATCTATTTGCTTGGTGCTGCTGAATCAGCAATGATTTGGAACGATAGTAAAGCAAATTTGATTAGAAGATCAACTTCCAAAAAAATTTATGGACAGTGACAATGGTGACACTGGAAATCCAGAAAAAACATTCTCTTCCCAATGGAAAGGGATTGGCCATAGTCAACCCGGTTGACCAAATGGTAAAGAGAAAGGCTAAGTCTGAGATAGTCCCATTACCAAAGGGTCCATATGTTTATTTTGCCAAAGGAAGGGGCGTTGATTGCAAAGCTGCCAAATTTACCTAAGGATGTTAAAGTCAATAAGTTTGACTCTACATCAGGTAGAGCCCATTATCTAACTCTGTTAAGTTCTATTCTGAGATCCTCATTACATGATGTGACTGGGTCACATGTTGATGTTTTAAGAATCAAAGAATAGAGAGAAATCTTAAAGGAAGTATATGCTGATTCTGATCGCGAAGGTGGATTTCGATCGCATCAGAATTTTGAGCAGTTGCTTAAGAAGTTATGATATATTGCTAAGGAATAGATAACAACAATTTTCCATGTGGATTGTAAGGATAAGTTTTTCCGCAAAGTTTTAAAATAAAAGAAAATTGTTTAATTTTATTTATTTGAAGTATCCTTACAATGACATTTGTGAAAAATTGTTGCTTATATGATTCCACTGACAGCAATATTGGAAAATGGATTTGATTCTTTCATTTGTGGTAGTGTCTAAATTTACCAAATCAGGAAAGTTCCTCATCACCCAAGTTTCAATTGGACCGAAACTTGGAATCATGCAAGTTGAATAGTATGATGAATGAGAACTTTCAAGCATTGGAAAATCAAGACTAATTACTTGTTCACATGGATGTGTGAGTCAAGTGAAGGACTAAAGGGATCGAGTACACATTCTTGTGCACTGGTCATGTCCACCACAAAGCTCGTTAAGACTATTTGATTTACTAAAGTTTAGTAAATATGGTTATACTTACAAGTTTAAGTATAATTCTGAAACATTGGAAAAGTCTCAATGTATGGCAGAACGAATGGGAAGAATCAAATTAGGCAGAAAGATAAAAGTTTCTCAAATCTGAAAAGATGGGAGAGTACTTTAGTATCATGTTTGTGATCATCTTAATGATTTAGAAATCATATCACAATTAGTCCTCTAAAGGTCATCTTAGTGCACTCTTATGACTAAGAAGAGAAGTCATGAATTGTTGAAATGGTTAGATCAGGAAGATGAGTCATACTTCGTTCCAAAACAATTCTTAGAGTCATACTCCAAGATTGTAACTTGAGTGACATATCTTAAAGAAAGGTTTAAAACACTTGTCAAATGTAAGAGTAAAAGTGTCCTACTCTTGTACATTTGAAATTTGTAAGTTGTGATGTTTTGGATAAAACAAAGACCAACTAAGGCCAATTGTGTGAAGTGTTTGTCTTGATAAAGAATCCGCACTATCTCTTGAATATTTGGCAAGATAGTCTTATATGTCAAGAGGATAGTGGGAGTCTTAAAGATCCTAAAAAGAATTTCAAGAACTAATCAAGAATAAAACCTGAGGTTCTTCACTAGCACACGACTTGAGGTTTATAACCTATCGTGTTGGCATATTCTGTGCCCATTCCAGTAAAAGTTGGCTTTGCATAGGAGTTCTGAAAGTTCTCAATTGGTTGCATAACAACTTGGAAGCAATGGCAGGCCCTGTACTGCCAGGTGGCAAGAAGTTAAGATTGCATAAGTTCAGTCCATATGAGATTGGATTTGTCATTATCGTTGTCTTATGACTATGGTTTTGACGATTCACATGGATATGAACACATACACCATAAAATCTAAGGGTCATAAGGTTTCTCTCCGATTCATGAAAATGATGGTGAGGAAACACTTCCACCAAGTAGATTTGAAGCAGATGGCAAAAGGTCTAAACAATTGAGACTATGATTACGGCATCCCTTTTCATAGTTCTGAAATTGTTTAGACACACATGCATGCTATCTAAGGAAAGGTGTATGATTTTGATAAAGTTTTATCAAAGCATCTCGTATCAGAAATCTGAACTTTGGTAAGAAAGTCAATAAAGTATTGATTTCTAGAAGTCCAGCTGATTTCTGAGTACATGTCAAAGCTAGTGGGAGCATAAGTGTTATGCTAATAATCATCATGTAAGTGGGAGCATGATAATTATTGTTAGTGTTGCAAGTTAGCAATGTTAATTATAGAAAACAAAAGTTTCAATTCGTGAGGCTGCAGGGATTGAAAAAGTTGTTTTTCTATAATTAAGGGAGAGGATATACTTCATTTCAGTTCTAAAGGCTTAGATTGAGACCTTAATCATCTTTAGTCAAGAATATATATATGAATTTCATGTTGGATTGGTTCAACTTAAGGAAATTCTATATATTGCGTTCTCAAAATTCGATTATGATTACGGCATCCCTCTTCATAGTCAAATTTTGAAAACATGGCAAATAAAAATATTATAGCAACAGACTGGTCTAGAATCATGTCTTTATGTGAGACATCATGAATTGTGTACCATTTGCTTTGGGTACAGGATCGATTGCATGTGCTATAATATTTGTCATTTCTAAATTTTTCCAAATGCCTAGAGGCATTAAGAAGGGAAAAGGTCTAGAATTGGATATGACTAAAATGATTAAGCAATTATCGAGGACAATCTGAGGTTTACCAAAGATTGGTTGCTCAAGGACAGTTGGAAGTATAGTGCTAATTTTGGAAGGACCATATTGACATATTCTGAAAAGAGGCATCTCTTATTCAGAAGTGATAGTCAAAATGAGAATATGGAGTTGTCTCCATAGGTGGAAGTTATCTGTGTAAGATTAGAAAACTTAATGCAAGAAGCATGTCCAAAGCAATGTACTTTGAATATGAGACTTAGTTTCCATGGAGTTGATCTCCATTGGAATACCTTATAATGATTGTTGACAAGTCTTTGTGACTTTGTACATATTCATTACAGGAGGGTCAGTGCATATAAGTTTAAAATCTAAACAGATTTCAATAAATGATAGGAATTTGAAATTCTCACATTTTTCGATAAGGATTTGGGAGTGTGAAATTAGAATCATTGAAATTATGTTCAATTGGTTTATTTCACAAAGTAAGGATCATAGACAAACATAGAGTGCATACTTGGTGTATGCCAAAAGCTATTGTTTAGAAAAACATAGTGTACATGCTTGCAGCATGGGACAACTAGTGTTTTTAATTCAAGTATAAAGTTGATAAAACCGAAACAATGAATAATGAGTAATCAGTATGGTGATAAATAAAAGTGTTTATTTATATTCATAGGGTTTGATACCATATTTGATTCATTTATTCTTGTGTTTCATTTTGCATGTTTTGACTTCCAGAATAAACTAGGTCATTCTTCCTGAATGACTAAGTTATTCAAACTATCCACAGTCGGTCATATGTTGGAAGTAGATATGAATCAAGACTGTCATGCGTTGGATTGTAGAGGTCTAAGATGTTGGACAAAGTGGTGCTACAACACTCATGAGTGCTCATAAGTTCTGAGTATTGGATTCAATTGATGGGTTTTGAGCATTCTAACACTTCCTAAGTGTACATGCAACCCTAATAACCTTGAATCTATGTTTTCTCTATATACATGCAAATTTCTTTTCAAGGTTATTTCCTAACTAGCATGGCATGGGGATTACATAGAACATAAAACTAGTAGAAATACATACCTTGTTGTTGCTTGGATTCCTTCAAGACTTTGTGAGCCTAGCATCCCAAATGTTGTGCCTCAAATGCTTCACACAACACCACAAGACTTGGAATAACTTGAGAGAATACTTCTTACACTTGAAAATCGGTTATGCCCTCACTAGAAACACTAGGTCACGATTTTGCTAGCCATAGGGTTCCTTTTATAGTGTTGTCACAATTAGGGTTTACACATGAATGTCCTTAATTGTCATGACTCTTGATTTCTCATGACCCATGGGTTTGTAACTCCCATGGACTATCCATGGAGCTCCATATGGTTATAACCAAACCCATAAACCATGGATCATTAATCCACCATAAAAGAATTGATGATTGTCATAATCAACCCTATATATTTAATTAGTCTCACTTTGATCACCAAATTAATACTAGATTAATACTTGATCAATACTAATTAAATACTACTATTATTAATATATTAGAACTTATAATATATTAATAATCATAAGTGCCTTATTCTCTCATCTAGTCTATCCAAGTATTGCAATGCCATGCAACCCAAATGGACCATGCCGGGTCGGGTCAAGTACATACCAAATAAAGTTATGGACTTAGACACTATATCCAACAGTCTCCCACTTGGATAAGTCTAATAACTATATTTGCAAATATGACTTCAAAATCCGACTAGCAATCGTAGCTCTTTCAAAGTCTCTCGGAACTGAGATGATGATGATACGCCATTTAAGATAAGTGATCATATAATCCTCTGTTCTCATGATATCAGCCGGACAAACACATGGAACATGGTCTTACTTATTGTCCAGCATTTGTTTCTCGATCTCTGATTTGTTTCGACATAGAACTAAATTGAACACATCAATTAGGTTCTGACCGGGCCCGGTACATAGGTCAAAACCAAATCATCGAGGGGCCCAGATCGCTTCTATTTCAAGAAGGAACAAATAAACTTCGACTGATATGCTTGTACTAACTACTTGTTGAATTATTCACAAAGGCACGTTTTATGACATCGAGTTACCAATGCGTTTTCGTGCAATCAATGAATAACCAACTCATAGTCAACAACTCATATCTCTAGGTTTGAAGATTTATATGATATTACCGTCTCACGATCACTCGAGATAAATTCCATGAAGTGATGCAAGTGAGCGTGGGTTGGATCCAATACTCAGCCCTTATGAGTACTCATGAATGTTGTAGCAACCATTGCATTGTCCAAAGCACTTTTATACAAATCATACAAGCGAAATTCATGACAGTCTTAAATCAATACTTACTTTCAAAGTTTGACTGACTGTGGATGGTTTGAATAATAACATAATTATTTTGGAAGTAAAAACATGCAAAATTGAAACATAGTAAACAATCAACACAAGATAGTAACACCTTACTCATAAATAAATAACAACTTTTATTTATCATCAAATGTCAATTACATTTTACAAGTTTCAGGAATCTAATTATTGAAACTAATATCATCCTTCAGCCCAATGCGCCTCGCATGCTGTAAATGCTTAACCCTGCTCAGTCCCTTCGTGAGGGGATCTGTCGGGTTCTCATCTGATGATACCCTCTTAGCCACGAGGAGTGCTTCTTCTATTCGATGTCTGATGAAATGGTATTTTCTGTCAATGTGCCTAGATCTCCCGTGATCTCTCGGTTCCTTAGCCAAAGCAACCGCACTTTCGCTGTCACAGAAAATTTCCATTGGCTCCTTTATAGCTGGTACAACTCCAAGGTCTCCGATGAAGTTCTTTAGCCATATCGCCTCCTTAGCTGCTTCACTTGCTGCTATGTACTCTGATTCACAAGTAGAATCAGCTATTGTCTCCTGCTTGGAACTTTTCCAAGTAATTGACCCTTCATTTAGGATAAAGACCCAGCCTGACTGAGAGCGGAAATTATCCCTATCAGTCTGGAAGCTAGCATCGCTATATCCTTCCACTCTCAAGTCATCACTGCCTCCGAGGGTAAGGACCCAATCCTTAGTCCTCCGCAGATACTTGAGAATGTTCTTTACCGCTGTCTAGTGTGCCTTGCCAGGGTTCCCTTGATATCTACTGACCATGCTCAAAGCAAAGGCCACATCAGGGCGAGTACAAGTCATAGCATACATGATCGAGCCCACAGCGGAAGCATATGGTATATGACTCATCTTAGCTATCTCAGCCTCTGTACTCAGACTCTGAGTCTTACTCAGCTTGGCATTACTCTGGACGGGTAATTCCCCTTTCTTGGATTGTTGCATGCTGAACCTCTTCAGCACCTTATCCAAGTAAGTACTTTGACTAAGTCCAATTAGTCTCTTACTCCTATCTCTCAATATCCTTATCCCTAGGATATAGGCAGCTTCCCCAAGGTCCTTCATAGCGAAACACTTCCCAAGCCAGGACTTAACCTCCTGCAAGGTTGGGACGTCGTTTCCTATGAGAAGTATGTCATCCACATACAACACCAAGAAGCTAACTATGCTCCCACTAGCCCTGATATACACACAAGACTCATCCTCACTCCTAGAAAAGCCAAACTCTTTGACTTTCTCATCAAAGCAAAGATTCCATCTGCGAGATGCTTGTTTCAATCCATAAATGGATTTATCAAGCTTACATACTCTATTAGGGTATCTTGTATCGACAAAACCCTCTGGTTGAGCCATGTAAACATCCTCAGCCAACTTTCCATTAAGGAAAGCGGTTTTGACATCCATTTGCCATATTTCATAATCATGAAATGCAGCTATGGCTAACAATACTCTAATAGACTTAATCTTAGCTACTGGTGAGAAGGTCTCATCATAGTCAACTCCCGGAGTTTGAGTAAAGCCCTTCGCAACCAGTCGCGTATGTACCTTCCCATCCATGTCGGTCTTCTTCTTGAAGATCCATTTGCACCCAACTGTCTTACGACCTGGTACATTGTCAACCAAGTTCCAAACTTGATTGTCATACATGGACTGAATCTCGCTATCCATAGCCTCCTTCCATTTAGCAGACTCAGGGCCTGCCATGGCTTCCCTGTAATTATTAGGTTCATCCAAATCTATTAGTGTACTATCACTAATAAATGTATCACCTTCAGTGGTGATGTGATAACCATAAAAATCAGGTGTGTTCCTCACCCTAGTGGAACGTCTTGGAGGTACAGACTCATCTATCGGATCAACATGAGTTTCCTCCTCAGGTTGGTCGATAGCATTTGAGGTTCCTTCACCACTTGACTCTTGAAGCTCTTCAAGGTCAATTTTCCTCCCACTGTCCCCTTGGCTTATGAATTCTCTCTCACAAAAGACTCCTCTTCTTGCTACAAAGACCACATTATCACTGGGTCTGTAGAAGAGGTAACCAAAGGATCTCTGTGGGTAGCCGATGAAAATACACCTCTCACTTCGAGGTTCAAGCTTATCATGAGTCTCACGCCTCACGAAAGCTTCACAACCCCAAATCTTGATGTGGTCCAAATTGGGAACTTTCCCAGTCCACATGTCGTGAGGTGTTTTGGCAACCTTTTTAGTAGGGACTAGATTAAGGATATAGGCGGCAGTCTCTAAGGCATACCCCCAGAAAGAGATTGGTAACGAAGCTCGACTCATCATGGAACGAACCATATCCAGCAAGGTTCGATTGCGCCTCTCAGCTACACCATTCAACTGTGGTGTTCTGGGAGGTGTCAATTGTGAGACAATCCCACATTCCTTAAGATAGTCAAGGAACTCAATGCTAAGATACTCTCCTCCCCGATCGGATCGGAGCATCTTGATGTTCCTGCCCAATTGATTCTCCACTTCCTGCTTAAACTCTTTGAACTTTTCAAAGGTTTCTGACTTATGCTTGATTAAGTAAATACATCCATATCTACTGTAATCATCAGTAAAAGTCACATAATAGCGATTAGCATCCCCTGTAGCAACTCTGAAGGGCCCACACACATCCGTGTGTACAAGGTCCAACAAACCTTCACCCCTATCACAAGTACCTGTGAAGGGTGACTTTGTCATTTTTCCAAGTAAACAAGACTCGCAACTATCATCTGACTTGAGGTCAAATGATTCCAAGACTCCAGCCTTTTGGAGTTGGCCTATGCGCTTCTTGTTAACATGTCCAAGACGACAATGCCACAAGGATGCTTTATCCAAGCTATCTGAAGAATCAATTTACAACACATTATTTCCTAGATTGTCTACAACATTCACGGCTTCATATACACCATCACAAGGTAATGCTTTAAAGTAAAATACATCATTGTAATGAACATAAATAGCACCATTTTTATTATCAAATGACAATGAAAAACCTTGTTTGTACAAGCCATGAAAAGAAATAATATTTCTCGCCATTTCGGGCGAGTAACAACACTTATTCAAATCTAACATTAACCCATTATTAAGCAATAAAGAATAAACTCCTATCTTGGTAACAGGTGATGCTTTCCTGTTGCCCATGACTAAGTTTATCTTCCCGTGCTCCATTTGCTCACTTCTTCTTAGTGCCTGCAAATCAGTACAAATGTGAATACCACAACCTGTATCAAGCACCCAAGAATTAGCATTAGATGAGTTATTAGACAATATTATGTAAATACCTGCATGGGTGGGTTTAACCTTACCATCCTTTACATCTTGCAGATATTTAGGGCAGCTTCGCTTGAAGTGTCCCTTATCCTGGCAATAGAAGCACTGTGCTTCCTTTGGGTTTGAAGAAGGAGTAATGGGACCTTTCTTTGTCCCACTTGAAGAGGAACCATCAAGAGTCTTACCCTTGGTACCCTTCGAAGGGCTTTTCCTCTTCTTACCCTTTCCCTGCCCAATAGCCAGAACAGGGGCTGTTGAAGGAGTAGAAGTAGCAACCGCTTTACCCTTAAGGCCATTTTCAGCTGTCCTTAAGAGTCCTTGAAGTTTGCTAAGTGTGACTTCCTCCTTGTTCATATGATAAGTCATACGAAACTGATCATAACTTGGAGGTAAGGAATGGAGAATGATGTCAATCGCCATTTCCTCAGGAAAGTCAACATTTAGCTTCAGCAACCGGTCAACGAACCTTTGCATCTTCTGCAAGTGACCGGTGATGGGTTCACCATCCTTCATCCTTGCGGTTATCATGGAGGAAATGATTTCATACCTTTCCTGACGCGCGCTCTGATGGTACCTTTCCATCAAATCCAGGTGCATCTCATAGGGGTAGAAATCTTCATAGGATTTTTGAAGTTCAGGAGTCATGGTGGCCATCATGATGCATGCTATTTAGTAGCAACCTTTTCATGTGCAACAAACTCCGCAAACTCTTCAGGAGTAGCAGTGGCTTCATTCACAACCTTAAGCTCCCTATCGAGGTCATATTCTTTGTCCTCATAGCGGGTAATCATTCTGATGTTTCTGATCCACTCATTGAAATTGGATCCATCAAAGATGACCTTACCACACAAGTTCATAAGGGAAAAGGAGCCTGTTGGGTTTGAGCCAGAAACATTGTTGGAAGACATCTGAAAGGAAAGAAAGACAAGTTTCATTAGATTACGAATCCTTAATAATTCACCCAAATGAAATATTAAGGCTAGGATCCAACAAACTATTTATAGTTGGAAGAGGGATGCCGTAATCCGTACTATAAAATATTTGAAGGTAGGTAAATGACGATTTACCAATTTCCACCATAAGAACGAAATATTTTATTATTAGGTTTTATTGGTTTTGAAACTCCTAGATCTTTTGAGATACATTGAACTTTTCAATGGCATGTTTGAATCTCGATTGTGCCCTCTTAAGTTTGTGACTGGGATGCCGAGGATCACAAACAAGGTGTGAATAACCATACAAATTGACTTGGTACCCTCAACAATATTACCTAATCGATGTGTCGGTTAACCACACACGCTCCACCGATCTATAATAAAGTCAAGTTACCCTTTGCCACTCTTACTAACGACTTGGTAAGGTACAAAGTGTAATTTTATGGGCTAGCACCAATTTCACATTTTCCTAAAGTAACTAAGATTGGGAATTTATAATGTATAGTTACTTTATAATTCATTATACTTTTAACGAGTATTTAAAGTCGTATCCTACCCGTTCGGCTAACGACCCTCCACCGATCAAGGAAGCGGTGGGTGAGAGTGGACACCCATTAAGTCACCATTTTATAGGCAACAACTTTATACCCCCCTTATAGACCGGCTTCGTGAATGAGGCCTACTAACGGTAAGAATGACATATTCTTATACATATCTATATAATAAAATTATAATAATAGTATAAGTGTTGATTTTTAAATTTTTTTTAAAAATCTAAGGTTTAATTTGGAATTAAAGTATTAAAGTGTAAGACTTTTCAAATTCCAAAACTTGAGGGCAAGATTTGAAACTATTCCAAGTCTCTTCAATTTGTAACTTATGAGTTTTAATGGTTCATAAAAATGAAGACTCTTCATTTTATGAAACCTCTTTAGTTCTTTAATCATAATTAAAAGAAGTGACTTTTGGTTATCCATAACTTGAGGACAAGTTATGGACACCATCATAGCCATTAAGATCATGAATTAAACACACATGGAGGTTACACATAATTCCTATGATCTTCTAAACTCATATGAACACAAATTCATGTCAAGCAATTTCAAGAAAATCATATAAACATATACAATACTTGAAAATTGATAAAAGTCATGTAAAATGGGTTAACATAATCATTATCATTTTGAAAAACAGATTTTACAAGTCCAAAACAGATTGGGATAATGATCTTAATCCATTTCCAGCAACAAAACTCGAAAAAAAACTGTCCAACATGCTCCCACTCGTCGAGTGCATTATTCTACTCGTCGAGTAGGATGAATTTGTTCATGGACTCGGCGAGTCCTCCCCATGGACTCGGCGATTCCAGTCGTCAGAGTGCATAATTTTTGATTTTTAAGCAGTTTTGCATCAAGTATACAGAAAACAATCCTAGCCTCTGATACCACTGATGGGTTTTGAGCATTCTAACACTTCCTAAGTGTACATGCAACCCTAATAACCTTGAATCTATGTTTTCTCTATATACATGTAAATTTCTTTTCAAGGTTATTTCCTAACTAGCATGGCATGGGGATTACATAGAACATAAAACTAGTAGAAATACATACCTTGTTGTTGCTTGGATTCCTTCAAGACTTTGTGAGCCTAGCACCCCAAATGTTGTGCCTCAAATGCTTCACACAACACCACAAGACTTGGAATAACTTGAGAGAATACTTCTTACACTTGAAAATCGGTTATGCCCTCACTAGAAACACTAGGTCACGATTTTGCTAGCCATAGGGTTCCTTTTATAGTGTTGTCACAATTAGGGTTTACACATGAATGTCCTTAATTGTCATGACTCTTGATTTCTCATGACCCATGGGTTTGTAACTCCCATGGACTATCCATGGAGCTCCATATGGTTATAACCAAACCCATAAACCATGGATCATTAATCCACCATAAAAGAATTGATGATTGTCATAATCAACCCTATATATTTAATTAGTCTCACTTTGATCACCAAATTAATACTAGATTAATACTTGATCAATACTAATTAAATAATACTATTATTAATATATTAGAACTTATAATATATTAATAATCATAAGTGCCTTATTCTCTCATCTAGTCTATCCAAGTATTGCAATGCCATGCAACCCAAATGGACCATGCCGGGTCGGGTCAAGTACATACCAAATAAAGTTATGGACTTAGACACTATATCCAACATCAACCCACGCTCATTTGAATCACTTCATGGATTTTATCACGAGTGATCATGAGACGATAATATCTTATATTCTTCAAACCTAGAGATATGAGTTGTTACTATGAGTTGGTTATACATTGATTGCACGAAAACGCATTTGGTAACTCGATGTTATAAAACGTGCCTTTGTGTATGATTCAACAAGTAGTAGAACAAGCCATATGAGTCGAAGTTTATCCATTCCTTTTACCTTCGGGATAAAAGCGATATCTGTGGGCCCCTCGATGATTTAGCGATGACACATGTGAGTGCTTGGCCAAGCCAGGACTGATTTGATTTGTTCAATCAGTTAGTCATCATAAATCGAAAATCAGGAAACAACAAATGGACAGAGAGAATGATTATAATCCATGTCTCAGTCCATATGATATCTAGAATGGAGGAATATATGATCCCTTATCTAATGGACAAGTCATTGACAAGGTCATAGTTCGACACCGGCTTTAAGAGCTACGATTGCCAGTTAGGTTTTGAAGTCATACTCAATAATAGTTTTAGACTTATCCAAGTGGGAGACTGTTGGATTAATGTCTAAGTCCATAACTATATTTGGTATGTACTTGACCCGACCCGGCATGGTCCATTTGGGTTGCACTTCACCGGCACAATTTATATGGATAGTCTTTTGAGAATAGTATATTTATGATATATATTAATATATTATAAGTTCTAATATATTAATATGGAATCATATTATTTAATTAGTATTGATCAAGAATTAATTTTGAATTAATTAAGTGATCAAAAAGAACTAATTAAATATGGACTCTTATATATATGGAATGGGCCAAGTTCATTTAGGTTGGGCTAAGCTTTCATGGATGGTCCATGGAGCTTTTAACCCATGGATCCTATGTAAATGAAAGGTCATGGGTATTAGGGTTTACATGGATGTAACCCTAATCCTCCATAATATATAAAGGGGTCCTTGGCTCACAAAATTGGCACAAAGTGTGTGAAAATAAGAGTGGGCCGATTTTAGTGTGCATACATATTCTCTCAAGTTCTTCCAAGGTGTTTTGGTGATTTGTGATTCCATTTGAGGCTTCCACACTATTGGGGCTAAGCTCTTAAAGCTTGAAGACATCAAGCTACATCAAAAGGTATGTCATCTAACTAGAACTTTGTAGTATAGGTGCTTCATAATATGCTAGTTAGGATGAAACCTTGGAATAGTTAATATTTGCATGTATAATAGAGAAAACATAGATCCAAGGTTTATAGGGTTGTATGTGCACCATAGGATGTTGTAGTATACTAAAACCCAACAGAGTTTGGTTCCATCGCTTTGGAAAACTACAATCTATATCGGTTTTATGCAAAATCGCTCTGACTCTTTACTTTTTCTTTTTAGATAGGAAAATGAGTTAGCATACTTACTACTATATGTTGATGATATCATACTAACAACTTCTTCCACTCATATTATCAGACGTGTCATTTCACTTCTAGATGTTAAGTTTTCTATGAAAGACCTTAGTGATTTATCATATTTTTTGGGCATTGCAGCAACTAGAGACGCCAACAATTTGTATCTCTCTCAGGGGTCTTATGCGATGAAACTATTAGAACGTGCCAATATGTCTTGTTGTAACCCTTTTCGCACTCCATCGGACACTCAGTCTAAACTCGATCTAACGGGTCCACCCGTTGATAATCCTACTCTTTATGTTGCCTTGTTGGTGGCTTCAGTACCCTACTTTTACACAACCAGATCTGTCATATGGCGTCAGCATGTATCCATCTTCATGCATGATCCCCGAGAACCTCACCAATGTAACAACCCAATTTTTACTACAAAATTTTTCATTTATAATAAAGAAAACCTCAAGTATTATAAAAAACAAGTAAAAAAATCCTAGGTGTATCAAATACAATCATCCCAAATCAGAGTATCAAAATGCAGAACTCATAAAAATCTGCAAGCCGGAGTGTACAGTCAAGCATTCGTCTTCCCGCGATCATCAGAAGTACCGGAAACACATTTAATCCACAACTATAAGCACGAAGCTTGGTGAGTTTCCTAAAATATTACATACAACACATCATAATAAACAACTATGGGTTATTAACAACCTTGTGGATTATCAGAAATCTCAATGGGCCAACAACACGCTCCGTGGATTAACAACATGTTTCAGGGATTATCAGCAACTTAAAGGACTATCAATAGTCCAATGGACTCACAACAGTCCAAAAGGAATTAGCAACTTTGTTTCACATTAACAACAATCAACAAGTAAGACTCGGTTGGTCAGCATGTATACACTACCACACAGATAAAAATATAGTGAGAAGACTCACCTCGTGGATAGCATCTAAAACACAATAGCTCACATAGGGTAGACAGGTACTACAAGTCACCTATCAGCAATAAAGAACTACTGTCTCAGTGTACACCCTAACATCCTAATTTGACCAAAAGTCAACTATGGTCAAAAGTCAACCCTTAAGGTCAACGGTCAAGGTCAAGGTCCAAATAAAAAATCCTCATCAGGTGGTCATCACGACGTGGCCAATCCTTATCCACGTCGTGGTTGCTAATCGGCAAAATAGTTGCGACCCTCCTCCAGTCTCCACGTCGTGGCATCGAACCCGCCAGGTCGTGGCAACGGTGCATGAATGTATTTAAGCATTCAACCCTTAATACACTAAGTCCTTAACCCAACTTCTCCAGAATGCTTCTAGGACACCTAGAGGTCCATAAAAATCCAACCTTTGTGGATATGCATGACCCATGCATGTCCTTCCCCAAACTTGGTCAAAAATGAAGAAATATGACCTAAATCTCATGCAAGGTCTACAAATCACCACCAATTCCTAGATCTATAAGATATGACGCTAAAGGGACTCAGAGAAACCATAAAGTTGCAAACTTTATCTCTTCAAACCATACAACCACATCAAAGGGACCAGAACATGACATAAAACCTAGATCTAAGGAGGAAAACATCAAAAGATGGAAACTTGAGGACTTACAAAGAGTTTGCTTCTAAACAAAAGTGAGGGAAAGGTTTGCTTGTTGAAACAAAGCACCAACTATTCTTCTTCTTATTTAAAAACTGGCAAAATCTTGGAAAATGAGAACAAAAATCCCCAAGAGGCTAGGGTTTGCTTCAAGGGTCATTTAGGAGATGATGGAGGCTGAGGATGGAGGAAACACTAGCCATCATTTCTTATAAATAGGGATCAAGCCCATAAAGTAGGGCTTTGGTCATAACATGTCACCACTGGTGGATTAGTGTCTAAGCCTGTAACCATATTTGGTAAGTACTTGACCCGGTTGTGCATGGTCCTTTTGGGTTGCCTTCACCGAAGCAACATGTTAGGATGATTTATGAATTAAGAGGTTATTATGATTAATTAATATGTTATATGAATAATATATTAAAGGAGAAATCATATAGTTTAATTAATATTAGACAAGAATTAATTGAGAATTAATTCTGTGGCTAAAAGTGATTAATTAAATAAAAGGGTCTAGAACTGTCAATTGTGTGATAGTTGATTTGGGCTGTGAAACCTTTATGGTTAAGGGGTGGACGAAATTGTGGGTAGGAACCCATCTAGATTTCGTCGAAGGCCTTATTCTGGAAGGTTCCTTGGATAGCTTGAAGCCTAAGCAGTCCATTAGGGTTTTTGATTGAAACCCTAGCAGCTCCAATATAAATAGAACCCCTAGGCTACAAAAATCGGCTACCCTTCTTCTAAGAGTGCAAGAGCCGAATTCTAAGAGCCTCCAACCTCCCTCCAAGATCATTCTTTTGCTATTGGTGTTTGTAAGCCATTAGAGGAGTGACACTTGTGACTCTAAGCTCCAAGAACAAGAAGAATCAAGCAAGAAACAAGAGGTAATTGTCTAGATCTGATTTGTCATATTAATTTCGAATTATACTTATTAGATCTAGGATTTGTAAGTCTTGGATGAATGCATGTACAATTAGAGAAACCTAGATCCAAGCATTAGGGTTTTCATGAGCACATAGGATGTTCTTTTGGCTAAAACCCATCAGTGGTATCAGAGCCTTGATTGGTTTCTATTGTATTGATGCTTTGTGTCTTCTTTCAATCTTTAAATTCGAAATTTTTTGCCCCTGACTAATATACTCGGCGAGAACCATTGTGGGCTCGACGAGTAGGATGAACTCGACGAGTCCATAAGGGGAATCGGCGAGTCGGAGCGTCTGTTAGAGGGATTTTCAGGATTTCTTGCTGTTTTGCTTAAGGATAATTGCCTAAATCGTTTTTGACTAATAAAATCTGAATTTTATTACTGTTTTATGATTATCCTTACCAAATTAAAACATAATTATCAATTGTTTAAATAATAAATTCCTTATTTGATAATATTTGATTATTTGAATTAATTTTTGAATTATCTTGCAAGTAATATTGACTAGGTAAAATTTAGATAATCATTAAATTAATTGTTTAATTTAAATTATTTGCTATTTGATCCTTTATGTTTTGAAAAGTTCAAAAACTTGCCCTCAAGTTTTGAAATTTAAATTCTTGACTTAAAAGCTTATTTTGAATTATAATTTAAATTTCAAACCCTAGAATTTTACAAGTTTAAAATTCAACCTTATACTTTATAATATTATAAGATTACTATATATGTATAACTTAAATGCTAGTCTTACCGTTAGTAGGCCTCATTCACGAAGCCGATGTATAAGGGGGGTATAAGGTTATGGCCTATAAAATGGTCGTTTAATGGGTGTCCACTCTCACCCACCGCTTCCTTGATTGCTGGAGGGTCGTTAGCCGAACGGGTAGGATAGGGCAAACCTTTCCTCATTAAAAGTATAATGGATCTATATGAAGTAAGTAAATGTTTTTACAAAATTCTCAATCTTAGTTACTTTAGGCAAAAGTGAATTTGATGTAATTCCATGAAATTACACTTTGTACCCTTGCTAAGACGTTAATGGAGCGTGTGTGGTTAACCGGCACATTAATTCGGTTCTAAGCAAAGGTGGCAAAGGGTGACTCATTGGTTGTCATAGTTCGATGGAGCGTGTGTGGTTAACCGGCACATCGAATAGGTGACTGTAACAATAAGGGCACCATGTACATTTGCATGGTTATTCACACCCACTTTGTGATCCTCGGCATCCCTGTCACAAACTAGAGGGGCATATCGAGATTTAAACATGCCATTGAAAAGTTCAATGAATCTCAAAAGATCTAGGAGTTTTTCAATACATTTAAAACTTAATCTCTTTTTCGTTTTTCATGATGGAGAATTAGTGAATCGACATTCACTTACCTTCAAATTATTTGCTTGTTAGATTACGGCATCCCTTTTCTAATTTGTGAATAATGTTGTGGGTTCCTATCCCTAATTTCTCATTTGGGTGTTTAATTGGGGAATTCGTTTCTAATCAAACTTTGTTCTTTTTCCTTTTCAGATGTCGAATGTCAACAACAACGCTTCTGGTTCAAACTCCTCTGGCTCGTTCTCACTCATGAACTTGTGTGGGAGAGTGATCTTTGATGGGTCCAATTTCAATGATTGGATCTGCAACATTCGCATGGTCACTCGCTACGAGGACAAAGAGTATGTCCTCGATGAGAAGCTGAAGGAGATTGACATCAACACTGCCTCTGCTGAAGAGATCGCGGCCTTTGAGGCCCACAAGCGTGATGCCACGAAAGTCCATTGCATCATGGTAACGAATATGACTGCAGAATTCCAGAAGTCCTATGAGGACATGTACCCCTACAAGATGCACCAAGATCTGCTGGACCGGTACCACCAGAGCGCTAGGCAAGAAAGGTACGAGATCATCACCTCGATGATCACTACCAAAATGGGTAATGGAGAGTCCCTTACCGCTCATCTGCAAAAGATGCAGAGATATGTCGATCGCCTACTAAAGTTGAATGTGAACTTTGATGAAGAGCTGGAAATTGATATTATCCTTCACTCCTTGCCTCCCTGCTATAGCCAGTTCCGCATGACCTACCACATGAACAAGGAGGAGGTCTCTTTGAGCAAGCTTCAGGGCTTGTTGAGGACTGCTGAGAGCAACCTCAAGGATAAATCTGTTGCATCAACTCCAACTCCCGCTACTGCTCCTGTCTCGGCAATAGGAAAAGGGAAGGGTAAGAAGAGGAAGGCTCCCTTAAAAGGCCACCACAAGGGAATGTCCCAAGATGGTACCTCTTCTAGTGGAACCAAAATTAGTTCTGCAAAACCCAACTCTAACCCTAAGGAGGCAGAGTGCCACTACTGCCACAAGATAGGGCATTGGAAGAGAAGCTGCCCAGAATATCTGTAGGCCATCAAGGATGGGAAGATCAAGCCATCTTTCATAGGTATTTACACAATTAAATCTAATGGTTTATCATATGCTACTTCTTGGGTTCTTGATACAGGATGTGGTTTTCACATATGTTCTGATTTGCAGGGAATAAGAAGAAATAGGGATGTGGAGCAAGGAAGGATGAATCTGATCATGGGAAACAGAAGATCGTCGCCTGTCACCAAGATTGGAGTATATTCCTTAGTGCTTAGTAATGGATTAGATTTAGATTTAAACAATTGTTGCTATTCGCCAGATATGGCAAGAAACATAATTTCATTTCATGGTTTATATAGAAAAGGTTTCAGATATTCATTTGATAATGAAAAGGGTTCTATTTATGCTGATCTTAATAATGTTTTATATTTTGAAGCATTGCCTTGTGATGGAATATATGAGACTGTGATGGTTGTAGATAACTTAGGAAATGATGTGTTGTGTGTGGATTCTTCCAATAGTATGGATAAAGCATGCTTGTGGCATTGTCGTCTTGGACATGTCAACAAGAAACGCATAGCCCAACTCCAAAAGGATGGAGTGTTGGAGTCATTCGACCTTAGGGACGATGACATGTGCGAGTCTTGTTTACTTGGAAAGATTACCAAGTCACCCTTCACTGGCACTTGTGCGAGGGGTGAGGGTTTATTGGATCTCATACATACAGATGTATGTGGACCCTTTAGATCCACCACAAGGGACACGAAATGCTTCTATGTGACTTTCACAGATGATTATAACATATATGGGTATATCTACTTAATCAAGCACAAGTCAGAAACCTTTGAAAAGTTCAAAGAGTTCAAGAAAGAAGTGGATAATCAGTTGGGCTGGAAAATCAAGATGCTTCGATCTGATCGAGGTGGAGAGTACCTAAGTCTTGAATTCCACGACTACCTCAAGGAATGCAGAATAGTTTCGCAATTGATGCCACTTAGGACACTGCAGTTGAATGGTGTAGCTGAGAGGCGTAATCGAACCTTGCTAGACATGGTTCGTTCCATGATAAGTCGTGCTTCACTACCTATCTCATTCCGGGGGTATTCCTTAGAGACTGCCGCCCATATCCTTAACTTAGTCCCTACTAAGAAGGTTGCCAAAACACCTCACAAAATGTGGACAAGGAAGGCTCCCTCATTAGCACATATCAAGGTTTGGGGTTGCAAGGCTTTCGTCAGACGAGAGACTCACGACAAGCTCGAACCTCGTAGTGAGAGATGCATTTTCATCGGCTACCCACAGAAGTCCTTTGGATATCTCTTCTATAGACCGAGTGACAATGTTGTCTTCATTGCGAGGAGAGTGGTTTTCCAAGAGCGAGAACTCATAAGCCAAAGGAGACAGTGGGAGGCAAATCGATCTTGAAGAGCTTCAAGAGTCGAGCGATGAAGGAACATCTAACACTGGCGCTCAAACTGAGGAGGAAACTCCGGTTGAACCGATTGACGATTCCTTACCTCTTAGACGTTCCGAAAGGGTTAGTGTTCCACCCCAGTTTTATGGTATTCATATTACTACAGAAGGGGATACGTTCATTAGTGATAGTACACTAGTGAATCAGGACGGACCTAACAGCTATAAGGAAGCCATGGCAGGCCCGGAGTCTGCAAAATGGAAAGAGGCTATGGACAGCGAGATTCAGTCCATGTATGACAACCAAGTTTGGAATTTGGTTGACAATGTACTAGGTCGTAAGACGGTCGGGTGCAAGTGGATATTCAAGAAGAAGACCGACGTGGATGGAAATGTGCACACTTATAAGGCGCGATTGGTTGCGAAGGGTTTCAGTCAAACTCCTGGAGTTGACTACGACGAAACCTTCTCACCAGTTGCGAAGATAAAGTCTATCAGGGTGATGCTGGCCATTACTGCATTTCATGACTATGAAATATGGCAAATGGATGTCAAAACCGCTTTCCTTAACGGGAAGTTGGCTGAGGACGTTTACATGGCTCAGCCAGAGGGTTTTGTCAATGCGAAACATCCCAATAGAGTGTGTAAGCTTGAGAAGTCCATTTATGGACTGAAGCAAGCGTCTCGCAGATGGAATCTTTGTTTTGATGAGAAGGTCAAAGAGTTTGGTTTTCTGCGAAGCGAGGATGAATCATGTGTATATTTCAAAGCCAGTGGGAGTATAGTGAGCTTCCTTGTATTGTATGTCGACGACATACTACTCATAGGAAACGACATCCCGACACTTCAGGAAGTTAAGTCTTGGCTCGGGAAGTGCTTCACTATGAAGGACCTCAGAGAGGTTGCCTATATTCTGGGAATAAGGATAGTGAGAAACAGAAGTAAGAGACTAATAGGACTTAGTCAGAATACTTACTTGGACAAGGTACTAAAACGTTTTAGTATAGGGAATTCAAAGAAAGGGGAGTTACCAATCCAAAGTAATGCCAAGTTGAGTAAGACTCAAAGTCCAAGTACTGAAGTCAAGATAGCAGAGATGAGCCGAGTACCTTACGCTTCTGCAATTGGCTCGATCATGTATGCTATGACTTGTACTCGCCCTGATGTGGCCTTTGCCTTGAGCATGGCCAGCAGATATCAAGGGAACCCTGGCAAAGCGCATTTGACCGCAGTCAAGAATATTCTTAAGTACCTTCGGAGGACCAAGGAATGGTTTCTAGTCCTTGGTGGGAGCGATGACTTAAAGGTGCGAGGGTATAGTGACGCCAGTTTTCAGACCGACAGGGACAACTACCGTTCTCAGTCGGGCTGGGTCTTTACCCTTAATGGAGGTGCAGTGACTTGGAAAAGTTCCAAACAGGAGACAGTAGCTGATTCAACGTGCGAATCAGAGTATATATCGGCGAGCGAAGCGTCAAAGGAGGCAATATGGTTGAAGAACTTCATTGGAGACATTGGAGTTGTGCCAGCCATAAAGGAGCCCATGGAAATTTTCAATGATAATGAAGGAGCGGTTGCCTTGACCAAGGAACCCAGGGATCATGGCAGATCTCGACATATGGACATAAAATATCACTTTATTCGACATCGGGTGGAAGAAGGACCCCTCGTAGTGAAGAGGGTATCGTCAGAGGATAACCCAACAGATCCGCTTACGAAGGGACTGAGCAGGGTTAAGCACTTGCAGCACGCTAGGAGCATCGGGCTGAAGGACGATATTACTTTAGATTAGATAGTTTAGAAACGTGTAATAGATAAATTGTAATTAACATTCGATGATTAAATAAAAGAGTACTATTTATTAGTAATGTTACTGTCTTATGTTAATCAGTTACCTATTGTTTCATTTTGCATGTTTTGACTTCCTGAATAACAAGATTATTCGAACCGTCCACAATCGTTCATATGTTGGAAGTAGATATGAATGAAGACTGTCATGAATTGGTGTGTAGATTGTCTAAAGTGTATTAGACATAGCAAAAGTTTGCTACAATGTTCATGAGTGCTTATGAACTTGATTTGAGCATTGGAATAAACCCACGCTTGCTGGAATCACTTCATGGAATTTATCACGAGTGATCGCAAGACAATAATATCATATGGTCTTAAAATCTAGATATATGGTTTATTGTTTGCTAGTTGGTTATGCATTGATAATGCGTAAACGCAACAGTAACTTGATGTTATAAAACGCATTGTTGTGTATGATTTGATTAGTGGATAGTAAATGCATATAAGTCGAAGTTTATCTGTTCCTTTTATCCTAAGAGGGTAAAAGCGATATCAGGGCCCCTCTGATGATTTGATTTGACTTATGTGCCGGGCCCGATCAAGACCGAATTGATGTGTTCAATTAAGTTCTATGTCAAATGAATCTGAGATCGAGAAAAAAAATGTTGGACAATAAGTATGACTATGTTCCATGTAATTGTCCGCACGATATCTAGAACAGAGTATTATACGATCCCTTATCTAAAGGACAGGTTAGTGATAAGATCAGAGTTCGATAGCGTCTTTGAGAGCTACGATTGCTAATCGGATTGTATTTACAATTGTAGTTACTAGACTTATCCAAGTGGGAGACTGTTGGATTAGTGTCTAAGCCTGTAACTATATTTGGTAAGTACTTGACCCGGTTGTGCATGGTCCTTTTGGGTTGCCTTCACCGAAGCAACATGTTAGGATGATTTATGAATTAAGAGGTTATTATGATTTATTAATATGTTATATTAGACAAGAATTAATTGAGAATTAATTATGTGGCTAAAAGTGATTAATTAAATAAAAGGGTCTAGAACTGTCAATTGTGTGATAATTGATTTGGGCTGTGAAACCTTTATGGTTAAGGGGTGGACGAAATTGTGAGTAGGAACTCATCTAGATTTCGTCCAAGGCCTTATTCTAGAAGGTTCCTTGGATAGCTTGAAGCCTAAGCAGTCCATTAGGGTTTTTGATTGAAACCCTAGCAGCTCCAATATAAATAGAACCCCTAGGCTATAGAAATCGGCTACCCTTCTTCTAAGAGTGCAAGAGCCAAATTCTAAGAGCCTCCAACCTCTCTCCAAGATCATTCTTTTGCTATTGGTGTTTGTAAGCCATTAGAGGAGTGACACTTGTGACTCTAAGCTCCAAGAACAAGAAGAATCAAGCAAGAAACAAGAGGTAATCGTCTAGATCTGATTTGTCACATTAATTTCGAATTATAGTTATTAGATCTAGGATTTGTAAGTCTTGGATGAATGCATGTACAATTAGAGAAACCTAGATCCAAGCATTAGGGTTTACATGAGCACATAGGATGTTCTTTTGGCTAAAACCCATCAACCACGTCATGGCCCATAGAGTGTCACGTCGTGGGAGTCAAAATAAGATCCGTTATCAACCTTGTCATGCCACGTCCACCACGCTCTGGCCTTCCATTTAATGCAAATCTCAACAAATAATTTAAGAAATAATACCTCAAGATTTCGGATGTTACAACCTACATGACCTAAAATGCATCTTACGATACGTTATGGACACCTTGGATCATAGGCTTCAGTTACATCGTTCTACCACACAAGGTCTCTTTGCTTATTCAGATGCAACTCGGGCAGATGCCCAACCACAAAACGTTCCACTAGTGGATACTGTGTTTTTCTAGGTGACAATCTTCTATCATGGTCGATAAACCGTCAAACCATTGTTTCTAGATCGACTACTGAAGCTGAATATTATGGAGTTGCTAATGCAGTGGCCATGACTTATTGGATCTGAAATTTACTTCGAGAACTTCACTCTCCTCACAGAAGAGCTACTATTGTTTATTATGATAATTTCAATGCAGTTTACTTGTTTGTAACACCAATTCACGAAGCATACTGAAATTGATATTCTCTTTGTCTGAGATAAAGTTGCAACTGGTCAAATTAGAGTTCTTCATGTTCAATCTTCTCTTCAGTATGCAGATATTTATACAAAATAGATTCCAACTTCTCTTTTCTATGACTTTCAATCTAATTTTAAGCGTTCGTTCCAGACCCCTTGTTCAAAATGCAGGGGCGTATTATTGTATATATTGTATCTCTTAGTTATCTTGTATGTACAACCAATGTATAACCCATTATAGCCTTTTGTATTATGTATATATTTTTGTATTATGAAATACACAAAAATGAATAGTTTTTTGCTTTCTACACAATGACATGCAAATCCTTATATGAAATATGATTTATTTTTCTAGTCATTGGAATTTATAATATGTATCTTAATTGTCCCATTTTTTTTACATATGTTAATTCACATGTGAATTATCAATATACTGAATAAGAATTATTAACGACTAAATACTTAATGGTCATTCGATGTGAATGGTCATTGTATACACGAATTGTATAATTATATAACATTTTCTTAAACTTAATGATTGTAATTAATGTTTGAATGATGAATATTAACAATATAAATTTACATAAATGATCATTAATATTGATAAGATATTTACATATGAATTTGGACTAAACATTCACAAGTACATTTATATATTTTTAGATCAATGATATGTCCTTATGGCATCGACACATCGAGACACACACACGCGCGCACACACACACACACACACACACATATATATATATATATATATATATATATATATATATATATATATAAAGAGAGAGTTAGGTTCAAATGTGGATTGACATCTATTGTGCGGACGTGTGGACAATGCTATTCTGTTAAAATGACAAAGACAATACGTTGTTTGATAATATGAATACGTTCAATTTTACATAACTATTGTCATCACCACACATTCTGACTAATTAAATCATCTATATGGTTATTATAGGCTTATTATTATTATTATTATTATTCCCATTCTATCAAAATGTGTCAGATTGTTAATTGAGTCGTATTCTGTCAGAATGAAAATGAGTGAAAAACGATGTGTGACAACAAAAATAAATAAGAATTATTGAGAATGCATGAAAATGACGATATTTTTGTAAGGGTGAACGTATTCGCATTACTAAACAACTTATTCTCTTAGTAATTATCATAGAATAGCACTGTCCACACGTCCGCACAATAATTGTCCATCCACATTACAACCTTGCCATATATATATATATATATATATATATATATATATATATATATATATATATGGCTAAGTTTATGTGTTCTGTACATCTATTGTGTGCTAGAATGAACCAATAAGAATTAAGTAAAAATTAAATAATTATTTTATAAGATAAAGATAGATATTAAATGATATCTGTAATTGTATGTATATTAAATTATATCCATAATTATAATTCCTTTTTAATGGAAACTAGTTAAATTCACAATTAATGTCAGCAATAATATTTTTCATAATGAATTCGCGTTTAGGTTTTCATTTATGGGTTCGTGTTTTGTTTTAGGACCCGCTCACTTAAAATACAACAAAATTGCCTAGAACATGGAGAATGAGAGCGTATTCTGCTATAATAAACTCTCATTCTGCTAGAAAATACTCTCGTAATTAATGTTCCAAGCAACTTTATTGTATTTTGAGTGAGTGGGTCCTAAAAACCACGAACCCATACATGAAAACCTAGATGCGAAGTCATTCTGAAAGAATATTATTGCTGACATTAATAACGAATTTAATTATTTTCCATAAAACAGGTATTATAATTATGAATATCATTTAATATACTTATAATTATGGATATCATTTAGTATCTATCTTTATTTGAGTAAATAATAATTTAATTCTTACTAAATTCTTATTGGTCCATTCTAAGACACAATATATGTGGGGAACACATGAACCTCTCTCTCTGTCACTCCCACCTCTCTCTCTCTCTCTCTATATATATATATATATATATATATATATATATATATATATATATATAGGCTTAGGTTATTCTATTTTAACTAGTTATTGTGCGGATATCGTATGCTATGAGAATTACTAAGAGAATAAGTTATTTAGCAATGCGAATACGTTCAACCTTACAAAAATATCGTCATTTTCATGCATTCTTGCTAATTATTATTTATTTTTGTTCTCACACATCGTTTTTCACTCATTTTCATTCTGATAGAATTACGACCCAATAAACATTCTGACAACATTCGGACAGAAATGAGAATAATAATAATAATAAGTGTATAATAACATTATAGACAATTTAATTATTCAGATTGTGTGTTAATGACAATAGTTATGTAATATTGAACGTATTTATATCATCAAACAACATATTTTCTTTATCATTCTCATAACATACGATATCCGCATAATAACTTGTTAGAATAATTGAACCTAGCTCTCTCTCTCTCTCTCTCTAAAAAAATAGAGATCTATTAGTGGCGGGGGAGGTGGTGGTGGTGGTATATTTGACGGAGGAGGCAGTAGTGTGGTCGGTTAGTGGCGGGGTGGTGGTGGTGGTGGCGGTTGTGGTGGTGGGGAAGGCGGTGGAGGAAAAATGAACGGGCGGCGTTGCACAATCTTTTATGATTATAAACTTTCCGATCGTGTCGGTACGCTAGAGGATTATAACGGCAAATGAGAAATATGGGGTTGATATATATATATATATATATATATATATATATATATATATATATATATATATATATATATAATTATGGCAAAAATGGTCCTAGTGGTATGCATTTTTCTGGGTTTTGGTCCAAACCTCGATATTTTTGGATTGATAGTGATTTTGAGCTAGTTTCGTAACGTATTTGGTCCTCCAAAAATTTAAATTACTATAATACCCTTAGTGTATTTATTTTCTAGACAAAACTGCAAAAATTGTCTCTATGGTATGCATTTTTGGGGGGTTTTAGTCCAAACCCCGACTTTTTTGCTTCATGGTCCTTTTGGCCATGTTTGTATGTGGATTTGGTCCCTCACTATTTTTGAAATGACAAAATTGCCCTTATTATATTTATTTTCCAATTTTTTTCTATAAGTATTTTTATGTATTAAATAAAGATAAGGTCCCACATTCTCTCTCTCTCTCTCTCTCTCTCTCTCTCTCTCAACTGCATCAATTAACTTTCTGGACAGAAATCATCATCTCTATGTTTTTTTGTTGTTTACATGGATACATCGTTCAGAATTTAACAAGAGATCATATATCAGTTAATCTACCGGCGAATTGCAACGTTCGTTTGAAGAAATCAATCGCTTCGATCACTCACACTTCGCTGTTACTTCTCTCTCTCTCTCTCTCTCTCTCTACGTCTGCACCAGATAACTCAAAGTTTCAAACTTAGTTTACAAAGAAATAGCGACAACCCCTCCCAAGATGATTGCCGATGTTTTCCAGTGTATTTGACCATGTAGCACCAAACCTACATCGCAAAAATTTTACATTTTCAACATCATTTAGAAAAATGTGTATTTGAGAAACATACTCGATGAAGAAGACGAATACGATGGCGATGAAATTGAAGAAGACCCTATTGGTTTATTACGTTTTAGGGTTTTCCAAATTTGGTATTCGATTCTAGATTTGGGTTAATCAAAAAAATCTCCTATCAATAATCCACTTCCTCCAGAACGAACCGTTCCAAGATTTTAGATTTAGGTTTATGATAGAGTTCCAATATTCCATAACTTGTTTTTTTTTTCTGCACTTGGTGGTTTCCAAAACTCGCCACTCATCCACCAAAGACGTGAGATCATATTGGAAAGCACCAGTTACGATATGGGTGTGGTTTGACTACAGGTGGAAATCAAAAAACATGGACCACTATTCTTGTATGTGTCTCATCTCTACCCTCGAGAAACTGAATTACTAGTCATATATACTATTGAAGAACAGAGAAGTGCTTTTACTTGTTTGTATTCTAGATTGCAGGTGGTGCTTTTAGCTATTGCGATGATGGAGGGTGAAATGGTGATATGGGGATTTTGGTGAATAGTAGATAAGAAGACGGTATCTACAATGGAGCCTTCTCTCTAATTATTTATGTTTAGAAGGATTTTTTTTGGAATGGAGGTGAAGGGAGAAAGGATTCATGTTGTAATTTGATTTTTGAAACACAAAGATGTAATTTGATTTTTGATCTTTTTGAAGATGAAGATGGAAACTAAGAAATAGGGGTAACAAGAGAGAGAGAGAGAGAGAGAGAGAGAGAGAGAGAGAGAGAGAGAGAGAGAGAGAGAGAGAGAGAGAAGGTGGGCTCTTATCTTTATTTAATACATAAAAATACTTATAGAAAAAAGAAAAACAAAAATGGAAAATAAATATAATAAGGACAATTTTTTTCATTTCAATTTTGTGAGGAACCAAATCCACATACAAACATGGCCCAAACGACCATAAAGTCAAAAAAGTCGGAGTTTAGACTAAAACCCCAAAAAAATGTATACCATAGGGACCATTTTTGCAATTTTGTATATTTTCTGTTTCTATTTCATTTTATTTTTAAATTTAATACTTTGTTTAATTATTTTAATAATAATTAAATTTTGTATATTTTCTGTTTCTATTTCACACGCACACACACACACACTGAAGATTCAAGAATACATGATCAGTAACGCACCCCCAGTCCCTCACCCCAAATCACCAGAATCTACATAACCACCATCTGCCGCGGACACTTAACAGTCCGCCGAAGCTCTAGCGAGTCCACCAGATGCTAACACAGAGATAATTGAAACCGATGAAGAACAAACTGAAGCTCTCTTAAACAAAAATAAAGAAGCCCACAACCGAAAGCACACAATCCAAGGGTATCAAAGCAGGTAGCTCCAGTTGCTCCTCCTCCAGTACCGGCGATGGTGCAACAGCAACAAAGGACAAATATCTTAGATTGAAGAGGACAGATCTTTCTTTCTCTCTCTCTCTCTCTCAGAGTCAAAAACACCCACCCGATCTTCTCTTAAACTCCACCCCTCCGATCTATAATTTGGTGAAAAAAATCTCTACCCTCCCTCCCATTCCTCACTTATCAGAATATACAATCGCCAGAAAACACCTCTACTCCCTCTCCCCACCCACCCGTTGGACCCTCAACATCACCCACCATACATCGCCCATCACCAAAACCAGACTAGGTAGTATCTAAGAAGAACAATAAACCAGAGACTATTTTCAAACGGTGGATTAAGATTAGGGAACAATAAACCGGAAAACTAGTCACCATGCAATGCTCGAGTTTCAAGTAATCTTTAATATTTTGATTAAGTCTTAAAATTTTGCATTTTGGTCCTTGTTACGTTGGGCGTAACATGGAGTATGTTGGGCATAATCCCTTAAGTTGGACGCGGGAGTTAGCGGCATATGATGGGCGTACACGTACGTACTCAAATGAAATCATGTTGATTCATCTCTTAGATCTATTTAACTTACAGTTTGGCATGTCTTGGTCCCTTGAGTTCTTTCATGTGAATATAAGCTACTCCAAAAGCTTATGATTGTAGATCTTAGTGTTTCTGAGGTCCCTTGTGCATAAAAATGGTATCTTTATGGGTTTAACTCAACCATGAAAGGGTTGATGTTCATTTCATGGGGTTATAATGTTAAAAATGGGTATTGGGGCTTATTAAGCCATGCATAAGCTTAAAACTTCCGAATTTATGGATTAAGACCTTGTTTTGGAGTACATCTGAAGTTTTGACGATATGGCCTTAAGGGATTAAGCCATCTATATAGAGAATGGTTCACAGACCAGTATGATGGGCGTACTTCTATATACGCTGCACATACTGGGTTCGAACCCCATGTCCTGGTCGGCGTGAGTACGTATGACGTACGAGTTGGTATGGTCAATGTACTCCCAACTGTGGGTTTAGAAGGTTTTTGGCCATTTTGGGCTTCGAGTGCTTTTGGGTTTGGGCCACGGTTATTTGGGCCGATTAAGAGAAAAGGTAAAATGGCCTTTTATCCTAGGAACCGGGTTTAATGAATAAGATTCCCAGTTATCATTTATGACCTAATTATTAATTAGGGCATTATTTGACTGTTTAGTGTGAGGATTCTCTGGTTCAGTAGCCTGAGCATCTATTTGTTTATTAGCAAATCAAGGTGAGTTTTCTCACTATATTGTAGGACACTAGGGTTATATGCGCTTGTTGTATTTGTGACTCTTGTTGTATGCATGTATGCTTGTTTTCTATATGTATGTAGGGTGAAATAGACCCAGGTGTGAAATTGACCCGTATAGTTGAAAAATACCGATTGATTTGAAAAAGACTCGGGGGTGAAATAGACCTGATACAACCTTGAGATGACATTTGAGTTGAAATAGAATCAGAGGTGAAATAGACCCGGGGGTGAAATTGTTGGATAAGGTGTCTAAGTCTATAACTATTGTTTGGTATGTACTTGACCCGGCTTGGCATGGTCCATTTGGGTTGCATGGCATCGCAACAATTGGATAGACAAAATGAGAAAAGGACACTTATGATTTGTTAATATATTATAAGTACTAATATATTAATATGAAATCATATTATTTAATTAGTATTGATCAAGAATTAATCTGGAATTAATTTTGTGATCAAAAGAGACTAATTAAATATATGGGGATTGATTATGTAAATCGTTCATTCTTATATAGTAGGCTTATGATCCATGATTCACTAGATTGGGCTAAGTCTCATTGGGTGCTCCATGGATGCTCCATGAAGGTTAAAACCCATGGGTCATGGAGGAAATGAAAAGCCATGCACATTAGGGTTTACATGGTGTAACCCTACATGTGGCACACTATATAAAGAGCCCCATGGCAAGCAAAATCGGCCACTGAGACTAAGAAAGGAGGGCTAGCCGAATTTGTGCACAAGTGTACTTCTCTCAAGTTATTCCAAGAGTTGTGGTGTTGTGTGAAGCATTTAAGGCATCACATCTGGGGTGCTAGGCTCACAAGGTCTTAAGGAACTCAAACAACAAGAAAGGTATGTCATTCTACTAGTTTTTATATTACATGTACCCCAATCACATGCTAGTTAGGATGTAAACCTTGGAAAATGAATATTTGCATGTATAATAGAGAAAACATAGATCCAAGGTTTCTAGGGTTGCATGCACACCATAGAAGTGTTAGAATGCTCAAAACTCATCAGTGGTATCAGAGCCTAGACTTGTTTTTCTTTATACTTGATGCAAATTGCTAAAAAAAGTCGATATTCTGCTCAATATTCAGTGAACTCGAGGAGTCCATGGGGGGACTCGACGAGTCCAAGTGAAGGTTCATCCTACTCGTCAAGTAGTTTCTTGCACTCGGTGAGTAGGAAGCCCTGTGCGCAAAAATTTGAGTTTTGTTGCTGGAATTGAACTAGAATCATTACCCTAAACTGTTTTGGACTTATAAAATATGTTTTTGATGTGGTAATGATTATGCTAATCCATTTTCAAAGGTTATTATCAAAGTTTCAAGTTTTACATATGTTTATATGATTCTTGAAAATTATTGATATGAATGTTCATGCTTATGAGTTTTAGTAGATCATAAGATTTATTTGCAAATTGTTTGTTAGTGTAATTCTTGATCTAAATGTCAATTAATGGACTCCATAACTTGTCCTCAAGTTATGGAATTCCAAAAGTCTTTTCCATTAAAACTCATAAGTTATAGAAATGAAAGGTTTTGAATAGTTTCAAAACTTCCCTCAAGTTTTGGAATTTGTAAAGTCACTTTAGAAAACTTTAATTCCAAACCCTAGAGTTTTAAAAGTTTAAAATTCTACCCTTATACTATTATAATATTATAAGTTATATATATATATATATATATATATATATATATATATATATATATATATATAACTTATAATATTATAATAGTATAAGGGTAGATATATAACATCAAGTCAGTCTTACCGTTAGTAGGCCTCATTCACGAAGCCGATCTATAAGGGGAGTATAAGGTTGTAGCCTATAAAATGGCAGCTTAATGGGTGTCCACTCTCACCCACCGCTTCCTTGACTGGTGGAGGGTCGTTTGCCAAACGGGTAGAACAAAGACTATAATTCTCATTAAAAGTATAATGATAAATATAAAGTAACTAAATCTTTTATTAATCCCCAATCTTAGTTACTTTAGGAAAATGTGAAATTGATGCTAACCCATAAAATTACACTTTGTACCTTGCTAAATTCGTTAGTGGAGCGTGTGTGGTTAACCGGCACACTAACTTGGACTTAACAAGGGTGGCAAAGGGTGGCTTAAGGTTTATCATAGATCGGTGGAGCGTGTGTGGTTAACCGGCACATCGGTTAGGTGATAAAGTTAAGAGTACCAAGTTAATTTGTATGGTTATTCACACCTTGTGTGTGATCCTCGGTATCCCAGTCACAAACCTGAAGGGCATGATCGAGATTTAAACATGCTATTGAATTGTTCAATGAATCTCAAAAGATCTAGGAGTTTCAATCCAATCAGGACCTAATAATCTATTTTGTTTTTTCATGGTGGAAATTGGTAAATCGTCATTTACCTACCTGCAAATATTTTGTAGCTTGGATTACGGCATCCCTCTTCGAAGTTATAAAATATTGTGTAGGGTCCTAGCCTTAATATATCATTTGGGTGTCTTATTAAGGATTCTATATCTAATCTAAACTTATCTTTCTTCCTTTTCAGATGTCTTCCAACAATGCTTCTGGCTCAAAACCTTCTGGCTCCTTCTCTCTCATGAACCTTTGTGGGAGAGTCATCTTTGATGGTTCGAACTTCAATGATTGGATTAGGAACATCAGGATGGTCACTCGTTATGAGGACAAGGAATATGTCCTTGACAAGGAGCTGAAGGAAATCAATGAGTCTTCTGCTACTCCAAAGGAGATTGCTGAGTACACTAGCCATGAGAAGGATGCCACTAAGGTGTCTTGTATCATGTTGGCTACCATGACAGCAGAACTCCAGAAATCCTATGAAGATTTCTACCCTTATGAGATGCACCAGGACCTGATGGAAAGATACCATCTGAGTTCTCGTCAAGAGAGGTATGAAATCATCTCTTCCATGATAACAACCACGATGAAGGTTGGTGAACCCATCACGGGCCACTTGCAGAAGATGCAAAGGTTTGTGGACCGATTGCTTAAGTTGAATGTGAACTTCCATGAGGAGCTGGCTATTGATATAATACTGCACTCCTTACCTCCATCTTATGATCAGTTCTGTATGACCTATCATATGAACATGGAGGAGGTCACACTTAGCAAACTTCAAGGACTTTTGAGGACAGCTGAACTGGTCTCAAAGGTAAATTGGTTGTATCTACTCCTACCAAAGCCCCTGTTCTGGCAATCGGGCAAGGTAATGGGAAAAAGAGGAAGTCCTCTTCGAAGGGTACCAAGGGAAAATCTCTTGATGGCTCCTCTTCGAGTGGAACCAAATGAGGTTCTGCTAATCCCTCTTCCAACCCGAAGGATGCACAATGCTTCTACTGTCAGGAAAAGGGGCACTGGAAGCGAAGCTGCCCCAAGTACTTGCAGGATCTTAAGGATGGGAAAGTGAAACCCACCCATGCAGGTACTTACACTATATTGTCTAATAATTAAACACATACTAATTCTTAGGTCCTTGATACAAGGTGTGGAATTCACATTTGTTATGATTTGCAGGGCCTAAAAAGAAGTGAGGATGTGGAGCACGGGAAGATAAACTTGATCATGGGGAATAGGAAAGTTTCACCTGTCACCAAGATTGGAGTTTATTCTTTATTTCTTAGTAGTGGATTAGTATTAGATTTGAATAAATGTTGTTACTCGTCTGAAATGGCGAAAAATATTATTTCTTTTCATGTTTGTTCAAACAAGGATTTAATTTTTCATTTGATAATGAATGTGGTGGTATTGATGCTTTTTATAATGGTGTTCTTTATTTTAAAGCATTACCTTGTAATGGTGTATATGAAATTGTGTCGATTGTAGACAACTTAGGAAATAATGTTTTGCATATTGATTCTTCCACTAGTTTGGATAAGGCATCCTTGTGGCATTGTCATCTTGGACATGTCAACAAGAAGCGCATAGGCCAACTCCAAAAGGCTGGAGTCTTGGAGTCATTTGAACTAAGGTCAGATGACAGTTGCGAATCTTGTTTACTTGGAAAAATAACTAAGTCACCCTTCACTGGTACTTGTGCTAGGGGTGAAGGTTTGTTGGACCTCATACACACAGATGTGTGTAGACCCTTCAGAACCGCCACAAGGGATTCTAACCGCTTCTATGTGACTTTTACTGATGATTATAGTAGATATGGCTATGTGTACCTAATCAAGCATAAGTCAGAAACCTTTGAGAAATTCAAAGAGTTTAAACAGGAAGTGGAGAATCAGTTGGGCAGCAAGATAAAGATGCTCCGCTCCGATCGAGGTGGTGAGTATCTTAGTATCGAGTTCCTTGACTATCTTAAGGAATGTGGAATTGTTTCACAACTGACACCTCCTAGGACACTACAGCTGAATGGTGTGGGTGAGAGGCGCAATCGAACCTTGTTAGACATGGTTCGTTCCATGATGAGTCGAGCTTTGTAACCAATCTCATTTTGGGGGTATGCCTTAGAGACTGCCGCCCATATCCTTAATCTAGTCCCCACCAAGAAGGTTGCCAAAACACCTCATGAGATGTGGACTGGGAAAGTTCCCAATTTAGACCACATCAAGATTTGGGGTTGCGAGGCTTTTGTGAGGCGCGACACTCACGACAAGCTCGAACCCACAGAAATCTTTTGGTTACCTCTTCTACAGACCTAGTGAGAATGTGGTTTTTATGGCAAGGAGAGGAGTCTTTCGTGAGAGAGAATTCATAAGCCAAGGAAACAGTGGGAGGCAGATTGACCTTGAAGAACTTCATGAGTCAAGCGGTGAAGGAACCTCAAACACTAGCAATAAACCTAAGGAGGAAATTCATGTTGATGAGTCCGTACCTCTGAGGCGTTCCACAAGGGTTAGGAACACCCCTGAGTTTTATTATGGTTTCCATATTACTACATAAGGTGATGCATTTATCAGTGATAGTACACTGATAAATTTGGATGAACCTAACAACTTCAAGGAAGCCATGGCAGACCCTGAATCTGCCAAAAAGGAGGAGGCTATGGACAGAGAGATTCAGTCAATGTATGACAATCAAGTTTGGAACTTGGTTGACAATCTTCCGAGTCGTAAGACAGTCGGATGCAAATGGATCTTCAAGAAGAAGACTGACATTGATGGGAATGTACACACATATAAGGCGCGATTGGTTGCGAAGGGCTTTACTCTAACTCCGGGAGTTGATTATGATGAAACCTTTTCACCAGTAGCGAAGATTAAGTCTATTAGGGTTATGCCAGCCATTGCTGCATTTCATGATTATGAAATATGGAAAATGGATGTCAAAACCGCTTTCCTTAATGGAAAGTTGGCTGAGGATGTTTACATGAGTCATCCAGAGGGTTTTGTCGATGCAAAGTACCCTAATAGAGTGTGTAAGCTTGAGAAATCCATCTATGGATTGAAACAAGCATCTCGCAGACGGAAAAGTCAAAGAGTTTGGCTTTTCGAGGAGCGAGGATGAGTACTATGTATATGTTAAGGCTAGTGGGATTATAGTTAGCTTTTTGGTATTGTATATGGATGACATACTACTCATAGGAAATGACATCCCAACCTTGCAGGAAGTTAACTCCTGGCTTGGGAAGTGTTTCGCTATGAAGGACCTTGGAGAAGCTGCCTATATCCTAGGGATAAGGATATTGAGAGACAGGAGTAAGAGACTAACTAGACTTAGTCAAAGTACCTACTTGGATAAGGTGCTGAAAAGATTCAACATGCAGGATTCCAAGAATGGTGACTTACCGTTCCAGAGTAACGCCAAACTGAGTAGAACTCAGAGCCCGAGTATAGAGACTGAGATAGCTGAGATGAGTCGAGTACCGTATGCTTCCGCTGTAGGCTCGATCATGTATTCTATGACTTGTACTCCACCTAACGTGGCCTTTGCTTTGAGCATGGTCAGCAGATATCAAGGGAATCCTGGCAAGGCTCACTGGACTGCGGTGAAGAACATTCTCAAGTACCTGCGGAGGACTAAGGACTGGGTCCTTACCCTTGGTGGGAGTGATGACTTGAGAGTAGTAGGGTATAGTGATGCTAGCTTCCAGACTGATAGGGATAATTTCCGCTCTCAGTCAGGCTGGATCTTTACCCTAAATGGAGGAGCAATTACTTGGAAAAGTTCCGAGCAGGAGACAGTAGATGATTCAACTTGCGAATCAGAGTACATAGCAGCAAGCGAGGCGGCGAAGGAGGCTATATGGCTGAAGAACTTCATTGGAGACCTTTGAGTTGTACCAGCTATAAAGGAGCATATGAAGATTTTTCTGTGATAACGAGAGTGCAGTTGCCTTAGCCAAGGAACCAAGGGATCACGGGAGATCCAGGCATATCGACAGAAAATACCATTCATTAGACATCGAATAGAAGAAGGACTCCTTGTGGAAAAGACGGTATCATCGGATGAGAACCCAGCACATCCCCTCACGAAGGGACTGTGTAGGGTTAAGCATTTACAGCATGCGAAGCGCATTGGGCTGAAGGATGATAATAGTTTTAGTAATTAGATAGCTTTCGAAACTTGTAATAGTTGAAATGTAATTGACATTTGATGTTTAAATAAAAGGTGTTTTTGTTTACTAGTATGGTACTGTCTTGTGTCAATAGTTTACTATTGTTTCATTTTGCATGTTTTGACTTCCAGAATAATTATGTTATGGTATATCATATTATTCAAACTATCCACAGTCAATCATACTTTGGAAGTAGGTATTGAAATAAGACTATCATGAGTTGGGTTTGTAGATTTGTCTGAATTGTATTAGACATAGGAATTGTTGCTGCAACATTCATGAGTGCTCATAAGTTCTGAGTATTGGATTCAACCCATGCTTACTTGTATCACTTCATGGAATTTATCTCGAGTTATCGTGAGACGGTAATATCATATAAGTCTTCAAGCCAAGAGATATGAGTCGTTGACTATGACTTGGTTGTACATTGATAGTACGAAAACGCATCAGTAACTTGATGTTATAAAACGTGTTGTTGTGTATAATTTGATGATTAGTTAGTACAAGCATATGAGTTGAATTTTATCTGTTCCTTTTATTCCTTGGAGGATTAAAAGCGATATCTTGGGACCCTCGATGATTTTGTTTTGACTTATGTGTCGGGCCCGGTCAGAACTGAATTGATGTGTTCGATTAAGTTCTATGTCAAACAAATCGGAAATCGGGAAACAAACTGCTGGACAATAAGTACGACGTTGTTCCATGTATTTGTCCAGATGATATCTTGAACAGAGGAATATATGATCACTTATCTTAAATGGCGCATCATCCTAGTTCCGCGAGACTTTGAAAGAGCTACGATTGCTGGTCGGATCCTGAAGTCGTACTTGCAGCTATAGTTATTAGACTTATCCAAGTGGGAGGTTGTTGGATAAGGTGTCTAAGTCCATAACTATTGTTTGGTATGTACTTGAACCGGCTTGGCATGGTCCATTTGGGTTGCATGGCATCGCAATAATTGGATAGACAAAATGAGAAAAGGACACTTATGATTTGTTAATATATTATAAGTTCTAATATATTAATATGAAATCATATTATTTAACTAGTATTGATCAAGAATTAATTTGGAATTAATTTTGTGATCAAAAGAGACTAATTAAATATATGGGGATTGATTATGTAAATCGTTCATTATAATATAGTGGGCTTATGATCCATGATTCACTATATTGGGCTAAGTCTCATTGGGTGCTCCATGGATGCTCCATGGAGGTTAAAACCCATGGGTCATGGAGGAAATGAAAAGCCATGCACATTAGGGTTTACATGATGTAACCCTACATGTGGCACACTATATAAAGAGCCCCATGGCAAGCAAAAATCAGCCACTAAGACTAAGAAAGGAGGGCTAGCCGAATTTGTGCACAAGTGTACTTCTCTCAAGTTATTCCAAGAGTTGTGGTGTTGTGTGAAGCATTTGAGGTATCACATTTGGGGTGCTAGGCTCACAAGGTCTTAAGGAACTCAAGCAACAAGAAAGGTATGTCATTATACTAGTTTTTATATTACAAGTACCCCAATCACATGCTAGTTAGGATGTAAACCTTGGAAAATGAATATTTGCATGTATAATAGAGAAAACATAGACCCAAGGTTTCTAGGGTTGCATGCACACCATAGGAGTGTTAGAATGCTCAAAACCCATCAGAAATAGTCTAGGTACAGCCTTAAGCTGACGTATATGTATGGTATGCAGTATTTTAGGGAACTCACTAAGCTTTGTGCTTACGGTTTTCAGTTTATCTTTCAGGTACTTCTGGTTCTAAGGGGAAGAGCTCGCGATGTTATCATCGCGCACACCATGATTTTCCGCTTTATTTGATCCTAATGGGTTTTTGGATGATTGTTGACATACTCTGATTTCCCTTATGATTTTTATAAACATGTTTGGTTGATGCTTTTATTAAAACAAAAATGAACTTTTTGGTTATAAATTTTTGAGACGTTACAAGTTGGTGTCAGAGCCTTGGTTTGAGTGATTCGGGCATACTCCCGGGTCTGTCTGAACTCAAACTGGGGTTTGGTAGATTTTTTTTATTAAAACAAATGTTTTATTAAAGGATTTTCTAATAAAATAAAGGGGTGTGGTGTATGCAGTCGACCGATCTCAAGTAAGTTTTCCCAAAATACCCATACACGCTCTATGTGATATGCTTTAAATTATGAATTTGTGAATCACATGCTAGATTAAGGCTAAGGATTTGCTCAAGATTGCATGATAGAATGCTAGGATAGATGCCTTTATATGCCTACTGTATGTGCTTCTAGACTTGCATGCTAGTAATGGATCAGTTATTTGATAGGATGGTCTGTTTAGGTTATGCTTTGATTGAGATTACTCAATGATCGAATACTACTTACTTTGTACTTTTACGAGTTCTCATTAATATAAGCTAACTGGTAAGTGAATGCATTAAGTTACATATTGTGCAACTCTTGTTTGAGTCCAACCGTTGTAGTGTGAGACCTTTCAGTTATAGAATTATCTGGTGATAGTGATATGTAATTGTGTTCGTGAGCTAGTTAGATGGTGTCAGAGGGACTTCCTTCTACAGATGATGGCAGAGAGTGGTTTGATGGTAGTCCTAGGAGAACCTAGGATGTATTTCGGTGCAATGAGATTTGCTTTATGAGAGATCATCTGAATTGATAGGGAAGTAACTTGGAGGATTCAGGGAGATCTTTGAGGAAAGTAGCGATATATGTGGAAGGTAGTATTGGGCCCGTACTAGTGGAAGCAGAGGATCCGTACTCGAGTCGAGGAAAGTCACGATGATACTAGGGAGCTTGTAGAATGTGGGATTCTTCGAGTGTGTTTCGATGGTTTGTATGGTTTATTTTTCGTATGGTGATCACTCTAGGAGGTTTTGGTGGTGGTACGGGTGTCGGTGATGGTTTTGGTGTCGGCGGTGGTTCGCGTTTTGGCTTTGGAGCTGGACATATGGATGATCAGATGCAAGAGTTCATTTCATCAGAGATTTTACCCGTAGTATTGTTGAGCATACTCCTGTGATCTTCGGTACGATCAAGGAGGGCATCCTGGAGGTTCTAGATGAGCGCTTGGGCGCTTTTCGTTCTTAGATTGTGACAATGGTGGGAGCTCGTTCTTTGACTTTCCGAGAGTTTCAGGCATGTGGGGCTCCATAGTTCTTCAGGAATAAGGCCCCTATTTCGAGTAAGCTTTGATTAGCAGATATCATGAACGCTTCCATACTAGCTTCTGCCCCGAGGGGTCAAAGATCATATTTGCATCATGTCTTATGAAAGACAGAGCTCGTGACTGGTGGGAACAGGTTAGCCATGCCTTGGGAGGTGAGGCGGTTGATTCTATGACTTGGAGGATTTTATGACGAGGTTTCGAGCTGAGTTCACACCTGTAATTAAGGTCCAGCAGCTGGCAAGGTAGTTTCAGGAGCTTCGCCAGAATACAGAGACAGATGTGGAGATCAACGACATGTTTTGTAGTATGTGGCAGACAAAGAGATGAAGAAGGCGAGATATCATAATATGTTTAGGAGCGAGATCAGACGGTTCGTGAGCATATCCAGTTGTAAGACACTAGATGACATCGTGGCGAGAGCCAAATATAGGGAGACTGATCTTAAGATAGAGAAAAAGAGGAAGCCAGACCAGGTTCATAGTTCAGAGAAATCGGGAAAGAGGTCCAAGGTTTTTGATTCGATATCGAAGGGCCAGTAGGGTCGGGACCACTGTGGCAAGTGCAGCAAGACACATGATAGAGCTTGTAGGTTGAGTGGTTCGGGCTGCTACAAGTGCGGTAAGATTGGGCACCTTAGCAGGGATTGCACTGCCACCACTCAAGGATCGAGTCTGATTTGTTTTCATTACAATCAGAAGGGCCATAAAAACGCCGATTTCCCGAGTCTAGCAGGGGCAGGACTAGTTGTAGTTCCCACTTCGATGACTTTGAGGATCACATATGGCCGCTAGGGCAAGTCGGAGGCACCTGTTGTGAGGAGCAAGCCATTTCAGCTGACAGCCAAGGAGGCTCGTGCAACAGGAGATGTGGTGATGGGTATGTATCTTCTCCTTATCTCTTTATTTATTTTGTTTTCCTTCTTATATTTATGTGTTGTTTTTAGGGTCGTTCCTTGTGAACGGTATCTCTGCTCTGGTTTTGTTTGATTTGGGGGCTACCCGATCCTTTGTATCTCTTGCTCTTAGCAAGAGGTTTTTCGATGCTCCGGGGGAGCTGGATTATCCATTAGAGGTTGAGATTGTCGACGATCTTCCCGTATGAGTATCGAGGGTTCATCGGGGATGCACTTTGGAGTTGTTCAGTGATCAGTACCCAATCAATTTGGTTCCCATTCCCTTTCACGAAAGCAAGTTTATTATGGGGATGGATTAGTTAACTCTAATCTGGCAAATGATTGATTGCGAGCATCAGTTGGTGCGTATTTGGACCCCAGTTGAGGGAGAGTTGATGATTCATGGAGAGGGTGCTTAGCATGGACAGCAAGGGCTAGACGTTATCTTCCACAGGGTTGTTCTAGATTTGTGGCTTATGTGATGGATACCCGAGAGAAGGGTAAGGTGACTGTGGGTGATGTACCGAGTTTTTGGGAATACCCAAATGTTTTTCCGGAGGGTTTTCCTGGAGTGGCTCCGAAGAAGCAGGTGGAGTTTCAGATTGACTTGGTTCTAGGTGCGGCTTCGATAGCCAAAGCACCTTATCGGTTAGCACCTCTAGAGATGCAGGAGTTGTCTGGACACTAAAGGAGTTGTTAGACAAGGATTTATTCGGCCGAGTAGTTCACCATGGGAAGCATCGATCTTGTTTGAAAAGAAAAAGTTTGGGTCGCATCGGATGTGTATCGACTACTGGGAGCTGAATAAGCTAAAGGTGAAGAACCGTTATCCACTCCCGAGGATCGACAATTTATTTGACTAGCTTCAGCATGCATCTTGGTTTTCCAATATTGATCTACGTTCAGGTTGACATCAGATGAGGTTCAGAGAGGAGCATATGCAGAAGATATCCTTCCGAACTCATTACGGTTATTATGAGTTTGTGGTGATGCCCTTTGGGCTCACCAATGCTCTAGCAACGTTCATGGATCTTATAAACCACGTGTGCAGACCTATGCTAGATCGGTTTGTGATTGTATTTATCGATGATATCCTGGTGTACTCCAAGACCCAGGAACAGCATGTAGAACAACTGAGAGAAGTATTTGAGACTTTGATGAAGGAGAAGCTTTTTGCAAAGTTATCCAAGTGTGAGTTTTGATTGCGTGAGGTGCAGTTTCTGGGGCACCTTGTCAACCAGAACGGTATCCTGGTCGATCCGGCCAAGGTTGAGGTGGTGATGAAGTGGGAGGTTCCGAGGTTTCCATTCGAGATTAGGAGTTTCCTTCGTTTGGTATGTTACTATCGGAGATTTATTCAGGATTTCTCCAAGATAGCAGTTCCTCTGAACCGACTGACAAAGAAGACTGTTACTTTTCATTGGGGGCATGAGTAGCAGGTATCTTTTCAGACTCTGAGGCGGAGAATATGTGAGGCGCCGATTTTGACCCTGCCAGAGGGTGTTGAAGGTTTTATGGTTTACTGTGATGCGTCGATCACTGGATTACGTGCAGTATTGATGTAGAGGGGTCTTGTCATCACATACGCTTCAAGGCAGCTAAAGCCTCATGAGGCGAAATACCATATGCATTAACTGGAGTTAGGGTCTATGGTTTTCGCCCTCAATATTTCGCGTCATTATTTGTATGGGGTCCTTCGTACTATTTACACGGATCAAAAGAGTCTGAGGTATCTGATGGATCAGCCGAATATGAACATGAGGCAGCGTAGATGGTTGGATGTGGTGAAGAATTATGATTATGAGATCCTTTGTCACTCGGGGAAGGCCAATGTGGTGGTTTATGCTCTTAGCCGCAAGACGGCTACCGCCCCGATCATGGATGTGTGTTTGAGGATGACCGTGGTTAATCCCCTTATGGAGCATATTCGAGAGGTGCATGCCGAGGCTATGAAGGAGGAACACCGTAAGAGTGAGTGTATAGTAGGTCAGGTGTCCTATTTTGATTATGATAGTCGGGGTTTGTTGACTCTCCATCGGAGGGTGTGGGTTCCATATTTGGGTGGTGCGCATCAGGTTTTGGTGGAGGAGGCGCACAAGTCGAGGTTCTTTATTCATCTTGGTGCGATGCAAATGTATAGAGACCTCCGACTTGATTATTGTGGGCCATGCATGCAGAAGGATGTGGCAGGGTACATGGAGAGGTAATTGACTTGCAGGAAAGTCAAGGCCGAGCATCAACGACATCATGGAAAAATACAGTCGTTGGATGTTACCGTTTGGAAATGGGAATAGATTACAATGGACTTCATTACGAAGTTACCACGGATGGTGCGTGGGGTGGATTCAATATGGGTCATCGTGGATCGATTGACCAAAAGCGCACACTTTATTCCGATCCACAAGAGTATCTCGGCTGAGAAGCTGGACAACATCTACATTCGGGAGGTTGTAGCACGAAATGGGGTACCGGTTTCGGTGGTTTCTGATAGGGATGTTTGGTTTACTTCCAAGTTCTAGAAGAGATTTAAGATGAGTTGACTACTCGTCTGCACTTCAGCATGAATTTCCACCACCAGACTGATGGTTAGAGTGAGAGGACTATTTAGACCTTGGAGGACATGACATGTGTATTGGATTTTGGCGTCAATTGGGATACGTATCTCCCTTTGGCGGAGTTTTTGTATAGAAACGGTTATCACTCCAACATTGATCGACCTCCTTTTGAGATGCTCTATGGGAGGAAATGTAGAACCTCGATATGTTTGGGTGAGGTTGGTCAGTGAGTTATGGGTAGTACGGAAGTAGTACTTCGAACGACTGAGTTGATTCAGCAGGTTCGTGGCAGACTTCAGACAACACAAAGTCGAAAAAAGAGCGACGCAGCTAGACGCCGACCAGACTTAGACTTCCAGGTTGGGGACCTGGTACTCCTAAAGGTGTCACCTTGGAAAGTTGTCCTCCGATTCAGGAAGCGGGGAAAGCTGGGGCCCAGATATATTGGTCCTTTCATGATATTAGCCCGCGTGGACAGGGTTGCTTATCATTTGGATCTACCTGAGGAGCTTAGTCAGATCCATATCACTTTTCACATCTCTCAGCTGCAAAAATGTCCGGTCGATGATTCCGCAGCTGTTCCATTGGAGGACATTCAGGTGGATTATCACCTGAATTATATGGAGATACCAGTGGTAATCCTCGACAGAAAAAAAAAGACTTTGCGAAACAAGGTGGTGGGATTGGTAAAGGTGCAGTGGCAGCACCGAAAGGATTCAGATTGGACGTAGGAGCCTGATGATGAGATGAGGGAGCATTATCCGAAGTTATTTACAGCAGCATACTTCGAGGATGAAGTCTGATTCAAATGGGGGAGATTTTCTAACGCTCGAGTTTCAGGTACTCTTTAATATCTTGATTAAGTCTTAAAAGTTTGCATTTTTGTTCCTATTATGTTGGGTATAACATGGGGTACGTTCGGCGTACTCCCTTAAGTTGGGTGCAGGGGTTAGTGGCGTACGCTGGACGTACAAATACATACGTCGGGCGTATGTGAGCAGACCACAAACCCTAATTTTTAGGGTTTGGCCCATAATTAAGTGTCATTATTGACCTTGAGTCTGCCCCCTCCGCAGCCTCCTTCCCTTTAAAGACTCCCCACGAAACCGTAGCTTTTCCTTGTGTGTTCTTGAGCTTTGCTAGTGAACTTTTGGTTTTTTTTTGTGAATTTTGAAGAAGTAGGAACTTGGTGATCATGCATTGATTCAAATGGAGCTTGAAGATCCAACCTTGTTGATTCATCTCTTAGGTCTAGTTAGCTTAGCGTTCTTGGCATGTTTTGGTCCCTTGAGTTGTTTCATGTGAGTATAAGCTACTCCAGAAGCTTAGGATGGTAGATATTAGTGTTTCTGAGGTTCATTGTGCATAAATATGGTATCTTTATGGGTTTAACTCAACCATGCAAGGGTTGATGTTCATTTCATGGGGTTAGAATGTTAAAATTGGGTATTGGAGCTTATTAAGCCATGCATAAGCTTAAAGCTCCCGATTTTATGGATTAAGACCTTGTTTTGGAGTAGATCTGAAGTTTGGATGATAGGGTCTTAAGGGATAAGCCATCTATATAAGGAATGGTTCACAGACCAGTATGTCGGGTGTACTTCTAAGAGCACTGCGCGTACTGGGTTCAAAACATGTGTCCTGGTCGGCATGAGTACGCATGGCGTACGATTCGGTTACGCTCAGCGTACTCCCAATTGTGGGTTTAGAAGGTTTTAGGCCATTTTGGGCTTCGGGTGCTTTTGGGTTTGGCTACGGTTATTTGGGTCGATTAAGGGAAAGAGTAAAATGGTCTTTTTACCCTAGGATCCGGGTTTTATGAATTATATTTCAGGTATGGTTTATAACCTAATTACTAATTAGGGTATTATTGATGGGTTTTGAACATAGCAAACAATCCTATGTGTGCATGCAACCCTAAATGTTGGATCTATGGTTTCTCTATTAGACATACAAGCATTGAACACAAAACAAGAAACCCTAGCATGCATCTACAATTTTTGAAATTAACAAAAACCAAAGTTTAGATACATACCTTGATTATTATATTGTAATAACAATGAAATCCTTGAAGATCTTGAACTTTGAGAACAAGTGTCACAAGTGTAACACCTCTAACGGCTCACAAACACATTAGGCAAGAGATGATTATGAGAGAGAGGAGGAAGCTTATGATTTTTGGATCTTCTTAGGGTTTGGAAGCTTGTGTCTGAAATCTCAAGGGGTTGGGGCTCCATAAATAGCAGAGGTAGCTTAGAGCCAAAGTTAGGGTACAAGGAGGAAACCCTGATCCCTTCGCTTTAGCCCTAAGCAGCCCATCGACTCCCTATCCAAGAGCCTTGGACGAAAATTCTAGGGATTTCCCTAGGAGTTTTCATTAATTCTTCTAGGAGGATCCAAGAGCCCAAAATCACAGCTATTAATTAATTGCTAAATAGCCCTTGTACTTTTAATTAATTCCTTTAATCCCAAAATTAATTCCAAATTAATCTCTGATTAAATATTAATTAAATAACATGATTTCTAATTAATATATTATTTTCATAATACATTAATAAATCATTTTAATTTATTATTCCAAATAATAAATTCTTCCTCTTTCTTAATTGGTCATCCTGTCTAGTTGCCAGTATAAAGGCAACCCAAAAGGACTGTCCTACTATTAATTCAAGTACATACCAATTATGGTTATGGGATTAGACACCTAATCCAACAGTTTCCCACTTGGATAAGTCTAATAACTATAGTTGCAAGTATAACTTCATAATTAACTAGCAAATTGTCGCTCTCAAAGTCGCTGTCAAACTCTCACCTAGTTAGTAACGTGTCCTAAGATAAGTGATCTTATAATCCTCTGTTCTGCAAGATATCGTGTGGAAAAAATGACATGGAACAAAATCATTCTCATTATCCAACAATTTGTTTCCTGATTTCTGATTTGTAATGAAAAGGAACTACAATTGAACACATCAATTAAGTCCTGACCGGGACCGACACACAAGTCAACACCAAATCATGGAGGGGCCCAAGATATCGCTTTTCCCTTTAGGGCAAAAGGAACAGATAAACTTTGACTTATATGCTTGCACTATTTACTCATCAAAACATGCACACCAATACATTTTATAACACCAAGTTACTGATGCGTTTACGTATTATCAATGCACAACCAACTCGTAAACAACAACTCATATATCTTCGTCTAAACATTATACGATATTATCGTCTCAGAATAACTCATGATAAATGCCATGAAGTAATTCTCTGAATGTGGGTTTAATCCAATACTTAAACCCCATTTCAAAAGTACTCAATAATATTGCAGCAAACCAATGTTATGTCTAATCCCTTAGACAATCTACAACCCAATTAATGACAGTCTTAATTCACTACTTACTTCGAAAGTATGATCGACTGTGGATATTTTGAATAATCTAATTATTCGGGAAGTAAAACATGCAAAATGAAACACAATGATAAACAACTGACAAAAGATAGTAATCAATACTCATAAATAAATCTCCATTATTTAATCATCAAATGTCAATTACATTTATTTGTTACAAGTTTCTAAATATCTATCTAATCACTAAAACTAATATTATCCTTCTGGCCAATGCTCCTCGCATGCTGAACATGCTTAACCCTACTCAAACCCTTTGTGAGGGGATCGACAGGGATTCTCTTCAGATGATACCCTCTTTACGACGAGGTTTCCTTCTTGTACTAGATATCAGCCATGATCTCTTGGTTCCTTGGTCAAGACAACCGCTCCTTCATTATCGCAGAAAATCACCATCGACTCCTTAATGGCTGGCATAACTCCAAGGTCTCCAATGAAGTTCTTCAACCATATAGCCTCCTTTGATGCTTCGCTCGCAGTTATATACTCTGATTCACATGTAGATTCAGCCACAGTCTCCTGCTTGGAACTTTTCCAAGTTACAGCTCCTCCAATAAGGGTAAACACCCAACCAGATTGATAATGGAAGTTGTCTATGTCTGTTTGAAAGTTGGCGTCACTGTACCCAGTAACTCTTAAGTCACACTGCCACCAAGCATAAGGATCCAGTCTTTAGTTCTTCATAGATACTGAAGAATATTCTTGACCGCCATCTAATGAGCTTTACATGGATTTCCCTGATATCGAATAACCATGCTCAAAGCAAAATCTATGTCAGGGTGAGTACATGTCATAGCATACATGATCGATCCAACGGTAGAAGCATATGGAACTCGACTCATTTCTTCTATCTCTGCATTAGTACTCGGACTCTGAGCCTTACTCAGCTTGGTATTACTCTGGATAGACAACTCTCATTTCTTGGAGTTTTCCATGCTAAAACGCTTTAACACCTTATCCAAATACGTTCTTTGACTAAGTCCAATTAGTCTTCTACTCCTATTTCTCAAAATACTTATTCCCAAAATATAAGCATCCTCTCCCAGATCCTTCATAGCGAAACACTTTCCAAGCCAAGACTTAACCTCTTGCAAAGTTGGAATGTCGTTTCCTATGAGTAATATGTCATCAACATAAAATACCAGGAAGGTAACTATACTCCCACTAGATTTGACATATACACAAGATTCATCTTCACTTCTAGAGAAGCCAAACTCTTTAACTTTCTCGTCAAAGCAAAGATTCCATCTGCGAGAAGGTTGTTTCAAACCATAGATTGATTTCTCAAGATTACACACTCTATTAGGGTACTTGGCATCCATAAAACCCTCTAGCTGAATCATGTAAACATCCTCAGCCAACTTTCCATTAAGGAAAGCAGTTTTGACATCCATCTGCCAAATTTCATAGTCATGAAACACATCTATGGCTAACATTATCCTAATAGATTTAATCTTAGCTATTGGTAAGAAGGTCTCATCATAGTCAACCCCTGCGGGTTGACTAAATCCCTTCGCAACCATTCGAGCCTTGAAAGTGTGTACCTTTCCATCCATGTCGGTCTTCTTATTGAAGATCCATTTGCACCCAACTGTCTTTCGACCTGTTACATTGTCAACCAAATTCAAAAATTGGTTGTCATACATGGACTTGATCTCGCTATCCATTGCCTCTTTCCACTTGGCAGACTTAGGGCCCTCCATGGCTTCCTTGTAGTTCGAAGGCTCATCCAAATTTATCAGTGTATTATCACTGATAAACGTATCACCATCTGTAGTAATATGTAAACCATAAAACCCTGGTGTCATTCTAACTCTGTTGGAACGTCTAAGAGGTAACGAATCGTCAACTGGTTCAACAAGAATTTCTTCCTCAGGTTGAGTGCTAGTGTTAGAGGTTCCTTCATCGCTTGACTCTTGAATTTATTCAAGATCAATTATACTCCCATTGTCCTCTTTGCATATGAGCTCTCTCTCACGAAAGACTCCCCTTCGTGCTACGAAAACCACGTTTTCACTAGGTCTGTAGAACAAGTATCCAAAGGATTGTTGTGGGTAGCCGATGAAAATACATCTCTCACTTCGAGGTTCAATCTTGTCGTGAGTCTCTCATCTAGAGAAAGCTTCACAACCCCAAACCTTGATATGTGCCTTTGAGGGAACCTTCTCTGTCCACATCTCGTGAGATGTTTTGGAAACCTTCTTCGTTGGGACAAGATTAAGAATGTGGGCGACAGTCTCTAAGGCATAACCCCAGAATGAGATTGGAAGTGAAGCTCGACTCATCATGGAACGAACCATCTCCAATAAGGTTCGATTACGTATCTCAGCCACAACATTAAGTTGTAGTGTCCTAGGAGATGTTAATTATGAAACAATTCCACATTCCTTGAGGTAGTCGTGGAACTTGATGCTAAGATACTCACCACCTCTATCAGATCTAAGCATATTGATCTTCCTGCCCAAATGATTCTCGACTTCATGTTTGAACTCTTTGAACTTTTCAAAGGTTTCTGACTTATGCTTGATTAAGTAGATATATCCATATCTGCTATAATCATCATTAAAAGTCACATAGAATCGATTCGCATCCCTTGTGGTGGACCTGAAGGGCCCACACACATGTGTGTATGAGATCCAACAATCATTCACCTCTTTCAAAAGAACTAGTGAAAGGTGATCTAGTCATCCTTCCAAGCAAACAAGATTCGCATGTATCATCTGACCTTAAGTTTGAGCTTTTTGTTGACATGTCCAAGACAACAATGCCACAAGCATGCTTTGTCTAAACCATTAGACAAATCAATTACCTAAATTGTTTACAACCATCACAGTTTCATACACGACATCACAAGGTAATGCTTCAAAATAAAATACACCATTTTTATAATCATAAATAGAACCATTCTCATTATCAAAAGAATATCTAAAACCTTCTTAGTATAAACCATGAAATGAAATTTTATTTCTCATCATTTATGACGAATATAAACAATTGTTCAAATCTAAACCTAATCCACTACTAAGCACTAAAGAATAAACACAAATCTTGGTAACAGGTGACGATCTCCTATTGCCCATAATCAGGTTCATATTCCCATGCTCCACATCCTCACTTCCTTTTAGTCCCTGCAAGTCAGAACAAATGTAAAAACCACATCGTGTATCAAGGACCCAAGAATTTAAATGTGATGAGTTTTTAGATAGGATAATGTAAATACTTGCCGAGGTGGGCTTAACCTTGCCATCCTTTATGTCTTGAAAGTACTTGGGGCAAATTTTTTTCCAATGCCCCTTGTCATGGCAGTAAAAACAAGTAGCATCTTTGGGATCAGAGGCAGGAGGAGCATTAGAACTGGCTTTTCCTTTGGGTCCATTGCTGGAGGACCCCGCCTGCGACTTTCCCTTCCAATTCTGTTTTGAGGGAGCTTTCCTCTTCTTCCCCTTCCCTTGCCTAATGGCCTAGACGAGAGAAGCAGCAACAGGAGTGGAGGCAATACTTTTTCCCTTCATTCCACTTTCAACTGTTCTCAGCAAGCTTTGAAGTTGCCTCAATGTGGTTTCCTCCTTGTTCAAATGATAAGTCATGACGAACTAATCATACAGCTAGGCAATGAGTGCAAGACTATGTCAATAGCCAATTCCTCATTGAAGTTCACATTGAGTTTCAACAAACGATCCGCATAACGTTGTATGAGTTGCAAGTGGGTCGTGACGGACTCTCCATCCTTCATCTTGCTAGTAATGAGGGACTTTACTATCTCGTATCTCTCTTGAAGAGATCGTTGATGGTAGTTTTCCATCAAGTCCTTGTTCATCTCATACGGCTAGTAATACTCATAGAACCTTTGTATCTCAGGAGTCATAGTAGCCACCATGATGCATGACACTTTGGTAGCATCATTGCAATTTCTCCTATACTCAATTGTTTCTTCAGGAGTAGCTTTTGTTTCATCAATATCGTTTAGCTCCTTTTCCAGCACATATTCCTTGTCCTCGAAGCGTAAAGCCATTATAATTGGGACCATTAAAAGTGACTGTTAAGCAGGTGCTCAAGAGCGAGAAGTGGTTGGAGTTGTTGTTGGAGGAACCAGAAGCATTGTTTGAAGTTGACATCTGAAAAAAGAAAAAGGACAAGTTTTGATTAGATAAGAAAATCCTTAATATAACACCCAAATGAAATACTAAGGCTAGGATCCAACTAAATAATTCACAATTCAGAAGAGGGATGTCGTAATCTAATTGCAAATTATTTAAAGGTGGGTAAATGACGATTTACCAATTTCACCACGAAGAACGAAATTTGAATGAATTAGGTTTAAATGAAATTCCTAGATCTTTTGAGATTTATTGAACTATTCAATGGCATGTTTAATCTCGATTATGCCCTTTCCATTTGTAACTGGGATATCGAGGATCACAAACAAGGTGTGAATAACCATGAAAATTAGCTTGGTACTCTCGATGTCATTTATCACCTAATTAATGTGCCGGTTAACCATATACACTCCATTAATTTACGAGACACCCATTGCCACCCTTTATAAGTCCATATTAGTGTGCCGGTTAACCACACACGCTCCACTAACGACTTTTATAAAGTACAATGTGCAATTTCATGGATTAGCATCAAATTTACATTTTCCTAAAGTAATTTAGATTAGGAATTTAATAAAAACATTTAGTTACTTTATTTATTTCATTATACTTATTAATGAGAATTAATTGTCCTATCAAACCCGTTCGGCTAACGATCCTCCACCAATCAAGGGAGTGGTGGGTAAGAGTGGATACCCAATGGCGGTCATTTTATAGGCCGCTTCCTTAAACTCCACTTATAGATCGGCTTCGTGAATGAGGCGTACTAGTGGTTCGACTGTCTTTTCTTATATATATAGTAATCATTTAAACTTTTAATATTACATATAGTATAAGGGTGTATTTTAAACATTTCAAAATACTAGGGTTTTCAAATCTATTTAAAATTTCAAAATTAAAACAATTTTGATTTAAATATTAAAATTTAAAACTTTGATTTCATACTAATGAATTAATTAAACTTTTACTTAAATTATTAAATCAATAAATGATTATCGATTAAATTAAACAAATTAATTTAACCTAATCCCTTATCCCCTAATTTCAAAAATATGGGAGGGATTTATAAGATTCTATAATTTTCTAGTTAAACAATTAGGAAGATAATTACCAAATATAACAACCCTGTCAATCCCTTGATTTTCGAAATCTTCGACTTGGAGTGGAAGGCAAGGCTTTCAATCCATGCCTTATTTTCGAAAACCCTAGTGTTTTAGGAGGCCAAAGGAAAGGGTTAAAAACCCTTTGAAATTTTTTGAAAATAAGGGTTATGAAACCCTAATTGTGAAAATCACAAGGCCTAGGGTTTAATTGCCATAAACCCTAATTTTGTCAAATTCAATCAAATGCATCAAATCTAATTGAAAACAAAAACCAGTCTCTGATACCACTGATGGGTTTTGAACATAGCAAATAATCATATGTGTGCATGCAACCCTAATATGTTGGATCTATGTTTTCTCTATTAGACATACAAGCTTTGAACAGAAAACAAGAAACCCTAGCATGCATCTACAATTTTTGAAATTAACAAAAACCAAAGTTTAGATACATACCTTGATTGTTATATTGTAATAACAATGAAATCCTTGAAGATCTTGAACTTTGAGAACAAGTGTCACAAGTGTAACACCTCTAAGGCACACAAAAACACTAGGAAAGAGGATGATTATTAAAGAGAGGAGGAAGCTTATAATTTTCGGCTCCTCTTAGGGTTTGGAAGCATGTGTCCGAAATCTCAAGGGGTTAGGCTCCTTAAATAGCTGAGGTTGCTTAGAGCCAAAGTTAGGGTAAAAGGAGGAAACCCTAATCCCTTTGCTTAAGCCCTAAGCAGCCCATGGACTCCTTATCCAAGAGCTTTGGACGAAAATTCTAGGGCTTTCCCTAGGAGTTTTCGTCCATCCCTTCTAGGAGGATCCAAGAGCCCAAAATCACAACTATTAATTAATTGCTAAATAGCCCATGTACTTTTAATTAATTCATTTAATCCCAAAATTAATTCCAAATTAATTTCTGATTAAGTATTAATCAAATAACATTGATTCTAATTAATATATTATTTTCATAATACATCAATAAATCATTTTAATTTATTATTCCAAATAATAAATTCTTCCTATTTCTCAATTGGCCATCCTGTCTAGTTGCTAGTATGAAGGCAGCCCAAAAGGACTGTGCTACTATCAATTCAAGTAAATACAAATTATAGTTATGGCTTAGACACCTAATCCAACAATTATTTGATTGTTTAGTGTGGAGATTCTCCGGTTCAGCAGCCCGAGCATCTATTTGTTTATCAGCGGATCAAGGTGAGTTTGTTCACTATACTGTAGGACACTAGGGTTGTTTGCACTTTTTTATTTTGTGACTCTTGATGTATGCATGTATTCCTATTTTCTATATGTATGTGGGGTGAAATAGACCCGGGGGTGAAAAATATATGTATGGTTGAAAGATACCGATTAAGTTGAAATAGACTCGGGGGTGAAATACACCCAGGGGTAAAATAGACCCGGTACAACCTTGAGCTGACATTTGAGTTGAAATAGACTCGGGGGAGAAATAGAACCGGGGGGTGAAATAGACCCGGTACAGCCTTGAGCTGACGTATATGTATGGTATGCGGTATTTTGGGGAATTCACTAAGCTTTGTGCTTACAGTTTTCAATTTATGTTTAATGTACTTTCAGTTCAAAGGGGAAGAGCTCGGGATGATCGCATCGTGCACACCTCGATTTTTCGCCTTATTTGATCCTGATGTACTTTTTGATGATTGTTGACATACTCTGGTTTCCCTTATGATTTTTATAAACATGTTTGGTTGATGGTTTTATTAATACAAAAATGAAATTTTTTGTTATAAATTTTTCGCACGTTACACACCACCACGTTTCTCAAACCCAACACCACGACCATCGCCGATGTAAGTATCAAAGTGGAGAAATAAAAAATAAAACATAGAAACATATAAGGACAAACATGATGTCACAAGATTCAAACCCAATAAATCCTAATATAAGCTGAAATTAATTTCGAAACTGATATCGATTTTGCGAGTGATGGGAGCTTCAGGTTGTTGTAATCCAATAAATTTCGAATCTAAAACCCAATAAACTCTAGGTAGTAATGAATGTCATTTTGGTTGTGAAGGTGCATGTTTTTCTTTTCGATGAAAATGATGGGGACGGTGTAGAGAGAGAAAGAGAGGCCTATATTTTTAATAAATAAAACTTTAAATTATATATATATATATATATATATATATATATATATATATATATATATATATATATATGGGCTGGATCCATTAGAATCACTAAATTTTTTTAAATGATCACTTTTTCAACCCTTATTTTAGTGCTTATGTTATATATATATATATATATATATATATATATATATATATATATATATATATATATATATATATATATATATACACATATGAGTAAGCTACACGAATAGTTCCAGTGGTTTGGGTGATTTGCATGTTTGGTCCATAATTTTTTTAACTCAAACGGTCCCTATGTTATATTTTTGTTACACGGTGGGTCCCTTCTACACATAATGATATATTTTTATTTTGTTAATTATTTTTTATTTTATTAGTTTATATTAAATAAAATAAATTACCAATATAAAAGACCTACGCCCACCTGAGTCCTCTTCCACTTCGCAGCACCACCTCCATTCACCATCTCCGGCCATATTTTCAGTGCCTGACATCAGTTCCGGTCACAATCTCTGGCCACAGATCAAGTACCACTGAAATCACCCCAAACTCAACACAAAGTTACTTAAAATTCAACATTAAATCTGAAATACATCTAAAATCTAACCTATAACTCTAATCCAAAACCCAAATCCAATTTGCCACTCGTATCCAAAACCATAATTAAACTTGAAATTCAAATCCATAACCAAAATCCAACCTGCAACTCAAATCGATAATTAAAATCCAACGTGAAATTCAAATCCAAGCCGAACCTGCAATTCAAATACAAATCAAAAACTAAATTCCCTGATGCAAAAATCGCAGATGAATGCAAATCGCTAACAAAAAATGTCACACCCCAAAACTGGAACGGCGGAAACGTTCGGGGGCGGAGGACGTCATGTACAGTATCACAACAATGCATAATAGTAAAACAAGCAACAACATCATGCATTGCATTAATAGTATAATTTAATACAAGTGTGTTCTGCATAGTTTATAAGACACCAAAAAAATATGAATCAAAATAAGAGATGAGTCTTGAATGTGCTCCATCTTCTCAAAACCTGGTCATCGGTACCTGTCTACTGGCGACCTGAGAATACAAGTTATTTTGAAAGCGTAGATCAGCATTAAAGATGGTGAGTTCATACGTATTTTAGTGTCATTGTTCGTATAAATTTGAAGAAAGTGCTTGTAAATGTATGATGCAAAAGTTTGTAAGTGTTTGATGTAAATGTTTGTAAACTTCCTAGAAAATCCTATATTTTCTACTAATGTAGTCTTCTACCAAGACTCAACTCTTCTTTATGTTTGTTCTTTTGTAAAAGTGTGGGTGTTTTCCCAAAGTATGACTATCATTACCAAAATATAGTTTTCATTACCGTTTATGTGAGAAGATCACAATGTGAATGAAATGGGAAAATAAAGATGTACTGTAGTTTTATCTATGTAACTACCAATGTACTAACTACCTTAAACTTATTTGTTTAATTAAGGTAAAATGTGATAAGATTGTAACCATACTTGATCGACTAGTATAACACGACGTTCGAGATGTCGAAATGATATGACATTCGTCACCTGTAGACCTGCATGTCCCACTATAGCTAGCAGCAATGTGTAGGATGGCCAGTCCCGTATAGATCTATACACAAATTCACGCTCTCCATCCAGGAGACTCTGGGTACAAAACGTGACACAGCAGTATATTTCCGCTCCATGAAGTAGTATCTCACATTAATGTTATAGTATTCTTGTATTTGTATAGTATGTTCTAGTGTAGTGTTTGTTCTCTTTGTCTAGTGTGTAGTATGTTCTCTAGTGTATAGTGTGTAGTATGTATTGTTTTTCGTTATAGTATGTACTGTTTCTCTTTATAGTGAGTATTGTCTCTCGTTATAGTATGTACTGTTTCTCTTTATAGTGAGTATTGTCTCTCGTTATAGTATGTACTGTTTCTCTTTATAGTGAGTATTGTCTCTCGTTATAGTATGTACTGTTTGAACTGACTCATATATGAACTGACTCTTGTATGTTTCATTGTTCTAGTAATAGTAAGTAGTGACTTCCTAAACTATACCTATTATAGTTTACTAGTAATGTTGTTTGTATGAATGAACATGTTTGTACACCTTTGCTACCCAAAGGTATTGAACTGAAAGAAGAACTTTTATATCTATATACATACACCTAATATATAACTAAGATTCAAACGACCTTCGGATAAACAACCGATACCCTAAGTCCACAACCAAACAAGGAACAAGAAATAAGGCGAGTTATCAGTCCTAAGTCCTTTCAATCCTACTTATATAACTATATCTATATAGATATGATTTTGACAAAATATAAGTTTAAAAGAGTTTGACAAAACGATTTGAGCAATTTGTTTGAAAACATAGTTTGAAGTATAAGAAATCTATCTGTTTGATAGTTATTAATCGACAAAATTGCAAAAATGGTCCCTGTCGTTGGCAAATTTATGTGCTTTTGGTCCAAAACGAAATGTTGGTGCACCACTGGTCCAATTTTAGATACCTTGTGTGGTTTTGGTCCCCATGGTTGTATTTTCTTGTGTTTTTGCTCCACATCACATATAAAATGACTAATATGCCCCTTAATAATTATATTTTAATTTCTTTTATTTATTTTATTATTCTTATAATAAAATGAAAAACGAAAACAATAAACCCACCACACACACACACACACACACACTCTCTCTCTCTCTCTAACCGGACCACCCTCTCTACCACCATACCACACAAACACAATTATTGGTGTTCTCCATCTTCTTCCCATCAACCCTTTTACAGATGGGTACAGTTGTGCCATAACCCAAAAATTGAAGAACAGACATCCATTTCACAGTATACAGATATGAAAACTCTTCATCTTCATCATATTTTGACGTCAATGTGAACGCAATTTAAATTCCGGCAACTATTGTCAGAAGTCCTTGAAGAACAGCAGCAAAATGAACGCCATAAACTCTGATCAACCAAAGCTTTTCGTTTCTCCACCATTCTTCTAAATCAATCCCTAAACATAGAAATGATATCAAATACACAGACAAAATTGAATTTTTAGAAATTGATTGTTCTTGAAAACCCATTACCCATAAGCATTTTTAGATTCCAAAATCGATTTCCAGTTCTAGAAACAAATCCAAAAATTCGATTATTCTAGAAGAGATAACCCTGAAAATTGATTGTTCGTTTTTTTGTGTGTGTGTATGTGTTAAAGAGGAGTTGTATACTCATCTGTGACCCCCACTGCAAATCATCGATGGGTTAATACCCCCACTGCAAATCATCGATGGGTTAAGGCAGGTGTAGATCAACAGAAGAGCCTACATCCAGATCTAAATTCGTCATCGGAGTTTGAATGTAGGTCTTGACCCAGTTTGGGTTTAAATTCCCTCATCGTCTTTGTTGATCTAGTTGGTCGCTACTTCGCCGGTGTACAAACAGATCGGTGGCATCGTCTTTGTTAATCCAGTTGGTCGCTACTTCACCGGTGTACAAACAGATCAATGGCGTCTGAAGGTTATCGGGTGGCATCTAGCGGCGGACGGTGTAGGTGAATGGTGGTGGCAGTCGGGGTGTTCTTGAGAAAGTGAAAGAGATGTAAGAGGGGTAGAAGAGATGACAGGCACCACCTGAGAGAGAGAGAGAGAGAGAGAGAGAGAGTATGTGTGTGTGAGTGAGAGAAAGTGACAGAGGGATAATGGGATATTCTATAATTTTTAATTACTAAAAATCATTAACATTAATAAAAAAAATAAAATAAAATAAGAGGGGCATAATCGTCTTTTTAAGTGGCTAGGGACCAAAACCGATAAAAAGATCCAATTTTGGACCAGTGGTGCACCAACGTTTCGTTTTGGACCAAAAGCACATAAATTTGCCAACCACAGGGACCATTTTTGCAATTTTGTCTTATTAATCACATGTGATTGATATAATAACTATAATGTTTTTACTTGTATTCCCCCCCCCCATAAAAGCATTTAAAATCATTTAAAAGGTAAGTTAAGGGGTATGAACTCACCTGCAGTGAGTTATACGAATGTAAGATCGGTTGTAGGATGCTAAGTGTCAAGTGAAGTCTCGAGCACAACGGATCCTAATAATTATATAATGACACACATATATGTATATAATTAGTGTTTAGACAACTAATCATGTAAGGAAAACACCTTAGGACTAAGGAGAAACTTAGATTGAAGTGTTACAAGTACAAAGGGTTGCATAAAATGGGTGTACGGCCACATAAGTGTGTGTACGGCCATTAGGTGTACGTCCACTTTGGTGTACGACCAGGTGGTGTATGACCGATTGTGTGAATGGCCAGGTGTGTACGGCCATGGAGTGTACGGCCGTACACTCCTTGAAGAAATTGTCAAAAAGTGTGGTCCAAGGCTCTATCTTGCATCCTCTAAGTGTTCTTGATCTTGTGTTAGAATATAACATGAGTTTGAGGCCAAATATGTACTAAACAAGGGGTGTACGGCCACATGAGGTGTGTATGGACGTACACTCGTTGATGATCTTTCTTTGGATGATTTTTAAGGTGAACATATAGTCAGTAACAAGCATAGGAAGAGATACTTACGATTTAGAAGCCTTTAGGGGTGTTTAAGGTCCAAGAACATAGTAGGTGTTCTTGGTGTTCTTGGTGAAAATGAAGAACACTTGAAGATCTAACCAAAAGAAGTAATTTCATGGATGAAATCATGGATCTTCACTAGATAGTGTAATGAATCAACAAATCAAAGGAAGAAACACTTACATATTGAAGATCTAGATGAAAAATCTGATGATACTTGAGAGAGAATCGATTTGCTTGGCTTAGTGTAACACCCCAAAACCGGAATGGCAGAAACGTTCTGGGGCGGAGGACGCCATGCGTAGTATCACAACAATTGTATAATAGCAAGCATAGTAAACACAACCATACATTGAATACATATGTGAAAAAGGTTTACATTGTTTAATACATAGTTTTGTTCATATCAAAAAGTAAAATAGAAAAACGCGACTCAAACGCTTCGACTTCTCCGAACTCCTGGAAGTACCTGTCTACTAATTCCCTGAGAATACAAGCAATTTTGAAAGAATATCAGCATAAAGCTGGTGAGTTCATAAGCATTTAGTTTTTGGTGTAAAAAGGTTCTTTGATTCTTTTGAAAAGTGTTCCTCAAGAAAATCACATATTTTCTTATGAAAAGTGTGTTTGAAAACCGATTCCTTCCATGACTTCCAGATTCATACAAGATATGTACAATCCACGGTGTCGTGGAATGAATGTGAATATACGTTGGTTACTTGTTAAACAATCCGTTTATGAGAAGCTGAGTTATCCCAGGAAAATCCTATATTTTCCCTAAAAGTAGATTATTGATTATCCGTTCTGAACTGAGGTGTACAAGTATTACCATACTTATATCGCTAAGCGTAGTTTTCTTTTAAAACCCCTGGTTACTCCCAGTCAGGTATATTAGCCTTATAAAATCAAACTAAATAAAAGAAAACATGATGAACTAAGTCCTGAAGGTATTATTAATACCCTCCAGTAATCAATCGGTTATTACTTTGAGGTTAGTTCACTTGATTCATTATTACAAAAGTAAATCCATGCTATCTAGGTTGTGAGTGTCATGACCATAACTGACTAGATAAGGCACGTAACGGGGCCGGTATCCTTTATGACTTTGTCACCCGTAGACCTGCCGGTCCGACTGTAGCTAGCAGCAGGGTGCGGGATTGTCAGTCCCGTATAGATCTATACACAACATTCACGCTCTCCCTACAAGAGATTCTGGTCACAAGCGCTAGTCCTACACTCTGATTCTATGGGAGTGTTACCGAGGACGTGTCTCCAACTTAGACTAACAAATTTACAAGTAATAATACTGAAAATCATTTTTATGATTTGCGTGAATCCTTTATAAAATAATACATTTTACTACATGATTCACAAGTTCGTTACCCTAGTTTTGAAAACTGTTTCTACGAGTTGATTTCTTAATCGTTTGGTAAAAACTGTTTTCCATGTTAAAAGCATACTGAAAATATAATTATCTTAAACAAAATAACATATTTTGAGCACAAGTTTCCTTGTACTTTTGCTTGTATTCCCCCCCTGAAAACATGAAAAACTCGGAAAAAGCGTAGGGGTATGAACTCACCTCGGGCAAGTGGTTTGAATGAAGGATCGATGCGGAATGCGGGATGTTCAAGTGATGCCTTGAACACGAGTTGATCCTAATCAACATGTAATGACACATAAAGGAGTCAAACGAAGGTATTTCACCACTAGATGTGATGGAGAACCACTCTAGGGACTCGGAACTACTTGCACTAAGTGTTAGGACCTTAAAGGATTGCATGAGGGGAGTGTATGGCCACCTTAAAGGTGTGTGCGGCCATGGGTGTGCGGCCCAAGGGGGGTACGGCGTACACCCATGTTGGAAGGTGTCTTTGGGGTGTTTCAAGGTCCATACTTGCAATCCATGAAGTGTTGTAGGTCCATACTTGGTTGTAGTACAAGTTTAGGGTCTTAGAAATGAGTTTGTGGCCCTAGGATGAGTGTGTGGTCGCACACGGGAGTGTGTGGCCGCACACAAGGGTGTGTGGTCGCACACTTGGGTGTGTGGGCGCACACTTGGGTGTGTGGTCGCACACTTGAGTGTGTGGTCGTACACCCAACAAGATAATGTCCAAAATGCCAATTCCAAGGTGCAACAAGGCTAGGGTCATGTCTATCTCGAGTTTGGAAGTCAAACTCTCACTTTGGAGGGTCTTTTAGGAGTGTGTGGCCACCATATGTGGGTGTGCGGCCGCACTCCTTCAAGGAGATGAAGAACATGACGGGACTTGATGATTAAGGGATTAGATCAAGTGGTTCTTCAAGCACAACAAGTTAAGGGATGGATTACTCATGTTTTTGAAGCTTTGGAGGGTTTGTGGTTGAAGAAGCTTGACAGAAATGGTGTTGTGTGCTGCCAAGGTGTTAAAGGAATGAAAGGAAACGGGTCTACCCTTTATATAGGAGTGAGTATGATGTCTAAAGGTGAGTGTGCTGCCAGGAGGTGTGTGTACGGCCGCACACCCATGTGTACGGACATACACTCCCTCTAAAGGTGTGTATGGCCTTGTTTTGACAGTATACGACTTGCTGACTCATTCCTAAACTCAACCTTGGTCATACTCAAGCTTAGAATCACTTAAACGAACCCTCAAACAGTGCAAGAAGTCAACAAAACAAGTTTAACTTTGATTGAATTGACTAATTGTGCAAGATAGAAGTTCCGGGGTTGTCACATCATCCCCCCGTTAGAGGGAATTTCGTCCTGAAATTCAAGAATAAGGATATAACTCATCGACTTGGGAAAAAATGGGGTACTTCTGTTTCCCTGGATTCTCGTGTTTCCAATTGAATTCAAGTTCCTGCTTGGCTTCCCAGCGGACCTTTACTATCGGTGGGTGACGTTAGTTCATTCGCTTGACTTCTCAATCCATGAGTTCAGATGATTCTCACACCCTAGGCGTAGACTCTCGTCTAACTCGAGGTTGTCGAGGGGAAATCGTAGGTGTCTCATCGGACGGACGCTCATTTTGGTTCGACACGGGGAAGACGGGATGGACTTTGCTGGGTTCTTGGGGTAACTGGCGTTTGTATGCTCACAGGACCGATCCTAGCAAGGATATCGGATGGTCCAACGTATCTTGATTTTAGCTTTCAACGCTTCCCAAAGCGTATCAGGCATTCACAGGGTGAGACCTACAAAAGGACACGTTCACCAATCTGGAACTCCAATGGTTTTTGTCTCTCATCGGCATAGCCCCTTTCGTACAATCTTTTCAGTCGTCTTTCGGATGATTTCAAGACTCGTGAAAGTGCTGTCGGGGACTTGACTCTTGACCAGTTACGTGTCGCCCACCTCAGCCCAGCATGGAAGGGATCTGTACTTACGGCCATAGAGGGCTTCGAACGGTGCAACCTCGATACTAGGAAGGTCACCGTTGTTGCAAGAAAGTTCAATTAAGGGTAGTTGAGTGTCCCACGATGCATCTTAAATTGTCTGGATTGTTCTCTTATTTCGTCCATTTCTTGGTGGATGATACTCTTCGCATGAATACTTTCGAGTTCCAAAGAGAAAAGAATTTTCGAGGTTTGCATCTAGTTTTTCGTTACGAGCGACGGGAGTTTTGCATTCGAACGTTTTAAAACAAAAGGGTTTGGTATGACATAGACTCGGTCGGACTGAATAGGATGACTGTAACGACGTAAATTCCAAAACAATTTTTCACTTTTAAAAATATAATTTCATTCATAAATAGTATCAATCTCAATGTATCACATATCAAATCTATAAAATTCATCCCAAGATCACAATACATAAAAACTCCACAAGTGTGTACTGATCATGCCGGCGCCTTCCCGCGATCCTCACTGGTACCTGAAACACATAACACAAAACACTGTAAGCATAAATGCTTAGTGAGCTCCCCAAAATACCACATATCACATATTAGCCACTCGAGGCTATAACTCTGTGGGCCTACTGGCCTAACTCTGTGGACCCTCTGGTCCTAGCTCTGTGGACCTTTCGGTCCTAACTCTGTAAACTCTGGAATACACACAACATAAATCACATAGAAATAATGCAGTGCAACACATCACATACATAGCATACAAGATACTCTGTCACATAACTCTACGTACCACTCAAGGTAAAGTATAGTGAGAAGACTCACCTCGGATAACTCGGTAAACCTCGAACTCGGAAATACTGATCTAGCCTTCGCCTAATCACATAAAATAATTACTCTAATTAATACGAATTTCAAAGACTAGGCTAATCCATCTCTAAGTTCTCTAAGAAGGGTAAAAGTCCATTCTACCCCTCCAATGGCTCATAAGTCCAAACATTGACTCAACCCTAAAAGTCAACGAAGTCAACTCTAGTCAACGGTCAAACTTTGACCAGACTCGTCGAGTGCATATGGGCGACTCGGCGAGTCCACGCGGGTCCTCCAAATCCTTCTAAGCCTCACTTGGCATGTCGAGTCCCTCCTCCACTCGCCGAGTTACTCTGCAACGAATCGCGGGGCAACCCCGACTCGACTCGTCGAGTCCACTTATGAACTCGGCGAGTTGCTCCCATGGCAACACTCAAATGACCTTCTGAGGTCAGATCTGCTTCTATAAACTATGGATCTGACTTCCCCACGACCAATAACCACGTAAAGGTCGAATCTTGGCTCACATGCAACGCACCCAAGGCTTCTTTTGGTGAAATAACTACTAAAATCGCCACGTAGGCTAATGACTCCAAAGGGATGGCATAAAGCAGAGTGATAGGGGCTCTCTGGACCTCTTAAGGTCCAGATCTAAGAATCATTTCACCTTGGGACCTCACACACTCCAGATTCAAGCTAAATAATGCATAAAGAAACCCTAGATTCAACTAAATCATCATAAATACGAGAATAAGCACAGATTGATACCTCCAACAGCTTCCTCTGATCAAATGGAAGTAGATCCAAACTCCCAAACCCGCCTAGCTTGTCCTTCCCCCTTCCTTCTTACCAAAACACACAAGAAATGGTGAACAATGGCCTCCTTTCTCACTCATAAGACTCACAGATGCTCTGGTACTCTCAAGGACGAAGGTAGCCGCAAATAAGGGCCATAAGGTCCTTTAAATAGGGTACAGGCCCGGGGATTTAGGGTTTCTGCCCACAGCGCGGACTCGTCGAGTCCACCCTTTCCGACTCGTCGAGTCCATTCATTAATCCAGTCAGCAATCGCGATCCTACTCGACGAGTCTAAGCGTCAACTCGTCAAGTCCCTCTCTTTAACTCAAAATAAATGATCAAACATAATACCTGGAAATCCGGATGTTACAATTCTCCCCCACTAGAATCAGACTTCGCCCTCGAAGTCTTGACCTGCAAACAACTATGGATGCTGCTCCCGCATCTCTAATTCCGGCTCCCAAGTCAGCTCGGACCCTCTCCGATGTTGCCACTGGACTTGAACCAGGGGCACCTCCTTGTTCCTCAGAACCTTGATCTTTCGATCCATAATCGCAATTGGCCTCTCAACATAATTCAGGCTCGCATCCACCTGAATATCCTCCAACGACACCACCCCCGACTCGTCGGCTATACACTTCCTCAGCTGAGACACGTGGAAGGTATCATGAATCTGACCCAACTCCGCAGGTAGCTCCAAACGATATGCTACCCTGCCCACCCTGGCGGTCACCCTGAACGGACCAATGTACCGGGGCCCCAGCTTGCCCCTCTTCCTGAATCGGATCACTCCTTTCCAAGGAGATACCTTTAGGAGTACGAAATCTCCCACCTGAAACTCTAGCTCGGATCGTCGCCTATCCGCATAACTCTTCTGGCGACTCTGAGCTATCAACAACCTCTGCCTGACCTGCTGTATCTGCTATGTCGTCTGAAGCACTAACTCAGTGCCACCCAACACTCGCTGCCCGACCTCTCCCCAGCAGATAGGAGTCCGACACTTCCTCCCATACAGCAACTCAAAGGGAGGCATACCGATACTTGAATGGTGGCTGTTGTTATAAGAAAACTCAGCCAACGGCAAATACGTGTCCCAAATTCCTCCAAAGTCCAACACACATGCTCGAAGCATGTCCTCGAGCGTCTGAATCATCTGCTCACTCTGTCCGTCCGTCTGTGGGTGGTATGCGGTACTGAAATGCAGTCTCGTACCCAACTCCTCATGGAATTTCTTCCAGAACCTGGAAGTGAATCGTACATCTCGATCTGACACAATCGAGATCGGTACTCCATGCCGCGATACCACCTCTCCCACATACAATTCTGCCAGCCTCTCTGTGGAAGAGCTCTCACTGATGGCAAGGAAATGAGCGCTCTTCGTCAGCCGGTCAACGATCACCCAAATTGCATCGACACCCCTCGCAGTCCTCGGTAATTTGGTGATAAAATCCATGGAAATCTGTTCCCACTTCCACTGGGGAACCTCAAGTGGCTGCAACTTTCCATGCGGACGCTGGTGCTCGACCTTAACCCTGCGACAGGTCAAGAACCTCTCCACGAACCACGCAACATCCCTCTTCATACAGGGCCACCAATAGTCTCTCTTCGGGTCCAAATACATCTTAGTGGCCCCGGGATGGATCGAGAACCTCGATCTGTGCGCCTCCTCCATCAGAATGGTACGTGCCCCGCCCTCAAATGGCACCCAAATCCGACCCTGAAAGGTCATAAGCCCTCGGCTATCGGCAACGAACTCAGACACCTGCCCGACCACCCGCTCTCTCTTGCGGTTCTCCGGCCTCATGGCCTCAACCTGAGCCTCCCGAATGGTGTCCAGCACCGGAGTCATCACCGTCAACCTCAAACAAACATCACGTATCGGGGCACTCTACGCCCTACGACTCAGGGCATCGGCTATAACGTTAGCCTTGCCCGGGTGGTACAGGATCTCACACTCATAATCCTTTACCACATCCAACCATCTCCTCTGGCGCATATTCAGGTTGGGCTGATCCATCAAATACTTCAAGCTCTTGTGATCCGTGTATATGGTACACCGGACCCCATACAAATAGTGACGCCAGATCTTGAGGGCGAACACCACAACCCCCAACTCCAGATCGTGCGTAGGATACCTCGCCTCATGAGGCTTCTGCTGACTCGATGCGTATGCTATCACATGCCCTCTATGCATCAGCACCGCACCCAATCCTGATATTGATGCGTCACAATACACTACAAAATCCTCCATCCCCTCCGGAAGGGCTAACACCGGGGCTTCGCATAATCTCTGGCGAAGTGTCTCGAAGGAGGCCTGCTGCTCTGGGCCCCAACTAAAAGCCACGCCCTTCCGGGTCAACCTGGTGAGAGGAACAACAATCTTGAAGAAATCTTTAATAAATCTCCTATAATAGCCGGCCAACCCCAGAAAACTCCTGATCTCGGTGGGGGATCTCAGCACCTCCCAACTCATCACCGCCTCAACCTTGGCCGGATCGACCAATATCCCATTCTGGTTAACGAGATGTCCCAGGAACTGGACCTCTCGTAACCAGAAATCACACTTGGAGAATTTGGCGTAAAGCCTCTCCGATCTCAGAACTCCAAGGATCTCCCTCAAATGCTCCTCATGCTGCTCTCTGGATCTCGAATACACTAATATATCATCAATGAAAACTATCACCGATCGATCCAACATCGGTCTGCACACCCTGTTCATGAGATCCATGAACGCCACCGGTGCATTGGTGAGCCCGAAAGGCATCACCACGAACTCGTAATGCCCATAACGAGTCTTGAACGCCGTCTTCTGGATATCCTCATCACGCACTCTCATCTGATGATATCCAGACCTCAGATCGATCTTGGAGAACCGAGACGCTCCCTACAACTGATCGAACAAATCATCGATCCTCGGTAAGGGATAACGGTTCTTGACCGTTAACTTGTTCAACTCCCGGTAATCAATGCACATCCGATGTGAACCATCCTTTTTCTTTACAAAAAGGATCGGCGCTCCCCATGGCGAGCTACTCGGCCGAATAAACCCCTTCCCTAGCAGCTCCTGAAGCTGCGAGGATAACTCCTGCATCTCTGGAGGCACAAGGTGATAGGGCGCCTTAGCAATAGGCACTGCCCCCGGAACCAAATCGATACGGAACTCTACTTGCCTCTCGGGAGGCACACCCGGCAACTCCTCGGGGAAAACATCCGGGAACTCACGCACTATCGGAACCTCATCGACCGATCTCGGCCTCTCTGCATCAAACCTCGTATCCATCACATAAGCCACAAACCCACTACAACCCTGCTGTAGGCTCTGCCTCGCTCTTGCGGCCGAACAAACGCTGACCCAGAATGGGTACCCTCGCCGTACACCGTTAGAACTCCCCCACTAGGGTCTCGTATGGTCACCAGCTGTCGCTCGCAGTCGATAACCGCTCCAAATCTGGTCAACCAGTCTATGCCCACGATGACACAGACATCTCCCTTCGCAATCGGAACCAAATCAATCGGATACTCAACGCCGAAGATCTCGAGTACACATCCTCGAATCACATCAGTGGCATACACTGCTCTCTCGTCAGCTATGGAAACTCGCAGAGGTCGACTCAACGCCTCTCGACGGATACTGATGTGTTGACTAAAGGCTAATGATACAAAAGATCGACTCGCACCCGAGTCAAATAACACCAAGGCAGGTACATAACTCACAAGAAAAGTACCTACGCATATCATAATATAAGCACAATATCTCAAACTCAAAATAAATACATGAAAGAATACATACCAGCCACGACATCAGGCGTTGCCTCCTCCGCTGTCAACTGGAAGGCTCTCCCTCGTGCCTTCGGTGCCTCAGCCTTCACCCGCTGACCCTCGGTAGCTTGTACAGTAGCAGGGGCAGATCCCTGCGATGCTCCCTGTGCTGACCCCCGCAGCTGCGGACACTCGGCCTTCCGGTGTCCGGTCTGGTTGCAGTGGAAACATACTGCAAACCCCTTGGGAAAATCCTTGACCATGTGCCCCTCCTTGCCACACTTGTAGCAAGACCCTGCTCTACAAATCCCCTCATGGCCCTTGCCGCACTTGCCAAAGTGCGGCCCTTCTGGTTCCCTGATCTTGAATCGGCGGGCTTGGCCCGCTTGGTTGCCGGCTGGGACTGTGCCGGTCGCCAATCCCTCCCCTGAGACTCCGCCTCCTCCTTAGCCTGAGTCTCAAGCTCTATCTCCCTCTTCCGAGCATTCGCCTGAAGCTCGGCAAATGTCTGGCACGACGAGTTCGCCACGAACTCGCGGATGTCTCTCCTCAAAATGCTCAAATACCGACTCATGCGTGCCTGCTCGGAAGACACATGCTCAGGGCAGAACATCGCCCTCTCATGGAACATCCTGGTGATCACAGTAACAGAATCAGTATCCTACTTGAGGGTCAAGAACTCCTGGGCCAACCGTTCCCTTTCCACCGAGGGAACGTACTCATCACGAAACATAGCGGTGAACCTCTCCCAGGTCACCGCGGCAAGCTCTGCAGAAGAATAGTGCGCTGTCACAAACTTCCACCAATCCTTCGCTCCCAAGCGAAGCTGGTTCAGTGCGAACCGAACTCTCAGATGCTCCAGACAAGAACACGTATATAAGCATCCCTCGATGTCAGAAACCCATCTCATCGCAGCGATCGGATCCTGCGTCCCATCAAACTCTGGTGGCTTCGTGTTGCTGAACTCTCGGAACAGCAACGCATCACCACCCTGAGGTCTAGCAGCAGCAACAACTATGGTAGCTGCAGCGGCTGCAGCCTCAGTAACCGCTGCATATCTCTCATCAAAGGTCTCAATCAATATGGTCTTAATAGACCCAAACATCTCCGGAATCTCTACGCGGATAGACGCAGCCACCTCCTCGTGGATCATCTAACGAAGCTCCTCGTAAGTCACACCGCTGGTCTCTGGTCTGTGGCGTGTCCCAACCATGATGTCTCTGAAATACAACATAAGAAATATCAGAGACTCGCTTGAGCATACTCACACTCGGCAACTCAGCCCTACTTGTTCCTTAGTACCCTAAGGATTCTTACTTGGACTGCGCACTGATCCAATGTCTTTAGTAGTACGGGGCCAATACTACCGTCCACACCGCATCAATATTCACCCCAAGTCCTCCTCCTAGGATCCCAAATCCCAAGTACTCTACTCTCACTATGCATAGGCTACTCTCTAGCAGACATCTCATAAGCTCCTCGCTACTATCTACTCACTCTCAAGCTTCTCCCAGCAGCAAAACCCCTAGGCTAAGGCATCACGAATCTGGCCACTCTAGTCCTAATAAGAATGCCTACTCTAACATGCATAACATATCATATCATATCTCATAACACATAATATAAGGGTATTTTAGGAAATCACCGTTCGGGCGCTGGCTGATCGTACACACTGCTCTGCTCTGCTCTTTTCAAAACCTTTTATTCCTTTAAAAAAAATTGTTTTATTTCGAAAGGTTTCTTAAATCCTCAGTTTGAGTTCAAATACGCCCGAAGGTGCATCCGAATCCCTCAAACCAAGGCTCTGATACCAACTTGTAACGACGTAAATTCCAAAACAATTTTTCACTTTTAAAAATATAATTTCATTCATAAATATTATCAATCTCAATGTATCACATATCAAATCCATAAAATTCATCCCAAGATCACAATACATAAAAACTCCACAAGTGTGTACTGATCATGCCGACGCCTTCTCGCGATCCTCACTGGTACCTGAAACACATAACACAAAACACTGTAAGCATAAATGCTTAGTGAGTTCCCCAAAATACCAAATATCACATATTAGCCACTCGAGGCTATAACTCTGTGGGCCTACTGGCCCTAACTCTGTGGACCCTCTGGTCCTAGCTCTATGGACCTTCCGGTCCTAACTTTGTAAACTCTGGAATACACACAGCATAAATCACATAGAAATAATGCAGTGCAACACATCACATACATAGCATACAAGATACTCTGTCACATAACTCTACTTACCACTCAAGGTAAAGTATAGTGAGAAGACTCACCTCGGATAACTCAGTAAACCTCGAACTCGGAAATACTGATCTAGCCTTCGCCTAATCACATAAAATAATTACTCTAATTAATATGGCTTTCAAAGACTAGGCTAATCCCTCTCTAAGTTCTCTAAGAAGGGTAAAAGACCATTCTACCCCTCCAATGGCTCATAAGTCCAAACATTGACTCAACCCTAAAAGTCAACGAAGTCAACTCTAGTCAACGGTCAAACTTTGACCAGACTCGTCGAGTACATACGGTCGACTCGGCGAGTCCACGCGGGTCCTCTGAATACTTCTAAGCCTCACTTGGAACGTGGAACGTCGAGTTCCTCCTCTACTCGCCGGGTTACTCTACAACGAATCGCGGGGCAACCCCCACTCGACTCGTCGAGTCCACTTATGAACTCGACGAGTTGCTCCTATGGCAACACTCAAATGACCTTCTGAGGTCAGATCTGCTTCTCTAAACTATAGATCTGACTTCCCCATGACCAATAACCACGTAAAGGTCGAATCTTGGCTCACATGCAACGCACCCAAGGCTTCTTTTGGTGAAATAACTACTAAAATGGCCACCTAGGCTCATAACTCCAAAGGGATGGCATAAAGCAGAGTGATAGGGACTCTCTGGACCTCTTAAGGTCCAGATCTAAGAATCATTTCACCTTGGGACCTCACACACTCCAGATTCAAGCTAAATAATGCATAAAGAAACCCTAGATTCAACTAAATCATCATAAATACGAGAATAAGCACAGATTGATACCTCCAACAGCTTCCTCTGAGAAAATGGAAGTAGATCCAAACTCCCAAACCCGCCTAGCTTGTCCTTCCTCCTTCCTTCTTGCCAAAACACACAATAAATGGTGAACAATGGCCTCCGTTCTCACTCACAAGACTCACAGATGCTCTGGTACTCTCAAGGACGAAGGTAGCCGCAAATAAGGGCCATAAGGTCCTTTAAATAGGGTACAGGCCCGATGATTTAGGGTTTCAGCCCACAACGCGGACTCGTCGAGTCCACCCTTTCCGACTCGTCGAGTCCATTCATTAATCCAGTCAGCAATCGCGATCCTACTCGATGAGTCCAAGCGTCAACTCGTCGATTCCCTCTCTTTAACTCAAAATGAATGATCAAACATAATACCTGGAAATGCGGATGTTACAATGACGACGTAGAATTGGTGTTCCTAGATGAATGTCCCTTGCATTTTCTGTGTTCGATTTGAACTTGGTGGGTACTACTAATACGAGGGTCCTGATGTTTTGAAACTATGAACTCTTGATGGAATGGTTCTTACTAAATCCTTTTATAATCGCTTGGTGTATACAAGTCATGTATAGCTACAACTGACTCTAACGTATTCACTAAGCTATCATAATTTACTCCTTAGGGTTTCAAATCTTATGGGAATGTCGTGATTTAATTTGGACGAGAAAGAAATCACAATTATGCACAATTATTGGGGTTTTCGGAAAAGTACCAAAACACAGCGGGTTTCATTGATGTTTCCTCATCCCCTGAGGTTAGACTCCTTCTGTTTCCTCATTGGTCTTCTCTGTTGGGCAGTCTCTTTTGAAATGTCCCATTTCGCCACATGCACAGCACACTTGAACTATGCTAGCATCGGTAGTGGAAGTGATGTGTTGGGTCGGGGTCTTTGCGAAGCGGGCTTCCTTGCCATCCTTAGCCCTTGGACAATCTCTTTCGAAATGTCCGAGTTCGCCATAATTATAGCAAACCTGACCCATCTTCACACCAGTAATCGAGGTGTTTGGCTATGCAGGTGCCCTGCAGTAACGGGTGGTGTGTCCTTGTCTGTTGCAGTTCTTACATTGAAGTTGTTGGATAAGGTGTCTAAGTCCATAACTATTTCTGGTATGTACTTGACCCGACCCGGCATGGTCCATTTGGGTTGCATGGCACCATGCAATTGGATAAACTAAAATGAGAGAAATAACACTTATGGTTTATTAATATATTATAAGTTCTAATATATTAATAATATTATTTAATTAGTTTGATCAAGAATTAATTTAGAATTAATTAAGTGATCAAAAGATAACTAATTAAATATATGGGTAGATTATGTAAATCTTCCATATCTTATATAGTGGGCTAAGAGGCTCCATGGATTATTAAGTTGGGTTCCACCCATAGGATGCTCTATGGATGCTCCATGGGAGTTACAAACCCATGGGTCATGGAAATGAAGAGTCATGACACATTAGGGTTTACATGGTGTAACCCTAGATGTGTCAACACTATATAAGAAACCCATTCTCCACCAAAATAGGCTACACTAAGAAACAAGAGGGCTAGAGCCGATTTTGCAAGTGTAAGATTCTCTCAAAGTTTACTCCTTTGCATTTGGTGTTGTGTGAAGCATTTGAGGCATCACACTTGGGGTGCTAGGCTCACAATGTTTCAAGGATCATAATCAACAACAAGGTAAGTTATTCTATCTTTCATTCAAGTTAAAAATGTTCCCCATGTATGCTAGATAGGAATATAACCTTGGAATTCAACTTTGCATGATTATTAGACAAACATAGATCCAAGGTTTTTAGGGTTGCATGTACACTTAGGAAGTGTTAGAATGCTCAAAACCCATCAGTGGTATCAGAGCCTAGGTTTGTTTGTTGTTGTTTTTTTTTGTGCAAACAGCTTGAAAAAAAAATCGTTTTTTCTGTTTTCTGCTCGTATGAAAGTTTGCACATTTGTTGCTGGAAATGGACTAGAAACATTACCCTAAACTGTTTTGATGTTTTAAAGCTTGTTTAGATGGTGTAATGTTTATGCTAATCCATTTACAATGGCAATTATTAAAATTACAAGTTTTTTTTAAGTGTAATTTTTGATTCTTGAAAGTGTTCATATTCATGTTCTTGAACTTATGAAGATTAGATGATCATAGGAATTGTTTGTAACCTTCATGGTAGTTTAATTCATGATCATAATGTGTTTTAATGGAGTCCTCAAGTTATGGAAAACCAAAAGTCTCACTTTTATTAAAGCCATTAAAAGAACACAAGAGTTATAAAAATGAAGAGTCTTCATTTTTATTACTCAATTAATTCATAAGTTATAAGAAATGAAAAGTTTTGGAAGGTTACAAAACTTGCCCTCAAGTTTTGGAACATGTAAAGTCTTGATTAAAACTTTAGTTCCAACCCTTAGAATTTTAAAAGTTAAAATTCAACCCTTATACTTTATAATATTATAAGTTACTAATATATATATGTATAACGTCAAGTCGTCTTACCGCTAGTACGCCTCATTCACGAAGCCGGTCTATAAGGGGGTATAAGGTTGTTGCCTATAAAATGGCAACTTAATGGGTGTCCACTCTCACCCACCGCTTCCTTGATCGGTGGAAGGTCGTTAGCCGAACGGGTAAGACAAGGACTTATAAATTCTCATTAAAAGTATGATGAATATTATAAAGTAACTAAATGCTTTTATTAAATTCCCAATCTTAGTTACTTTAGGAAAATGTGAATAAGGTGCTAATCCATGAAATTAGAGTTTACACTTTGTTTAAGTCGTTGGTGGAGCGTGTGTGGTTAACCGGCACACTAACTTGGACTTAACAAGGTAGGTAAAGGGTGACTTAAGGTTTACCATAGCATCGATGGAGCGTGTGGGGGTTACCGGCACATCGATTGAGTGATAAACCTTGAGGGTACCAAGTGATTTGCATGGTTACTTCATACCTCGTTTTGTGATCCTCGGTATCCCAGTCACAAAACTTGGAGGGCACACTCGAGATTGAAACATGCCTTTGAAAAGTTCATTGAATCTCAAAAGAATCTAGGAATTTCTAAGAACCAATTAAAAACCTAATATCTATATTTCGTTTTTCATGGTGGAAATTGGTGAATCGTCATTCACCTACCTTTCAAATATGTTATAGCTTGGATTACGGCATACCTCTTCTAAGTTATAATATATTGTGATTGGATTCTAGCCTTAATATTACATTTGGGTGTTTTATTAAGGACTCTCTTAATATCTAAACTAATCTTGTTCTCTTCTTTCAGATGTCTTCAAACAATGCTGCTTCTGGCTCTAATCCTAATGGCTCCTTTACCCTTATGAACTTGTGTGGGAAAGTCACTTTTGATGGATCCAACTTCAATGAATGGATCAGAAACATCAGGATGATTACCCGCTACGAGGACAAAGAATATGTCCTTGACAAGGAGCTTAAGGAGATTGATGAGACCACTGCAACTCCCCAGGAGATCGCTGACTTCCGGGCACATGAAAGGGATGCTACAAAAGTGGCATGCATCATGTTGTCCACCATGACAGCGGAACTCCAAAAGTCCTATGAGGACTTCTACCCTTTTGAAATGCACCAAGATCTGATGGAAAGATACCATCAAAGTGCACGACAAGAGAGGTATGAAATCATATGCTCTATCATAACCACCATGATGAAGGACGGGGAATCCGTCACGAGCCACATGCAGAAAATGCAAAGGTATGTGGATCGGTTGCTGAAGCTTAATGTGAACTTCCCTGAGGAGCTTGCAATAGATATCATTTTGCACTCCTTACCATCGTGCTATGATCAATTCCGCATGACATATCACATGAATAAGGAAGAGGTCACACTCAGCAAACTTCAGGGACTCCTCAAGACCGCAGAAACAGGTCTTAAGGGTAAGTCGGTTGTTAACACTCCTACTCCAAACTCCGCCCCGGTTTTGGCAATCGGGAAAGGTAGAGGGAAGAAGAGGAAGAGCTCTTCGAAGGGTACCAAGGCTAGGACCCTTGATGGCTCTTCTTCAAGTGGAACCAATAAAGGTTTCGTCACTCCTTCTTCTGACCCAAAAGAGGCTGAATGCTTCTATTGCCATGAAAAGTCACATTGGAAGCGGAACTGCCCAAAATACCAGCAAGATGTGAAGGATGGGAAAGTTAAACCCAACCATGCAGGTATTTACACTATCTTATCTAATAACTCACCCCATTCTAACTCTTGGGTCCTTGATACCGGTTGTGGTATTCATATATGTTCTGATTTGTAGGGACTAAGAAGAAGTGAGAATGTGGAGCATGGAAGAATAAACTTAATCATGGGGAATAGGAAAGCTTTACTTGTCACGAAGATTGGAGTTTATACTTTATTGCTAAGTAGTGGGTTTAGTTTAGATTTGAATAAGTGTTGTTATTCGCCAGAAATGGCAAGAAACATTATTTCCTTTCATGCATTGTATAAACAAGGTTTCACCTTTTCATTTGATAATGAAGTTGGTTCGATTAATGCTTTCTTTAATAATGTTCTTTATTTTAAAGCATTACCTTGTGATGGCGTGTATGAAACTGTATCTGTGGTTGATAACTTAGGAAATAATGTATTGTGTATTGATTCTGTTAATAATAATAACTTGGATAAAGCATCATTATGGCATTGTCGTCTTGGACATATAAGCAAGAAACACATAGGCCAACTCCAAAAGGATGGAGTCTTGGAGTCATTTGACCTAAAGTCAGATGATAGTTGCGAATCATGCTTACTTGGAAAAATAACAAAGTCACCCTTCACAGGTTCTTGTGAGAGGGGTGAAGGTTTGTTGGACCTTATACACACAGATGTGTGTGGGCCCTTCAAACATGCCACAAGGGATGCTAATCGTTATTATTTGACTTTTACTGATGATTACAGTAGATATGGATATGTCTACTTAATCAAGCATAAGTCAGAGACTTTTGAGAGTTTTAAAGAGTTTAAACAGGAAGTCGAGAATCAATTGGGCAGGAACATTAAGATGCTTCGATCCGATCGAGGTGGTGAGTATCTTAGTTCAGAGTTCCTCGACTATCTTAGGGAATATGGGATTGTCTCACAATTGACACCTCCCAGGACACCGTAGTTGAATGGTGTAGCTGAGAGGCGTAATCGAACCTTGTTGGATATGGTTCGTTCCATGATGAGTCGAGCTTCGCTAACAATCTCATTTAGGGGGTATGCCTTAGAGACTGCCGCCCATATCCTTAATCTAGTTCCCACAAAGAAAGTTGTCAAAACTCCTCATGAGATGTGGACTGGTAAAGTACCCAAACTAGACCACATTAAGATTTGGGGTTGCGAGGCTTTCGTGAGACGCGAGACTCATGATAAGCTCGACCCTCGAAGTGAGAGGTGTATTTTCATCGGCTACCCACAGAAATCCTTTGGTTACCTCTTCTATAGACCTAGTGAGAATGTGGTCTTTGTAGCTAGGAGGGCTTTCTTTCGAGAGAGAGAGAGTTCATAAGCCAAGGAGACAGTGGGAGGCAAGTTGACCTTAAAGAAATTCAAGAGTCAAGTGGTGAAGGAACTTCAAACCCTAGCACTCAACTTGAGGAGGAAACTCCTGTTGAGCCAATTGACAAGTCTGTACCTCTGAGGCGTTCCACAAGGGTTAGGAATGCACCTGAGCATTACTATGGATTCCATATTACTGCGGAAGGTGATACACTTATCAGTGATGAGACACTGATAGGTCTGGATGAACCTAACAGTTACGCGGAAGCCATGGCAGGCCCTGAGTCATCCAAGTGGAAAGAGGCAATGGACAGCGAGATACAGTCCATGTATGACAATCAAGTTTGGAACTTGGTTGAGAATGTACCAGGTCGTAAGACTGTAGGGTGTAAATGGATCTTCAAGAAGAAGACCGACATGGATGGTAATGTACACACTTATAAGGCACGACTGGTTGCAAAGGGTTTCTCACAAACTCCGGGAATTGATTATGATGAGACCTTTTCTCCAGTGGCCAAGATTAAGTCTATTAGGGTTCTGTTAGCCATAGCCGTATTTCATGACTATGAAATATGGCAAATGGATGTCAAAACCGCTTTCCTTAATGGAAAGTTGGCTGAGGATGTTTACATGAGTCAGCCAGAGGGTTTTGTCAACACAGAGTACCCTAATAGAGTGTGTAAGCTTGAGAAATCCATTTATGGGTTAAAGCAAGCACCTCGCAGATGGAATCTTTGCTTTGATGAGAAAGTCAAGGAATTTGGCTTTTCTAGGAGTGAAGATGAATCTTGTGTATATGTCAAGGCTAGTGGGAGTATAGTTAGCTTTTTGGTATTGTATGTGGATGACATACTACTCATAGGAAATGACATCCCAACTCTGCAGGAAGTTAAGTCATGGCTTGGGAAGTGTTTCTCTATGAAGGACCTAGGAGAAGCTGCCTATATTCTAGGGATAAGGATCTTAAGAGACCGGAGTAAAAGACTAATTGGACTTAGTCAGAGTACCTACTTGGATAAGGTGCTGAAGAGATTCGGCATGCAGGACTCCAAGAAAGGAGAGTTACCCATCCAGAGTAACGCCAGATTGAGTAAGACACAAAGCCCTAGTACTGAGGCTGAGATAGCAGAAATGAGTCGAATACCTTATGCTTCGGCTGTAGGATCGATCATGTATGCTATGACGTGTACTCGAACTGATGTAGCCTTTTCTTTAAGCATGGTTAGCAGGTATCAGGGGAACCCTGGCAAGGCACACTGGATTGCGGTAAAGAATATCCTCAAGTACCTACGGAGGACTAAGGACTGGGTCCTTACCCTCGGTGGGAGTGAAGACTTGAGAGTTGTAGGGTATAGTGATGCTAGCTTTCAGACTGATAGGGATAATTTCCGCTCTCAGTCAGGCTGGGTCTTTACCTTAAATGGAGGAGCAATTTCTTGGAAGAGTTCCAAGCAAGAGACAGTGGCTGATTCAACTTGCGAATCAGAGTATATAGCAGCTAGCGAGGCAGCAAAGGAGGCGATATGGCTGAAGAACTTCATTGGAGACCTTGGAGTTGTACCAGCTATTAAAGAGCCAATGGAAATTTTCTGTGATAGTGAAAGTGCAGTTGCCTTAGCCAAGGAACCAAGGGATCACGGGAGATCCAGACACATCGACAGAAAATACCATTTCATCAGACATCGAATAGAAGAAGGACTCCTCGTGGTAAAGAGGGTATCATCGGATGAGAATCCAGCAGATCCCCTCACGAAGGGACTGACTCGGGTTAAGCATCTCCAGCATGCTCGGAGCATAGGGCTGAAGGATGATATTAGATTTAGTAGTTAGATAACCTTGAAATTTGTAAAGTGTAATTGACATTAGATGATGAATAAAAGGTGTTTTATTTATGAGTAAAGTGTTGCTATCTCTTGTCGATCGTTTACTATATTTCTTTTGCATGTTTTGACTTCCAGAATAATTATGTTTGGTATATCATATTATTCGAACCTCCACAGTCGGTCATATGTCGGAAGTAGGTATGAATCAAGACTGTCATGATTGGTTGCAGAGGTCTAAGTTGTTGGACATGGCTACAACACTCATGAGTGCTCATAAGTTCTGAGCATTGGACTCAACCTACGCTCACTGGAATCACTTCATGGAATTTATCTCGAGTGAGCGTGAGATGGTAATATCATATAAGTCTTCAAACCTAGAGATATGATTTGTTACTTATGAGTTGCTTATGCATTGATTGTACGTTAACGCATTGGTAACTCGATGTTATAAAACGTGCTTTTGTGTATAATTCAATGAGTGGTAGAACAAACATATGAGTCGAAGTTTATATGTTCCTTCTTGGATTAGAAGCTGATATCTGGGCCCCTCGATGATTTTGTTTTGACCTATGTACCGGGCCCGGTCAGAACTAAGTTGATGTGTTCAATTAAGTTCTTTGTCAAACAAATCGGAAATCGGGAAACAAACTGCTGGACACAAAGTAAGACACTGTTCCATGTATTTGTCCTGCTGATATCTAGAACAGGGGATTATATGATCACTTATCTTAAATGGCGTATCATCATCTTCTCAGTTCCGAGAGACCTTGAAAGAGCTACGATTGCCGATCGATTCCTGAAGTATTGCAGTTATAGTTATTAGACTTATCCAAGTGGGAGACTGTTGGATAAGGTGTCTAAGTCCATAACTATTTCTGGTATGTACTTCACCCGACCCGGCATGGTCCATTTGGGTTGCATGGCATCATGCAATTGGATAAACTAAAATGAGAGAAATAACACTTATGGTTTATTAATATATTATAAGTTCTAATATATTAATAATATTATTTAATTAGTTTGATCAAGAATTAATTTAGAATTAATTAAGTGATCAAAAGATAACTAATTAAATATATGGGTAGATTATGTAAATCTTCCATATCTTATATAGTGGGCTAAGAGGCTCCATGGATTATCAAGTTGGGTTCCACCCATAGGATGCTCTATGGATGCTCCATGGGAGTTACAAACCCATGGGTCATGGAAATGAAGAGTCATGACACATTAGGGTTTACATGGTGTAACCCTAGATGTGTCAACACTATATAAGAAACCCATTCTCCACCAAAATAGGCTACACTAAGAAACAAGAGGGCTAGAGCCGATTTTGCAAGTGTAAGATTCTCTCAAAGTTTACTCCTTTGCATTTGGTGTTGTGTGAAGCATTTGAGGCATCACACTTGGGGTGCTAGGCTTACAAGGTTTCAAGGATCATAATCAACAACAAGGTAAGTTATTCTATCTTTCATTCAAGTTAAAAATGTTCCCCATGTATGCTAGATAGGAATATAACCTTGGAATTCAACTTTGCATGATTATTAGACAAACATAGATCCAAGGTTATTAGGGTTGCATGTACACTTAGGAAGTGTTAGAATGCTCAAAACCCATCAGAAGTGTTCGACACTTTCCTACGTGGTGGAAGTTGCATCTCTCGCAGCTTGGAATTTTTCCAACGTATTACCGCACTGGCGTTGGCACTGGTTTGGCGGATGTGGTGACTGTAGGAGGTATCACGAGTTGTCGTCTCTTGGCTAGTTTCTGAGACGACTTGCGCTTCATCCCTATCCAGGATTTTCGTTTGGCGCTCTTGGGTTTGGGATTTGGAATGTCCTCCTGGATAAGTCCTTGTTGGTTTCCTGGTGTGCTGCTACAGTTCGAGGTGTGGAAACTGTTCCCATTCCCATTTGGGTTGTTAGCATTAAGTACAGCTAGAGCGGCTGCTACGGCTGCTGTGACAGTAGCTTGGAACGTAGTTGAGTCCATCTGGAGGATTGGTGCCTTACCGGTGGGTTGGTTCTGCTTCTTCGGAGGCATGATCTGCTATATATCAAGAAAAGAGTTTGTGAGCAACAATGGTTGCCTCTGGATGAATCCTAAATGTTTATCTTTGCATTGAGACTTCCTGTTTTGCTATCTGACTCTCATTGATTCGACCCACATCCCCATGATGTGGTCTTAGCAAGAATAGAAAAGGTCTGAACACAACAAAGTTCACATACAATAAGTTTACTAACTCCTACTTGCTCAGCTTATTGGGCTGGCTGAGTAACTCTCCCATTTCTTCGGTTCTAGGATGAGATGGAGGGTCAGCTATAAGGATAGCTCCGGGAATCAAGTCGATACGGGATTCGACTTGATGCTCGGGAGGAATCCCTGGAATGTCTTTGGGGAAGACATCGGGAAAGTTGCAGACTTCGGAGATGCTCTCGAAGTCTTTAACTTCTTACGTTTCATCGACAACATGAGCCAGGAATGCATAGCATTCCTTCCGCAGATGCTCCTAGGCTTTGACACAAGAAATGATACGAAAGTTCGAAAAATCTTATCGCTGAAACCAGTGAGGACCTCCCCAGAGGGAAGATTGAGACGAATTGTTTTTCTCGAAGCGAAAGACATCGGCACGATGTGAGGCTCAATCGTCCCATGCCGATTAGGTCACCGAAGCTTTTCATGGAGACTGATATGAAATCGATTGGGAAAAGGATGATCGTATAAGGCAAGAGTACATCCTATGATACATGCTTTAATTACAGAACAGGGGTTGAACTTTGATAAAGTTGCTTAGTTTGCAGGTTACCGATCTAAGGTATACTTTTGACAATGATAATCTTTAACTGAAATATGATTGTTGTCATCATGACTGAATCTGAGATTACACATTTCGGAACTCATGACCTAAAATAGATCTAAGTCCTAATAACAAAGAGAAAATCTTGGCAATATGAAAGACAGAGATGTTTACAGAAAAGAGGTACTCAGAACATAGATATGAAAGTTTTTCCTTAGACCAAAAAGGAAGAATGAGTATAGTATTCCTCTATTCGCTACGGGCACCCCTCAGGTGAAACCCTAATTCGGCCAGCTGACGCTCCACGCCAAGCAATTGTCTTTCGTACTCTAATCGGTGGGCTCGGAGCTCTATGACTTCGGCTCGGGTTGTAGCTAACTCTTGCTGCAGAGCTTCATCGTTCCTTGCAGCTCTCGCATGAGCAATCTTGAAGCGACAGATGCGGTCCGTGCTGGTGTTCGAATTAGCTTCGAGCTCCACAGTTCACTGAAGGGTTGCCATACCTAGCTCCACATTGCGAGCCACTCGGCGTATCAGGATTGGAAGAGTCCTGTCTGCGGGGCCTCCCTCGTTCAGATTGTAGAAGTTGTGGTTTCCTTCGTATGGAAGGGGTTGGTCTTGCTCATGGCTCCACCTACTCAAACTCCCGACCCACATAGGCGTTGGACCTTGGAATCCAACTCGAGGGTTAGGATTTGGTATTGGGGTCACTTGAGGTAGGTTTTCGACTTCGGGTTCTGAGTCAGTCTCTTCAGGAAATGGTTCGGCAAAGTCATCGTCCTTTCCTTCTGGCTCTGGCTCGATCCATCCACCATCTCCTTGATTGGGAAAGTACGGGTCGCCCGGAAGCCATGCTATCTACGCGAGATGATGGTAAAGGGTTAGTTAATAGGCATCGAATCTAATAATACTTCCAATGTATTATAGCTAGAGGATTGATTCCTGAAGGTTGGCTTCTTGGGTAAGTTTCCGGTTCGGTCGTTATAGCATCCTAAAATACTCCTATAGTATTTTAATTCTTATGTTTGACTCTGGAACTCTTCTGGTATCTAGGTAAGTTTTAGGCTTGTTGTACCACCATAGTCATTCCCAAGCACATGTTGGTCATGTCTCGAATGAATATAGTTGATCAAGATATATTGATCCTAGACATGATTACATAACTGCCCAGGTTTAACCGCAGTGCCCAACATCCAAATACTTTTGTTTTGTTCTACTTATGACACAGATTCTGGTACTCGGGTATCAAAAATACTTATTTTTTTGAAAGTATACTTTTAGTTTAGAGCACTTAGGCCCCTTAGTATTTATAGTTGTATACCATGTAAGGTTCTGTATACTTAGTTCGCTATAAACAAGGGCTCTGATACCAATCTGTCACACCCCAAAACCGGAACGGCGGAAACGTTCTGGGGCGGAAGATATCATGCGTAGTATCACAACAATTGTATCATAGCAAGCATAGTAAACACAACCAGACATTGAATACATATGTGAAAAAGATTTACATTGTTTAATACATAGTTTTGTTCATATCAAAAAGTAAAATAGAAAAACGCGACTGTAACGCTTCGACTTCTCTGAACTTCTGGAAGTACCTGTCTACTAATTCCCTGAGAATACAAGCAGTTTTGAAAGAATATCAGCATAAAGCTGGTGAGTTCATAAGCATTTAGTTTTTGGTGTAAAAAGGTTCTTTGATTCTTTTGAAAAGTGTTCCTCAAGAAAATCCTATATTTTCTTATGAAAAGCGTGTTTGAAAACCGATTCCTTCCATGACTTCCAGATTCCTACAAGATATGTACAATCCAAGGTGTCGTGGAATGAATGTGAATATCCTTTGGTTACTTGTTAAACAATCCGTTTATGAGAAGCCGAGTTATCCCGGGAAAATCCTATATTTTCCTTAAAAATTGATTATTGATTATCCGTTCTGAACTGAGGTGTACAAGTATCTACCATACTTATATCGCTAAGCGTAGTTTTCTTTTAAAAACCCTGGTTACTCCCAGTGAGGTATATTAGCCTTATAAAATCAAACTAAATAAAAGAAAACGTGATGAACTAAGTCCTGAAGGTATTATTAATACCCTCCAGTAATCAATCGGTTATTACTTTGAGGTTAGGTCACTTGATTCATTATTACAAAAGTAAATCCCTGCTATCTAGGTTGTGAGTGTCATGACCATAACTGACTAGATAAGGCACGTAACGGGGTCGGTATCCTTTATGACTTTGTCACCCCTAGACCTGTCGGTCCGACTGTAGCTAGCAGCAAGGTGCGGGATTGTCAGTCCCGTATAGATCTATACACAACAGTCACGCTCTCCCTACAAGAGATTCTGGTCACAAGTGCTAGTCCTACACTCTGATTCTGTGGGAGTGTTACCAAGGACGTGTCTCCAACTTAGACTAACAAATTTACAAGTAATAATACTGAAAATCCTTTTTATGATTTGCATGAATCCTTTATAAAATAATACATTTTACTACATGATTCACAAGTTCATTACCCTAGTTTTGAAAACTGTTTCTACGAGTTGATTTCTTAATCGTTTGGTAAAAACTGTTTTCCATGTTAAAAGCATACTGAAAATATAATTATCTTAAACAAAATAACATATTTTGAGCACAAGTTTCCTTGTACTTTTGCTTGTATTCCCCCCCTAAAAACATGAAAAACTCGGAAAAATCGTAGGGGTATGAACTCACCTCGGGCAAGTGGTTTGAATGAAGGATCGATGCGGAATGCGGGATGTTCAAGTGATGCCTTGAACACAAGTTGATCCTAATCAACATGTAATGACACATAAAGGAGTCAAACGAAGCTATTTCACCACTAGATGTGATGGAGAACCACTCTAGGGACTTGGAACTACTTGCACTAAGTGTTAGGACCTAAAAGGATTGCATGAGGGGAGTGTATGGCCACCTTAAAGGTGTGTGCGGCCATGGGTGTGCGGCCCAAGGGGTGTGCGGCCGTACACCCATGTTGGAAGGTGTCTTTGGGGTGTTTTAAGGTCCATACTTGCAATCCATGAAGTGTTCTAGGTCCATACTTGGTTGTAGTACAAGTTTAGGGTCTTAGAAATGAGTTTGTGGCCCTAGGATGAGTGTGTGGTCGCACACGGGAGTGTGTGGCCGCACACAAGGGTGTGTGGTCGCACAGTTGGGTGTGTGGCTGCACACTTGAGTGTGTGGCTGCACGCTTGAGTGTGTGGTCGCACACTTGAGTGTGTGGTCGTACACCCAACAAGATAATGTCCAAAATACCAATTCCAAGGTGCAACAAGGCTAGGGTCATGTCTATCTCGAGTTTAGAAGTCAAACTCTCACTTTGGAGGGTCTTTTAGGAGTGTGTGGCCACCATATGTGGGTGTGCGGCCGCACTCCTTCAAGGAGATGAAGAACATGACGGGACTTGATGATTAAGGGCTTAGATCAAGTGGTTCTTCAAGCACAACAACTTAAAGGATGGATTACTCACGAAGCTTTGGAGGGTTTGTTGTTGAAGAAGCTTGAGAGAAATGGTGTTTGTGTGCTGCCAAGGTGTTAAAGGAATGAAAGGAAACGGGTCTACCCTTTATATAGGAGTGAGTATGCTGCCTAAAGGTGAGTGTGCTGCCAGGAGGTGTGTGTGCGGCCGCACACCCATGTGTACGACCGTACACTCCCTCTAAAGGTGTGTATGGCCTTGTTTTGACAGTATACGACTTGCTGACTCATTCCTAAACTCAACCTTGGTCATACTCAAGCTTAGAATCACTTAAACGAACCCTCAAACAGTGCATGAAGTCAACAAAACAAGTTTAACTTTGATTGAATTGACTAAGTGTGCGAGATAGAAGTTCTAGGTTGTCACACTTAGGAGTGTGAAAAGAGTTGAATGAAGGCTAAGTGTCACATATATATGTGAGAGTGTACGGCCAGGAGGGGGTGTACGGCCGCACACCCATGTGTACGGTCGTACACTCCTAATGTTGGAGTGTTTGGCCCTTTTGAAAAGTGATGAACTTAGGGAACCCATTTCTAAACCTTAATTTTGAAGGTACTAGGCTTAGAACACTCAAAAAGACCCTGAACAATGCTAAATGATAGCAGAAACGAGTCTGACTTTGATTGATTTGAACGGATGTACAGGATAGAAATTTCGGGTTGTCACAAAAAACAAACACAAGTGAATCACCACGACAGACCATATTAGACCATTGACAGAGGAAGTTTCAGAAACCGATGGTTTCTGTCTCGATCTCAACCAAACGTAGATCCAAAAAATACTGGCGGCAGTGGCAGTTGACTTTTCATGGTGGAGCAATCGAGTAACTAAGTGTTCTTGTGATTTAGGGATCATGCGATGGAAGAAAGTGAATGGGGTTTTTCTTTTTTATTACATTTAATACTTTAATAGGTTTAAATTTTCTTTTGATTTTATTTTTTAATTATTTTAATTTATGTTAATGTTATAATAATAGCATAATAATAATAATAATAATAATAATAATAATAATAATAATAATAATAGTTATAAAAATATGCGATAAGGGCAATATGGTCTTTTAATACTTTAATAGGTTTAAATTTTCTTTTCATTTTCTTTTGATTTTATTTTTTAATTATTTTAATTTATGTTAATGTTATAATAATAGCATAATAATAATAATAATAATAATAATAATAATAATAGTTATAAAAATATGAAATAAGGGCAATATGATCTTTTTACCTTTGGTAGGGACCAAACGTGTAACAAAAATATAACATAGGACCGTCCGAGTTAAAAAAAATAAGTTATGGACAAAACATGTAAATTACCCCAAACCACAAGGACTATTTTTGTAATTTACTATATATATATATATATATATATATATATATATATATATATATATATATATATATATATATATATATATATATATATATATATATATATATTCATCATTTTGTAACATTTTTTTCATATTGATATTCGAAAAAGAAGCTGTAACTTGAGGGTTTAAATCTCGTCGTGGACATTAGTTGAATTAATGTGTAGTTTGAGAGTAGATTAGATTTCTTGTTTCAAAAAAATATAACGTAATATGTGCACCATATGCACATAAGTAAAAAAATGTTTGTTTTGATTTTTTTTTCTTCAAAACATCACGATGTATAGCAGCGTTCTAACTTATTAAGATGTTTTTCATTTGTATATTAATGTGCATATATACAGATGTGCATATATGCATATTTTCATTTGTTTATATGTGAATATGGAACAGATTTTACGTAATATTTTTCGAATATCAATATAGAAAGAGGTCATAAATGATGAATTTATATAATTTTAGTTATTTTTTATGTACAAGATAAACTCTAAAACAATGGTTGAAAAATCATAAACATTTGAGTTTATACACATATGCCCATTGTTTTTAACTTTTTCTAAATATATTTTTTTGAATGCCTTGACCGTCTAAGATGTTAATACATAGGTGATTCGTTAAATGAGTTTTTTTTTACTAAAAATGTGCATATGGTGATTATTTTTCGTAGAATTTTTTTTTTCAAATATGAATATAGAAAGAGGTTGAAAAATGATGAATTACATATTTTTCAGATATTTTTTATAGAAGATAAGCTCTAAAATGACTGTTGAAAATGTGGTATTATGTTCACAAGAAAAAACCTTAAGTTTACTAAAAAAAATGATGCTTTTACCCTAAGTTTTTTTTTCAAATGAGAATTGCCATAAAACCTTCGTATTTTCCAAAATGTTCACTTTTATACTGAGTTCATTTTTATCCTCATTAATACCATGATATTTCCCAAAATGTACGGTTTTTTTACATTTTTACTTGTAATAATAGGTTTTTCAGGTTTACATGATATTAAATTTATAACATCTCGATTTCCAGGTATTTTATATTTTTACCCTTGGTATGAGAATTGTTCGCAAATTGATCACAAATGGCATTTAAATGAAAAGTGGGGCTACATGAGTACGTTGGGCGTACATGGTCAAGGTTCAAACCCTAATTTTTAGGGTTTGGAACATATTTAAACATCCTTAACTCTTTGAGATCCCATCATTCATTAGTCTCTATCCCAATCTTCGTCTCAAGCAAACCCTAATTCCTTCTTTGTAACCTTTTGAGCTTGAAAGTGTACTTTGTGGTATTCTTGAAGGAAGGAGAAAGAGAGCAGACCATCTTAGAGAAGTGAAGCACTATGGATCCAGAAGCACATCATCATTTTGCACCACTTGAAGGACCGTGTATTAAGTTAGGGTTTTAGTATTGGGAACTTAATAGTCATGCAAGATCATAAAGTTGGAAACTTTATGATTAAGGACTTCATTTGAGGACTAGATCTGGATTTTAGACGAAAGGGCTTAAGGGATTAAGTTCTTAATAGAAGGTAAAGTTGGTTGGCACGTACGTTGGGTGTACATTATGGTACGCTGCACGTACGTGGTTAACAACCTGTATTTGGTCAAGACGCTAGTACGTCGTGTATACAAGTTGAGTATGTTGGGCGTACTTAGCTGAGTTGACTCAGATAACTTCTTTGACCATGATTTGACGAAGTTTTGTTGGGTCAAAAATATGGTTTATACTTTGCTTTTCTAGGCAATTGTATTTTTCTGTAATATTTTATGAGTTTACGGTCAGGTTTACGGCCAGGTAGGTGTTTACGGCCGTAAACAGGTTTACGGTCGTAAACCCTGTTTACGGCCCAATGGGTTTTTACGACCGTAAACCCATTTATGGCCCATGTTTCTCATGTCTTCTATATATAGGGAGAGGAGTGCATAATTGTATTTAGAATAGAGGAGCTTAAGTGTGTGTATTTGAAGGTGTTCTAGAGAGAGAGAAAAGAGAGTGTGTGTTAGTGTGTGTGAATCTTGTATCAGGATCTTCATTCATATCAATACATACAAGATTCATCATCATCTTCTTCTCCTTCTCTTATATTTGATCTAACATCATCCAATTGATTGGGATTCCGCACCATTAATTCGATCTGATCGATACACAATCGGATTAGGGACTTACAAGTTTGACCTAAGGGTATTTTAGGTATTTGAGTTGTAGTTAAGATTGTTCATTATTTGATATATAGGTGACTTGTAGAGCTGATATTCTGAGTAGTGTCCTGTTCAGCCATCTTTCTGGACTGAGATGTGAGTTTTCCTCACTGTACGTGTGGGTTGAAGGAACCAATGCAGATTCTGTCCTTAATTCCGGTATTGATGGGGTGACTGGTGAATTCCGATAAATTAGGTCTGTAGAAAATTGTTTTATCTCTATCTGTCTGTTAGTCATATGTTGCTTCCTTTGCGTGATCGAGAAATCTGACCTGGACTGTAACATATGCAACTCTATTTCTCTGCATCCTCTATCTATGCATATCTTACTATCTGTTAGCCATATAATGTCTCCTTTGCGTGACTCATAATCCGACCTGGTACACAGTATATGCATCATTCTTTTTCTCAATCCCTCTAAAACTTCAGTTAGTCATATGTTTTACCCTCTGCGTGATTGGAAGAGATCCGACCTGGGTGTATAGCATATGCATTCTAAATCTATCTTCTCTCTTAATAATTGTCTGCTCACCCGATGTAAGGAGTATTCTGGAAGTCCTTGATTACTGGAGCATATCAGGAAGCGGGAAACATGTTCTAGTACAATTAAAATTGAACACTTACAGGTTGTCTGTAGATCTCGCTGCTCAATTTAGGTGGACAACAATATCTTTGGTCGTCGTCAGCTGAATGGTCCTTAAGGAATATTATATAGGAACTTAGGATCACATTGTCTTGTCACTTATAGTATGTCCTAATTTTGTCACAATCTCTCGTTTTTAAGTGGGCCACAATATCGGCGATTGACCAGATCTATTCATGAAGGGAGAGGTACTGATAAACGGATAAAGGTTGTCTAAAAACTTTGATCCCAAATCACTCTTAAAGTTAGATATCATTTTATTTTTGTTAAATTTGTTCATAGTTTCTTCTAATTTAAATATTAGGGGAGAATTAAAATTTTTAAAAACCAAACAAAAATCTGAAAATTAAAATTCAAAAAAAAAATAGTGTTATTTCTGTTTTATTTCTTTTTCAGAAAATATGAAAAATCCAAAAGTATTTTTGTTTCTGTTTTAATTTGTGTGCTAAGTTTTCTTTTAGTTTTGTTTTGTCTTGAAAAGTGAATTCAGGTGAAGATGAAACTCATGGAGTTTGTGTCGAAGATTTCTGAGCCAAGGATCCGTGATCATCGAAGAATTCTCATTCGAAGGAGCAAGAAATGAAGATTATTCTTTCGACATTCAATCTTTCAACCCCAGAAGCAAGGTGAAGCTGAAATTGAAGATTATGTGACGGATTGCATTGAAGCCTCCTCAATCAGTCTGATGCTGACTTGAACCTGCTGAAGTGATCCAGAAGATTTGTTCTCTCTGATGTTCTCTCTGAAGATTCTCAAACTGAAAGCGCTATCTTTCAAGAATCAGTACACGAAGCCTCCTCACCCAATGTGCGTTCAATGTCAAATTCTGAAGAAAAGCCCAACTGCTCAAGATGAAGCCATTCATTGAAGATTCATCAAGTTCATCTTGAAGTCGTGAAGAATTTGAAGATTAATGCTGAAGCCAAGCTCTCGATGAAGATTGACAAGAAAGCCAACTACTTTTTAGGGGGAGATTTTTGGGTCATTTAAGAAAAGAAAAGAAAGCTATAAACCAAGGGGGGAGATTGTTGGGTCAAAAATATAGTTTATACTTTTGCTTTTCTAGGCAATCGTATTTTTCTGTAATATTTTATGAGTTTACGGTCAGGTTTACGGCCAGGTAGGTGTTTACGGCCTTAAACCCTGTTTACGGCCCAATGGGTGTTTACGACCGTAAACCCATTTACGGCTGTAAACCCATTTACGGCCCATGTTTCTCATGTCTTCTATATATAGGGAGAGGAGTGCATAATTGTATTTAGAATAGAGGAGCTTAAGTGTGTGTATTTGAAGGTGTTCTAGAGAGAGAGAAAAGAGAGTGTGTGTTAGTGTGTGTGAATCTTGTATCCGGATCTTCATTCATATCAATACATACAAGATTCATCATCTTCTTCTTCTCCTTCTCTTCTATTTGATCTGACATCATCCAATTGATTGGGATTCCGCACCATCAATTGGATCTGATCGATACACAAGCAGGTTAAGGACTTATAATTGGTATCAGAGCGAGGTTGTATCAATCAAATTTTGTCAGATCTGGAGCTTATTTGATCTTATTTTTAAAAAATTCATGTGTTTTTGGATAGATCTCTGAAAATTAGGGGGGGTTTGTTCTTCGCGTTTTTCATAAAAACGGGTTTTTGATCGAGTTTTGAAGCAAAAAAGGGCAAAAAACGTTGTTTTTGGTCGTAACCAGCGAGGGGGTGGCGGCGTTTACGGTCAGCAGCTAGGGTTTCCGAGGTTTACGCTCCGGAGTTTGCGGTCCGAGTTTACGGTCCGGAGTTTGCGGTCCGAGTTTACGGCCCTCGGAGTTTACGGCTCGCACGTGTTCGGTCTTGTTTACGGTCAGCAGCATCCTCGCACCTCGTCCTCGCATCGCATCTTCGCCTCGCACCTCATCCTCGCATCGCGCCTCGTCCTCGCAAGCAGCAGCCTCGCCTTCGCATCTAAAAAAATAGGAAACGGATTTGGAGGTGCCGGGGTTCGAACTCGGGACCTCTGATTCATTTCTTCACGCGTCTTACCAGCTAATCTAGCATGCTAGATGGAAGAACACTTCGAAATTTAATTCATAAAGTGTCCCTCTCGGTTCCAACTTTTACATTTTTGTCAATTTCAGCCCAAAATTCAAAATCTTTATTTTTTTAAAATTCCATTTTCTAAAAATTTTTAGATTTTAATTTTTGACTTTTAATTTTTAACTTTTTACTTAAAATTTTGACTTTGACTTTTAAAATTTGACCTTTGACTTTAAACTTTGACTTTCTCATTTAACTTTTAAATTTTCAAATTTAGCTTTTCGGTTTGACTTTTAAGTTTGACTTTTCAAAGTTTGACTCTTTAAATTTGACCTTTAAGGTTGACTTTTGAGTTTTTAATCAAATAATTAAATTAAAAAAAAATGAATTCCGAATCCATTCCGGTAAATAAAGTTTCATGTACTCCAGCTTGTGAAACTACGATTAAATTTCTTCCGGAACATATTGATTTATTAAAAAGACAAGTTGAGGACCTGAGATATGAAGGATATCAACTCAGGAAATGACAGAAACCCCTTAAGGCCCAGTTAGAGACAAAAATAAAGGACTTTAAGATAATTCAGACAGAATACAGTGAAAAATGTGAACTTTATGATTATGTTAAGAGACAAAATGATGACTTAATTACTGAGCTTGATACATTAAAGAGACAATTTGAAACTGCAAATTTTGATTTTAAAAAATTTGATGGATCAAGCGAGGTAGTTGCCAACATGATTGATCACTGCATGCAGTTCAAACGAAACCAACAAAAGGGTTTAGGATACGATAGTGTACCTCCTCCTTATAATCATACATATCAGTATCAACCCTTATCCAAAGATGAGATTGCCAACGAACCATTCATGGTTTACGGCAAGCCATCTGGTTTCGTTTCAAGAGGATTTATTAATGTTGAAAGTACTAACGTTTCTACTTCCCCCGCAGATCAATCCTTAGATCAGTCAAAGCACAAAGTTGAAGGATCTGTTTCTGATAACAAAACTGAGCCTGAACCTGATGTTTCTGTTTCCAATGAAAAACCTTCTGTTTTTTATATTAAAGTTGATGATACATCTTGTGATTCTTTTGATGCTTTTGCATCGGATCATGTTGAGTTAAATTTTTTTGACATATTTGATTATTTGTTTGAAAATACTGATGTTCCTGTTTCTAGCACATCTACTTCATGTGCAGGTAAAGAAGCAGAGGATGAGAATAAGGAGAACACCACTGAACAAACCAACATCTCCTTGAGCTCTGAATCTGTTGCTTCGAACTCAGCTGCTTCTGATCAACCTGCTATTGAGAAATACAGGCCACCAAATCAAGTGAAACAACCGACGGCTTGTTACAAGTGTGCATGTGGGAAAAATAAGAGACAAGGCAAGGATATGCCACCAGGGGTAGGAAGAAACAACTTCACAGTGAAGAAAAAGACATGTTTTCACTGTAGAACACCTGGTCACATTGCCCGAAATTGTCCTAATCGTGCATACGTTCCCTACTATGCACAAGGCTGGCAGAACGCGCCAAGAGGAAGATACTTCAAAAGAAACCCCTCAAGGTCACGTTCAGACCATGGTGACTGGAACACGCAGAAGGCCAAGAATCAAACCTACAAGGCCAAGAATCTGAATCCCAAGGGCAAGAAGGGAATGTCGGCCAAGAAGCCAAATCCAAGAGATGCTCCCGTGAATCCAAAATCAAAGTCATCTCAACGGCCGACATCAAGATCAAAATCAAGTACAGAGCCACCCATCAGATCGAAAAAGAAATGGGTTAAACCCAACTACAAATGGGTTCGAAAGGCTCACTCTCACAAATCTTCTAACGATTCTAATATTTATACATCTTCTGTTTGTGATAAACATGACATGTCATGGGAGAGAGAACTATGCAAGGATGACAAAGGTCGACCCAGTTTCAAAATGGACTGGGTTCTAAAGACCAACTAATCCCGCTCTGTGTCGGAGCAGCTATGGAGGCATATCATCAGACTTCGGTTTGTTGGTAGTGGTTGTTCCAGGCACATGATAAGGGACATCTCTCAACTGTATAACATTCAGATCTTTGTTTGAGAGTATGTGTCCTTTGCAGGAAGGGAAGAAAGGAAGGGATCACTCATGGGGTTAGTGCTTAACGATGTGAAGAATTTTTGGATCTGTTCTGAGATTACGCGTGCTGTTCTCAGACCTTCTGGATGCAAATTCAATCGGTGAATTACGGTTTGAGTTTTCTTCTCTATACTCCTGAGTTTTTCTTAAGCTGATTCGCTTCAAAGACTAATTTTTGTTTTAGGATAGTTTAAATTTGTGCATTTACTTTCGTTTCTCTCCTATGCACAAATTTAGGGGGAGAAATAAAAACAAAACAAAAATTAGAAAATTAATAAATAAAAAAAACAAAAATTAGAAAATTAATAAATAAATAAATAAATAAAATTAATTAGAAAATTAGAAAATCCAAAAATATGGTGTTAATGAAATGTGCTTGAATCATACATGTGATAACAGGCAATCTAAATCTGTGTAAGGGACTGAATCTGAATTGTCTAGGCTCTGTGTTCGATGCGCTGGTAGGCACGAGAGATTAAAATAGACTTGACTAGGCATTAATGAACTTAAGGAATTCATAGACTTGACAAATTTTGACCTAGTTAAATCCGTTTAGCCTGACAATACGACGCTTGGATAGGTTGAGCAGGGAGATATATATGGGAATCTACTGGTCACATTAAAAGAACTTGTATCTGGAACCGTGGATTAACTTTTCCTCGATGTGCGGATTCTATCCTTAATTCCGGTATTGATGGGGTGACTGGTGAATTCCGATAAATTAGGTATGTAGAAAATTGTTTTCTCTCTATCTGTCAGTTAGTCATATGTTGCTTCCTTTGCGTGATCGAGAAATCTGACCTGGACTATAACATATGCAACTCTATTTCTCTGCATCCTCTATCTATGCAATTCTTTCTATCTGTTAGCCATATAATGTCTCCTTTGCGTGACTCACAATCCGACCTGGTACACAGTATATGCATCATTCTTTTTCTCAATCCCTCTAAAACTTCAGTTAGTCATATGTTTCACCCTCTGCGTGATTGGAAGAGATCCGACCTGGGTGTATAGCATATGCATTCTAAATCTATCTTCTCTCTTAATAATTGTCTGCTCACCCGATGTAAGGAGTATTCTGGAAGTCCTTGATTACTGGAGCATATCAAGAAGCGGGAAACATGTTCTAGTACAATTAAAATTGAACACTTACAGGTTGTCTGTAGATTTCGCTGCTCAATTTAGGTGGACAACAATATCTTTGGTCGTCGTCAGCTGAATGGTCCTTAAGGAATATTATATAGGAACTTAGGATCACATTGTCTTGTCACTTATAGTATGTCCTAATTTTGTCACAATCTCTCGTTTTTAAGTGGGCCACAATATCGGCGATTGACCAGATCTATTCATGAAGGGAGAGGTACTGATAAACGGATAAAGGTTGTCTAAAAACTTTGATCCCAAATCACTCTTAAAGTTAGATATCATTTTATTTTTGTTAAATTTGTTCATAGTTTCTTCTAATTTAAATATTAGGGGAGAATTAAAAATTTTAAAAACCAAACAAAAATCTGAAAATTAAAATTCAAAAAAAAAAGTGTTATTTCTGTTTTATTTCTTTTTCAGAAAATATGAAAAATCCAAAAATATTTTTGTTTCTGTTTTAATTTGTGTGCTAAGTTTTCTTTTAGTTTTGTTTTGTCTTGAAAAGTGAATTCAGGTGAAGATGAAACTCATGGAGTTTGTGTCGAAGATTTCTGAGCCAAGGATCCGTGATCATCGAAGAATTCTCATTCGAAGGAGCAAGAAATGAAGATTATTCTTTCGACATTCAATCTTTCAACCCCAGAAGCAAGGTGAAGCTGAAATTGAAGATTATGTGACAGATTGCATTGAAGCCTCCTCAATCAGTCTGCTACTGACTTGAACCTGCTGAAGTGATCCAGAAGATTTGTTCTCTCTGATGTTCTCTCTGAAGATTCTCAAACTGAAAGCGCTATCTTTCAAGAATCAGTACACGAAGCCTCCTCACCCAATGTGCGTTCAATGTCAAATTCTGAAGAAAAGCCCAACTGCTCAAGATGAAGCCATTCATTGAAGATTCATCAAGTTCATCTTGAAGTCGTGAAGAATTTGAAGATTAATGCTGAAGCCAAGCTCTCGATGAAGATTGACAAGAAAGCCAGCTACTTTTTAGGGGGAGATTTTTGGGTCATTTAAGAAAAGAAAAGAAAGCTATAAACCAAGGGGGAGATTGTTGGGTCAAAAATATGGTTTATACTTTTGCTTTTCTTGGCAATTGTATTTTTCTGTAATATTTTATGAGTTTACGGTCAGGTTTACGGCCAGGTAGGTGTTTACGGCCGTAAACCCTGTTTACGGCCCAATGGGTGTTTACGACCGTAAACCCATTTACGGCTGTAAACCCATTTACGGCCCATGTTTCTCATGTCTTCTATATATAGGGAGAGGAGTGCATAATTGTATTTAGAATAGAGGAGCTTAAGTGTGTGTATTTGAAGGTGTTCTAGAGAGAGAGAAAAGAGAGTGTGTGTTAGTGTGTGTGAATCTTTTATCCGAATCTTCATTCATATCAATACATACAAGATTCATCATCTTCTTCTTCTCCTTCTCTTCTATTTGATCTGACATCATCCAATTGATTGGGATTCCGCACCATCAATTGGATATGATCGATACACAAGCAGATTAGGGACTTACAAGTTTGACCTAAGGGTATTTTAGGTATTTGAGTTGTAGTTAAGATTGTTCATTATTTGATGTATAGGTGACTTGTAGAGCTGATATTCTGAGTAGTGTCCTGTTCAGCCATCTTTCTGGACTGAGATGTGAGTTTTCCTCACTGTACGTGTGGGTTGAAGGAACCAATGCCGACCCATTGGATGAGATATTTTGGTTTGCTGTGAGATGTTATGCTGAGAGTATGTGTTCATTGGTTGTGTGATTAGATTGGTAGATCTATATGATTAACTGTATTGTTGGATATGTGTTAGACTGATAGATTTGTAAGACAACTTGTGTTTGATGATTATTGAGTGTTATTGTATATGTCGACATGTTATGGTTTGTTGGATTGAGGCGGACCAACGCGTGCTGAAGGCCAAGATATCCAGGGCGGTTTGGATAGAATGAAGGCCTAGGAGGCGGTCCAATCAGGCCGAAGGTCCGGAGAGCGGTCCAGATAGGCTGAAGGCTCGGTGTGGCGGTCCAGTCATGTTGAAGGCTTTGAGAGCGGTCCAGATAGTCTGTAGGCCTATGAGGAGGTCCAGTCATGTTGAAGGCTCATGTATGCATGATGTTATTTGTATGGTTGTGTGGGTGGTACTTTAAGGGAACTCTCTAAGCTTTGGCTTACGGTTTCAGTTTATTGTTTCAGGTACTTCAGATAATCGGGGGAAAGCAAAGGTGTGATCGTTCACATCCTTCTAATTTATTATATTGCATTTTGGGATACTATGACTTATTATTATTACTTTTGAAACAATGTTTTGTAAACAGTTATGGTCTTTGGAATAGTTTTGAAAAATGAAAATTGTACTCTGATTTTTAGGATGTTACAAGTTGGTATCAGAGCCATGGCTTGAGAGAATTGGATGAACATTCATGTGAATCCACACTCAAACTAAGGATCTATAAAACTTACTAAACATGTTTTCAAAATTGTTTTCAATTGTAACCAAGGAAGGCTGCGATGTGTACGATCATCTGGAGCAAAAGTATATCCCAAGCTACCCACACTATTATTGAATATGATGTTTATGATAGAACAACATGCTAGTGATAGGCTAGGGATCTTCAAAAATTGCATGATAAAATTGCCTGATGTATGATGCTTGATAGCCTAGGAGAACTTAATGTATGGTATATGGAATTGACATCATTACTGTAGTTGCTTAGTGTGTGCATCATAGTTGTACATAACTAAGATTGTGGGCTTAGGGTAGTATCATGTATTCGACTGTCTATGGAATCCAGTGTTATGTATGACTAGCATGCACGAGCGTTTACAAGGTTGGTGGAAGTTTCGTGAGTGAGGAGGTGGGTATAGCAGCCCAGTTTAGGAACTATTAGCCACTATTGAGAGGGTGAGGATAGAATGCATATGTATCTGTAACGCTCGTGTTTCTAGCCTAGGCATTAATATTGATGTGATAGTCTAGGTTAACCTTTGTAACTCATTTTGAAGAATTGAAAAGGAATTATGTGAATATTATGTGAATTATGTGTTTTATGCTTAATTATTAGGGTTTAATTAATTAAGAATAAAAATGAGCGTCGAAATTTTTTATAGATAAAGCCGATATCTATTAAGAAACTTCTAGTGGGCGTGACAAGGATTACAGATATATAAAGAATACCAAAATCCAAGTTATAACGAAGAAGTTATGACCTGTCGAAGTTTCGCGACAAAACCGGCACGGTGCCGAATGTCATAAAAAGTGAGTTTTTGATAAACTACTTTTTAGCCTTAGTGATCTAAACGAAACTCGTAGTGTTCATTAAACCGAGAGTAGGTATAAAAAGAACGCCCAAATCTGACTTCGTATGAGGAAGTTATGATTTTTCGAAGTTTCAGCTTAGCATTAGACAGCTAGAAACTCGAATTTTAGATTGAGTGATTTTTAGCCGACACGACCTAAATGAGAATCGAAGGTGTCGTCAATAGTAGCACAATGGTAAAAAGACAGACGAAAATGGACGTCGGATGAAGAAGTTATGAATTTTTAATGGATTTCCTGTCCCGGTCTGTGAAAAATAATAATATAAAAATTAAAGTCAAAATTAGCCGACGAAGTCTAAACGAAAGTTGTAGAGCGTAATTTTACCTACGCGACGTCAAAAACGGAGCTCGTATGCGAAATTTATGGATTTTACAAGTTTTGGCTCGAAAATCGAGAAATATTACCAAAACCGAGGAATTTCGGATAGGTGGACTTCGGCCACCTCACCCTCGCTTAAATCATGCCACGTGTCCGAAATTTTGCTGAGTCATCCGAACCAGAGAGCTATCCGAAGTGGTCCAATGAAGTTGCGATGCGTGCCCCTTTCCTCGTGCATCCGAGCCTCGCACCAAGTGCCACGACCGAAGCCTCGGACTAGACCTCGGTCCAATCAGGAGGCGACACCGGACCCCTCGCATGCGCATACCACGTGCGCGCCACCTGCGCACCTTCGCCCTGCTGCTGCCGCGTGTCCTCGCTGCTGACTCCCCCTTCCTTAGCCGACTTCGGACCTCCCTATAAATAGAAGGCTTGCGAGCCTTCTCGGATACTTTTGGATTTTTGCCACTTTTTACCCCTAAACTCATATTTTCACTATTTCCATTTCCCCCAAAAAGCCCCGGTATCGACTATAACCCCCGGAATACGCCCCAAAGTGCCCGAGAAGCCCGGAAAATTTATCTTTTCAGTTTCGAAGCCCGACCTTCGCAGAGCCCGGTTTCTCAATAAAACTCCCGGTTTTATTAGAAACGATCGTTTGAGGAAACGAATTGCTGCCTGATTATCATCAAATCAAGTGAGTGTGTAGTTACTTTCACTTTACACATAAATATGAAGTATTTACCTTAAAATACGTGTTATGTGTAAATATATTAATTTTTTATTTGAGGTACTGTTGAATAGATGTTTTATACAAGTTTTAAACTGTATAAGTATTTTTATCTACAAATATGTTGGGTGAAACATGGGTAGATAGTCGATGTGTGATGAAATAAAATGATGAGAGGCCTCGATGTGATTGTGATCCAGTCATCTAGCGGAGTTTGGATGACGACCACAGACTTTTCTAGACAGTCCAGTGGAACGCTGGCAGGCCCGCAGCCTGTAGGTGTTAATGAACTTGGGCGTTCATTTGCTGTACTCCATCCCCCTCATGGTTGCCTTTAGGACATGTATGGCTGAGGAGTCCCCTTAGCAGTAGTGTTTATCCCGATGATATTCTTTAGGCTAGGTCCCTTGTGATAAGTGTTTAGGGACGTAAAGTGAGGATAACGGGAATGGGTAATCAGGGTTATTGTTGATTGATGAACTTAGTAAGTAAATTATTATTGTGGGTTGAAAACCCTATATGCTCACCAGGATCCCAAGCCTGACCCACTCAGCTTTTTATGTTACAGGTAGTGGACCCCGAGCATAGTCGGAGGATGACGTGAGATTTTTGGATTATAGGCCAGTAGTTGTATATAACTGTTGAAAGGCTTATAATGTCTTGTTTATGCTTTTAATCTGTATCTGAACATGGCATCATGAGGTTTTGATATATATGGAAAATATATACTTTCTTAAAGAAAGGTTTTGATAAACTTTTATCATGTTTTGTTTTGGGGACCAATTCCACAACATCTTTTAAAAAGACTTCTCTGACTTTGTTTTAAAAGCATAAATTAAATCGGTCTTTTCTGGCCGAGAAATTAGGGGATGTTACAGTATCCTAGTTGTGGGTTTATTTTCGGGAAGTTTGTGATGATCCATTGAGACAAATACAAGTAGGTGTGGAAGGTAGTATGGGCCCATACTACTAGAAGCACAGGACCCGTACGCGTAGCTACGAAGTCACAAACCCCGAGGGTTAGGCTCGTCATGATGGTTATAGCAGTATGAATGGTAGCTTTTATGATGTATATCTTGGTTTGTTTTCAGTATAGTGATGAAAATAGGTTCTGGTTCTGGAGCTGGCAGCCAAGATAGGCCAGGATTGACAGATGATGACATTTGTGAGTTGATCGCTACTAAGGTAGCTGCTGTTGTCCGAAGTTCTATTTCGGAGATGTTTGGTTATTTCAAGACTGCTATGATTGAGATATTTGATGATCGCTATGCTGCCCTCTCTGAGGCTGTTGTTGTTGCAGCTACTGCAGATGTTGTTGCTGCAGGGATTCAGGGGGAAAGATCCTTCCAGTATCGGGACTTTGACAATACAAAGCCCCCAGAGTTTGATGAGGTCAAGGATCTGATTGTAGTGATGAGGTGGTTGTCTGCTGTGGAGGGTTGTTTCTTCACATGGTCTTGTCCAGATGACTAGAAGGTCAAGTGTGCACCGAACCTTCTCTGGTTACGGGCGCAGGATTGGTGGAGATTGGTGACTGGTTCTTATACTCCTGAGCAGAGGGTTGTTGTTACTTGGTGGTAGTTCTCGGACCTGTTCCACACGAAATATGTTCCCCTAGTGGAGAGAGAGAGATTGGCACAGGAGTACCTAGATCTGAGACAGACGACTGAGTCGATGACGGAGACCACCAAGATGTTCACGGAGAGGGCTCTTTTTTGCCCCGAGTTTGCTGGTTCAGAGCAGGCTCAGATGACTTGGTACTTGAGCATGCTCAAGATAGATATTCGGAAGTTTGTGTCCAACCAATGTTATGGTACCCTCGCCGAGCTTCAGGATGCCACGAGGAGGCAGGAGATCGAGACGGAGATTCAGACGATGGAGTTGAGGTAGGCTCCTGTTTAGTCACAACCTGCAACAAAGTGGTTCAAGCCCGCCGATTCACGGTCTGGGGGTAGATGGGCCATAGTTGTGGAAAGTGTGGCACGGTTCATGAGGGTGCTTGTCGATCTTCATATGGATGCCACAAATGTGGCAATGAGGGGCACTTCGCGAGGGATTGTCGCCAACAGGACCCAGTACCGAGCACTAGGATTTGTTACCATTGTGATTAGGTTGGCTATGTGAAGGTCAACTGTCCCCTTCTCGTTGCAAATATGGCGCAGGCTCCATCGACCGGCTACTTTGAGGATCATGGATGGACGCTAGGGTAGGGCGGAGCCCCCGAGGGCTTGAGGTCGTGCTTTCCAGCACACAACGTAGGAGGCTAGGGCGGCGCCAGACGTCGTTACTAGTATGTTTCATTTATTCTTTTGTCAGTTATTTTATGGTATGCTTATGTTTATGATTCCGCTAGGTACCTTCTTAGTGAATTCCTTGCCTGCTCTTGTGCTATTTGACTCGGGTGCGAGTTGGTCTTTTGTGTCTCAGTCCTTCAGTAGGAGTTTTGAGATGACTCTTGGAGAGTTGGAGTATCCATTGCGAGTTTCTATCGCCAACGAACACGGGGTTTTTGTATCGAGCATTTATCAGGGTTGTGTTATGGAGATTTTCTAGGTGTCTTACCTAATTAATCTGATCCCTATCCCCATGGGGGATGTACGCGTAATTGTAGGGATAGACTGGTTGAGCAGGTTTGGTGCAATAATTGATTGCGTGGGTCGGCGGGTGGTAGTTCGAACCCCAAGTGGGGGAGAACTGATTATTTATGGAGAGGGTATCAGGGTTGGATGAACCTTGTGTTCTATTTTCAGGGATCGATAGTATATTCAGCATGGTTGTATGGGTTATCATGCGTATGTCGTTGATACTCAAGCTGGGAAAGAGGTTTCGGTTTCGGATATGCTGGTAGTTAGGGAGTTTGTAGATATGTTCCTGGAGGAGTTACCCGGTGTGCCTCCTAAGAGGCAGGTCGAGTTTAGGATTGATTTGGTTCCAGCTGCATCTCTGATTGCTAAGGCGTCGTACCGATTAGCACCATCGGATATGCAGGAGTTGTCCTCTCAACTTCAGGAGCTGTTGGGTAAGTAGTTTATTAGACCGAGCAGTTCGTCGTGGAGAGCATTGATCTTGTTAGTCTAGAAGAAGGGTGGTTCACATCAAATGTAGATTGATTACCAGGAGTTGAAAAAGTTAACGGTGATGAACCATTACCCACTTCCGTGGATTGATGACTTCTTCGATCAGTTTCAGAGTGCATCTTGATTCTCCAAGATCGATTTGAGTTCGGGGTATCATCATATGAGGGGTAGAGAGGAGTACGTGGAGAAGACCACATATCAGACTCGTTATGGTCATTACAAGTTCGTGGTGATGCCTTTTGGGATCACCAATGCGCCTGCGACATTTATGGACTTGATGAATCGGGTATGCAGGTCGATGCTTGATCGATAAGTCATTGTTTTTATTGGTGATATCCTGGTGTATTCCAAGACCAGGGAATAGCATAAGGAGCACCTTCAAGAGCTTTTTGTAGTTTTGAGGCTGGAATGGCCGTATTCCAAGTTCTTAAAGTGTGCGTTTTGGTTGCGGGATGTCCATTTCTTAGGACACCTCGTTAACCAGAATAGGATTCTGGTCGACCCGGCCAAGATTGAGGCTGTGATGCAATGGGAGGTTCCAAAGTCTCCCTCAGAGATCAAGAGCTTTGTGGGATTAACAGGGTATTATCACAGACTCATTTAGTATCTCTTCAAGGTTGTTGTACTCCTCACTCGTCTGAAGAGGAAGGCCGTGGATTTCCATTAGGGACGGAGCAGTAGGCTGAGTTCAAGACACTTAGACAGAAGTTATGTGAGGCTCCAGTATTGACCCTCCCTGAGGGTGTTGAGGATTTTGTTATTTATTATGATGCATCCATCACCGGTTTGCGAGCGGTGCTTATACAGCGAGAGAGATAGAGAAAGAGAGAGAGAGAGAGAGAGAGAGAGAGAGAGAGAGAGAGATAGAGAGAGAGAGAGTTATTGTGTGTGCTTCTAGACAGCTGAAGTTGCATGAGGTTCGGTATCCTACACATGATTTTTAGTTGGGAGCGGTGGTGTTTACTCTCAAGATTTGAGGGCATTATCTATATGAGGTCTGGTGTACCATATACACTGATCACAAGAGTTTCAGATATCTCATGGATTAGTCGAATCTAGACATGAGACAGCGCATGTGACTTGACGTGGTCAATGATTATGACTGCGAAATTCTTTACCACCCGCGGAAAGCGAATGAGGTCGTTGATGCTTTGAACCTCAACTTGGCTAGTTCTACTGTTGGGAGCCTATGTATGGGGATTTTGATTGTTCGCCTTTATTGGATTTGATTAGGGAGGCTCAGGCTGAGGGAGTCAAGAAAAAGAACTTGAAGCAGGAGCGAATCAGGGGCGAGATTGACAGGTGTTCTACAGACAGTCGTGGATTGTTGACTCGGTGTGGTCGGGTTTGGTTACCAGATTTTAGTGGGATTAGGAAGACTGCGCTAGAGGAGGCACACAAGTCCAGATTTTCGATACACCCTGGAGCCACCAAGATGTATCGGGATTTACGACTTAGTTAATAGTGGTCGTGCATGAAGAGGGAGATAGCTTGGTATGTTGAGAGGTGCTTGACGTGTCGGATGGTCAAGGCCGAGCACCAGAGGCCGCATGGAAAGCTTTAGCCTTTGGAGGTTCCCATGTGGAAATGGGAACAAATCATCGTGGATTTCATCACCAAACTACCTCGGAAGGCTAGGGATTTGATGCGATTTGGGTGATAGTGGACCGTCTGACCAAGAGTGCCCACTTCTTAGCTATTTAGGAGAGCTCCTCAGCCGAGAAATTTGCCGATGTATATGTGCACGAGATCATCGCCCGACATGGTGTTCCAGTTTCTATTGTATCAGATTGGGATGTTCGATTCACCTCGCGGTTTTCGCAGAGGTTCCACGAGGAGCTGGGTACGAGGTTACATTTTAGCACTGCATATCATCCGCAGACTGATGGCTAGAGACAGGACCATTCAGACACTCGAGGATATGTTGTGAACTTTTGTGATCGACTTCGGTGGGTGTTGGGACTCCTACCTTCCCCTGGTTGATTTTTCTTACAACAACTATCACTCCAATATCGGTGCTCTGCCATTTGAGCTTCTCTATGGGAGGAAGTGTCTGTTGGATAAGGTGTCTAAGTCCATAACTATTTCTGGTATGTACTTGACCCGACCCGGCATGGTCCATTTGGGTTGCATGGCATCATGCATTTGGATAGACTAAATGAGAGAAATAACACTTGTGGTTTATTAATATATTATAAGTTCTAATATATTAATAGTATTATTTAATTAGTATTGATCAAGAATTAATCTAGGATTAATTAAGTGATCAAAACATGACTAATTAAATATATGGGTTGATCATGTAAATCATCCATAACTTGTATAGTGGGCTAAAAGGCTCCATGGATAATCAAGTTGGGTTAAACCCATTGAATGCTCCATGGAGGTTCCATGGGAGTTACAAACCCATGGGTCATGGAAATGAAGAGTCATGCCACATTAGGGTTTACATGGTGTAACCCTATATGTGACACACTATATACACACCATGTTCTCCACCAAAATCGGCGACACTAAGAAACAAGAGGGCTAGAGCCGATTTTGCAAGTGTAAGATTCTCTCAAAGTTTACTCCTTTGCATTTGGTGATGTGTGAAGCATTTGAGGCATCACACTTGGGGTGCTAGGCTCACAAGGTTTCAAGGATCATAATCAACAACAAGGTAAGTTATTCTATCTTTCATTCAAGTTAAAAATGTTCCCCATGTATGCTAGATAGGAATATAACCTTGGAATTCAACTTTGCATGATTATTAGACAAACATAGATCCAAGGTTATTAGGGTTGCATGTACACTTAGGAAGTGTTAGAATGCTCAAAACCCATCAGTGGTATCAGATCCAGGTTCGTTTGTTGTTGTTTTTTTTTTGTGTGCAAACAGCTTGAAAAAAAATCGTTTTTCTGTTTTCTGCTCGTATGAAAGTTTGCACATTTGTAGCTGGAAATGGACTAGAAACATTACCCTAAACTGTTTTGATGTTTTAAAGCTTGTTTTAGATGGTGTAATGTTTATGCTAATCCATTTACAATGGCAATTATTAAAATTACAAGTTTTTTTAAGTGTAATTTTTGATTCTTGAAAGTGTTCATATTCATGTTCTTGAACTTATGAAGATTAGATGATCATAGGAATTGTTTGTAACCTTCATGGTAGTTTAATTCATGATCATAATGTGTTTTAATGGAGTCCATAACTTGTCCTCAAGTTATGGAAAACCAAAAGTCTCACTTTTATTAAAGCCATTAAAAGAACACAAGAGTTATAAAAATGAAGAGTCTTCATTTTTATTACTCAATTAATTCATAAGTTATAAGAAATGAAAAGTTTTGGAAGTTTACAAAACTTGCCCTCAAGTTTTGGAACATGTAAAGTCTTGATTAAAACTTTAGTTCCAACCCTTAGAATTTTAAAAGTTAAAATTCAACCCTTATACTTTATAATATTATAAGTTACTAATATATATATGTATAACGTCAAGTCGTCTTACCGCTAGTACGCCTCATTCACGAAGCCGGTCTATAAGGGGGGTATAAGGTTGTTGCCTATAAAATGGCAACTTAATGGGTGTCCACTCTCACCCACCGCTTCCTTGATCGGTGGAGGGTCGTTAGCCGAACGGGTAAGACAAGGACTTATAAATTCTCATTAAAAGTATGATGAATATTATAAAGTAACTAAATGCTTTTATTAAATTCCCAATCTTAGTTACTTTTAGAAAATGTGAATAAGGTGCTAATCCATGAAATTACACTTTACACTTTGTTTAAGTCGTTGGTGGAGCGTGTATGGTTAACTGGCACACTAACTTGGACTTAACAAGGTAGGTAAAGGGTGACTTAAGGTTTACCATAGCATCGGTGGAGCGTGTGTGGTTTACCGGCACATCGATTGAGTGATAAACCTTGAGGGTACCAAGTGATTTGCATGGTTACTTCACACCTCGTTTTGTGATCCTCGGTATCCCAATCACAAAACTTGGAGGGCACACTCGAGATTGAAACATGCCTTTGAAAAGTTCATTGAATCTCAAAAGAATCTAGGAATTTCTAAGAACCAATTAAAAACGTAATATTTATACTTCGTTTTTCATGGTGGAAATTGGTGAATCGTCATTCTCCTACCTTTCAAATATGTTATAGCTTGGATTACGACATACCTCTTCTAAGTTATAATATATTGTGATTGGATCCTAGCCTTAATATTACATTTGGGTGTTTTATTAAGGACTCTCTTAATATCTAAACTAATATGTTCTCTTCTTTCAGATGTCTTCAAACAATGCTGCTTTTGGCTCCAATCCTAATGGCTCCTTTTTATGAACTTGTGTGGGAAAGTCACTTTTGATGGATCCAACTTCAATGAATGGATCAGAAACATCAGGATGATTACCCGCTACGAGGACAAAGAATATGTCCTTGACAAGGAGCTTAAGGAGATTGATGAGACCACTGCAACTCTCCAGGAGATCGCTGACTTCCGGGCACATGAAAGGGATGCTACAAAAGTGGCATGCATCATGTTGTCCACCATGACAGCGGAACTCCAAAAGTCCTATGAGGACTTCTACCCTTTTGAAATGCACCAAGATCTGATGGAAAGATACCATCAAAGTGCACGAAAAGAGAGGTATGAAATCATATGCTCTATCATAACCACCATGATGAAGGACGGGGAATCCGTCACGAGCCACATGCAGAAAATGCAAAGGTATGTGGATCGGTTGCTGAAGCTTAATGTGAACTTCCCTGAGGAGCTTGCAATAGATATCATTTTGCACTCCTTACCATCGTGCTATGATCAATTCCGCATGACATATCACATGAATAAGGAAGAGGTCACACTCAGCAAACTTCAGGGACTCCTCAAGACCGCAGAAACAGGTCTTAAGGGTAAGTCGGTTGTTAACACTCCTACTCCAAACTCCGCCCCGGTTTTGGCAATCGGGAAAGGTAGAGGGAAGAAGAGGAAGAGCTCTTCGAAGGGTACCAAGGCTAGGACCCTTGATGGCTCTTCTTCAAGTGGAACCAAGAAAGGTTTTGTCACTCCTTCTTCTGACCCTAAAGAGACTGAATGCTTCTATTGCCATGAAAAGTCACATTGGAAGCGGAACTGCCCAAACTACCAGCAAGATGTGAAGGATGGGAAAGTTAAACCCAACCATGCAGGTATTTACACTATCTTATCTAATAACTCACCCCATTCTAACTCTTGGGTCCTTGATACCGGTTGTGGTATTCATATCTGTTCTGATTTGCAGGGACTAAGAAGAAGTGAGAATGTGGAGCATGGAAGAATAAACTTAATCATGGGGAATAGGAAAGCTTTACCTGTCACCAAGATTGGAGTTTATACTTTATCGCTAAGTAGTGGGTTTAGTTTAGATTTGAATAAATGTTGTTATTCGCCAGAAATGGCAAGAAATATTATTTCCTTTCATGCATTGTATAAACAAGGTTTCACCTTTTCATTTGATAATAAAGTTGGTTTGATTAATGCTTTCTTTAATAATGTTCTTTATTTTAAAGCATTACCTTGTGATGGTGTGTATGAAACTATATCTGTGGTTGATAACTTAGGAAATAATGTATTGTGTATTGATTCTGTTAATGATAATAACTTGGATAAAGCATCATTATGGCATTGTCGTCTTGGACATATAAGCAAGAAACGCATAGGCCAACTCCAAAAGGATGGAGTATTGGAGTCATTTGACCTAAAGTCAGATGATAGTTGCGAATCATGCTTACTTGGAAAAATGACAAAGTCACCCTTCACAGGTTCTTGTGAGAGGGGTGAAGGTTTGTTGGATCTTATACACACGGATGTGTGTGGGCCCTTCAAACATGCCACAAGGGATGCTAATCGTTATTATTTGACTTTTACTAATGATTATAGTAGATATGGATATGTCTACTTAATCAAGCATAAGTCAGAGACTTTTGAGAGGTTTAAAGAGTTTAAACAAGAAGTCGAGAATCAATTGGGCAGGAACATTAAGATGTTTCGATCCGATCGAGGTGGTGAGTATCTTAGTTCAGAGTTCCTCGACTATCTTAGGGAATGTGGGATTGTCTCACAATTGACACCTCCCAGGACACCACAGTTGAATGGTGTAGCTGAGAGGCGTAATCGAACCTTGTTGGATATGGTTCGTTCCATGATGAGTCGAGCTTCGCTAACAATCTCATTTAGGGGTATGCCTTAGAGACTGCCGCCCATATCCTTAATCTAGTTCCCACAAAGAAAGTTGCCAAAACTCCTCATGAGATGTGGACTGGTAAAGTACCCAAACTAGACCACATTAAGATTTGGGGTTGCGAGGCTTTCGTGAGACGCGAGACTCATGATAAGCTCGAACCTCGAAGTGAGAGGTGTATTTTCATCGGCTACCCACAGAAATCCTTTGGTTACCTCTTCTACAGACCTAGTGAGAATGTGGTCTTTGTAGCTAGGAGGGCTTTCTTTCGAGAGAGAGAGTTCATAAGCCAAGGAGACAGTGGGAGGCAAGTTGACCTTGAAGAAATTCAAGAGTCAAGTGGTGAAGGAACTTCAAACCCTAGCACTCAACTTGAGGAGGAAACTTCTGTTGAGCCAATTGACAAGTCTATACCTCTGAGGCGTTCCACAAGGGTTAGGAATGCACCAGAGCATTACTATGGATTCCATATTACTGCGGAAGGTGATACACTTATCAGTGATGAGACACTGATAGGTGTGGATGAACCTAACAGTTACGCGGAAGCCATGGCAGGCCCTGAGTCAGCCAAGTGGAAAGAGGCAATGGACAGCGAGATACAGTCCATGTATGACAATCAAGTTTGGAACTTGGTTGAAAATGTACCAGGTCGTAAGACTGTAGGGTGCAAATGGATCTTCAAGAAGAAGACCGACATGGATGGTAATGTACACACTTATAAGGCACGACTGGTTGCAAAGGGTTTCTCACAAACTCCGGGAGTTGATTATGATGAGACCTTTTCTCCAGTGGCCAAGATTAAGTCTATTAGGGTTCTGTTAGCCATAGCTGCATTTCATGACTATGAAATATGGCAAATGGATGTCAAAACCGCTTTCCTTAATGGAAAGTTGGCTGAGGATGTTTACATGAGTCAGCCAGAGGGTTTTGTCAATACAGAGTACCCTAATAAAGTGTGTAAGCTTGAAAAATCCATTTATGGGTTAACGCAAGCACCTTGCAGATGGAATCTTTGCTTTGATGAGAAAGTCAAAGAATTTGGCTTTTCTAGGATGAAGATGAATCTTGTGTATATGTCAAGGCTAGTGGGAGTATAGTTAGCTTTTTGGTATTGTATGTGGATGACATACTACTCATAGGAAATGACATCCCAACTCTGCAGGAAGTTAAGTCCTGGCTTGGGAAGTGTTTCTCTATGAAGGACCTAGGAGAAGCTGCCTATATTCTAGGGATAAGGATCTTGAGAGACCGGAGTAAAAGACTAATTGGACTTAGTCAGAGTACCTACTTGGATAAGGTGCTGAAGAGATTCGGTTTGCAGGACTCCAAGAAAGGAGAGTTACCCATCCAGAGTAACGCCAGATTGAGTAAGACACAAAGCCCTAGTACTGAGGCTGAGATAGCAGAAATGAGTCGAATACCTTATGCTTCGGCTGTAGGATCGATCATGTATGCTATGACGTGTACTCGACCTGATGTAGCCTTTTCTTTGAGCATGGTTAGCAGGTATCAGAGGAAGCCTGGCAAGGCACACTGGACTGCGGTAAAGAATATCCTCAAGTACCTACGGAGGACTAAGGACTGGGTCCTTACCCTCGGTGGGAGTGAAGACTTGAGAGTTGTAGGGTATAGTGATGCTAGCTTTCAGACTGATAGGGATAATTTCCGCTCTCAGTCAGGCTTGGTCTTTACGTTAAACGGAGGAGCAATTTCTTGGAAGAGTTCCAAGCAAGAGACAGTGGCTGATTCAACTTGCGAATCAGAGTATATAGCAGCTAGCGAGGCAGCAAAGGAGGCGATATGGCTGAAGAACTTCATTGGAGACCTTGGAGTTGTACCAGCTATTAAAGAGCCAATGGAAATTTTCTGTGATAGTGAAAGTGCAGTTGCCTTAGCCAAGGAACCAAGGGATCACGGGAGATCCAGACACATCGACAGAAAATACCATTTCATCAGACATCGAATAGAAGAAGGACTCCTCGTGGCAAAGAGGGTATCATCGGATGAGAATCCAGCAGATCCCCTCACGAAGGGACTGACTCGGGTTAAGCATCTCCAGCATGCTCGGAGCATAGGGCTGAAGGATGATATTAGATTTAGTAGTTAGATAACCTTGAAATTTGTAAAGTGTAATTGACATTAGATGATGAATAAAAGGTGTTTTATTTATGAGTAAAGTGTTGCTATCTCTTGTCGATCGTTTACTATATTTCTTTTGCATGTTTTGACTTCCAGAATAATTATGTTTGGTATATCATATTATTCGAACCTCCACAGTCGGTCATATGTCGGAAGTAGGTATGAATCAAGACTGTCATGATTGGTTGCAGAGGTCTAAGTTGTTGGACATGGCTACAACACTCATGAGTGCTCATAAGTTCTGAGCATTGGGCTCAACCCACGCTCACTGGAATCACTTCATGGAATTTATCTCGAGTGAGCGTGAGATGGTAATATCATATAAGTCTTCAAACCTAGAGATATGATTTGTTACTTATGAGTTGCTTATGCATTGATTGTACGTTAACGCATTGGTAACTCGATGTTATAAAACGTGCTTTTGTGTATAATTCAATGAGTGGTAGAACAAACATATGAGTCGAAGTTTATATGTTCCTTCTTGGATTAGAAGCTGATATCTGGGCCCCTCGATGATTTTGTTTTGACCTATGTACCGGGCCCGGTCAGAACTAAGTTGATGTGTTCAATTAAGTTCTTTGTCAAACAAATCGGAAATCGAGAAACAAACCGTTGGACACAAAGTAAGACACTGTTCCATGTATTTGTCCGGCTGATATCTAGAACAGAGGATTATATGATCACTTATCTGAAATGGCGTATCATCATCTTCTCAGTTCCGAGAAACCTTGAAAAGAGCTACGATTGCTGATCGGTTCCTGAAGTCATACTTGCAGTTATAGTTATTAGACTTATCCAAGTGGGAGACTGTTGGATAAGGTGTCTAAGTCCATAACTATTTCTGGTATGTACTTGACCCGACCCGGCATGGTCCATTTGGGTTGCATGGCATCATGCATTTGGATAGACTAAATGAGAGAAATAACACTTGTGGTTTATTAATATATTATAAGTTCTAATATATTAATAGTATTATTTAATTAGTATTGATCAAGAATTAATCTAGGATTAATTAAGTGATCAAAAGATGACTAATTAAATATATGGGTTGATCATGTAAATCATCCATAACTTGTATAGTGGGCTAAAAGGCTCCATGGATAATCAAGTTGGGTTAAACCCATTGAATGCTCCACGGAGGCTCCATCGGAGTTACAAACCCATGGGTCATGGAAATGAAGAGTCATGCCACATTAGGGTTTACATGGTGTAACCCTAGATGTGACACACTATATAAGCAACATGTTCTCCACCAAAATCGGCGACACTAAGAAACAAGAGGGCTAGAGCCGATTTTGCAAGTGTAAGATTCTCTCAAAGTTTACTCCTTTGCATTTGGTGATGTGTGAAGCATTTGAGGCATCACACTTGGGGTGCTAGGCTCACAAGGTTTCAAGGATCATAATCAACAACAAGGTAAGTTATTCTATCTTTCATTCAAGTTAAAAATGTTCCCCATGTATGCTAGATAGGAATATAACCTTGGAATTCAACTTTGCATGATTATTAGACAAACATAGATCCAAGGTTATTAGGGTTGCATGTACACTTAGGAAGTGTTAGAATGCTCAAAACCCATAAGTGTCGTACCCCAGTTTGTTGGGGAGAGGTCGGTCACGGAGTTATGGGGAGGATGAGGTAGTCCTTCAGATCACAAATCTTATTCAGCAGATTATACAAAGGTTACAGATAGCTCAGAGTCGGTAGAAGAGTTATGACAACAGGCGCCGCTCGGAGTTGGAGTTTCAGGTCGGCGATGTGGTACTACTGAAGGTATCACCCTAGAAGGGTGTAATATGCTGCAGGAAGAGGGGAAAGATGGGGCCCCGATATATTGAGTTGTTTCAAGTTATTACCAGGGTTGGCAGGGTAGCTTATCGGCGGGATTTGTCGGAGGAGCTCAGTTATATTCACAACACCTTCCCTGTTTCTCAACTTCAGAAGTGTGTGACTGATGATTCAGCGGTTGTACATTTGGATGATATTCAGGTTGATGATCGCCTGAATTATGTTGACAGACCAGTGGCGATCTTGGATCGGAAGACGAAGGTCTTGCGTAACAACGTGGTGTCTCTAGAAGGTTAAGTGGCAACATCAGAAGGGTTACAAATGGAGTTGGGAACCCGAGGATGAGATGCGAGAGCACTATCCTGAGTTATTCGTGACCACGAACTTCGACGACGAAGTCTGATTCAAGTGGGGGATAATTGTAACATCTCTATTTCCAGGTATTTTACATCTTTGCCCTTGGTATGAGAATTGTTTCCAAATTGGTCACAAATGGCATTTAAAATAAAAGTGGGTGATGCATGAGTACGATGGGCGTACGTTTAGTACGTTGGGTGTACGTGGTCAGGGGTCAAACCCTAATTTTTAGGGTTTGGACCCTATTTAAACATCTTTAACTCTTTGAGATCCCTTCATTCATCAGCCCCCATCCCCATCTTCGTCCCAAGCAAACCCTAATTCCTTGTTTGTTCCTTTTGAGCTTGAAAGTGTATTGTGTGGTATTCTTGAAGGAAGGAGAAAGAGACGAGACCATCTTATAAGAGTGAAGAAGTTTGGATTGAGAAGTACATCATCATTTTTCAGCACTTGGAGGTAAAAAGCTCTGATCTTGATGAAGTGTTCTTAGATCTTGTTAGCCATTGATTTGTGTTCATTTTGGTCCCATAAGATTGGTGTTTATGAGTATGGTTAACTTTAATCATATGAGCTGTACTTTCAGACATTTTGAATAGTTTAGAGTCGTAAAAATGGAATCTTTTTTTTAGCTTCCCTCCATCCATGCTTTTTAGTGGTTTAGACCTTGTATTAAGTTAGGGTTTTGGTCTTGGGCACTTAATAGGCATGCAAGATCATAAAGTTGGAAACTTAATGATTAAGGACGTCATTTGAGGAATAGATCTGGATTTTAGACGAAAGGGCTTAAGGGATTAAGCTCTTAATAAAAGGAAAAGTTGGTTGGCATGTACGCTAGGCGTATGTTATGGTATGTTGCGCGTGCGTGGTCAACAACCCGTATTTGGTCAAGATGCTTGTACGATGTACGTACAAGCTGAGTAAATTGGGCGTACTCAGCTGAGTTGACTCGTTTACTTCTTTGACCAGGATTTGACCAAGTTTAGCCTAAGGGTAATTTGGGTATTTTGAGTTGTAGTTGAGATTGGTCACTATTTGATGTAAAGGTGACTTGTAGAGCTGATATTTGGAGCGGTGTCTTGTTCAGCTATCTTTTCGGACTGAGAGGTGAGTTTTCCTCACTATACTTCTGGGTCGAAGGCACCAATGCCGACCCATTGGATTAGATATCCTGGTTTGTTGTGAGATGTTATGTTAAGAGTATGTGCTCATTGGTTATGTGATTAGACTGGTAGATCTGTATGATTACCTGTATTGTTGGATATGTTTTAGACTGGTAGATTTGTAGGACTACCTGTGTTTGATGATTAGTGACTGTTATTGTATATGTCGATATGTTATGGTTTGTTGGATTGAGGCGAACCAGCTCGTGCTGAAGGCCAAGATACCCAGGGCGGTTCGGATAGATTGAAAGCCTGTGAGGCGGTCCAGTCAAGCTGAAGGCCAGCAAGACGGTCCAGTCAGGCCGAAGGCACGGATAGCGGTCCCAATAATCTGAAGGCCCGGTGAAGTGGTTCAGTTATGTCGAAGGCTCCGAGAGCAGTCCAGATAGTCTGTAGGCCTGTGAGGCGGTCTAGTCATGCTGAACGCTCATGTATGCATGCTATTATTTGTATGGTTATGTGTATGGTACTTTGGGGGGAACTCAATAAGCTTTGGCTTATGGTTTCAGCAAAGACGTGATCGTGCACATCCTTCTGATATTTATGTTATTGGATTTCGGGATACTCTGATTTATTTATATTACTTTTGGAACAATGTTTAGGGCTGTCAAAATTATACCACGGAAAACAAACCAACATGCTACCAACTAAACCAAGAAAGTTGGTAGCTAATATAATTGGTAGCCAACATGTTCGGTTGGTAGTACCGTACCAATTGAACAATCTTGGTACGGTAATGGTACAAAAGTTTGAATACCATGGTAATACCGTACCAACCAATTCATATTATATATATATATATATATATATATATATATATATATATATATATATATATATATATATATATATATATATATATATATATAAACGAAATCGTAAATTTCAATTGTTAATTGTGTTTAGTGTTTACATTTTTAAGAACGTTATATATGTTATTTGGTCGCATTAGTCAATAGTTATTACCACGTTAAATCACAAAATTAAAACATTACTTTAGCGTTACTTTCAATAGAACTCTTTTGTAATTTAAAACAACTGTGTAACAACTTTCTTTACTAAACGTCTAAATTGTCCGATGTATTTGCTTATTTTAAATTCTTACAATGGGATATTAAAAGAAGTCGGTATATACCATTAACAATTTGTACCAACAAAAATTGTTGGTAGCAAATATATTGGTACCAAGCATAGTCGGTACTGTAACGGTAGCAAATTTTTTATACCAATTACATCTAGTACGGTATACGGTTTAAGGAAAAACGAATTGGTATCGTACCAATTCTACCCTTTATGTTTTGTAAACAATTATGGTCTTTGGAATGGTTTTGAAAAATGCAAATTTTACTCTGATTTTTGAGATGTTACAAAATTTGTAAAAAAACTCATAACTTTACATCTTTTTTTTATGTTTTTACACTAGGTATTTTTTTGTATATCAATATATTTTTTCTCCATTAAGACATAACATGAAAAAAAATACTTACGATAAAAACGTAAAAAAAAAATTATAAACATAAGCGCTTCTTTCGATATTAATATCATGGTAAAATCGAACTCTTTTTGCAAAAATTATGACATTAATGAACATAAAAACAAACTTAGGGTAAAACTGAACATTTTCTTAAAAATATGAGGGTTTTATGGCAGTTTTAGAGTATAATTAGATGGATGTTTGAGTTTGCGGTATAAAAAAATTATTATATGTTATATTTATAAAGGTAAATAGTACAAAAGACACTAAGTTTACACCAAAATTCTAATTTAACATTGTTTCTTTTGTCTCAAATTTGACACTGTGTTTTTTCAATTTGTTACAATTTTGACAACTTAATCGGTTAACTGGGTTACCTGTTGACGTGATATGATGACGTGTCAACTTTGATGACTTGACATGCTAACATGATATGCTGACATGTCAATATTGAATTATTTTTCCACAAAAGACAATAAGTTTTTTTTTTCGATTTTGACACTCTATTTTATTGTTCAAAATTGAAATCATTTTTTCAAATTTTGTTCAATGTTGACAATTTTTCGTTTAAAACCGTATAAATATTTTTTATTACATTTTTATACATTCAAATCATAATGTTATGTATAAATATGTATTAATTACATCATTAAAACCAAACTAACCATAAACTTTGAATAAGAATAAGAAAATTTTATCAATTATCGCTTTTGAAAGATTATTTATTTTATTTTTTGTTGTAGATTTTACACATATTTTTATTTACCTTTAAATAATTCTATTAGGTATATATTGATGTCGCTTTTAACGTTCGTTTGAAGCATTAAAGAAAAGGTGGAGAATATAGAACACAATACCAAAATTTAATGAGAATACTAAAATATATGTACTAATGACCATATTTATTCTTCATAATATTTTTGAAAAAATTGATGCCTCCAAATCTAAAAACTCATTTTAAATTTGTGTATTTAATATAAAATATGTTTTTTATATAATTAATACATATTTATAAATAACATTATGATTTGAATGTAAAGAAACTTGTATTTATACAAAAATATGGTTTTTAAATAAAAAAAATGCATTTATATGGTTTAAAATGTATTAAAAAATATTTATACTGTTTCAAATGGAAAATGGTCAATACTGAGCAAAATTGGAAAAAATGATATTCGATTAGGAACAAAAAAAAAAGAATTTTAAAATTGAAAAAAAAAACTTAGTGTCAAAATCGAAAAAAGTGAAAGTTTAGGGCTTTTGTGGGAAAAAAATCAATTTTGACACGTCAGCATGTCACGTCATCAAAACTGACATGTCATCATGCCATGTCAGCAGATAACTGGATTGACCTATCAAGTTTTCAGAATTGTAACAAATTAGAAAACATTGTCTCAAATTTGTGACAAACAAACGCAATGTCATATTAGAATTTTGGTATAAACTTAGGTCTCGTTTGATAGTTGCTCGTTGAGTGTGAGACCCCTTCTCTAAAACCTTACCATATTACTTCAAACATGCTACATGCATATTCATAAACATAATTTACATAAATGATCTATTTACAAAAGAAAGGATACAAACCGATTATTAAGATTTTTACAAAGTTTTATATATATTACATAACTACCCAGGATTTTATAATTCATATACATACATGAGCACTAAGTACGAAAGTAATAGTATTAATTATTCTAAATCTTCCAACAGTACGTGTCTATACTGGATGCTTATCACCTGCAATAGTTAAACACTAAGAGGGATAAGCGGGTGACGCTTAGTGAGAACAATAACAGTTACAATATAACGCTATGTCATATATATATATATATATATATATATATATATATATATATATATATATATATAAATATAACAGGAGCAAAGAGGGACAAAGAACAACAAAGGCATATGTGTATCATATGACAAGATTTCCATATCAACCAATGATTTGATTCAAAGATTTACAATCAGTGAGATACAACATTTTCAACATGATACACATCAATAAGACTTCAGCCCAAGTGGCATAGAAAATAAACAATTTCTGATTATCATTTTGCTAGAATATACAGGCTTTCATCCCTACCTAGCCCGATGGCAATACCAAAAGTGATATGAGTCATGCTCTACATCGCCAAAGGCACAAAGCCAATACCAGAAGTGATACAAGACATGCTCTACATGGCCAAAGGCATAAATCCAATACCAGAATAATACGAGACATGCTCCTCATGGCCAAAGGCTCAAAGCCAATACGAAAACTGATACGAGACATGCTCTACATGATCAATGATATAAAACCAGGATAACACAGGAAAGCACATTGAACATATAACACATAACATACAATTGCCGCTATATTGAACTCACCGTGAAATAACCGAATGATAAAATGGTAATTTGGGCAGCACTTCGTTTCTAAAAATGACTTTCTTTGATGAAACTGAGAGTTTTTATTGAAAATCGGGCTTTGTGCGGGCAGAGTTTCGACTAAAAATATTATTTTCTCGGGGTCTTCGGGTGCTTCGGGTGGTAGGGTAGCTCCCTAGGCTTTGGGGGTGTTAGGAGAGTTTGAGGGATGAAAGAGAGTGAAAATTGTAAACAAAATTCGGAGAACTTCGCTTTCTATTTATAGTGGTCGAAGCCCCAGGTTACATTGGGCGTAATTTTAGAGTACGCGGGGCGTACTGCCTTGAGAAGTTCTACGCTAAGCGTAGTCTTGTACGCTGGGCGTAGGAGCTTAGTGTCACCGACGTGTCAATCGTGCAAGATAGGTGTCCTCCATCCGAAGAAAGAGGTGACGTGGCCAACTTCTGACCTAGTCCGAGTACGCTCGGCGTACGGCTTCGGATAAGTCTCAAATTTTATGTTTAAAACTTCAAAAATTCATATTTTTTTGCATACGGGCTCCATTTTCGACGTTCTTTATATCCACGCGTAGGTGATCAATAATTCGAATTTCGAGCTGAATACTGTTATGCCGATTCTTAGAAAAATCATAACTTCCTCATACGAAATAAGATTTGGACGTTCTTTTTATGAAAGTTCTCGGTTTAACGAATACTACTACTTTCATTTAGATCACAAAGGCTAAAAAGTAGTTTATCATAAACTCACTTTTTACGTCATATGGCGTCGTGTCGGTTCTGTCGCGAAACTTGAATAAGTCATAACTTCTTCGTTATAACTTGGATTACAATGAGGTTTTCGCCTAAACGTTTCTAACGAGATAATTTACAACTTTCAATAACATTAGTGTTACTTATTTCCAACTTAAATTTTACATTTTCGTTAATTTCAATATTTGACTTTTGATTGGAATCTCATAAGACTTCCCATAACTTTCCGAATGATTTTAAACATAGTTTTACTTCAAATCTCATTAAACTATCTTGTTAGAACTCAACGCTCAAAATCATATTTTATATAATAATATTCACTTTTAAGCTATCAAGTTTACAAAACACGATAATTATACATGGTTATTAACGTGTATGTTACAATTACCTCCTCATTTTGAGGATTTCGTCCCCGAAATTACAACGATTTAAACAAATGGGGATATTTCGCTCTTATCTCATTCTTATTTTCCCAAGTATAATTTGGGTCTGGATGGTGTTTCCACTTGACAAACACCAATTCCACTTCTTTATTACGGAATTCAACCGTTTTCTCGTTTATAATCTCTTCAGGCTCTTCTACATATCTTAGTTTATCATCCAGTTTCACCTCGGGTAACGGAACTGTTTCATCATATATGCTCAAACATTTACATAGATAACTCACATGAAATACTTCATGAATATCTTCCAGATTTTCATGCAATTCCAAGCGGTATGCTTGCTTACCAATTCTCTGGACGATTTTGAAAGGACCAAAAAATCTACGACTCAATTTTCCTTTCTTCCCAAATCGCATAATTCCTTTCCATGGGGATACTTTCAGCATTACTAAATCACCCACCTGGAATTCTATGGGTCGTCTCCTCTTTTCTGCATAGGACTTTTGTCGATCCTGGGCCGCTTTCATTCTTTCTTGTACAATTTGAATCTTGTCAATGGTATCTTGAATCATTTCAGGGCCTCCAAGAATTTTCTGTCCTACATCACGCCAACATAATGGAGTATGACATTTACAACCATATAATGCTTCATATGGTGGCATTTTGATTGAAGTGTGGTAACTATTATTATATGAAAATTCAACAAAAGGTAAGTACTTGTCCCAGTTACCACCAAATTCCAAGACACATGCACGAAGCATATCTTCCACTGTTTGGATTGTTGACTCCGTCTGACCATCTGTCTGGGGATGATAAGCTATGCTGAGAGCAACCCGAGATCCTAATTCACGTTGCATACTCGCCAAAAAATGAGAAGTGAAGTGAGTATCACGATCGGAAATAATCTTTAGTGGCACGCCATGTCTCGCAATAATTTCATCCAAGTATACTTGTGCGTACTTCTCCATTGGAGCTGTTTTACGCATAGCAAGAAAATGTGCACTCTTAGTCAGTCGGTCGACAATTATCAAAATGCTATTATTCTGTATAGCAGTCTTTGTTAACCGTGGACATAAATAGGATCCTTCCCTTCGATAGGGATGCGTACCATCTTTTCATAACACAAGAGTTCTGCACGGTTCTTTGACAACCAATCCATGCCGAGAATAATATCAAAGTTGGGTAAGGAAATAGGAATCAGGTTAGCAAGAAAACTATAACCTTCAATTTCTATGACACAATCTCTATAGACTTTACCAGCAAGTAATGATACACTTCCCGCGGTATCTACATTAAATGATTGGGTGAATGTATAACAAACACTTTTGAAAAGAATGAGCAAATTCGTGAGACACTAAAGAATCGGAGGCATCGGAATCAAATAAGATGTGAGTTGGTCTAGAGTTGACAAGAAATGAACCAGTCAAAACATTCAGGTCCTCGCGCGCCTGCTCTATGGTAATCTTAAATGTATGGCATTTAGCTTTTGGCTTGCCAAACGATTATCAAACTCTTATAACTTCTTAATTGATGGCGGTGCTCAAACCTGCACTCGTTCTTCATTCTCTATTGGGCCTTCGATCCTAATCTCCGAGTTAAAAACTCATTTCTCATTGCAGACTCTTGCTCCTTCTTAAATTTGGTTTATAGACTCAACCCAAGATAAGGTCTTCACTTTTGCTACAACGACAACTCGAATGGTCACATTCTAATGACTTTTGATTTTATAACGCAAAAGACACACAACAAACCATACCCTTGTTTCTATTAGTCAAACACTATCACAGAATAAACCTTCCTTCATGTTTTAATGTAATATAATCTTTTCATAACAGGTAACATTTCGAGCTAATGGTTTCTTAATCCCTTAATGAAGGCTGTTATACTTCTATCGACTACCTCGACCATTTCCTTCTTCAATCTCACGACTGAAGTTTCGTCACTACTCAAAACATGGTTCTCTGAACCAATTAACTTACTTCACAGATTTATATTAATCAGACTCGATTCTTTATGACTACTAAGGTCTGAATGAAAATCATCTTCTTAGTCATCACCGAAACGAAGGTAATGAGATACTTAAACAAAAACAGAATCAATTACTAGCTTCTTGGTAACCTTGTGACTTTCCCTGATCCAAGTGTGAGTCTTGTTCTTCCAGTAGTATAGTCTACTACTATTCACACCTACTCATACTCGTCCCAAGTATTGTCTCACAGTTTTTTCCAAAGTCACCATTCAAAAGTTTTCACAAAGAAACTTATCACACCTGAGTGTGTTCAAACAAGTACATACAACAATTTCTCCTAGACTCAACTAGGAATTTCACATTTCTATCAAACATATCCTAATATTTTTCCTAGGTCGATAGGAATTTCACTTCCAAATTCTTCATATAAGTTCTTTCTCGGGTAGTGTCTACTCTGCAAGACACACTATACCAGAATTTACCCTAGTAGTGTGGAGACAAACGGTCTCCAACTATCTGTATCATCTTCTAACTCATTCAAGTCACCATGTACATTTATTCATTTCATTATCCTTTCATGACATCGTCATTCCTTTATATGAGAAAATTTTCTTCTCATGGGTGTATCTTTTAAGTCTACTTCATAGGAATCTATCCTAGGAAGTCTATAATTTAACTGCATCTCAGTATGTTCTACTAGCTTCGACTTGGTTCACTATCATTCCTAACAGCAACATCTCTTCTCATACAATACTATGAGTGTATATCTTCTTTAACTATATACTCTACCTTACTCTGACTAGTAAGTCATTCGGCCTTTCACAACTAAATGACTCTTTTCACCATCCTAATCATGTATGTTAAAGTCGGCTTAACACATTATGGAACTTTCATAAGGATGTGATAGAAGTCAATTGTCACTCGGTATTATTAAATACTAAGTTTGAGCATCTTGTATAGGATTACATATCAGCTCTTACTGCATACTACATCACAATGTTAGGCAAGGTCTTGGCCTATTGAGTCTGAAAACTTTGTTAGCCTTTCCTTTGATCTTCATTGAATTCTTCTAAATCTTGCACAACATCAATTTCAATATTGTCGAAGTATTTATCACCATTTTCAGCTCTTCTAACAATGTAAGCAATCACTGCTTCAATCTGGTCAGCGGTGGAACAACTTCATGGATTACACCAAATTATTCATCTCGTTCAAATGTACTTCAAACACATAAAATTTTCTCTTCCAAACCAAGGTCGGCAACAAACCTTAAACTTCCTTAAGTAATAGCAATATAGGTAAGCTACCTAAGGCATGCTGTATTATTTATTATTTAGCACATATTAGAATATAAGGCATATCTCCTAAAATATTCTAATGCTTGTGTCTATTTAATATTAATTTAGGTATTCAACCTAAAGTATACTAGACACACATCGCACCATCATCACTTAGCAATCCAAGTTTAAGTCTAGAAATCCTCAAAATTCCTAGTTCGCTTAAACTAATGCTCTAAAAATTTTGAAGTAACTTAGTACTTTAGAATATTAAGATTTATCATTACCCAATACCCCACTTAATTATTTCCTATGGCTTGTATCCATATACTCATAATGAATCTGTTCATATATTGAACTTCCAATCCGTGGGATTTAGTTCACTTAAACTACTGCTCTGATACCATGATTGTGAGACCACTTCTCTAAAACCTTACCATATTACTCCAAACATGCTACGTGCATATTCATAAACATAATTTATATAAATGATCTATTTACAAAAGACTGGATACAAACCGATTATTAAGATTTTTACAAAGTTTTATATATATTACATAACTACCCAGGAATTTATAATTCATATACATACATGAGCACTAAGTACGAAAGTAATAGTATTAACTATTCTAAACCTTCCAACAGTACATGTCTATACAGGATGTTTATCACCTTCAATAGTTAAACACTGAGAGGGATAAGCGGGTGACACTTAGTGAGTTTAATAACAGTTACAATATAATGCTATGTCATTTATATATATATATATATATATATATATATATATATATCAATATGACAGGAGCAAAGAGGGACAAAGAACAACAAAGGCATATATGTATCACATGACAGACTTTCTATATCAACCAATGATTTGATTCAAAGATTTACAATCAATGAGATACAACAATTTCAACATGATATACATCAATAAGACTTCAGCCCAAGTGGCACAGAAAATAAACAATTTCTGATTATCATTTTGCTAGAATATACAGGCTTTCAGCCCTACCTAGCCCGATGACAATACCAAAAGTGATATGAGTCATGCTCTACATGGCTAAAGGCACAAAGCCAATACCAGAAGTGATACGAGACATGCTCTACACGGCCAAGTGCATAAATCCAATACCAGAATAATACGAGACATGCTCTACATGGTCAAAGGCTCAAAGCCAATACCAAAAGTGATACGAGACATGCTCTACATGATCAATGATATAAAACCAGGATAACACAGGAAAGCACATTGAACATATAACACATAACATACAATTGTCGCTATATTGAACTCACCGTGAAACAACCGAATGATAAAATGGTAATTTGGGCAGCACTTCGTTTCTAAAAATGACTTTCTTTGACGAAACTGAGAGTTTTTATTGAAAACCGGGCTTTGTGTGGGCAGAGTTTCGACTAAAAATATTATTTTCTCGGGGTCTTCGGGTGCTCCGGGGCTTGCTTCGGGTGGTAGGGTAGTTCCCTAGGCTTCGGGGGTGTTAGGAGAGTTTGAGGGATGAAACAGAGTGAAAGAGAGTGAAAATTGTAAACATAATTCGGCGAACTTCCCTTTCTATTTATAGTGGCCGAAGCCCCAGGTTACGCTGGGCGTAATTTTAGAGTACGCGGGGCGTACTGCCTTGAGAAGTTCTACGCTAATCGTACTTTCGTACGCTGGGCGTATGAGCGTAGTTTCACCAACTTGTCAATCGTGCGAGATAGGTGTCCTCCATCCAAAGAAAGAGGCGACGTGGCCAACTTCCGACCTAGTCCGAGTACGCTGGGCGTAATCTCGTACGTTGGGCGTACGACTTCGGATAAGTCTCGAATTTTATGTTTAAAACTTCAAAAATTCATATTGTTTTGCATACGGGCTCCGTTTTGGACGTTCTTTATATCCACGCGTAGGTGAGATTATACTCTACAACATTTGTTTAGACTCCGTCGGCAAATTTTGACTTCATTTTTAATATTATATTTTTAACAGGCCGGAATTGGAAAAGTTCGTTAAAAATTCATAATTTCTTCATCCGACGTCCATTTTCGTCTGTCTTTTTACCGTTGAACTACTATTAATGAGATCTTCGATTCTCGTTTAGGTTGTATCAGCTAGAAATTGCTTGATCTATAATTCGAATTTCGAGCTGAATACTGCTATGCCGATTCTTAGAAAGATCATAACTTCCTCATACAAAGTCAAATTTGGACGTTCTTTTTATGAAAGTTCTCGGTTTAACGAATACTACGACTTTCATTTAGATCACAAAGGCTAAAAAGTAGTTTATCGTAAACTCACTTTTTACGTTATATGGCGTCGTGTCGGTTCTATCGCGAAACTTCAATAAGTCATAACTTTTTCGTTATAACTCAGATTTCAGTGAGGTTTTTGCCTAAACGTTTCTAACGAGATAATTTACAACTTTCAATAACATTAGTTTTACTTATTTTCAACTTAAATTTTACATTTTCGTTAATTTCAATATTTGACTTTTGATTGGAATCGCATAAGACTTCTCATCACTTTCCGAATGATTTTAAACATAGTTTTACTTCAAATCTCATAAAACTATCTTGTTAGAACTAAACGCTCAAAATCATATATTATATAATAATATTCACTTTTAAGCTATCAAGTTTACAAAACACGATAATTATACATGGTTATTAACGTGTATGTTACATTGAGAAAGTGCTTACTGGAAAAGATCTGTCTTGGTAAGAAATCTTGACTGAGTAAGAAACCATGTTGTTTGATTGTACATCTGACTGAATATGTTGACTTATGAAAAATGATCATTTTACCCCCTTATCTTCTTCACACCACTATCACTGCATCATCATCTTCTTCACCCCACTTTAACCTATTAACATTAATCAGAAATCGTTTCTTTATGGACATAGAATATCTTAACATCAATCAGAAACCATTCCACAAAAATTGAACTTCAAAATCAACTTTCAACAACAAAAATCAACATTTAACAACAAAAATCAGCATTTAACAGATATGTATCTATGAGATCAACATCAAAAGCATCTTTACAAAAACTATGATCTTCTAAGCTTGAATCCAACAAATCAAAGCATCACTAGCAAATCAATTAACTAACTAGCAAATCAAAGAAGTCAATAAGCATGATAACAAATCAATTAGCTTAACAAATCTCAGAATGCAAATTTTGAACCACATTTCTCTTTCAAACAAAAATTATGCATCAAATTTAAGAATCTCAATGCAAATAGGGTAAAAAACGCAAATACGTCATCATATTTAATAATCTGCATTAGACTTATAACTTCTCAAGCAGAAAAATCAAATTGAACAACAAATCAAAACACATGGCAAGGGCAGGCAAATGCAAGAAATCAGAATTAACAACAAATCGAAACAGGAACAGAAAATCGGAAGATAAATAGCAAGAAATCGGAATGAACAACAAATCGGAAGAGAAACAGCAAGAAATCGGAACACAACAGGAAAAAATCAGACATTTGCAGAAAAAACAAATCTGAGAAGATGGAAATCGTACCTGATGAGAAGAAATCTTTGATCGGTAGAGGTGTAGCGTCGTTCGGTGGTGGGCAGAGTCTCAAATCGTTGATAGTTGAATGAGAGAAAAACGGGATCGATGCACTGAAACTTTAATGTAGGGCAAGGGCAGGCAGGGGCACGTTTGGAATCTTTCTCAGTCAGGAGATATCCCATATCTTTTCCATTCAGATATGTCTTACCGAGTCTGACATCAATAAATCTGCTTAACAAACAAGTTTGTCTGACCGAGTCAGCAAAAAACGTAAACCTCTGACCCAACTCGGTCAGACGTATATCAAACAATACCTTAGTATTTTTATGCTATTTATCCTATTTATAAAAATTTCAGTGTCTTTTAATAACTAGGTTGAAAAACATAGTTCTCATAGTAAAAAAAAACTTTCTTTATATAACCATTCAAAATGTATTTAGTTTTGCCTTTTAATTAGACAAAATTACATAAATGGTCCTCGTGGTTGACAAAGTCGACCAATTACGATCCTTATGATGAATTCTTTACATAGATGGTCCCCGTGGTTTCAAAATCTTGCAAAGACTGTCCTTTTAACTAACGGTGTTAACTTTTTCAGTTAAGTCATATGTGAAATGACATATTTGTCATTCCTGCATAGGGACCATTAATATAATTTGTTTCAGCCACAGGGACCATTTATGTAATTTTTTTTATTATTTATTATTGTTTTTATTTAATTTAATTATATATTTAAGGATTTAGATTTTTTAAGATTTATTTAAATATATTGTTTAATTATATATATATATATATATATATATATATATATATATATATATATATATATTCACTAACATTTTACTAACATTTTTGACGTTATGCTCAAATTATTTTTTCTCATCTTTTTGATGTTTTCTTCAAGTAATTTTATTAAAGTTTTTTGACGTTTTGTTGGAATAATTTATTTATTTATTTATTTTGAAGTCATGCTCGAATACATTTTTTTAACATTTAGTATGTTTATATTTGTTAAAGGATTGCATGGCTACTGTAATTATAATTTGTAACTTAATTCACTTTCAATACTATTTTTATTTTTCTTTTATCAGGTTATATAATTATTATTTTTTAGTTCAAATATTTAACGATATAACATATATAAGGTTGTATAATTATTATTTTTGTAAAATTTTTTTATAAAAAAGTGTAAAAACTTTGTTGAACATGAATAGATTAATATAGATTAGGTAGACATAAGTTAAGCTGAGACCGTCTCACAGCTTTGTCAAGAGCGACCAGGTATTTCATATTGGATTTAAATGTAATGTTTTCGAGTTATTTTTTGTTTTTAGACATTTTGTGCATTTTTAAGTTATATAGATTTCGATTAGTCTATGTATAACCTGACATCCGTTTTGAATTCCGATTATCATATATATTCCAATTAGCGTATTTATATTAATCCTATTTAAGTTTAACAAACCTTTTTAAACTTTTTTTTACAAAAAATGTTTATAAAAAACTTTACAAAAATAATACGCATATAACATTATATGCTTTATACAGATAAATATATGAATTAAAAAATAATAATTATATAACCTTATCTATATTAAAACTAAAAAAGAAATGAAAACATGATTGTAAATGAATTAAGTTACGAGTTACGAATTATAATTACGGTAACTATAAATTCTTCAAAAAAAATATTAAAAAACAAAACCTAATAAAAACAAAAATATATCAGAACAAAACGTAAAAGAATTAGAAAAAATTATTCCAATAGAACATCAAAAAACATCAATTAATGTATTTGAAAAATCGTCAAAAAAAATAAGAAAAGAAAATATTTGAACAAAACGCTAAAAAATATTTGGGAAAAAAATATAAAAGAAAAACATTAAACAACATATTGAAACAAAACCTTAAAATCATCTAAATCCTAAAATATATAAATAAATTAAGTAAAAATAAAAATAAATAATATAGGAAATTACGTAAATGGTCCCTATGGCAGGAACAAATTACATAAATGATCCCTATGCTGGAAGGGCAAATATGTCATTTCACATAGAAATTAATTGAAAAAGTTAACACCGTTAGCCCAAAGGACCGTCTTTGCAAGATTTTGAAACCACAAGGACCATCTATGTAAAAAATTCCTCATAAGGACCATAATTGGTCGATTTTGTCAACCACGATGACCATTTATGTAATTTTGTCTTTTAATTATGTTTTTTCTTTTTAATCTCCGAGTATGTCTTTAAGACGATATCAAATAGCGATTTATGAAGAATCATATTCCGTATTTCGATCTAACGACATTATACACATAACATCCATATAAGCATATTTAAATGAAATGATGTGATTTTATCATTTAAACAGTTTGATAATGTTTCAAACGTCATCTAAAGAATCTGTAAGTTATAATTCCTTTCTATCACTATCGCATCTATGCAAATTCTTGTAAAATACCTATAACCTTAAATTCGCATTCACATTGCATATATATCGAACAAACACAATTATTTTATTAAAGGCCCATCATGTAATTATATGTTCATTCTATTCATCATAAATTAATTACATTTTTTTTTTCAAAATATTAAACAAACGCAATGTTTTATTCATGGAAATTTAATACATTTCTTTAGAATTATTCCTTTTTATCATTCCTTTTTTTTTTTATCATTTGATTAGTTTTCCAAGTTCTTTTCCTACCAGAAATATGCCCACTTACATATTCTTATTAAGTGGATTCCAAGGCTTTACACAATCGTATTTCCATTATTTGTCTCATATTAAAAAGAAAAAAAAAAACATTTTCTATATTCTTTATAACATCATTCACGTCTTTGCAGTAGGAATACAAATCTGCCGACTCTAGAATACAAAAGCAAACAAGCATGTCTATTATTTTCTTTTTCAGCTAGATAAACACGTGTGTGTATATATATATATATATATATATATATATATATATATATATATATATATATATATATATATATATATATATATATATACACACACACACAGAGAGAGAGAGAGAGATAGAGGGAGAGATATGAATGTTCGATTGAGAGTAAAAGAATATTGAGAAATCAAGAATGAATATCGCTTAAGCGTTTCGGCGTACCGACACGATAATTAAATATAAAATTATGTATATCCATGTACAAATCTTGTATGGTATAAATGTTTACAAACCTTATAATTTTTTTTCGTATCAATGACTTAAAAAGTGAAATAATTTTAAAAACTACAAAACTTGAAGCCAAAAGTGAAATAATTTTAAACCAGATAAAAATTGGTGTCCCTTGGCCACCACATTCTCAATCTACAACCACCACAACTTCTCAAGCTGTTTCACCTTCTTCAACGAAGCTCCTAAATACCAGCACACTTGACTTGTTCCTTCCACTGTCTCTCGTTATAGAATCCTAGGCGAAACCCCACACCTGCGACGTTATCTCGTGCTCATCCTGGCGATCTTATCACCGAAAGTCGTTGCATGTTGTTCCATATCCAATTTTTAAAACCATACCCAACTTCACTGGAACCCTAGCAACTGCCGACTGTCATTGCTTTACTAAAGTTGGGGCTCTCAAAGTTGGGGCTCTCAGATTTGAAGTAGTCTGGGACTTGGAGGTTATTTTCAGCACCATAATCCCCTTCTTCCAATAATCCTTCCAATTCATCTATATCTTTATTCTGTCAGCTCTAGTGTCTGCAACTCATGCTCAAGAATAACATCAAAAGTATCAATAAAAAACTAAAAACTAATATATATATATATATATATATATATATATATATATATCAAAGTTTTAAATTTATAAAATTGGTTTATTCTCAACTAGACTGAAACACATGCTAGGCAGTGTACCTAATTGTGTAGAAGTATAGTTTTGGTTAGATCAAGTGTCGATCTCATGGAGAATTGGAATTCAGTTTAGATAAATTCTAATTCTAATTATACTATAAACGAAAAAGTAAGGGGGGGGGGGTCTTAAACTCAGTTAAACTCGATCAAAACTAATTAAACAAAAACAAAAGTAGAAAATAAATTTTGAGACAAAAGAGATAAAGATGTTTTCAGAAAATTCGATATGGTGGATTCCAAGTAAGTGCAATGAATATTATTTATTATTTCCGATTTCTAATGTAATTAGATATATTGGTTCGGTTAACTAAATTGTATAATTATAAAAACAATTAATACAATGGTCATGCAATTAATTACCACTACTAAAAAACAACCCTTTAATGACACGCGAACAATGACACACACTGATTTACGATACACATTTTTTGCATGCCCTAAAAATAATGTCAGCGTTCCTAAATTTCAAGGGTAGAGGACACGCATTTGTGTGTGCTCTAAAATTAGTGTAAAAAAACACGGAGGACACCTTTTATAAAAAGTGTGTCGTCTGGGCCTGTCGTTTTATTATTTTTAATGAAACGCACGTCTCCATATATCATCTCCGTATACCTAAGGAGGGAAATAAAATCCCAAAAATTAAAAACCCCACTCATTCTCATCTCCCTTGTTTCTACCGATTATGTTATTGATTTTTTGATTCGTTCACACTCTAGAACAAGCACATACATCACTCTCTTATCATTCTCCTTTAATTTCTTAATCTTGTAGTCAAGGATTTAGGGTTTTTTCGTATTACTGTTTCAATTTTTTTGTTCATGTTTGGATTTTACTCAAATGGCGCCCCTGAAGGAAAATCTAACGCGTCGGCCAGTGGCGGCGACAATCTGTCTTACCATCCCAGCTGGCGGAGCAATACCTGGACCACTGGTAGGTCCGACAGTAGGCCAGTATAAAGTTAACCTAATGGTGTCGGCCAGTGGCGGCGACAATCCGTCTCACCATCCCAACCGACAGAGCAATACATGGACCACCGGTAGTTCCGACAATAGGTCAGTACAAAATCAATGCTCGCACCCAGAAATACAATCGGAAGCCTGATCACTGGTACTATGATTGTTTTTAAAGACAAACTTTTGAGATGAGTGTTTGTTCCCTTTCAGTGACGTAATTTCTTAAGAAATTTGTTGGAATTGACTCCGTGAGTGGGGGAGCAGGTCATGTTGTTGCATCAACAGTAACCCTAAAACACATCTATGAAATCGCAAAGGTGAATCAAGCAGATCCATATTATATGTACATGTCCTTGTAGATGATTTTAAAATCAGTTTTAGGTACGAATAAATCAGAATGAACGTCTTGGAGTGATTTTTCTTGCTCGTCTATCTGGTAAGAGCTATTTTATCTCATTGCTAATTAATTTTTTTTCCTTTCTTCTTCCAGATGATATACTCAAGGAGGTCTAGGTATGCGTAACGGTGGATTTCTCCATGTATTGCATATGTTTCTTGAAAGGATTTTTTTTTATCTGATGAATTGCTCCCTTTGTGAGTAATATTTTGGGTATGTGGTTTGGGTGAACATTCACCTGGTGATTGATCCCTGGACTAAAAAATCTTGTGGATTTGGGTTTGTATCTATGTCCAACATCAAGGAAGTTGATTGATGCATCAAGTATCTTGATGGATCTGTTCTTGACGGTTGTTTCATCTAGTTCAATTTTGAAGTCAATGAAATGTCAAAATTATGGAAAGTGCTTTCCATTTCCATGATGGATCTATTCTTGATGGTTGTTTCATCTAGTTCAATTTTGAAGTCAATGAAATGTCAAAACTCTGGCAAGTGCTTTCCATTTCCATGGTGGGTCTAGGCAGCACCTTAATTACTGCTTAATATTCTTTTAGTAACAAAAAAACAAGGTAGAAATTGAAAAGGGTGCTGGTTTACTTAAAAAGATCAAGCAAGGGTTGAAGAAACTTAGATTTCATTCATGTATTTTCCTCACATATATCCAATACTCATGTAATAAAGAGAAGACTCTTATAAAACGCATTTGTGAAATACAATACTCATATATGACCTATGGTATATGAGGTAGGTAACATTCTCCTAGTTTTCCAATGTTTATGGTCCTAGTTTTCCAACTATGGTCTCCTCTGAAAACCGACTTCTTGAAATGGTAATGTGTTTATAGTATCATCATTCATTTAAAAAGGTATAATTCAATGTATTGGTGTAAATGCGATGTGAAACTATTCTTATGTTCTAGAATCTAGAAAAAAAGACCATTATTCCAAAAAAAATACATGGGAGTGAAGATGGTATCCTTTAGATTTGCTTGACAAGGGTGTGCAATAATGCGGGGTCCAATGGTTTTTGGGGTCATCAACCAACTACTAACTACTACAGAGTGGTATTACACATTACACAATTACTATATACTATTATATTCTTCTTGTTAATTTCAACTTTCAATAACAAGTACAGATAAAGAACAGGGAGAGCTTGACTATCTTGTTATTAACATGCCACCTGGCGTTGGTGATATTTAACTTACCTTATGCCAGTTTCTTCTTCTTTTATGATGTTTATAATATTTTTATTACATTTTTTGTAATTCTAACTTGGACTTACATGTTATCCCTCTGACTGCTGTTGTGATGGTTACTACTGCTCAAAAACTTGCATTCATTGATGTCGCAAAAGGAGTCTGCATGTTTTCAAAGCTCAAGGTGTGTAATGTGTAATGTGTAATGTGTTCCCTTTAAAAGTATAATTTAAAAAGTGTGTATTTATATAATTATATAATTTTGCCAATCTAGCAACCTCTGTGTATGCTATCAGGTACCATGTGTTGCTGTTGTTGAGAACAGGTGTCATTTTGATGCGGATGGAAAACGATTTTATCCATTTGGTAGAGGATCAGGAGCACAGGTAAGAAAAACCTTCTTCTCCTATTTCTTTTAGCTAACATGATTGTCAACCTCCCTAGGATGGAGTTGAATACGTATCTAGAGAAATCCATCAATCAAAGCAACATTTTCATTTGTTCTTGAATCAATCATCAATGGCTGCTCCTGTAAATCAGGCTCATTCTGGTAAACAAATCCATCGACACCACCCTTTTGTTCCATTTTATTTTTAATAAACCGATGATCAAATGTATACTAATAAAATGCTCCTTATTTACTGGTTTTCCCAAATTACCCTTATCTCAATTAATGGGTCTATTTTTTTCATTATTGATCCTATAATTTGCTTTTGTACTTTTTATTTATGTGTGATGTAGCTTAGTGAAATAGTAAAAAGAATCGAACATGATCTTGGAAAAGATAAATTTGATGCTAATGAAAAGAAAAGTGAGCTAAATGCAACCCCCTAACACAATGAAAGATAGCATTTTCACTTTTGCAGGTTATTTCATTGAAAAATGACCACAGTCAAGCACAAAGTGAGCTAAACGCAACCCGTAAGAAGGTCAAGGACTGTGATTCACAAATCAGTAGTATTCTTAAAGGTCTGCAAAAACTTAGAAATAAAATGGGTGAGAAAAATCTTGAGAGAAAATGTTAGAAAATGAGGTAAAACTACTGATTTATGTTATTTCTTTTTTTATGTAAAATTATTATTTTTGGTGGTGAAAACTCAAAAGCTTATGGTTGTTTAAATGCACATGTGAAACGTGTGGAAATGGAACAAAAAGACTGTTCATCAAAGGTTCATAGATTAATTGAAAAGATTTATTAATCGAGATACACAAGGCCGATTTACAATCTTATGCTCTTCCTAGGTTGCAAAGAGGAATTAAGGAAATGGTTTCTTTTGATGGTACATTTATTGTATGAAATAGATTTTTTTATATGAAACACAAAGTAGATTAGATGAATGAATGTTGGTATATTTATTGTATGAAATGGATTTTTTTGTTATATAATGTATTTTATGTTGTGTTATGAGACATTAATTGTCATTTAATTTGAAAATTAGTATATCCATAATTTTTTTTTAAACATTTAAAATTATGACACACAATGTGTGTCGTAAATGCACGTCATATGGTTACGACACACAAATGTGTGTCGTCTTCTTTTATGACAGGGGCTTCCTTGATACATATTGCATGTCATCTAAGCGCATCGTAAATGCGTGTCGTAAAGTTACGACACGCAAATGCATGTCATATTCCTTTATGACAGGGCCTTCCTTGACACGTATTTGTGTGTCATATGTGGGTTTTATGACACGCAATGCGTGTCATTAAAGGGTATTTTTTAGTAGTGTACCTAAAAATATATTGGGAATTTATAGCATCAAGTATACTATCTAAAGGTAGCAGAAAAATCAAAACTTGATATACCTAAGTGCACATGCGACCTAGAATCTATGTTTTTCTATTATAGCAACATACTTTGAAAAATGACAAAAATAAAGATTATGAACCTCATATTCGGTTCATTGTGATCTCGTACGTGCCAGCTTGTTGCAAAGATGAAGGATCCAAAAGAGCACCCATTTAATGGAATCAAGCCTACCACACCAAATAACAAAAGTACTTAACCCAAGTTAGGGTTTATACGAAAATCACCAAACCCTAAGAGAGGGGGTGTGATTTTCGTCCAATGAGAGAGAGAGAGAGAGAGAGAGAGAGAAAGAGAGATAGAGAGAGAGAGTGTGTGTGTGTGTGTATGTGTGGACGAATTTTGGAGGAAGAATAGTTGGCTCTAGGATTTACGCTAACTGTCTATTTACAGGTAGTTGTTAGAATCATAGATTGATACAAACTATAGGGTTTATTATTTTATTCAAACCAGCCTTATCCTATCTAGGGGATGCCAAAATCCTCCATTCTAATATCCTCCGAGAGGTTCTGTAATATTTCATTTAATCCTTATGATTAATTAATATTCAACCTCTTTAATTAATTAAATCCTTATAACTAATTTATCAGAATAAATTCTAATTATTTTATTAATTCTTTAATAAATTATACTCGTCTATCTGCCTAATAATACTCGTCTATTCCCTGAATAGGGAGGTAGGGGTTTCTTGGCTAATGATACTCGTCTATAGTGTATTGCACGAAGGGGTATAAATACTAGAAACAAATAGCATACCAATTACTCCTATAGTAATTTAAATTTTGTTTAGGTTTGGTTCTATTAAGCTCTTTGGATAATTAAATGGTATGTTTTTTATTCATTGTCCATCACAATTACTCCCGAACACACGTTGGTCGTATTTTGAATGAATGTAGTTGATCAGGCTACATTCACGCCCAATACGACTACATAACTGCCCGAGTTTAATAGCGATGTTCAAATCCTCCAAAGACTTTTACTGTTCTTGTTGTGTTATTATTCTAAAATGCACACATAGGTATGTATTTTAATTATTATGTTCAGAGTTGTTTAGTCCCATTGTATTTATAGTTGCATATCCTGTATGATTAGATATGCTAGTTCACTATAAACAATGCTCTGATACCAATCTGTCACACCCCCGAACCATATGGCGGAAACGTCTGGGGGCTTGTGCGTGACTTCATCTTGAAATATCATTACAGTGAATATAATTGAAACATAACATCATCATCATCACACACGTAATATAACAACATTCATTGTTTACATCGAGTATTGTATTTGAATATTACATGCCAAAATAGTAAGAGTATGATGAAACAAAATATAACACAATATCCATTAGTTTGTTTCGTTCATCCTGCTTCAACGGTTTCCTGAGAATACAAGTTATTTTGAAAACGGTCAACATAAAAGTGAACCACTAGATCCTTACTAGATCCTTAATCGAATTTACGCGAAGAAAGGTATAATCTCATTACAGGCCCAATGAACCATGAAAGTGAACCACTAAGGCATCGCTAAACATGTAAATCATTTAAAGCCCCAAATTGGAATGAAATTATATAACATGCGCCTGAAATATATATATATGAAAGGACAACTAAGGCCCATTTCACATGTAAGGTATTTACAGGCCCAAATAGAACATAAATAGTATCCAAGGTCCGTCGCACATGTTAAAGGGTCAATGAGGCCCAATAAACATATAAATAGTATACAGGACCTATCACACATAAAAATGGGCCACTAAGGCCCAATAACCTAGAAAATGATCAAATTAATCTGTTTGTTAGTTTATCGTTGGTTTTGGTTCAAGTATTCACTAAAATAGCATAAAAGCCCATTTTTTGTAAAAATGTCGTTCTTGGCCCAATAAGCCAAAAATTTACAATTAACGCCCAATTTTTGTAAGAATAACACTTTAGTCTCTATTTTGTTCAAAACTTGTGTTGATGACTAGTTTGTGGTAAAAATAACATTTTAAACCCATTTTTGTCAAAAATATCATTTTTGGCTTGATTTTTTTGTGAAAATACACATTTTTCTGGTTTTGGACTTTTCCGACCTAGTTTTTGGAAAATTTGTAGAAAAATCATCGTAAGTCGAAATTTGGATCCGTAAATTCTGGAAGTTTGGAAATTTTGTCTACTTTGTTCACAATGTTTCTCATAATTTTTGATGGCCTCAAACTTGTGTGAAATTACTCACCTTCACAGGTTGGTCCGAAATTATTTTAAATATGATAGGCAGTTTTGTAAAATTCGCCAAAAATTGTAGAAAAATCGTATGAAAACGTGAGGGTAGTAATTTTAAAGGTATAAATCTGAACTGTATCCATGTAAAACAGTTTTGAAAAATATTTCCATTACAGCTCGAGATTGGGCTAAAACTTTCCTGTCAAAAGCTGATTTTTGAGTATAAGTTATAGATCTTTGAGCACAACACTCATTTTTGCTATTTTAAGTGTATAATTCCCAGATCTACAAGTTTATATGTAATATATGTGATAAAACATACTTTTTTCAAGGTTCTTATGAAGATCCAAGTGATAAACTTCAAGTTCTTAACATATTTTTAGATTAATGAAGAAATCAACACATAATCACCAAATAATTCATGGAAAACACACATAATCATGCATATACACATAGATCTACACAAAGCAACTTGTATTCTCCCCCAAAATCATATGAAAACCGAAAACAAGGGGTATGAACTTACCTTGGGGTTTGGATTTCGGTTTTGATGAAGATAAGAAGGTGGTGTAAGTTATGACTCTAGCTAGCTTCTTGGAGTGATCTTCGAATCTTGATGAGTTCTAGGGAGCATGGTCATGAATTTGAGGTGGTAAGAGGAGTGATTTGAGTTTAAAGATGTAGCAAATCAATTTAGGTTGTGAGATCTTACCAATGATGATGATCTTTGATGAAAACTCCTCTTGAAACCACACACCAAAACTCGAAAATTTAGAGGAAGGAGGATGAGTTCTTTAGAGACTTCTTGAGAGTGTTTGAAGGAAATGAAAATGGTGGGGAATTAAGGGTTTGGCCGAATTTAGAAGAAGAGGGAGGATAAGAAGATTGAGGTGATGTTTGCATGGATATCCACCATGCAAACATTTTTCTTCTTTTCTCTTTTTTTTGTATAAATGTGAGTTGGGCCTAGATTTGGGCTAGAGTAATAAGAATGAAATGATTTGGGCCTAACCTTGGCCTTGTTCGAAATTTTGTGAAGCTCCAAGCATTTTCCGGCCCATTGGGCCCTTAAGAAGGTTCACGGCCCACTAGGGCAAATTGAACCATTTATGGCCCAACAAGACCTATTAGAGATAAAAATGGATTATTTTAGGCCGACATGGCCCAAAATGCTAAAGTTTTATGAATGTGGTCCATTTGGAATCCAATTAGGGTTCCTAGTACCAAAATAGTCAAATTGAAAATTTATTGGTCCATTAGGCCCAATAAGGGGATCCTAGTCCATAACAAACTTGAACCGGAATTTTTAGGGTTTACAATCCATATGAGATGTATTGTATTAGGTTTTGACTTTAAATCAAGAGTTTTGAGTTCAAACGAATGGTTTTGATTAAGCATAGAGTATGATATTCACTTAGAGTACAAGCCTTACAATAGATGATGTTTTCATGAGAATAGAATTTCCTAGCAAAAATGGCAGTTGTGACATCATCCCCCCGTTAGAGGGAATTTCGTCCCGAAATTCTTTCGAAAGGTAGAATCATGAATGAGAGAATAGGTGAGGGTACTTCTACTTCATCTGATTTTCGCGTTCCCATGTGAATTCCGATCTACGCTTGGCATTCCATCGAACCTTCACAATCAGAATGCGGCTTTGTTTTGTACGCTTTACTTCCCTATCCAATACCTCGACTGGTTCTTCGACGAACAGGAGATTCTCGTTTATTTCGATCTCTTCTAAGGGTATGACGAGAGTTTCATCAGATCAACACTTTTTCAAATTTGGAATGTGGAACACGGGGTGTACGTTGCTGAGCTCTACAGGCAGCTGCAGCCTATAAGTCTTTGGATCAATTCGGGCAAGAATCTCGAACGGTCCAATGTATTGCGGGTTCAGTTTTCCCGTTTCCTAAAGCGAATCATTCCTTTCTAGGAAAGACTTTCGATAGTACCCGGCCTCCGACTTGGAATTCCAGAGGTTTTCGTCATTTGTCAGCATAACTCTTCTGTCTGTCTCGTGATGTTTGAAGTCGAGTTCCGATTTGGATTATCTTCTCTGTCGTTTCGCGAATGGTTTTTGGTCTCGTGAGAGTACTGGCGAGTGATCTGTATTTTCGACCATAAGAGTCTCGAAAAGAGCATCCTTGATGCTCGTGCGATACATGTTATTGCGTGAGAATTCAATCAAGGGCAACCGGTTATCCCATGACTTGCTGAATTCAAACACCCAGACTTGTAGCACGAATTCGAGTGGTTGAATGGTTCGTTCGCTTTGGCTATTGGTTTGAGGGTGGTAAGCAACGCTCATACTTAGCTATGTTCCCATAGCCTTCTGAAATGACTGTCAAAGTCTTGAAGTAATCCCGTTATCTCGATCCGAGATAGTAGATACCGATATTTCATGGAGTCTCACGATCTCCTGGATATAGATCCAAACTAATCCTTCCATCTTGTTTGATTTCTGTATTGGCAGGAAATGGGCAGGTTGGTTTAACCTATCGACGATCACCCAGATAACGCCCAACTCAACTCGCATAACTATAAGCTTCGTCCTTCGACTTCGAGAGTTTTATCCATCCATGTAGTGTTTTCTTCGCGATATTCTCCGGCTTTGATGTTTTCAAGGCTGGTCGTAGATGTTGATAGTGTTTTGTTCTTGCTTCGTGAGCAGATGAGTATGTTATCGATGAAAGTAATTAAAAGGGCTGAGTAGGAATGGTTGGGAGAACTCAGTTCGTAGGGTCCATGAATACCATGGGAGCATTCATTAGACCGAAGGGTATCACAACGAATTTGAAATGGTCGCGACGAGTTCGGAAAGCAGTTTTTGGAATGTCGTCTTCTCGGACTCGAAGTTGATGATAACCGGTTCTTAGATTTATTTTAGAGAAGTAACTAGCTCCTTGGAGCTGGCCAAATAGGTCGCCCATCCGAGGGAGTGGGTATCGGTTTTTTTTTTATAGTGAACTTATTCAATTCCCTAAAATCGATGCACATTCTGAAGGATCCGTCTTCTTGAAGAACAAGACCGGAGCTCTCCAGGGTGAAAAGCTTGGTCTGATGGATTCCTTGCTCCACAATTTTCTTATTTGATTGGATAACTCCTGGACTTCGGCGGAAGCTAACCTGTAGGATGAATTGGCAATTGATGTGGCTCCTGTTATTAGGTCGATTCGGAATTCGACCTGTCTCTCTGGGATATTCCCGGAAGTTCTTCGGGAAATACATCCGGAAAATCGCATGCTACTGGAATGCCTTTAATGTTGATTTTCCTTCTTTGGCTTTACCTACAACATGAACGAGGAACACATAGTTCTTCTTGTGTAGGTACTTCTGTGCCTTGATGTACGAAATGAGACGAAGATTGGCGCCAGGTTTATCACAATAGGTTTTTAGGGTTTTGTGATTTGGGGAGGTGAAGGCAAACGACCTTCTCGCGACACATAGTATCAGCACGGTGGGGGCTTAACCCAAACATGCCAATTATCACATCAAAACTCCTAATATTTACTAGCATTAAATTTTATTTGAAATATATGGTTGTTTAGTGTTAAGGTGTACTCTACATAAATATCTTTGGTTGATTCCGTTTTTCCCATTAGCTATCTCCACCGTTAAGGCTTAGTTTAGCCTCTAGCGTTGTTGTTTTAGTAAGTGTTTGAATATGTTACTATCGAAGCTTCACTCAGCTTAACTATTGAATAAGAGGTAAGCGAAAGAGTTGTTAAGTGGGAACGTACCAGTAACAACTGTCGGGTCTTGGTCTGCTTCGCCTTGACCCAAGGTCAGACCATTTCTGATCCTTCTGCTCCTTGATTGTTAGCCTTAAGGAAATTGCGCCTGGAGTGACCGGTTCCTCCACACCCATAGCAGGTGTGACTGGTCTCATCTTTGGTGTTGTCGTTAAGGTTGTTGCGATTGTTGTTGTTTTCATTTGGCTGACGATTCTAGCATGGATAAGTTCTACAGTATTTGGTGGTGTGATTCTTTCGGTTGCATTTCTTACAATGCAGCTCCCGGCAGGCTCCCTTATGATGGAAATTGCACTGGTTGCATTTTGGAAGGCTTCCAGCATATGGTCTTGTGGATGTTGGTGTAATAGGGGTCATGGTCGCATGAACAGCAACAACATGTTGCTTCTTTGAGAACCTTTGAGTTGGCTATCCCTTTCTCTTACTTCTAGGATTTTGCTTCCTGCTCTTAAGCTTGGGGTTTAGTGTGCCTTGATAAGCTGTCACCTGTTGGTTTCTGTCACACCCCGATCCTTGTCGGAATCGATCGAGGCGTGATATATTGTTCAAAGTCTCATGACAACTATGTTATAATATGATTAGATTCAATTAAGTACTAAGTATGCAAACAAGATCCACAACATACAAATACAAATCCAAATACGAACAACATTTATTACATCAAATTTAAATAGTCTTGTGGATTTCTAAGGCACAACCTATTTTTCATCAACTTCATTCTTCAAATCTGCATCATGGGTAAAAACAGGTCAACTACGAGAGTTGGTGAGTAATCTAATTTTAGTAGAGAAAATTGTGAAGTTGAAACCTTTATAATTGGAAATTTGTTTTCTTTTGAAGTCGGCAAACAATTGTATTTGAGATAACAGTTATAAATTAAAAATTGATTAACAAATGATAACAACAACAATAAGTCCTCACCCTATATATACATATGTATATATATATATATATATATATATATATATATATATATATATATATATATATATAAATATATGTAGGATGGAGCATCTAATCATCATACACACTCAACCACGTGCGATCAATCACCTTAGCGTCCCAAGGCGGGGTGGTCAACCCAATAGCGTTATTATTGTCCATAACGTACCTCAAGAATACGGGCATAGTCATGGAGATTAGACTAAAAATGATAATGCACTACAAGTACATGTAGCGTAAACGAACAATAGTTATACAATTAATGACTCACGTATAAATGTCCCAACAATGTCTCAATTGTGATAAAACAATAAAATGAAGTTGGAACATATTAGAACCACATGATACACCCCAAAAGTATTGAAAATTATAAAATATGGGGTAGATTACTCACATTAGTCCCAAAACGAAATGCGTGTGTCGTACGATAGACGGTTCGGGTCAAAATGACGTAGAACCTAATATAATTAATAGTTTTGGTTTAGGAACTGCTAAACGAGAATAGAGTACTAATACAAATAATTAGACACATATTCTTATATTAGATGAATTAACAATAATTCATTTTGATTATAATATTAAGGTATTCATTTGTTAAATGAATTTTAAATTGAATTAATTACTTTGCATAATTAATTTATATTTTCAATTTAGGCCAGATTTTAATAATTTCTTATTAAAATAATAATTTGCCCAATTATAATTATTTACAGATTTTAACAATTATTTATATGAAATAATCATTAAAATGCATTTTTACATGCTTAAATACTTAGGAAAATGGTTTTAAATAGTACACAGTATTGAAAAATTATGAAATTATTAGGAAATCATTATTTCATACAATATGAATTACTGTAAAATTTTTATATTTTTCTGAACTGTTTTAGTATTTATTTAATATTTTAATGATTAAACAACACAAAATTCGGGAAAAATAGTAAATTATTACCAAACATTCTATAAAATTAACCATAGTTTTATAACATGATATAGAGCCCAGTGTATAAGTTTCAGATGTTTGTGACTATGGGAAGTATTTTTTATATATTTCATTATTAATTAATCAATAAAATCATAAATAATAGTAAAAAGTAATATAAATGCATGAAACTTCATATATCATGTTTAATCAGTATACAGGTCATCCCAGAATTTTCTCAGAATTTATTGAATGCAAAAAGTATTTTATGTGAATTATTGCCCTACTTTATTGCAATAATTATAGTAATTCAATAAAAATAAATTATTTTCTGAAAATTTCCAGAACTTCTTATTTTTCTGATGGGATTCTGAGAAAAATCAGGTTTATGCATAAAATGAGTTTTAGATATTTTGGTGGATTTAATTTGTTTCTTGTATGAATATGAAACTTTTAACAACATACATTGATGAATGCTTCAAGAGGGATGAAGATTTGAGTATAATAGATTGTTCTTGGATGGAATATGCGTATTCTTGGAGGAAATTTCGAGATTGAGAGTGAGAGAAAGAATAGAGAAGGTTTAAGTGGTGAAGAGAATAATGTGTTGGGAGAAAAAGGAAAGGAAAGTGGATGGGAGGTGTGAGTAGGAGACCATGGGAATAATCTTTTTGCTTTTGGTGGTCTTCATAATTTCCCACTAACACAAGCATCTTTTACATAATTAATATAAGAGTTTTATAAAATTTAATGTAAAGTTTATAAAAATAGAGTTTTATAAAATTTAATGTAAAGTTTATAAAAATGGAGTTTTATAAAAGATGAGTTATTATTTGATTATAACAATCTACTTTGATTTGAAGTTTAATTATAGCATTCAAGTTTGATTCTTTTAAATTTAATTAGAGCATTATACTTTGATTTGATTTTAATATGGTATCATAATTTAATTTGATTATAGTTATAACGTTGTACTATACTATGTTGCTATTAACGTCAATTTATATCGTAGTGTATGAGTTTCGATCCTATTAGCGTCAAGTAATCTTGATAGGGTTTGAATGAGATTGCGAGAGGTTTCATTTGTGATCTTTTTGAGTGTCCGGCTTCGCAACGCAAGGTCCATAGACCCCGTTAAGCCATGATTTAGTGTCCTACACAATCCCGATGATTGTGCAATAGTGTTTTATCTCTTTGGTTCATTGTTTAGCACTGTTAAGGCTAAGGAAAATCAAACACATGAACTTTCCAAATGATGTTTTCTCATTAAAATAGCGAATTATACAGTGATTACATAATGTAAACCCTATCATACAAGGGTTAATGGAGTTGACCGGTTTGACTAGTTGACTTTGTTTGACTTTGACTTGACCGAAATTTGATGGTTGTCACATCATCCCCCCGTTAGAGGGAATTTCGTCCCGAAATTTGCATTTTGATTGGGACTTCAAGAGTTTGGAAAAAGATGTGGAAAACTTTTCGTAGTACAAGAAATTGATTATGGTGAGGAACAACCCTCCTGATGTCACATGATGACCTTGGAAATTTCTTATTGTAACTTGAACTGAGTCAATTTAAAAGGAGTTTATTGTTTTGGGATGATAGAGTATTCTATGTGTGCTTTTATACTCCCTGTTTTATCCTTGGTATTACCACTATGAATATTTTATAACGTAGTTAGCGAGTTCCATCATTACGAATGTTTCAACAAATTTTGACGAAATTTGCATTATAAGTCCTACAAGTTCTTTTATAGTCGATTGACGTAAACTAGTCGTATATCATTAAGATTGCAAGGGCATTTTGGATGGGTGACCCCGCCTTAAGCCCACAACCAAACAAGGAACAGGGAATGAGGCGGAATCACACATTCTAAGTCCATAAAATCTTAATGATATATGACCATAATGTTTACACTAGCCCTCATAGATTCCAGGGGCGTAGTATTATTGGGCTAGAAGTAGGAGTTGTAGTTCAAAATAAAATAGTTATAGGCCTGCTATCTTCAAACTTAGGCTTTGGCCCCTCCCGATTCCTAATCAGAATGGTCCAATACTCCCAATTCTCCAAGCGACCAAGCGGTATCAAGAAATCAAAATCGATTCATCCCCATTTTCCCAATTCGCTGCCTATCTCGCCTGCTGTTCGTTTGTCGCTGTCTCGCCAAGTCAGTCGCCTGGTCTCACTCTCGCCAATCGCCATCGCCAAGTGCCCAAGTCCCCATTCTCACTTCACAGAAATCAGGTATGTAATCCCGAGACCCAAATCCTGTTCAGATGTTCTTTCTTTTCTGATTGTAAGATTGTTGATTGTTGGTGTTGGCGTATTGCACTGTTGTTGCTATTTTCTGTCAATTTGTTGCCTATTTATGCGTTACTACTGTCTTACTGAGTTTTCTTTTAATTTGGCTGTCATTTGCGATTTGGCGATTTGCCAATTTGATTTATAAGTTATGAACTTATAGATTTTGTTATTGATTTGGTTATGCTTAACAGCTTGTCAGCTTCAAACAAAACTGAAAAGTGACAACAAAGATTGATTTGGTTATTGTTAAATGAGTTATTGGTTATTGTTCTAATTTTGAATTTGATTTTGTTTTGATTGGATCAATTGTTCCTTCATTTTGATTTTTCTAGATATAATCATGGGAAAGATGAAAACATTGAAAGAGAAATTGTTGTCTGCTTACTAATATATCATTCATAATCTGTTTTTAAAGACATTAAAGGCTGTCGGGCTGAGTTGTAATTCTTTTTCTAGGTGTTTTTGGTGTTTATTTGTAGAAAACAATCTGTTTTTTTTTAATTTTAATTTCAGTTTATAATATTTTCGCCCCCCCCCCCAAGTTAATTGTTCAAGCTCCGCCACTGATAGATTTACTAGTAAAAACCCTGAGTTTTTTTTACATAGATGATAAGACTTATTTGAGTTTTGCCGTGTTCTCAAGATTCATGGTTTATATACTTGAATCGATGCTAGTTTTAGTAATAAAAAGAAATTTTGAATTTAAACGTCGAGGTTAGAAGCTTGTACTGATATTTAAGGGGTTAAAAAATAAAATTTTATTAGTTACCTATAGCGACACACAAGTCATAATTTGCATGTGTGAAGACTTGGAGTACTTTCTAATTGGTTCGTGTGTGAAGACTTGGAGTACTTTCTAACTGGTTCATGTGTGAAGACTTGGAGTACTTTCTAATGAAAAGTGTGCTACTGGGGAAATTTAAAACTGGTACGTAGCTTCAAAGTCAAGAATATGCGGTAGGCATGTGATGTATTAAATGCATGAGGCACATAAGTCATAATTTGCGGCAACATATACGTATATGTGTGTGAATTGAAGAAGAAGGTTACAGTTCAAAGACCATATATATTCATTTCCTCTTTATTTGTTATTAATTACTTCTCCCACTTCACTTATATAAATCATCACATTCTTACCGCAACTTTTAACTTCTCCCTCACAAATGGATCCACCTGCAGATCATCAAAACCCCATAGATGACCTCGATTGGTTTCAGTACTTTGATCATCATGATCTTTTCAGGTATATATAAACGTCACTCATTACCCCATCTTTCGCACAGAAAAGTGATTTTGTCTATATTGATCAAAACATGGTTTGGATTTGTAGTGATCAAAAAGAGTCTTTCATCGTGTTGGATTTGATTATCTTGAGTTTTTTTTTTTTTTTTTTTGGATTTTTTGCAGTGGTGACATGCTCGACCATCATGATTACGAGTTGTCGGAAAAATTGCATGAAGTGCTCGATCAGAACGTTTCCACAGTACTTAACAAAGATCAAAACATCATTTCTAGAAATGAGTTTCACGATTTGGATCCCCTTAAAGACATAAGCTTATGGGATTATTGGGAGGATGGTAATTTACCATTGGTTAGTTTCAGTGAAGACTGTAAATCCGGTGGTGAGGCTACAGGTAGTTCTAGTGCTGCCACCACTGATCACGGTGGCCGGAAGGTGGCAAATAGATTGAGACCATTGGAGTTTGAAGAGATAGCGAAGTACTTTGAGATGCCGATAATCATGGCAGCAAAGGAACTAGGGATAGGGTTAACATTGTTGAAGAAAAGATGCAGAGAGCTAAACATAAACAGATGGCCTCATAGAAAACTTAAGAGCCTTCAATCCCTTATTCAAAATGCCAAGGTAAACTACGATAATAACCTTCTATACATTACTCATGCATGTATGCATGCACTTGGTAACCAAAGTTGTTTTGGTATTTTCTAAAATTTTAATTATTAGTTTCTTTATAACATAAACATAGGCCCTAGGCATATGCCACATCGAATCAATTGTTTTACTACGATTTCTGATTTATATTTACATAAACTTAACTCATTGTAAATTTTATGAACTCACACGAAAAATATATTGCATCTACCTAAAAAAACTAGGAGTTGGGATTAAAGGAGGAGGTAGAGACGTTAGCAGGGCACAAGAAGATGATGGAGAAATTGCCAGGTATGGAATTGACAGAAAGAACAAAGAAGCTTAGGCAAGCTTGCTTCAAAGCTATTTATAAGAAGAGAGGACTTAACAATCCTTAGTCCTTACCTTTTCTTTTAGCCATTTTGTTATAATTAGTGGATTTTAATCTACATTGTATGTGTTTTTCTCTTGATAGATTGATACCCTTTTTAGTTTCATTGTGTTTGTCTATTGATTTTTTATGCAGAAAATTTTGTATAATTTGGATATTATAGTTTGTATTATGTATTTAGCTATATTCTAGATTGCCGACACGACTACGTTGACGACTCTATACCAGAGGTCTATATAAATAGACTTATGAATTTAGTAGGAATAACTTGATTATAATCTTGTGATTTGTTCCATGTCTGATCCACTCCTAAGATTCACTCGACATGCCCCCAGTAATGTGTAATTAAAATTTTATTAGACTGTTGATCCTAATGAGTCTACCCTAAGTCCACAACCAAACAAGGAACATGTCAACTATGAGAAACACGCATATGGACTTGTGAGTTATTTGTAAATTGATTAGGGAAATAAAGTTTGTTTTTAGACATTGTTGGGTAAAATAATTGTAAAACACTTGTTGGGCCATGGTTAGGAGTGTTGGGCACCTTTTAGGCTTTCCATGGTTACTAAATGTGAAACACGTAGCACTTGCGTGGGCCCCCACAAAACTAAGTTTTCACATTTCTTTCCCACTTCTAGGCCCATTAGGGAACTTAATAGTCCAATGAGTTGGCCATTTTGGAGTGTATCCTTTCGGATACGTTTGATAAGGTCGGGTATTTTGATGGCTCAAAAGTAATGTGAATGACGCGCTTTGGCCTATAGGTTTGGGAACTCTCGCCTTTGGTCCCCAGATAAGCAAAATGGTCCCTCGGTTGATTGGGATGTATACGAATGCTTACCTAGTCAGGACTTTCGGGCTACCGGCACCTCCCCCTTCCAGTTACTACGCGTCCATTACTATGATCCTACCCAACTAGAGTGGATGACTTTGAATTTCCTATGAGCTCTAAGGAATACATATATGTATATACATTTTGTTAAACAACTTGAGTATGTGTGTGATTTTCAGAGAAAGTGGAGAATATTCACAAGTGTATGCACACATATAAGTGTCAGGAGTAATACGTATGCACATAAGGGAGCAATTAACACACAAAGGTATTCCTAGGATTTTCTAAGTGCGAATTGCATGCAGTTGTGTGTGCATTTTATAAACTAGCATACGAGAGGACCCTAGAGGCTATAGACTAGGTCAAGGCAATTAACCTAATTCCCTATAGTCAAGGGCTCTGATACCAATCTGTCACACCCCGATCCTTGTCGGAATCGATCGAGGCATGATATATTGTTCAAAGTCTCATGACAACTATGTTATAATATGATTAGATTCAATTAAGTACTAAGTATGCAAACAAGATCCACAACATACAAATACAAATCCAAATACGAACAACATTTATTACATCAAATTTAAATAGTCTTGTGGATTTCTAAGGCACAACCTATTTTTCATCAACTTCATTCTTCAAATCTGCATCATGGGTAAAAACAGGTCAACTACGAGAGTTGGTGAGTAATCTAATTTTAGTAGAGAAAATTGTGAAGTTGAAACCTTTATAATTGGAAATTTGTTTTCTTTTGAAGTCGGCAAACAATTGTATTTGAGATAACGGTTTATAAATTAAAAATTGATTAACAAATGATAACAACAACAATAAGTCCTCACCCTATATATACATATGTATATATATATATATATATATATATATATATATATATATATATATATATATATATATATATATATATATATATATATGATGGAGCATCTAATCATCATACACACTCAACCACGTGCGATCAATCACCTTAGCGTCCCAAGGCGGGGTGGTCAACCCAATAGCGCTATTATTGTCCATAACGTACCTCAAGAATACGGGCATAGTCATGGAGATTAGACTAAAAATGATAATGCACTACAAGTACATGTAGCGTAAACGAACAATAGTTATACAATTAATGACTCACGTATAAATGTCCCAACAATGTCTCAATTGTGATAAAACAATAAAATGAAGTTGGAACATATTAGAACCACATGATACACCCCAAAAGTATTGAAAATTATAAAATATGGGGTAGATTACTCACATTAGTCCCAAAACGAAATGCGTGTGTCGTACGATAGACGGTTCGGGTCAAAATGACGTAGAACCTAATATAATTAATAGTTTTGGTTTAGGAACTGCTAAACGAGAATAGAGTACTAATACAAATAATTAGACACATATTCTTATATTAGATGAATTAACAATAATTCATTTTGATTATAATATTAAGGTATTCATTTGTTAAATGAATTTTAAATTGAATTAATTACTTTGCATAATTAATTTATATTTTCAATTTAGGCCAGATTTTAATAATTTCTTATTAAAATAATAATTTGCCCAATTATAATTATTTACAGATTTTAACAATTATTTATATGAAATAATCATTAAAATGCATTTTTACATGCTTAAATACTTAGGAAAATGGTTTTAAATAGTACACAGTATTGAAAAATTATGAAATTATTAGGAAATCATTATTTCATACAATATGAATTACTGTAAAATTTTTATATTTTTCTGAACTGTTTTAGTATTTATTTAATATTTTAATGATTAAACAACACAAAATTCGGGAAAAATAGTAAATTATTACCAAACATTCTATAAAATTAACCATAGTTTTATAACATGATATAGAGCCCAGTGTATAAGTTTCAGATGTTTGTGACTATGGGAAGTATTTTTTATATATTTCATTATTAATTAATCAATAAAATCATAAATAATAGTAAAAAGTAATATAAATGCATGAAACTTCATATATCATGTTTAATCAGTATACAGGTCATCCCAGAATTTTCTCAGAATTTATTGAATGCAAAAAGTATTTTATGTGAATTATTGCCCTACTTTATTGCAATAATTATAGTAATTCAATAAAAATAAATTATTTTCTGAAAATTTCCAGAACTTCTTATTTTTCTGATGGGATTCTGAGAAAAATCAGGTTTATGCATAAAATGAGTTTTAGATATTTTGGTGGATTTAATTTGTTTCTTGTATGAATATGAAACTTTTAACAACATACATTGATGAATGCTTCAAGAGGGATGAAGATTTGAGTATAATAGATTGTTCTTGGATGGAATATGCGTATTCTTGGAGGAAATTTCGAGATTGAGAGTGAGAGAAAGAATAGAGAAGGTTTAAGTGGTGAAGAGAATAATGTGTTGGGAGAAAAAGGAAAGGAAAGTGGATGGGAGGTGTGAGTAGGAGACCATGGGAATAATCTTTTTGCTTTTGGTGGTCTTCATAATTTCCCACTAACACAAGCATCTTTTACATAATTAATATAAGAGTTTTATAAAATTTAATGTAAAGTTTATAAAAATAGAGTTTTATAAAATTTAATGTAAAGTTTATAAAAATGGAGTTTTATAAAAGATGAGTTATTATTTGATTATAACAATCTACTTTGATTTGAAGTTTAATTATAGCATTCAAGTTTGATTCTTTTAAATTTAATTAGAGCATTATACTTTGATTTGATTTTAATATGGTATCATAATTTAATTTGATTATAGTTATAACGTTGTACTATACTATGTTGCTATTAACGTCAATTTATATCGTAGTGTATGAGTTTCGATCCTATTAGCGTCAAGTAATCTTGAGTAGGGTTTGAATGAGATTGCGAGAGGTTTCATTTGTGATCTTTTTGAGTGTCCGGCTTCGCAACGCAAGGTCCATAGACCCCGTTAAGCCATGATTTAGTGTCCTACACAATCCCGATGATTGTGCAATAGTGTTTTATCTCTTTGGTTCATTGTTTAGCACTGTTAAGGCTAAGGAAAATCAAACACATGAACTTTCCAAATGATGTTTTCTCATTAAAATAGCGAATTATACAGTGATTACATAACGTAAACCCTATCATACAAGGGTTAATGGAGTTGACCGGTTTGACTAGTTGACTTTGTTTGACTTTGACTTGACCGAAATTTGATGGTCGTCACAGTTTATGTGCTCGTTCCTTCGGCTGGAGTTGTCGATACTATTTCCACCTCTATTGGTGTTGTTTGTGTTGAGTTGTGCCATGGCAGCGGTTACTGCTGCTGTTACAGCAGCTTGGAATGTAGCAGAGTCCATCTGCAGGAGCGGTGTCTAGTGGGTGTGCTTGTTATTTCTGCGGGATGGCATTTTCCTGCTGCCTGTTGATAAGCTAGATCGTAAGTAATGATCGTCATTCCTGGTTGTACTCTATAAATTTCGCGCCTTGTCGTATGTTTCTCATTGTTTCCATCTACATCCCTATGATGTATTTACGGTAGTAGGTAATCACAGATTTGGCACGATCGTTACGTCTATCCTTAGAGTATATGGGTGTTTCGGTTTCGAGATCCTTAAGTATCTAGCGGTTTTGAGGGTTCGGCTGTGCATATAATTGAATTTATGTAGTAATCTGAAATAAAGATAGCACATAATTGTTCCATTCGTAAGTACCATCTTAGTACACGAAAGAGAGTCATATCGGATAGTAGGGGGAAAAAGAAAAGGCTGATCCTAATTGTGGCAGAAAGTGTCTGGTGGTGGTGCTGATGAAGTGGATGCACCTCGGAGACAAGCTACTTGTTGCTCGGTATCTCGTAGTCGTACCTCCCAAACTAACTGTCTCGCTCGGGAGTCTCCGTTCACTTCCTGTGTTTGTCTCTCATCTCTCTCAATAGCAAACTGCATTTGTTCCGTTCGATTTGGGGTGTCCTGAGCTTGGTTATCAATACATCGGGTGCGCCGGACCATGACTAGGAGGGCCCGGTCGGCTGGTCCTCTATGACTAAGATCGATGAGACCTCGGTTCCTACCGTAGTGTGGTCGTATCCCCCGCTGGTGACACTATCTCCAAATATCGTGTGCCCATGGGGGCATGGGGCCACCGGGGGCCATACGATAAGTCGGTACTCTGGATTTACATGGAGGATTGATGACATCGGATTCTGCATCCGAGTCATCATCATCATTGCCCTTGGGCACTTCCTCTTCGAGGTCCACTTATTGATTCGGCGGGTCCATCTGCAAGTTCTACTTCGTGTTCCTCCTCCGGTTCTTCCTCTGAGTCGAGCGACCCTACTATTCCCTGAATAGGGAGGTAGGGGTTTCCTGGCTAATGATACTCGTCTATAGTGTACTGCACGAAGGGGTATAAATACTAGAAACAAATAGCATACCAATTAGTCCTGTAGTAATTTAAATTTTGTTTAGGTTTGGTTCTATTAAGCTCTTTGGATAATTAAATGGTATGTTTTTTATTCATTGTCCATTACAATTACTCCCGAACACATGTTGGTCGTATTTTGAATGAATGTAGTTGATCAGGCTACATTCACCCCCAATACGACTACATAACTGCCCGAGTTTAATAGCGATGTTCAAATCCTCCAAAGACTTTTACTGTTCTTGTTGTGTTATTATTCTAAAATGCACACATAGGTATGTATTTTAATTATTATGTTCAGAGTTGTTTAGTCCCATTGTATTTATAGTTGCATATCCTGTATGATTAGATATGCTAGTTCACTATAAACAATGCTCTGATACCAATCTGTCACACCCCCGAACCAGACGGCGGAAACGTCCGGGGGCTTGTGCGTGACTTCATCTTGAAATATCATTACAGTGAATATAATTGAAACATAACATCATCATCATCACACACGTAATATAACAACATTCATTGTTTACATCGGGTATTGTATTTGAATATTACATGCCAAAATAGTAAGAGTATGATGAAACAAAATATAACACAATATCCATTAGTTTGTTTCGTTCATCCTGCTTCAACGGTTTCCTGAGAATACAAGTTATTTTGAAAACGGTCAACATAAAAATGTTGGTGAGTTCATAAGCATGTTTGTGAAAATGATTTGTATAACTTTGAAAACCACCAGAAAATCCTATATTTTCTGCAAACTGTTTAGTGTGTTTGTGTCAGATCTTGTATTAATGCATGTATGTTATTGTTTATTTGACTAAAAGGGTAAAGAGAATGTAGAGAGAATGTAAAGAGCATGTAAAGAGAATGTTCCCAGACAACCCGATGTTGTCTGTAAAAGAGAAAGCTGCCATACCAACCCCCAAGGTTGAGTACCAGTACGAGAATGTTTCCGAGTGATCCAAGAGAAAAGAGAAAGCTGCCATACCAACCCCCAAGGTTGAGTACCAGTACGAGAATGTTTCCGAGTGATCCAAGAGAAAAGAGAATGGTCTTCCGTAAACTTCATAACGTTAATTCCTCTAAGTGAGTCGTCATAACCATACTAAATAATGACAATTTCGCCTGTCTTGGCGTTGTTGGACGCCGGTTTTGATTTTTGATTATAAGGTTTTCGTCACCCTAGACTGAGTTAGTCTAACTGTAGCGAACAACTCAGGTGTGGGGTGTCATCCCCGTATAGATCTATACACAAATCCCCGCTCTCCCTCCAAGAGACTCTGGTTATAACTACAGGCTACGATCGTACACTTAATAGGTGCCAACCGACAAAACTTACTAGATCCTTAATCGAATTTACGCGAAGAAAGGTATAATCTCATTACAGGCCCAATGAACCATGAAAGTGAACCACTAAGGCATCGCTAAACATGTAAATCATTTAAAGGCCCAAATTGGAATGAAATTATATAACATGGGCCCGAAATATATATATATGAAAGGACAACTAAGGCCCATTACACATGTAAGGTATTTACAGGCCCAAATAGAACATAAATAGTATCCAAGGTCCGTCGCACATGTTAAAGGGTCAATGAGGCCCAATAAACATATAAATAGTATACAGGACCTATCACACATAAAAATGGGCCACTAAGGCCCAATAACCTAGAAAATGATCAAATTAATCTGTTTATTAGTTTATCGTTGGTTTTGGTTCAAGTATTCACTAAAATAGCATAAAAGCCCACTTTTTGTAAAAATGTCGTTCTTGGCCCAATAAGCCAAAAATTTACAATTAACGCCCAATTTTTGTAAGAATAACACTTTAGTCTCTATTTTGTTCAAAACTTGTGTTGATGACTAGTTTGTGGTAAAAATAACATTTTAAACCCATTTTTGTCAAAAATATCATTTTTGGGTTGATTTTTTTGTGAAAATACACATTTTTCTGGTTTTGGACTTTTCCGACCTAGTTTTTGGAAAAATTGTAGAAAAATCATCGTAAGTCGAAATTTGGATCCGTAAATTCTGGAAGTTTGGAAATTTTGTCTACTTTGTTCACAATGTTTCTCATAATTTTTTATGGCCTCAAACTTGTGTGAAATTACTCACCTTCACAGGTTGGTCCGAAATTATTTTAAATATGATAGGAAGTTTTGTAAAATTCGCCAAACATTGTAGAAAAATCGTATGAAAACGTGAGAGTAGTAATTTTAAAGGTATAAATCTGAACTGTATCCATGTAAAACAGTTTTGAAAAATATTTCCATTAAGAGGGTCAAAACAGCTCGAGATTGGGCTAAAACTTTCCTGTCAAAAGCTGATTTTTGAGTATAAGTTATAGATCTTTGAGCACAACACTCATTTTTGCTATTTTAAGTGTATAATTCTCAGATCTACAAGTTTATATGTAATATATGTGATAAAACATACTTTTTTCAAGGTTCTTATGAAGATCCAAGTGATAAACTTCAAGTTCTTAACATATTTTTAGATTAATGAAGAAATCAACACATAATCACCAAATAATTCATGGAAAACACACATAATCATGCATATACACATAGATCTACACAAAGCAACTTGTATTCTCCCCCAAAATCATATGAAAACCGAAAACAAGGGGTATGAACTTACCTTGGGGTTTGGATTTCAGTTTTGATGAAGATAAGAAGGTGGTGTAAGTTATGACTCTAGCTAGCTTCTTGGAGTGATCTTCGAATCTTGATGAGTTCTAGGGAGCATGGTCACGAATTTGAGGTGGTAAGAGGAGTGATTTGAGTTTAAAGATGTAGCAAATCAATTTAGGTTGTGAGATCTTACCAATGATGATGATCTTTGATGAAAACTCCTCTTGAAACCACACACCAAAACTCGAAAATTTAGAGGAAGGAGGATGAGTTCTTTAGAGACTTCTTGAGAGTGTTTGAAGGAAATGAAAATGGTGGGGAATGAAGGGTTTGGCCGAATTTAGAAGAAGAGGGAGGATAAGAAGATTGAGGTGATGTTTGCATGGATATCCACCATGCAAACATGAGGTGTCATAAGCAAGATTTTTCTTCTTTTCTCTTTTTTTTTGTATAAATGTGAGTTGGGCCTAGATTTAGGCTAGAGTAATAAGAATGAAATGATTTGGGCCTAACCTTGGCCTTGTTCGAAATTTTGTGAAGCTCCAAGCATTTTTCGGCCCGTTGGGCCCTTAAGAAGGTTCACGGCCCACTAGGGCAAATGGAACCATTTATGGCCCAACAAGACCTATTAGAGATAAAAATGGATTATTTTAGGCCGACATGGCCTAAAATGCTAAAGTTTTATGAATGTGGTCCATTTGGAATCCAATTAGGGTTCCTAGTACCAAAATAGTCAAATTGAAAATTTATTGGTCCATTAGGCCCAATAAGGGGATCCTAGTCCATAACAAACTTGAACCGGGATTTTTAGGGTTTACAATCCATATGAGATGTATTGTATTAGGTTTTGACTTTAAATCAAGAGTTTTGAATTCAAACGAATGGTTTTGATTAAGCATAGAGTATGATATTCACTTAGAGTACAAGCCTTACAATAGATGATGTTTTCATGAGAATAGAATTTCCTAGCAAAAATGTCAGTCGTGACAATATGTTCCAACTGTCAAACTCTGATTAGAATTCGGTCCTTAGACAAGTGATCAATTTATTCCTTTGTTGTAGCTATATCTATGAACATGATAAATCTCATTGTTTAACAATTCGTTTCCCGATTAACGATTTCTGACGTTACATCAGACTACTAAATCGAACACATCAATTTAGTCAGGGCTTGACCAAGAACTTTATATGTAAGCACCAAGTCATCTAGGGGCCCATAGATATCGCTTCCTGGTTATGAGTAGGAAAAAATAAAGTTCGACTATATAGTTTTTGCCTACTCGACTAATCATACATGGAAATACCCTTTATAACTACCAGATCACGACCAAAACTCAGTACGTTGGGCGTACGGTCAGTTACGCGGGGCGTAAACTGACTTATTCCAAACTCATGTTGTGGCTTAACCAATTAAGCACTTTATGTAACATCCGGAATCTGGAATACTAATGGAGGGAAAAGATAAATTGTATTTAAAGGTATACTCGTCGAGTCTAGGGAGGAAACTCGACGAGTAGGAACTAATTGGCACGCGGGTTTTTAGACACCAACTCGACGAGTTGGGGAGGACCAACTTGACGAGTTGGATTGGGTTTGGGAAACCCTAAATCTGGGTCTTGCACCCTATTTAAGTATCCTAATCTCCATCTATCAGCCTCATTTCCAGCCTCCAAGTCCCAAACCCTAATCCTCGAAACCCTAATCCATTTTGAGAGCTTGTGAGCCATTTTTGAGTGAATCTTGGGTGCTTTGGATCTTGAGGAAGAAGGAGGAACTTAGGGATCCAAGAAGAAGCTAGTAGATCCAGAAACACCTTGCCTTTCTCATCATTTCTGGGTAAGAAAGTCTTCACCTTGCTCAATGAGTACTTAGATCTTCTTATCACCTTTTCTAATGGGTTTCTGGTCCAAGAAGCTTGACGCTTGGGAAATGGACGTCCCAAGTGTATATATTTCCAGATCTAGAGCCATGGAGGGCTTTCATGGCATAAAGGTGCAAACTTTATGGCCATTGAAGCCCCATGCAAGCTATAAGTTGTCATCTTGGCCTTTTAAGCTCCAAAAGGCCATGCATGGGAGGAAAGTTAGGAGCTTCACGTGCTATTGCAGTTCTTAGAGTCTAGATCTCAGTTAATATGCCTTAGTTTGAAGTATTGGTGGCTTATGGACCAAGATCTAGGTCCTAAAGAGTTAGGGTTTGAGCTATAGCCTTTAAGTGAGGGTATAAATGGGTAAAGTTGGAAACTTTAACCTTAAAAGGACGTTTACAGAGTATAGGTGAAGTAAAGAGCTTAGATCTGAAGAATAGGGGCTTAATCCTTTAAGATGAAGCAGCAGACAAGGGAACTCGACGAGTTGGTTTGATTTGTCCTGATTCTGTGAAGGACAGAACTTGGCGAGTCTGTAGGAGGACTCGGCAAGTTGACTCGTTTTATCATGACTGTAAGTAGCATGGGAACTCGACGAGTCAGGGGGATGACTCGACGAGTTGAGTCAACTCGGGGTTGACTTTGACTTTGTCTGGACGTTGACTTTGACCAGGGGTAAAATGGTCATTTTACCCTAAGAATGATTATCAGATTTTAGACTAAGTGTTATTTGGGTATTGATAGCTCGGGGAGCCGAAGGATTAGAAGCTTGGGGAATTGCCAGTTAGCAGCCAGAGGATTATCTGCAGGACTTCAGCAATGCAAGGGGAGTCTCCTCACTGTTTGCATGGGTCTACGACCACAATGCCGACCCATTTAGTTTATGCATGGTAGGAAGACCCGGGGGTTAGCCCTAGGCATTGTATGCTGGTAGGTTATTTCGGACCAAGGTCTGATGTCGGGCGGTGCCTGAGGAATGTTTGCATGTTAGATTATACTTGTTGTCTGTGTGATACTTGTATGTGCTTGGTAGGGAGGTGAGTGTGGGCGAGGTCCCGTATCTCATCACTGGTTGAGTATGGATGGGGTTCCATATCTCATTCATAGCAGAGTAGAGGCGGGGCCCGAGATAGGAAAGACGTGAGTGGGGGTGGGGGCCCATACTCACTATCAGCAGGAGTGTGGACGGGGTTCCATGACTCATCAGTAGCAGGACAAGGGAGGGGCCCAAGTTAGGCGAAGCCTTAGGACATGAATTACATCTAGAATATGTTTCTCTATGTGCTAGTATGATTATGTGATATTGTTGTTTATGTATAGCGGGCGAGGCCCAGAGACAGGCGGGGCCTAAGAGAAACATATTTGTATACCGAGTAGGGCTCGATGCCAGGCGGGGCCCGATGCCAGATAGAGTCCGATGTCGAGCGGGGCCCGATATAGGGGCGGGGGCCCAGTATATGTGGTTATATGTATGGTATGTGGTAGTATGGGGAACTCACTAAGCTTCGTGCTTACGGTTTTCAGTTTTGGTTTCAGGTACTTCCGGTAACAGAGGGAAGAGCTCGGGATGACTGCAGTGCACACACCATTATGTTCTAGCCTGGGATGTTACTCTGATATTTTTACAAATGTTTTGATATGATACTCTGATTGATGTTTGGAATGCTATGACTTATGTTTTTGAGGAAACAATTTTAATAACTATGATTTATTTAATGGTTTAAAAACGAAATTTTTGGTCATGATTTTTGGGATGTTACACTTTGCACCCAAACTTCAGAGAACCTTAAAATAAAGCTCTTAATGCATAAAATTGGCACATTTATGCATTTGCATGTCTTAATAGGACCCAACAACCATCTCAATCCATTAAGACCCATATTTATCAAACTAGAACATGCATGGACCAAAAGCAAGGATCAAGATACCATTTTTACGAACTTATAAACTCAGAAAGGGCAAGATATAGCAATCTTAGCTCTTGGAGTGGCTCAAACTCACAAGTACGACTCAAAACCCTAAAATAAGCACAATTCTAGTCCTAAACCCAAAAAGCATAACAAGAAGCCAAGGTATGAACTTGATACCTTAAATGAGTTGGAAATGAAGCCAAGAGTTTGGATCTATAAGTCTTCCTTTGAACCACAAGCTAACACCAAACACATTTTCCTTGAAAATGAGCAAAAGCATACCAAAATGCACACTTAGATCTCACAAACACTCAATGAGAGATTAGGGTTTCCAAAAGGAGGCTAGAAGTCAGTGGAGGCTGAGAAATGAGAGAGCCTTGAGCTTATAAGGGTGTTTAAATAGTGCCCAAACCCTAAAAATTAGGGTTTGGAACTCTGCCAATTACGTTCGGCGTACTCACCCAGAGACACGCTTATCCTCCTTGCATGCATGGGACCGACTTGCAAATCTTTGCCATTAAGGTCCATATCTGTCATTTATTTAAACAAATATAAATCCCTCATCATAGGTTCGTTTCCTACGAACTTTATATCCACAGAAAGGTGACGAGAATACCTACACTCCTGTCAACTTACCTTCGCCTTAAAACTTCCCGAAGAGAAACCCAAATTGATAAAGCCCGCTTTCAATTTACCAAAATACTCATTGGTTCAATACCCAACCTGAATGCCCGAATCGTCTACATTACATCACCCACGCCCAAAAGTGTAATAATTCAGAATAGGTCGTTACAACTCTCCCCCACTTAGATTAGATTTCGTCCTCGAAATCAGTCCTTACCTTTCCCAAAACGCCAAACAAACTGACCAACACGAACACAATTCCAAGAACACCATAGCCTTCCCAAGGCAACTGAAACCAACCCTAGAAGAAGTCACCAAACCGAAGAAAAATGAATCCTTAAACCCATGCAGAAAATCACTTCCACCTTCCCGAAACCTGAAATCTCAAGTTGGTCTGACTTCCCGACAGACCACCCACACTGAACCACCATCATGAAAAATCCTCATTGAATACCAGACTAAACAAAACACTTCCAATACTGATTATCTTGATGCTTCCAAAGGAACAAAATCACTGACCATATACAGCTGCAGAACACTTACGCTTGACAGAAGGCTCAGATAATCCTTCGAGTAGTAGATTCATCCCTGCAACGGTTAGACTCAAAAAAGAGTTGCGTAACAGGGTCAAATCAACCACTCTGATATTATTTAATCTACTGCAAACGACTTAGCATATGCCCCAAATAACAAGCGACCCCACACATGAATCCTAAATCACTGAAATCATTGTGATTCATCTTGTTGCGCCTAGCTACTTTCCAAAAGAAGTCGAGATCTCCCTGGTCCCAATTGTCTACCAACTACTTGAAACATCGGACTCCTTCCCAATTGCTGAGTTGAAAGACACACATACACCGTCACCTCATGCGACTCCCGAGAGGAACCTTATCTGGCGATTATTGCCCAAGCAATTTCGCCGCCAAATCTAATGCTAAAATGAATGCTACATGACCCATTGTAGTTTCATATCATACCAGGTCTCCAACGACCTACCATTTCCTGATTCCAAACATGTTGTGGCCCTCCCATAACCTTGCAAACTGACCAACCCTGGTCTAAACTACTGAAGAAATCCGTGAGCAAATCATAGATTTGACACACTCTCATCGCTGCACAAGGACCGGTGAATGCTACGGATCACCCCACAGTCTTACAACACTCTCATACTATCTGCCAATTAGTGAATGCTACGGGCCACCCCATAGTCTTACAACACTTCTACCTTGCCATAACCACCTGTTGGGTTTTGAGGATTCTAACACTCCTACGGTGTACATGCAACCCTATAAACCTTGGATCTATGTTTTCTCTATTATACATGCAAATATTAACTATTCCAAGGTTTCATCCTAACTAGCATATTATGAAGCACCTATACTACAAAGTTCTAGTTAGATGACATACCTTTTGATGTAGCTTGATGTCTTCAAGCTTTAAGAGCTTAGCCCCAATAGTGTGGAAGCCTCAAATGGAATCACAAATCACCAAAACACCTTGGAAGAACTTGAGAGAATATGTATGCACACTAAAATCGGCCCACTCTTATTTTCACACACTTGTGCCAATTTTATGAGCCAAGGACCCCTTTATATATTATGGAGGATTAGGGTTACATCCATGTAAACCCTAATACCCATGACCTTTCATTTACATAGGATCCATGGGTTAAAAGCTCCATGGACCATCCATGAAAGCTTAGCCCAACCTAAATGAACTTGGCCCATTCCATATATATAAGAGTCCATATTTAATTAGTTCTTTTTGATCACTTAATTAATTCTAAATTAATTCTTGATCAATACTAATTAAATAATATGATTCCATATTAATATATTAGAACTTATAATATATTAATATAAATCATAAATATACTATTCTCAAAAGACTATCCATATAAATTGTGCCGGTGAAGTGCAACCTAAATGGACCATGCCGGGTCGGGTCAAGTACATACCAAATATAGTTATGGACTTAGACATTAATCTAACAGTCTCCCACTTGGATAAGTCTAAAACTATTATTGAGTATGACTTCAAAACCTAACTGGCAATCGTAGCTCTTAAAGCCGCTGTCGAACTCTGACCTTGTCAATGACTTGTCCATTAGATAAAGGATCATATATTCCTCCATTCTAGATATCATATGGACTGAGACATGGATTATAATCATTCTCTCTGTCCATTTGTTTTTTCCTGATTTTCGATTTATGATGACTGACTGATTGAACAAATCAAATCAGTCCTGCCTTGGCCAAGCACTCACATGTGTCATCGCTAAATCATCGAGGGGCCCATAGATATCGCTTTTATCCCGAATGTAAAAGGAATGGATAAACTTCGACTCATATGGCTTGTTCTACTACTTGTTGAATCATACACAAAGGCACGTTTTATAACATTGAGTTACCAAATGCGTTTTCGTGCAATCAATGTATAACCAACTCATAGTAACAACTCATATCTCTAGGTTTGAAGAATATAAGATATTATCGTCTCATGATCACTCGTGATAAAATCCATGAAGTGATTCAAATGAGCGCGGGTTGAATCCAATACTCAGAACTTATGAGCACTCATGAGTGTTGTAGCACCACTTTGTCCACCAACTTGGACCTCTACAAACCAACCCATGACAGTCTTGATTCATATCTACTTCCAACATATGACCGACTGTGGATGGTTTGAATAACTTAATCATTCAGGAAGAGCGACTTAGTTATTCTGGAAGTCAAAACATGCAAAGTGAAACACAAGAATAAATGAATCAAATATGGTATCAAACCCTATGAATATAAATAAACACTTTTATTTATCACCATACTGATTACTCATTATTCATTGTTTCGGTTTTATCAACTTTATACTTGAATTAAAAACACTAGTTGTCCCATGCTCCAAGCATGTACACTATGTTTTTCTTAAACAATAGCTTTGCCATACACCAAGTATGCACTCTATGTTTGTCTATGATCCTTACTTTGTGAAATAAACCAATTGAACATAATTTCAATGATTCTAATTTCACACTCCCAAATCCTTATCGAAAAATGTGAGAATTTCAAATTCCTATCATTTATCAAAATCTGTTTAGATTTTAAACTTATATGCACTGACCCTCCTGTAATGAATATGTACAAAGTCACAAAGACTTGTCAACAGTCATTATAAGGTATTCCAATGGAGATCAACTCCATGGAAACTAAGTCTCATATTCAAAGTACATTGCTTTGGACATGCTTCTTGCATTAAGTTTTCTAATCTTACACAGATAACTTCCACCTATGGAGACAACTCCATATTCTCATTTTGACTATCACTTCTGAATAAGAGATGCCTTTTTTCCGAATATGTCAATATGGTCCTTCCAAAATTAGCACTATACTTCCAACTGTCCCTGAGCAACCAATCTTTGGTAAACCTCAGATTGTCCTCGACAATTGCTTAATCATTTTAGTCATATCCAATTCTAGACCATTTCCCTTCTTAATGCCTTTGGGCATTTGGAAAAATTTAGAAATGACAAATATTATAGCACATGCAATCGATCATGTACCCAAAGCAAATGGTACACGATTCATGATGTCTCACATAAAGACATGATTCTAGACCAGTCTTTTGCTACAATATTTTTATTTGCCATGTTTTCAAAATTTGACTATGAAGAGGGATGCCGTAATCATAATCGAATTTTGAGAACACAAAATATAGAATTTCCTTAAGTTGAACCAATCCAACATGAAATTCATATATATATTCTTGACTAAAGATGATTAAGGTCTCAATCTAAGCCTTTAGAACTGAAATGAAGTATATCCTCTCCCTTAATTATAGCAAAACAACTTTTTCAATCCCTGCAGCCTCACGAATTGAAACTTTTGTTTTCTATAATTAACATTGCTAACTTGCAACACTAACAATAATTATCATGCTCCCACTAACATGATAATAATTAGCATAACACTTATGCTCCCACAAGCTTTGACATGTACTCAGAAATCATGTGGACTTCTAGAAATCAATACTTTATTGACTTTCTTACCAAAGTTCAGATTTCTGATACGAGATGCTTTGATAAAACTTTATCAAAATCATACACCTTTCCTTAAATAGCATGCATGTGTGTCTAAATAATTTCAGAACTATGAAAAGGGATGCCGTAATCATAGTCTCAATTGTTTAGACCTTTTGCCATCTGCTTCAAATCTACTTGGTGGAAGTGTTTCCTCACCATCATTTTCATGAATTGGAGAGAAACCTTATGACCCTTAGATTTTACGGTGTATGTGTTCTTATCCATGTGAATCGTCAAAACCATAGTCACAAGACAAGGATAATGACAAATCCAAACTCATATGGACTGAACTTATGCAATCTTAACTTCTTGCCACCTGGCAGTACAGGGCCTGCCATTGCTTCCAACTTGTTATGCAACCAATTGAGAACTTTCAGAACTCCTATGCAAAGCCAACTTTAACTGGAACGGGCACAGAATATGTCAACACGATAGGTTATAAACCTCAAGTCGTGTGTTAGTGAAGAACCTCAGGTTTTATTCTTGATTAGTTCTTGAAATTCTTTTTAGGATCTTTAAGACTCCCACTATCCTCTTGACATATAAGACTATCTTTCCAAATATTCAAGAGATAGTGCGGATTCTTTATCAAGACAAACACTTCACACAATTGGCCTTAGTTGGTCTTTGTTTTATCCAAAACATCACAACTTACCAATTTCAAATGTACAAGAGTTGGACACTTTTACTCTTACATTTGACAAGTGTCTTAAACCTTTCTTTAAGATATGTCACTCAAGTTACAATCTTGGAGTATGACTCCAAGAATTGTTTTGGAACGAAGTATGACTCATCTTCCTGATCTAACCATTTCAACAATTCATGACTCCTCTTCTTAGTCATAAGAATGCACTAAGATGACCTTTAGAGGACGAATTGTGATATGATTTCTAAATCATTAAGATGATCACAAACATGATACTAAAGTACTCTCCCATCTTTTCAGATTTGAGAAACTTTTATCTTTCTGCCTAATTTGATTCTTCCCATTCGTTCTGCCATACATTGAGACTTTTCCAATGTTTCAGAATTATACTTAAACTTGTAAGTATAACCATATTTACTAAACTTTAGTAAATCAAATAGTCTTAACGAGCTTTGTGGTGGACATGACCAGTGCACAAGAATGTGTACTCGATCCCTTTAGTCCTTCACTTGACTCACACATCCATGTGAACAAGTAATTAGTATTGATTTTCCAATGCTTGAAAGTTCTCATTCATCATACTATTCAACTTGCATGATTCCAAGTTTCGGTCCAATTGAAACTTGGGCGATGAGGAACTTTCCTGATTTGGTAAATTTAGACACTACCACAAATGAAAGAATCAAATCCATTTTCCAATATTGCTGTCAGTGGAATCATATAAGCAACAATTTTCCACAAATGCCATTGTAAGGATACTTCAAATAAATAAAATTAAACAATTTTCTTTTATTTTAAAACTTTGCGGAAAAACTTATCCTTACAATCCACATGGAAAATTGTTGTTATCTATTCCTTAGCAATATATCATAACTTCTTAAGCAACTGCTCAAAGTTCTGATGCGATCGAAATCCACCTTCGCGATCAGAATCGGCATATACTTCCTTTAAGATTTCTCTCTATTCTTTGATTCTTAAAACATCAACATGTGACCCAGTCACATCATGTAATGTGGATCTCAGAATAGAACTTAACAGAGTTAGATAATGGGCTCTACCTGATGTAGAGTCAAACTTATTGACTTTAACATCCTTAGGTAAATTTGGCAGCTTTGCAATCAACGCCCCTTCCTTTGGCAAAATAAACATATGGACCCTTTGGTAATGGGACTATCTCAGACTTAGCCTTTCTCTTTACCATTTGGTCAACCGGGTTGACTATGGCCAATCCCTTTCCATTGGGAAGAGAATGCTTTTTCTGAATTTCCAGTGTCACCATTGTCACTGTCCATAAAGTTTTTGGGAAGTTGATCTTCTAATCAAATTTGCTTTACTATCGTTCCAAATCATTGCTGATTCAGCAGCACCAAGCAAATAGATATGATCATTAAGGTTCATGTCATAGTCTGTTTCATAGTAGTCCCAAAGGAACTCACTATGTGACTTAGAAAGTGATTGAACATCCAACTTTCTCAAGACTTTGACACCCAACTCTCCCGGCTTGTCAATATGTGACTTCATCTCTAAGATGTGATCACACATAGACCTTGCTTGCCATTAGGGCTTGAGTGACCTTGAACTTGTGGGTTAGGGAGAATAATTAGAGGAGGTGGAGGAAGAGAAGTATGACTTCCATGAGCCAAACTCGGGAAGTCATATTCATTAGGAAAGCTTGGTTTGGGAAGATCATTGTTGTCTAAACCAGACATCAACAATGGGAGAAATTCACGTAAAGTTGATTTAAGTCCTTAATATAACACCCAATATGATATATTAAGGCTAGGACCCAACAAACTATTTTATAACTTGGAAGAGGGATGCCGTAATCCAAGCTATAAAATATTTGAAGGTAGGTGAATGACGATTCACCAATTTCCACAAAGATAAACGAAATGTATTATTAGGTTTTAATTGGTTTTGAAACTCCCAGATTCTTTTGAGATTCATTGAACTTTTCAATGGCATGTTTCAATCTCGAGTGTGCCCTTCAGGTTTTGTGACTGGGATGCCGAGGATCACAAAACAAGGTGTGAAGTAACCATGCAAATATACTTGGTACCCTTAATATTTACCCCTCAATCGATGTGCCGGTTAACCACACACGCTCCAACGATACTATGATAAACATTAAGTTACCCTTTGCCTACCTTGTTAAGTCCAGGTTAGTGTGCCGGTTAACCACACACGCTCCACTAACAGCTTAAACAAAGTGCAAAGTGTAATTTCATGGATTAACACCTTATTCACATTTTCCTAAGTAACTAAGATTGGGAATTTATAAGTGTTTAGTTACTTAGTATTTATCATTATACTTATAATGAAGGGAGAATTATAGTCCTTGTCCTACCTGTTCGGCTAACGACCCTCCACCGGTCAAGGAAGCGGTGAGTGAGAGTGGGCACCCATTAAACTGCCATTTTATAGGCAGTAACCTTATACCCCCCTTATAGAACGGCTTCGTGAATGAGGCCTACTAATGGTAAGACGACTTGCTCTTATACATATAATATATTAAAATTTTAATATTATAATAGTATAAGGGTGTATTTTAGACATTTAAAATACTTGGTGGTTTAATCTATTAATTAAACTAGACTTTTAATTTAATTAAACTCAAACCATATATTTATGGATTTAATAATACTCTTTTAATTAAACGCTTTAATTAACTATTAATAAAGTCTATAAGAGTTAATTTGAACTATTCAACAAAACATCATAATTCCAATTATTAAACTCAAAATTAAAACCATTTAATTAATTGTTTAAGTTATGAACCCAAGAGTTTTAGAATTCAATTCTTTTTTTTCATAAAAAACTTTTCTCAAATTCCAAAACTTGAGGGCAAGTTTTGTAATTCTTGAAAACCTTTGGATTCCATAACTTATGGAATTAATGGTGTTTTATGATGAAACTTTCCATGTTCCATAACTTAAGAACAAGTTATGAAATTCTTTAAAACATTAATACCAAATTTTGTAACTCCATAAAAACTTTGAATCAAATTTTTTTTTTAAAAAAAACTTTCATATCCATAACTTATGGAAGTTTCAAAAACCCTTAAGATCACAACTTTAAAAAAACTTTTGAGCTCCAAAATTTTATGACAAAATATGTAACTCCTTAAAACATTTAGATCAAACTTTTAAAACTAATAAAATAATCATATCATTTTATCTTTTACTAAATTTGACCTAATTCAACTCATATAACAAATGATTCAAATTGTACAAATAATTCGTTTTTCACAAAACAAGTAATTATCTTAAAATTTGACAAACGTCATGTTTTTTTTTCTTTTTTTTTCAACTTGAAAATAAAACATTTGCATCAATATAACAGAAAACAACCCATGTCTCTGATACCACTGTTGGGTTTTGAGCATTCTAACACTCCTATGGTGTACATGCAACCCTATAAACCTTGGATCTATGTTTTCTCTATTATACATGCAAATATTAACTATTCCAAGGTTTCATCCTAACTAGCATATTATGAAGCACCTATACTACAAAGTTCTAGTTAGATGACATACCTTTTGATGTAGCTTGATGTCTTCAAGCTTTAAGAGCTTAGCCCCAATAGTGTGGAAGCCTCAAATGTAATCACAAATCACCAAAACACCTTGGAAGAACTTGAGAGAATATGTATGCACACTAAAATCGGCCCACTCTTATTTTCACACACTTGTGCCAATTTTGTGAGCCAAGGACCCCTTTATATATTATGGAGGATTAGGGTTACATCCATGTAAACCCTAATACCCATGACCTTTCATTTACATAGGATCCATGGGTTAAAAGCTCCATGGACCATCCATGAAAGCTTAGCCCAACCTAAATGAACTTGGCTCATTCCATATATATATAAGAGTCCATATTTAATTAGTTCTTTTTGATCACTTCATTAATTCTAAATTAATTCTTGATCAATACTAATTAAATAATATGATTCCATATTAATATATTAGAACTTATAATATATTAATATAAATCATAAATATACTATTCTCAAAAGACTATCCATATTGTGCCGGTGAAGTGCAACCCAAATGGACCATGCCGGGTCGGGTCAAGTACATACCAAATATAGTTATGGACTTAGACATTAATCCAACACCACCGCCCATATCCTTACCGCTCATTTATCAATCCGAACACACCAGAGTCGAACACACATTTCAACCAAACACCCAAACTGAACTCGAGACATGACTGGAACCCCAACCTGGGCTAACCAAATGCCTGTTATCCATCACCAAGAAGGCGCTAAACAATTGTTAGGAAGTTTCTCGAACTCCCAACTCACACAATCCTTAATCCACACGACTACTTGGGCCGCCTTCCTCCTTGACGGGGATGCGAAACTTATCCTAGTTCCACGCTGCTTCTCTTCCTGAATAACTCAACGGTCCTCCCCCACTTTGATTCAACTCAGCTCTTACAGCACATAAGATTTGAAGGATTCCCAATCCATCTTACCCTCCAATGATCGAACTGATGACAACCTGCGCTTACCAATGCTAGTGATCCATCACTAGCCAAACCCAAAAGGTCGCACAACCCCTTGAAGACCAGATGAACACTTCCCGAAATCCCAACAAAAATGATAACCCCAAAAGCTTTTAATGATACAACACTTAAATCTTGAATCCAATGAACAGATGCTCAGACCAAAACCTCGGCAATAGACCACTTCCCTTGGCACCCCCAAGAGCCAACCAAGCACAATTGCTAAAACCACTGAATCCTGACGATAGTGGAGAACTAACCCGTTGAATCCTGACTATAGACCTTCCATACAATGCCCCTGAACCGATCTCGACCAAAAACCAGAATAACAACCGAACACTTTGGATTCCGCTACACGAGATACAACCCCTTACTAACCCACTAACGATTCACGGCATGTAAATGACATATAACAATTCTTGAACATATAACCCAAACATAAACAGAGAATTAAACCAAAGATAACGCTTACCCAAACCGATGCAAGATTCCAAACAACATAAATACTGATAAAAAAACCGAAAAGAAAACAAAAGATAACATACCCGTAATATCGCCTGCTGGAGTCCTGACCTCCCCTGCCTGACACTGCAATGCCTGACTCCTCTCTGCCGGGCTCCAGCCCTACCCTCACGTCCACCAGTGATCCTCAAAGTAGTCGGAGCAGGTGCACTCACTGCTCCGCCCCTCAACATCGGGCAGTCGACCTTCTTGTGGCCCACCATGTTGCAGTGAAAACATAACGGGATTGACCCCTGAGGGCAATCCCTGCATGACCAACCCTGCCACACTTGTAGCAGCCCAAACCCCTGGAACGACAAACCCCATCGTGCAGTTTCCTGCACGTGTTGTACTGACTCCGACCATGCTGGCCTCTCAAACGCTGATCATAAGTCTTGGGTCTCTTCCCACGACCCTCTACTACATGCACCTGATCGGGCCCCCTCTTCCCTAGGTGCTCCAAATCGATCTCTCATTCCTGGGCCCTAGAAATCATATCATTCAAGGTCTTGCACCCTTAAATACTCTCAAACTCCCTGATGTCATCCCATAACATATCATGATACCTCAACTTCTTCATTTCCTCATCTTCTGCGTACTGCGGAACCAATAAAGCCCTCTCCCGGAACTTGGCAGTGATCTCTGCCACAGTCTCAATAGTCCGGCGGAGATCCTGAAACTCTCGCGCTAAATGTTGCACCTCAATCACTGGTGCAAACTCAGCTCGGAACCTGGTTGAAAAATCATCTCATGACATAACATCAATAGCATCATCACCGACCTCACGACCGACCTCTTCCCACCAATATTGTGCCCTGTCCTTCAATAGGCAGGAAGCATATCTGACCTTCGCCTCCTTTTGGTAGAAACTCGTTCTGAACGCGTTAGCCATATCCACTAACCACCTCCTACTGGAAATGGGGTCCCTTTTCCCCATAGAACGTAGGAGCTCCGCACGCACGTAACTCATGGAAAGAAAGAGTTCGAGCTCCGATAATAGCCATAACCTCAGCACGGAACGCACCCAAGCGCTCATCCAAGATCTCCAATATCCCCTCATTGACCGAACGAAAGATCACACGAGTCTGCTCCAAAATACCGCGAGTAATCTTCAATGAGATGAACTCCCACATATGCTCGCTAATCTGATTAGTACTTACACCTGAGCCAGAACCAGAACTGGAACCAGAACCTCCTCCCTGAGTGCTCATCACCAAACTGAAATACAACATCCCAAAGATCAAACATACCCAATAATCCTCCTCCCATAAGCTTCTTAGATTCTCCAAGATTCTCTCTGATTCAAGTATGTATCCCGTGCTTTCAGTAGTACCGACCCAATACTACCTTCCACACCTATCCATACTTTCCTCAAGGATCATCTCGAATCCTCTAAGTCACCTTCTCAAACCGATGCACCAAAAACTCGATAAACAGCACAACCAAACCCACTAAAGCACTTCCTAGGATCTCCTAGGTTCCCGACCTCGCATAGCCCTCAGCTGCTGAAAGACTCCCACCAATTTCAACTACCTACCACATAAATATAGTCACATGCAACAGAGATCAGATAATCCATCGAGTAAAAGACTCAACCCTATAACGGTTGGACTTAGATAAGAGTTGCGCAATAGGGTCAGATCCATCATTCTAAGATTATTTAACATGTGCCACATGTGACTTAGCAGACAATTCACATCAATAAGAGTCCAACACAAAGGACAAAACAAGCAACATTCAGGCAAAGGAAAAATCTAACCAGCATACACTAATCAGACCATTCTATCCCCTTATCTGAAAACCATCCTAGCATGCAATTCTAAAAGCTCAAACAATAAGGCATATAAATGCATCTCTCTTATCATGAAATATTGAGCATATCCTTAGCCCTAATCTAGCATGCAATTCATATAATCATATCTATTATAATAAACATGTATTGGTATTCTGGGAACCACTTACTTGAGCTCGACCGATTACACGCATCACACCCCTTTCTTTGATTAGAAATCCTTTTTGATAGAACATTTATTTTATGAAAGTTTTCACCAAACCCTCAGTTTGAGTCCAAGCATACCCAAGAGTATGCCCGAATCCATGAAACCAAGGCTCTGATACCAACTTGAAACATCCCAAAAATCATAGGGTAAAATTTTCATTTTTAATATATATTCAAACATTCATTTATCTTTATTCAAACATTTAAAAGTATTCCAGAGTAAAACAATTATCAGAATAAAATCCCAAAATCACGAATTGCAGAAAAACACTGGTGTATGTGCTGTGATCAAGCCGAGCCTTTCTCTTTTGAACCCGAAGTACCTGAAATCATAAACCACAAACTGTAAGCACAAAGCTTAGTGAGTTCCCCAAATACCACATACCATACATATCATACGAGCCATACATATCATACATATCCAACAATCAATAGAAAGTGCTATGTGCCAACCATAGTCTTGCCATTATTCCACGAGCCATATCATGGTCTTCCTTGCCAGGCCGAGGGCCAAAACCCTGGGTCTTACAGACAAGTGCCAGGAGCCACCTCCTGGTCTTCCATGTAAGCATCACAAAGACAACTAGCATACACTCTACATCTACTTAACTAATTAACTGTCAGAGTTCAGACTCTGGTCTTGCATACAGATTGTCAGGAGCCGCCTCCTGGTCTTTCATACAAAATGTCAGGGGCCACCCCGTGGTCTTCCTATAATACATAAACCAAATGGGCCAAAATTGGTGCCTTCGACCCATAGAACGGTGATGAGACTCACCTCGAATGCTGAAGCTCACTGAAAGAAATCCATAGTTGCTGTCCTAGAGACTCCCTGAGGTATCAGTACAAAATAACACCTAATTAACACTTGGGTTCCAATCTATGGCCCATAATCCATACTTGGGGTAAAATGACCATTTTACCCCTATCCTAGCTTGAACAAAAACTGAGGCCCAAATCCATAAACCAAAAAGGCCCAAAATCAATAGATCCATAAAGGCCTACTTATGGCCCAATTTTCCAAATTGGGCCCCACCCCCATATGGGCCTTATCCTAAAGCCCAATAATTTCCTTAGTCCAAAAAGTTGATTTCAGATGGCCCAAAAGGCTTAGAGCAACAAAGTCCAAAGAAGTGGCCCAATCCGAGGCCTAAAGATGCCAAGACCAAAAACACAACAAGTCCAAAGCCCATCTGAGCGCTGTACGCGGGGCGTACGCTCAGTACACTTGGCGTACTCGATGAATCCAGATCGCGAGCAAAACTCGGTACGCTAGGCGTACGGTCAATTATGCGGGGCGTAAACTGACTTATTCCAAACTTATGTTATGGCTTAACCACTTAAGCACTTTGCACCCAAACTTTAGAGAACCTTAAAATAAAGCTCTTAATGAATAAAGTTGGCACCTTTATGCATTTGCATGTCTTAATGGGACCCAACAACCATCTCAATCCATTAAGACCCATATTAATCCAACTAGAACATGCATGGACCAAAAGCAAGGATTAAGATACCATTTTTACGAACTTATACACTCATAAAGGGTAAGATCTAGCAATCTTAGCTCTTGGAGTGGCTCAAACTCACAAGGAGGACTCAAAACCCTAAAATAATCACAATTCTAGTCCTAAACCCAAAAAGCATAACAAGAAGCCAATGTATGAATTTGATACCTTAAATGAGCTGGAAATGAAGCCAAGAGTCTGGATCTATAAGTCTTCCTTTGAACCACAAGCTAGCACCAAACACCTTTTCCTTGAAAATGACCAAAAACACACCAAAATGCACACTTAGATCTGACAAACACTCAATGATAGATTAGATTTTCCAAAACGAGGCTAGAGGTCAGTGGAGGCTGAGAAATGAGAGAGCCTTGAGCTTATAAGGGTGTTTAAATAGTGCCCAAACCCTAAAAATTAGGGTTTGGAACTCTGCCAATTACGTTCGGCGTACTCAACCAAAGACGCGCTTATCCTCCTTGCATGCATGGGACCAACTTGCAAATCTTTTCCATTAAGGGCCATATCTGCCAATTATTTAAACAACTATAAGTCCCTCGTCATAGGTCCGTTTCCTACGAACTTTATATCCACGGAAAGGTGACGAGAATCCCTACACTTCTGTCAACTCACATTCGCCTTAAAACTTCCCGAAGAGAAACCCAAATTCATAAAGCCCGTTGTCAATTTACCATAATACTCATTGGTTCAAAACCCAACCTGAATGCCCGAATCGTCTACATTACATTACCCACGCCGAAATGGGTAACGATTCGGAACAGGGCGTTACAGAGAAGGTTATATAATTATTATTTTTGATTCATATATATATATATATATATATATATATATATATATATATATATATATATATATATATATAAGGTTGTATAATTATTAATTTTGTAAAGCTTTTTATAAATGTTTTTTCTAAATATATAAAAAAAAGTTTTGTTAAATATGAATATGATTAATATAGATAGGCTTATCGGAACATATAGACTAATCGGAATACAAAACCGATTTCAAGTTTTACATAGGCTAATCAAAAT